>NC_134402.1:295835087-296456337 GCF_038048845.1 Mixophyes fleayi
TCTGCACTATACATCAAGCACTCCACTAACCATGCAAAACATGAACCACATGACAGTTTCAAATAAGCAGTGGTTGTGAGGGGAAGGTAGGTGAGAGGTGTAGGGGGGGTGGATCACAAGCCAAAGCTTTATTAAAGAAAGACACAAATATAGGGTATGGTCAGGATTAACCCGAGGTCTAACTGGGCTGCATCCCAGAGGCCTCGGGCAACCAGGGGGCCCTTGAAAGTGCTCAGCGGTATTATTGATCGATATGGGGGCGGGGACGCCCTCGCATAGATCAATGCTGCTGAGCTTGTCACTGTAGTCCTTTCTCAGCGCTCAGTAATCTCCTTACTGAGGAGATCTCATGCGAGTGAGACTATGAGTCTCACTCTCACAAGATCTCCTCAGTAAGGAGCTTACAGCACACCGTGGAAGGACTACAGTGACAGGAGAAGAAGGTAAGTGCCTGAGCAAGACATTTCAACAAACTTGAAACAGTGATGGGGGAATGAGTTGGAGAGAGGTAAGGGAGTGGAAGACACAAGCCCAAAACTGTATTGAAAAAGCAGACACATGGGGGGAGAAGGAGACGAGGGAGACAACAATCATCATCATCAACAATTATTTATATAGCGCCAGCAGATTCCGTAGCGCTTTACAATTGGGAACAAACAGTGATAAAACAATACTGGGTAATACATACAGAGAGGTAAGAGGATCAATCATTTTCCTCATTGTTAGGACTGTCAATCTCTTAGCAGGCCGTGGATCAGCCTGCAACAGTTCTGGATGAACATCTTCTCCCTTTTCAAAATGAGGTGATTCCTGACAAGCCAGATAGCGTCCTTAAAGCAATTCATAAGGCCTTCTGGATTGCCCCAATTGTGTGGCTCCCAGGAAATAATCCATTAAATGCCGAATGGTATGAAAGGCAAGTCCTGGGCACACTGTCCTTAAGTTCGTGTTCCAAGTCATACAACAGTGCACCGGTTCTGGGAGTGTATGAATGTCCTTAGAGACAATCCCCTTAGAAAGCCATCCATGCAATGTCTATGTCTATTAGTCAGCCTCTTAGAGGCCACATTCTCCTACACGTGTTTAGCTGTTGCAGTTGGGATCCCTGGAACAGACTTCATAACGTCTTTAGCTCTGGTGAGCTTGTGGATTGTTTTGGCTTCCACAAAACTGTTTAAGTCCCTCCAGATGGTCTTCCCGCACAAACTGTCCAACATCCAGGTAAAACCAAGGTGTAGTCTGGTTGTAAGGAAAGGAGCTGTTCCACTTGTCCCATCCAATGGACCTCCAAAGATGCAGGATGAATAAGCGGGACATGGACTTCCCAGCAGAGCAAGTGTTCTTTTCAATCAAAGTCCTGTGGATACAGTTACAAAAAAAGAAGACTCGCAGCATAGAGATATCAGGTATCCCTTTCCCACCTTTGAGGGGCTCCTTGTACATAACTCCCCGCTTCACTCTGTCCATTTTGGAGCCCCAGATAGAGTTGAAGACTGTCATCATGATGGTCTTGCAGGCAGCAGCAAATGGTGGTTAAGCTTGGGCCATGTTGTGCAAAACAGGAAGAATCATGTTGCGCAGCACCAGTGCATTCCTTTCGATGGTAAGGTGTCTGAGATTCCACAAACCAATCCTTTGTCTCTTCCCAACACTTCAGGGCCACCTCCTCTCCACCTAAACAAACTCCAAGAATCTTGATGAAGTCTGACTTGATTGTGCAGGGTAATGCAGGGGGGAATGACAGGTGTCACTGCCCAAAGAACATAGCCTCTGACTTCCCGCAGTTGACCTTTGCCTCTAAAGATCGGCCGAACTTCTCGCAGGTCTGGACGAGTGCTGTCACTGAACACTGCTCAACGCAGGAGACAGTGACATCGTCCATGTAGAGTGAGCACTTGGTTTCTAGAAGGTCTGGACCTGGTGTGGTGGTGCCTCTTATCTCGGGATTCTGTCTGATGCACATCACAAAGAGCTATATACAACAAACAAAAAGAAGAGGTGAAAGAGCCTTGACTGAACCCAGACATGACTGAAAAGGGGTCAGTTTTCCAGCCGTTCACCAACACCAAGTTGCAAATATCAAGGGACATCAGGTCAGCTCGGCAAAGAGCTCCTCTGGGAGACCATCACTGCCCGGGGTCCTACCTGACCTAAAAGATTTAGTGGCAGAGAGCAGTTTCCCCAATGCAAGGGGAGCATTCATGGCCTCTTTACCTGCAGGATCAATAGTGTTAGAGATAAATGGCAGGAATGAATCAGCTACTTCATTGTCAATAGTCTTAGGGGAGTAGAGTAGTAGTCTGTGACGACTCCCATGACGCCCTATTTCCCCTTTCTGGGAATGCCAGTCTCTTCTCGTAGCTTAGTCAGGGATGTGTGGCTGGAGTGGAATTTTCTGAAAGGAAAGTGTTACATTTCTCATCCTTCTCCAAATTCTCCACCTTTGAAGTTGTCTTTGCAGCCTTTTGATGTTTCTCTTACTCTTACACGCCTGTTGTCTACCTTTAGCCTGAAAGAAACTGTGAATTTTGATCTTAACACATTTCCAACAGTCAGACATACAATCAAAATAAAATGGTTGTTGTTTCATGTGATGTAGTGCATCCTTCAGCTTCTCCAACACATGCACCCTTCCCAGCAAAGCACAATTCAATTTCCAGGTGCCTAAAGAGAATGGCCCTGTGGTCTGAGAAGAAGCAGGGAACAATGCCATGACTATTCTGCCTTACTGCTCTCGACGTAAACACAAAGTCAATCTGAGAACGCACTGAGAAATCAGGGCGGCTCCATGTATAATTTACAGAGAAAACTACCATGCATCCCACAAGGATACTTAGGCTGCTATCTCCTGCAGCAACCTAGAGGTAGCATCTAGCTTAGCAGCTAGTACAACGTCCCCTTTCCTTTATAGGACAGTTAAAATTCCCGGCCATTACTACAGCCCCAGTGGTTGCGAGCTGGGCCCACATGGTCTTGAAAAGCTCCAAACACTCATTCTTACCAGGGGATGCATACACACAGATTGGCCTAATAGGCTCACCCGCTCAAGAGCAATCTACGATAAGCAATCTGCGCAGACAAATTGCTGAATAGGTTTTGGCCCTCTGGGGGCTGTCCTTGTAGATGTGGCTGGCCAGGCCACAGAGGTTGCAGGATGTCTTTCTTGGGTAATCTTTGGTCTCATGCCCTGCCACTCTGCAATTCCTGGATGCTGAAACTTTGCAGCTTCTCCACATGTGGTCAGTTTCCCCGCAGTTCCTGCAGTTTCTTGACTGATCAGCTTAGTAAAGAAGTCCAGTAGAGCCTCCCAGGGCAACATTTTATGGCAGGTGTTGCAGACCGTCTGTTGCATTATCGTTCTTCCTCAGTCTGACAATGATGGACCACATGCCGGTCCAGAAGCCATTTCCATCCAGGATCTTGCAGGGGTCCTTGATCACAGTGCAAAATCGGTTCAGGAAGGTAGCAAAATTATTGCCAAGTGTATGAGGATTCCTCATGGAGACCGTCACTGTTCTTTCCTCTCCCTGGATGGGACAGTTACCCACAAATCAAGCAAATGGGGATTCCGATCTTGCAGACTTCACCGCCTTTAAGTATCTTTTGCAGATGGCTATGGAGGCAAAGGTGATGTAAAGGATGCCCTTGATGTAGGTCTGGATGCTGAGAGTTTCAGGGTTTAGAAAACTTGTTCAAGGACCATATCCTTCCCAAAGGTTTCAAGTCTGTCAAGTCTGCTGTCAAGTCTGGAACTCTTCCATCCACTTCCTTCAGCTTGAGGATGACAGTCTGTCTCATCCAGGGTTCCAGGTTGGGAGTTCTCTGGAGGGCATCCTGTCTGGCCTTCCCTTGTCCTAGGGCAGCTGGGGCGGTGGAGGCAGAGGTTCCATCCTCAGGGAGAGGCTTAGGGACGGGGGTTTTTTCTGCCTTCTTCCTAGGGACACGTGCCCGCTGGGCAGAGAAGAGCAGGGTTTTCTACTGAGAAGAGGTGCTGCTTCTGTTGGGGTTCATCCCGTAGTCTTCTCGAGCTGAGCAGAGAAGAGAAGAGCAGGATCTTCTAAAGTGAAGAAGGCTTTTTCAGCAGGAATTGATCCCAAAGTTTTCTTCCAGTAGGCAGGATCTAACAGAACTTCTTTCCCCGAAGTCGATTTTCCTCGTCGTCTTCTTGCTTCTTGGCCAGATGTCTATAGCAATTTTGCTAAGCCCTGAGAAGGACCATTGCGCGAATAAGAGACAAGATACTGCACTGTCTCACAAAAGCAAGAAAGATACTACACTTGATCTTAGCCAACAGGCCGCATGGCAGGTGGGGAGTTTGACTGGGGCGGTACATCTGTCAAACCGTAACGCAGGTGTCCTAAGGCGAGCTCAGGGAGGACAGAAACCTCCCGTGGAGCAGAATGCTATTTAGACTGTATTAAAAATTGTACAATAATGTGTATTTCTGTAGCTACAATTTTGACCACATGACATGAAAGGGGAAGATTTTTAGGGAGCTTTAAATAACTCCAGGCTTTGCTAGTGATCATACACAGTTAATCCCTGACGAATGCTATATGTTAGCTGAAACAGACTGGAATGTTTATAAGTTACAAACCACAGTGGAAAGCAAGTAGTAAGCTATGTATCAGGTGGCTGCTGTGATTATTCAGGAATTTTATGGACTGAAGTTTGAATAATTTATAACAAATACTGATATTTCTTTTAGAATAAAGCAGTTATAATTTCAATAAAATTCAATAAATTCAGTACCCACACACGAAGATACATAGAAAACCTGAGATGAGACAAGAGGATCTGTCACCAAGTTCAAGTGTAGCTTGCCCTTAAAAAGGATTGGGACAAGATAACATGTGGAATGGACTAGAGTAGTGATAGCCAACCTAATACACTCAAGGGTAGAGATGGTCACTGACCCCCGTGTTTTGGTTTTGGATTCGGTTTTGGATCTGGATTACCGTCGTGTTTTGGTTTTGGTTTTGGTTTTGCAAAACCGCCATTGCGTGTTTTGGTTTTGGTTTTGTTTGGTTTTGTTTTGCTATTGTTTTGGAAAATCCATGTTTTTGGGCCTAAATTAACCCAATTTAGTGCTCCAACTGTTTTAGAGACAAGTAATCTAATTGTTGAGGTAATAAATCATCCAAAAAAACAGTTTAATTCTTCGTTGGTAGGCCTATTCTACACACAAAACAGATTGTCTTCCTCTCCATCTATGCATATTGGCAATGCAGCCATCGTCTTTGAATGTATATTACACCCTACACTTATAGTTAAATATGTAAAGAAATGGAAAAAGCCAGTTTGGTTTCTGTCTCTCAAGGCCCCCCTCCACTTGTATAAAATACCAAAAAATTCAGCCATTATAGACTGTACAATATTAATTGACATGGAGAAAGCCAGTTTGGTTTCTGTCTCTCTAGGCCCCCCTCCACTTGTATAAAATACTAAAAAAATTCAGCCATTATAGACTGTACAATATTAATTGACATGGAGAAAGACAGTTTGGGGTCACTCTGTCTCTCTAGGCCCCCCTCCACTTGTATAAAATACCAAAAAATTCAGCCATTATAGACTGTACAATATTAATTGACATGGAGAAAGCCAGTTTGGTTTCTGTCTCTCTAGGCCCCCCCTCCACTTGTATAAAATACTAAAAAATTCAGCCATTATAGACTGTACAATATTAATTGACATGGAGAAAGACAGTTTGGGGTCACTCTGTCTCTCTAGGCCCCCCTCCACTTGTATAAAATACCAAAAAATTCAGCCATTATAGACTGTACAATATTAATTGACATGGAAAAAGCCAGTTTGGTTTCTGTCTCTCTAGGCCCCCCTCCACTTGTATAAAATACCCAAAAATTCAGCCATTATAGACTGTACAATATTATGAAAAATGGACAAAGCCAGTTTAGGGTCACTCTGTCTATAACACCCTACCCTTAAGGATAAATTGCCCTAACAGCAGCCTTTCAAGATGGTATGTGATATGGAAATGCCACAAGTCCCTTTCCTCTTTGGGGGTAGATTGCACCCTACACTTACATAGAAAGTTTTAAAAAGATGTTATCGGCATCATCTTCAGCTTAATCCTCACCCTCATCAGTGTGTACGTCATCATCACAGACTATCAATTCATCGCCGCTTGAATCCGCCATTAGAGAACAGTCAGTGCTTGGATGTCTTGGATGGTGAAGGCCTTCCTCGTGGAAGATGTAGTTCATTTTTATAAACATCATTTTCTCCACATTTTTGGGAAGTAACCTTCTACGGCGATCACTGACTAAGTTCTCTGCTGTGCTGAACACTCGTTCAGAGTACACACTGGAGGGTGGGCAGCTTAGGTATTGCAAAGCAAGTTTGTACATGGGTTTCCAAATGGCCTGCTTTTCTTCCCAGTAAGGAAAGGGACTGTCTGACATTTCCATATCAACTACCTCTTGAAAGTAATCCTCCACCATCCTTTGCATGTTTATACTCATATTGGATGGAGTTATGGGCAAAGTGACACATTTTTTTGAAAAATCCTTCAAACCAGCCCAGATGTTAAATTGTTCTGGTCTGCCCCCTGTGTCTTCCCTGCTTCTTTTTTGGAAATTTAATTTTTTACGAGCAACAGCTTGAGAAAGTGAAGGGGCACACGTCGTCAAGCCGAGGCCCAGTTCAGCGGCCAACTTGCTGAGCAATAGCTCCTTGCAAAAGTTCACATCTCGCTCATTTACAAGTAAAGACTCAATGTAGGTTTTAAACCTTGGATCAAGCACAGTGGCCAAAACGTACTGATCCGAGTTCAAGATCTTAATAACTCGAGGATCATTGTGAAGCGAATTAAGTACTTGATCGACAAGGCCAACATACTTTGCTGAATTGCTTGCTTTCAGCTCCTCCTTCATTTTCTCAAGCTGCTTTTCCAATAGTCTAATTAAAGGAATGACTTGGCTCAAACTAGCAGAGTCTGCACTGACCTCACATGTCACAACTTCAAATGGTTTCAGCACCTTGCACAGCACTGAAAGGATTCCCCACTGTGCAAGAGTGAAATACATCCCCCCTCCTTTCCCAATGTCATGACTTGTGCAATATGCTTGGATGGCTTTGCGCTGTTCCTCCATCCTCTGAAGCATGTACAGGGTGGAATTTCACCGAGTTACCACCTCTTGCTTAAGTTGGTGGCAGGGCAAGTTAAACTGCTCTTGGAGCTGCTGTAATCTCCTACATGCTGTGGCTGAATGCCTGAAATGGCCTGAAATTTTACGGGCCACCGAAAGCATCTCCTGCACCTCACGGTTATTTCGTAGGAAGCTCTGCACCACCAAGTTGATGGTGTGAGCAAAACAGGGAATATGTTGGAAATCACCCAGCTGTAATGCTCGCACTATATTGTTGGCGTTATCTGAAATGACATACCCTGGGGAGAGTCCGAGTGGTATAAGCCATGCATCAATCACATCTCTCAGTTTGCGTAACAAATTGTCAGCCGTATGCCTGTTAGTGAAGCCGGTGATACAAAGAGTGGCCTGCCTGTGACAAATGTTACGTAGTGGTGTACATGCTGCTGCTGTTCCTGCTGGTGAAGGTGAATGACCAACCCAGTGGGCTGTCACAGTCATATAGTCTTTGGTTTGGCCACTTCCACTTGTCCACATATCTGTGGTTAAGTGAACAGTGGGCAGAATGGCATTTTTCAGCGCAATCTCTACATTTTTACACACTTTTTGGTATAGTTGTGGAATAGCTTTACGGGAGAAATGGTGTCGCGATGGAATTCTGTAACGCGGACACAAAACCTCAATTAACTGTGAAAAACCAGCTGCGTTTATTGTGGAGATTGGACGCAGATCTAACACTAACATTGCAGCCATGGCGTCTGTGATTCGCTTGGCGACTGGGTGACTGCTGTCATATTTGCTTCCCCTCGCAAATGATTGTTTCACAGTTAATTGCTGAAATGTAGGACTGCTCATTTTATTAACCTGCCTCTGGGATGATGATTCACCCCCAGCAGCAGCAACAGCAGCAGCAGGACTAACGCTTTCTTCAGAGGAATCAATAATAGTGCCGGAGTCATCCAGCCTTAAGTGGGATGCCGGGCTAACTCCGAGCGCTACTGAGGATATTGATGAGGATGGTGTGGTGGGTGTATTTTGTAGCCGTCGGTATGTCGGTGAGCGGAGGGTCTTAGCTGATGAGGGAGTGCTTGTATTCTTTTGGGAAGAACTTTCAGCTTTTCCCAACACTTTGCCATGAACTCTCGTTGAATGGCGTAACATAGACGAGGTTCCAAGATGGTTAAGGTCCCTCCCTCGACTGACTGTGGCTTCACATACACTACAAATGGCTATACAATTGTTGTCTGGATTTGGGTAGAAATAATTCCACACATAAGAAGTGGATTTTTTTGTTTTATGCCCAGGCATGACAATGGCCTTTTTCTTGTTACGTGCCAGAACTGCTGCCACTGGTGCAGGACTTACATAAACAACCTCATCCTCATCAACATCCTCATTAGCGCCCTCGTCGCCTACACAAATCTTCCCCTCATCCTCTTCTAATTCCAAAGTGGCATCCTCAATTTCGGTATCACCGGCTACACTCGGGCTATTAAGGCACACATCAGCAGAATGCTCACGATTAGACATCCCACTGTTGGATGGACTCTCCACAGGGATTGTTGTCATTTGTGAATCAGAGCAAATATTCTCCTGTAATGCCTCACTGTTATCTTGCAGCTCGGCTTTGACGCGTAACAGTAGTTGTGCACCAATTGTAGGCTGGGTAACTTTTTGGGATCTGCCACTAATAGCCAAAGGTGAAGGCCTCATTCTCTCTTTGCCACTGCGTGTGTAGAATGGCATGCTTGCAATTTTTTTTTTATCGTCACTTAACTTTTGCTCAGTTACACTTCTTTTTCGCTTCAATACAGTAAATTTTTTTTTGGTTTTTGTTTTTTGCACTAATTTGAAAACACTCTGTTGTTTGACATCGCCTTGGACAGATGACGTGCTGGGAACACTAACATCAGGACTGGTGACAGAACCTGGTTGCTCATTCAGATCATATGTGGACTGCTTTGAATCCATTCTGAGCGCAAACCACTGGGGAGTGCTAAAAATTATTTAGTAGATACTGCTGACAGATATGACTTTTGACAGCCAGAAATATTAATGCACAATTAGGGAGGACACCCCAAAAGCACTGAGGAGTGCTAAAAATTATTTGGTAGATACTGCTGACAGATATGACTTTTGACAGCCAGAAATATTAATGCACAATTAGGGAGGACACCCCAAAAGCACTGAGGTGTGCTAAAAATTATTTAGTAGATACTGCTGACAGATATGACTTTTGACAGCCAGAAATATTAATGCACAATTAGGGAGGACACCCCAAAAGCACTGAGGAGTGCTAAAAATTATTTGGTAGATACTGCTGACAGATATGACTTTTGACAGCCAGAAATATTAATGCACAATTAGGGAGGACACCCCAAAAGCACTGAGGAGTGCTAAAAATTATTTGGTAGATACTGCTGACAGATATGACTTTTGACAGCCAGAAATATTAATGCACAATTAGGGAGGACACCCCAAAAGCACTGAGGAGTGCTACAAATTATTTAGTAGATACTGCTGACAGATATGACTTTTGACAGCCAGAAATATTAATGCACAATTAGGGAGGACACCCCAAAAGCACTGAGGTGTGCTAAAAATTATTTAGTAGATACTGCTGACAGAAATGACTTTTGACAGCCAGAAATATTAATGCACAATTAGGGAGGACACCCCAAAAGCACTGAGGAGTGCTACAAATTATTTAGTAGATACTGCTGACAGATATGACTTTTGACAGCCAGAAATATTAATGCACAATTAGGGAGGACACCCCAAAAGCACTGAGGAGTGCTACAAATTATTTAGTAGATACTGCTGACAGATATGACTTTTGACAGCCAGAAATATTAATGCACAATTAGGGAGGACACCCCAAAAGCACTGATGTGTGCTAAAAATTATTTAGTAGATACTGCTGACAGATATGACTTTTGACAGCCAGAAATATTAATGCACAATTAGGGAGGACATCCCAAAAGCACTGAGGAGTGCTACAAATTATTTAGTAGATACTGCTGACAGATATGACTTTTGACAGCCAGAAATATTTATGCACAATTATGGGGGACACCCCAAAAGCGCTGGGGAGTGCCAAATATGAAGAAAAAATAATAAACCTCTATCCTCCTCTCTGCACTAGCGATTTTGGTTAGAGCAATTGCAAGAACAATATTGTATTTTCTGTCCCTGCTCTAATTAGCCTATGACTACACCCTGCTCTCTCCCTCTGTCAAATGGCGATGGATTGCTGTGGAGGCGTGTATTTATAAAGTTGAAGTATCGCGAGAACCGAGCCCCGAGATCCGACGACGTCACAATGACGTTCGCCTCGATTTGGATTCGGAATGGGCGGGAGAGTACCGAGCTGCTCAGCTCGGTACTCGGATACCCAAAGTTCGGGTGGGTTCGGTTCTCGGAGAACCGGACCCGCCCATCTCTACTCAAGGGCCACTTGGGCAGCCCTCTAATCTCCAGGAAGGGCTTCATATTACCTTTAATATCAGGATTAAGTTATAACAATTAATTTAAACAAAGAAAGATACACCTATCTGTAATAACATATCAGAAATGGCATTTTAAACAAGTGTTACAAGCTATAACAAGCAAATCTGACAATAAAGCAGGAACAAACTAGGGCTGCCTGTGGCACTAACCCTGTATCTGTGGAAATTATAAATATAGATACAATATTTACAGGACATTATTTCCAACAAGTTAATCCGTGCATGATACTCATGCATTCTAGTCAAATCAAGCTACTTAAGGTGTTAAAAAGGTTCTTGTCATGCATTTGGGCCTAGCCTAGGCCTCCTCAGGGGAAGAGAGTTACTTCCCGAAGCAAGCGCCCTTTTTTAACGTGGTTTTGTCCACATGTCACCACCTCATCATTTTTCTCCATCACCTCATCCTATATCTTCATCGCCACATCCTTCATCAAGCTACTTAAGGTGTTAAAAACTCCCCACTGTCACCCCCGGCAACCACCAACCACTCCCAACTGTCACTTCTCCTTCAAGAAATATATAGGTCAGTGTATAACTCTGCCCAGCAGGTGGCGCTGCAGCTTGTTTTTTTTTTTCACACACGCCACTAGGCATTTATATAGTAGATAAGATAGACCATGGAACCTTTCTCTATGAGAGTATTTAATTAGGATTATACTACCACTGAGTGGACATATCAGAATGCCAGACAGCTAAACCATACAGCACAGTGATTCTCAACAAAGGATGGTTTAGCATTGAATGTTTTCATTTTAAAGTTTCGTGAAGTAAGGGTGTACACCTCAACATTACAGCTGCACAGGATCCCAGGTGCACACTGAGGACAGGTGATCTGTTAAATCTATTGAAGAAGATTGGAGAGATTGAGAAATCCTGTGGTGCAAGCTGTAGCACGACATTGCTCACATTTTATATTCAATTAAAATATGAAGTACACACATTATCATACATTATTGCTGCATAGTGTCATGAGTATATTATGCGTATGCAATGCCAAATCCATCCATTATCAAGAGAAATCTTGCATCCACAAAAGAAGATAGATGGGAATCTCTAATATGCTTGACCTCAATAAGCCCCATTGCTTTAGTCTATTCTTTTCTGTTATTTAGAGATCAAAGCTGCAGGACGTTTTATGTGAATTGGAATTTACAGAGGAACAGGCGATTTCACAGAGGTGTGATGTCCTGGAAATGCAAATTCAATGAAATTAGATTTGGATAGTTATTGTGGGGACCACACATTCTGCAATGTTGGACTAATTTGGTTGAAGACAAATTAATTGCTTGAATGTAGGTGAGAATAGCATATGATACTGAGTGGAATGGAACCAATTGGGCAGTTCAAAGAGCCCACAAAAAATGGCCAAGGAAAACAGGGCCAAAGAGTCTACAGATACTCTGCAGGGTGTTTTCTAAAGCCTGTTGGGAACATGAATGTGGGGTATTGCCAAATGAACAAAACTGGATACATGAAAGTTTAAAACAACTAAACTAAACAATGTCTAAAGAGTACATAGAGAGAGGCACAAAAAATATAGACGGTGCTCCTTAGTGTAATCCCGTTTTCTGTATTCTTACTTGCAGTTCCCATTATTTAGCCCCTGCACCTCAATAATTATTTTTTAATTTCTAAAATCTGGATTCCTTGGCATGCACTCATGCATACAATTCTTTATTATAAGCCATGTATTGTACTTTTACTTACCAATCATACTCTGGAACGAGCATTTCCTTTCACTTCCTTTCACTATATGTACATAACAAATTGGGCATTGGTGGTAATCAGAAAGTCATCTTTGATAGCTCTTTTTTAATCATTTTAATCCATTCAATGAAATAATACATAAATATTTGAATATGTTAATTTATATAGTGTAAACACCACTTAGAAAAAAAGAGCATTACTTTATATACTATATATATATATTTGTTATAAATAAAATACAATGAGCCACTCAATAAACAGCTTAAAATGTACATTGCAAATTAGCTTATAGAAAAATAATGAATAAGGTTACAGCAGGAGTAATAAGGAACATTTTATGGGGTCTATTTTATCGGTGTGCACCGGCCACTTTTCATATTTTGGGTTTTGGGTTCTGATTAGCTTGAGGCTTTGGGTTCTGATTGGTTTTGCCAAAACACCCCACTAAAGGTTTTGGTTCTGATTTTGGGTTTTGGGTTCTGATTTTTTTTTTAAAAAAAAGCATAAAAAGTGCTAAAATCCATATTTTTGGTTTTTTTCACTCCTACACTATTATTAACCTCAATAACATTCATTTCCACTAATTTCCAGTCTATTCTGAACACCTCACACCTCACAATATTGTTAGCTGGATGTCTAAGCTAAGCGACACAAGTGGGCGGCACAAACACGTGGCCCATCTAGGAGTGGCACTGCAGTGGCAGACAGGATGGCAGTTTTAAAAACTAGACCCCAAAGAGCACATAATGCCAAAAAAAGAGGTGCAAGACGGAATTGTCCTTGTGCCCTCCCACCCACCCTTATGTTGGGGAAATAGGACATGCGCACTTTAACAAACCAATCATTTCAGCGACAGGGCCTACAAAACTGTGGTTGAAATGATTGGTTCATTTGGACCCCCATAAAACGAGATGGCAAAGAAAAAAAAAAGGTGCAAGATGGAATTGTCCTTGGGCCCTCCCACCCACCCTTATGTTGCGGAAAAAGGACATGCACACTTTAACAAACCAATCATTTCAGCGACAGGGCCTACCAAACTACTGTGGCTGAAATGATTGGTTTGTTTGGGCCCCCACACAAAAAAAGCAATTCACCTGTCCCTGTACAAAGCAAAAAACTGGCTCTACTGAGGCAAGATGTCGTCCTTATCCTCATCCTCTGATTCCTCGCCCCCTTCAGTGTGTACTTCCTCATCCTCACACATTATCAATTCGTCCCCGCTGGACTCCACAATCACAGGTCCCTCTGTAGTCTCTGGAGGCCAGTGCTGGTCTTGATTGAAGAATTGATAATTCATTTTTATGAACATCATATTCTCAACGTTTTGCGGAAGCAACCTCCTTCGCCGCTCACTGACCAGGTTCCCCGCTGCACTAAAAACTCTTTCGGAGTACACACTGGAGAACAACTCAGGTAAAATATAGACAGTTTGTACAGGGGCTTCCAAACTGCCTTTTTTCCCTGCCAGTAAGAATAAGGACTGTCTGACATGTCTACTTGGATGGTGTCAGCAAAGTAATCCTCCACCATTTTTTCAATGATGACAGCATCCAATGCAGCGACAGTAGACATGCCTGCAATGGTTGGCAGGTCCTTCAGTCTGGACCAGATGTTCTCAGCATCCCCGCCAGCGGGTCATTTATGAAATCTCAGCCGTTTCCTCGCAGCCACAGGTGTGGAAGAAAATGAAGGAGGAGCTGTTGGCATGTCACGGTCCTCTTCAGACGACAATTTTCTGACCAGCAGGTCTTTGCACCACTGTCGACTTGTATCCACCGGAAACAGAGACACAACATACGCTTTAAACCGAGGATCGAGCACGGTGTATTGACTTTAAAAGAGTGACCACCCTTGGATCCTGGCAAAGCGTACAAAGGGCTTCATCCACAAGAGCTACATGCTTGATGGAATCGCAATGCTTTAACAGCTCCTCCCTCACTTTCTCCAGCTGCTTCTGCAACAGCCTGATCAGGGGAATCACCTGACTAAAGCTGGCAGTGTCGGAATTGACTTCTCGTGTGGCAAGTTCAAACGGCTGGAGAACCTTGCACAACACGGAAATCAGTCTCCACTGCGCTTGACTCAGGCGCATCCCCACTCCTTTGCCTATGTCGTAGGTGGCTGTGAAGGCTTGAATGGCCTTTTGCTGCTCCTCCATCCTCTGCAGCATATAGAGGGTGGAGTTACAGCGCATCACAGCCTCTTGTTTGAGGTGATGGCAGGGCAGGTTCAGGCTTTTTTGATGTTGCTCGAGTCTGCGGTAGGCAGTGGCAGAATGCCGAAAGTGTCCAGCAATTTTGCGGGCCACCGCAAGCATATCCTGCACACCCCTGTCACTCTTCAGGTAATGCTGCACCACCAAATTTATTGTGTGAGCAAAACATGGCACGTGCTGGAAATTGCCCATATGTAATGCCCGCACAATGTTACTGGCGTTGTCCGACACCACAAATCCCCAGGAGAGTGTAAGTGGGGTAAGCCACTGCGAGATTATTTCCCTCAGTTTCTCTAAGAGGCTATCAGCGTTATGCCTCTCATTAAAACCGGTGATACACAACGTTGCCTGCCTTGGAACGAGCAGGCGTTTTGGAGATGCTGCTACTGATGCAGCTGCTGCTGTTGCTGCGGAAGGCGATGCATCTACCCAGTGGGCTGTCACAGTCATATAGTCCTTAGTTTGCCCTGAACGACTTGCCCACATGTCCGTGGTTAAGTGGACAGTGGGTACAACCGCATTTTTCAGAGCACTGAGGACATTTTTTCGTACTTCTCTGTACATCCCGGGTATCGCCTGCCTAGTGAAGTGGAATCTCGACGGGATTTGGTGCCGGGGACACAATACCTCCATCAACCGTCTAAATCCCACTCCACTGATGGCGGACACCGGACGCACGTCTAACACCAACATAGCTGTTACGGCCGCAGTTATCCGCTTTGCCATAGGATGACTACTGTCGTACTTCATGCTCATGGCAAACTACTGTTTAGTTAAAGACGTAGTGTTCTTACGACTATCCCTCTCTGAAGATGACCGACTACCAGCAGCAACAGCAGCAGCGGCAGTAGTAGGCGTAGCGCTGCAGGATTCTCCGGAAGAATCCCGGATTGAAGAGGACTCAGTCATGCTGGTGACATGGCCTGCAGGACTATCTACAATCGAGATCGAGGAGGAAATTGACGAGGAGGGTGTTGCTGGTGTGGATACAACAGGACCAAGGGATTTAGGTGTCCCTGGACTGCTGACGGTCCTAGCCACAGGTCCTGAACTAAACACTGAATTATGAAGGTTCTTCAGGTGACGTATAAGGGAGGATGTCCCTAGGTGGCCAAGATCTTTACCCCTGCTTATTTGAGCTGTACATAAGGTACATATGGCCATACATTTGTTGTCCGGATTCAGGGGCAAACGCAGGATTTTTAAGGGGGGGGGGGGTTTCCAAATAGTTGAATTTTGAACAAAGCAAAAATACAACTTAAAAAATAAAGCGCCGCAATAAGATAATAGCATTGATAACACACACTAAAACTAGCAATGAAACTCCACATTAAAACTAACAATGAAACCGCACATCAAAATAGCATTGATAACACACACTAAAACTAGCAATGAAACTCCACATTAAAACGAACAATGAAACCACACATCAAAATAGCATTGATAACACACATTAAAACTAGCAATGATACTCCACATTAAGGGGCATATTCAATTGTTAGCGAGTTCGCTAAAATACTTGCGCTCCAAAAATATTACCGTTAATACGGTAATTTACTCGCTGGATTTC
Source organism: Mixophyes fleayi (assembly GCF_038048845.1). Lineage (NCBI taxonomy): Eukaryota > Metazoa > Chordata > Amphibia > Anura > Limnodynastidae > Mixophyes > Mixophyes fleayi. Next base: position 295,851,198 of record NC_134402.1, read on the forward strand.
AGCTCGCAGCTCAGGGAGCCGCGAGCTGAAATTCAGCGAGATATTACCGTATTAACGGTAATATTTTTGGAGCGCGAGTATTTTAGCGAACCCGCTAACAATTGAATATGCCCCTAAAACTAACACTGATATCGCACATCAAAATAGCATAACACACATTAAAAATAACATTGCTAATGTACATGAAAAAAACGAACAAAAAAAATAAATAAAAAACATTTATAACATGACACAAGTTTGGACTATATATATATATATATATATATATATATATATATATATATATATATTTATATTTATAGATTTGTAATTGGGTTACAGGGTGAAATCAGATACTGGCCACAATCAATCTTATGTAGTTTTTTTTATTAATGGACCAAAGACTCCATTTCTGGGGAGCCTGCAGGGTATGCAGAGCTGTGTTATTGTATATAAATATTGTATTATAGGATTAAAAAAGTAGAGGAGTCCTCTACTTTTTTAATCCTATAATACAATATTTATATACAATAACACAGCTCTGCATACCCTGCAGGCTGCCCAGAAATGGAGTCTTTGGTCTTTTAATAAAACAATACATCATATTGATTGTGGCCAGTATCATAAAATCTTTTATTATTTATCAATGGAGATTGCTTGAAATATCAACCCTACCGTGCCCCAGGGAAGCCAGGATGGGTGATGCTGGGTATTCAAGGGAGGAGCTGCTGCGCTCGCGCATGCGCAGCAGCTCCTTCTCGCGAACCTGTGTAATACAGCAGCCACGGCGCTGTGACAGAAGCGTCGCGGCGGGGCTGTAATATAAAAAATGTTTTGCATGTTTAAAAACATGCTTTTGCCAGCTGCGATCCGCGGAGGGGGGGGGGGTTTCTGGAGACTCAGAAACCCCCCTGGGATTGGGGTAGAAATAATTCCAGACCGAAGAGGTGGATTTTTTGGTCTTCTGCCCAGGCATTACGATGGGCTTTTTCATCCCATGGACAACAACTGTTTCCCCCCCTGGTGCCTGATTTAAGATAACCACATCAGCATCCTCCTCGTCAAGTTCCTCCTCAGCGCCAGCTACATCAATATCCTCCTCCCGGTGTACAACATTCACACCTTCATTAGCCAAATCTGTAACTGGACTGTGGGTGCATATGCAGAGGGCGTGCTGCAAATGGTGGAAGGAGCCACCTCTTCCCGTACAGTGATGGGAAGGTCAGGCTTCGCAACCACCAACACCCTTGGACTCGCCTTGGGGATTTGTGATGACATCTCTTTAGAAGGCAGAGTTGTTTGCTGTGTTGATGACAGCTTAACTCTCTTAAATTTTTTAGAAGGGGGGGAGGAGGGCTTTGATCCTTGGGTGAAGCTGAACCACTAGTCATGAACACGGGCCAGGGCCTAAGCCGTTCCTTGCCACTCCGTGTCGTAAATGGCATATTGGCAAGTTTACTTTTCTCCTCAGATGATTTTAATTTCCTTTTTTTTTGCTAATTTTAGTGAACTTTGGCTGTTTGGATTTTACATGCCCTCTACTAGGAGATTGGGCATTGGCCTTGGCAGACGACGTTGATGGCATTTCATTGTCTATGTCATGACTAGTGGCAGCAGCTTCAGCATTAGGAGGAAGTGGTTCTTGATCTTTCCCTACTTTATCCTCCAAATTTTTGTACTCCATTATATGCAGCACAAGAGAGCGCACCCCTAAACCACACACACCCGGCAAAGGCTTTAAAAATTATATGCGGCACAGGACTGTACCACTGGACTGGAGTTATACAGCAGTACAAATTCCTTTATACTGCAGGAACAGTGAACGTAGTTTAATATTGCAGTAATAATATTTCTGGACTGCAGGAACAGTGAACGTAGTTTAATATTGAAGTAATAATATTTCTGGACTGCAGGAACAGTGCACGTAGTTTAATATTGCAGTAATAATATTTCTGGACTGCAGGAACAGTGAACGTAGTTTAATATTGAAGTAATAATATTTCTGGACTGCAGGAACAGTGAACGTAGTTAAATATTGCAGTACTAATATTTCTGGACTGCAGGAACAGTGAACGTAGTTTAATATTGAAGTAATAATATTTCTGGACTGCAGGAACAGTGAACGTAGTTTAATATTGAAGTAATAATATTTCTGGACTGCAGGAACAGTGAACGTAGTTTAATATTGAAGTAATAATATTTCTGGACTGCAGAAACAGTGAACGTAGTTTAATATTGCAGTACTAATATTTCTGGACTGCAGGAACAGTGAACGTAGTTTAATATTGCAGTACTAATATTTCTGGACTGCAGGAACAGTGAACGTAGTTTAATATTGCAGTAATAATATTTCTGGACTGCAGGAACAGTGAACGTAGTTTAATATTGCAGTAATAATATTTCTGGACTGCAGGAACAGTGAACGTAGTTTAATATTGAAGTAATAATATTTCTGGACTGCAGGAACAGTGCACGTAGTTTAATATTGCAGTAATAATATTTCTGGACTGCAGGAACAGTGAACGTAGTTTAATATTGAAGTAATAATATTTCTGGACTGCAGGAACAGTGAACGTAGTTAAATATTGCAGTACTAATATTTCTGGACTGCAGGAACAGTGAACGTAGTTTAATATTGCAGTAATAATATTTCTGGACTGCAGGAACAGTGAACGTAGTTAAATATTGCAGTAGTAATATTTCTGGACTGCAGGAACAGTGAACGTAGTTTAATATTGCAGTAATAATATTTCTGGACTGCAGGAACAGTGAACGTAGTTTAATATTGAAGTAATAATATTTCTGGACTGCAGGAACAGTGAACGTAGTTTAATATTGAAGTAATAATATTTCTGGACTGCAGAAACAGTGAACGTAGTTTAATATTGCAGTACTAATATTTCTGGACTGCAGGAACAGTGAACGTAGTTTAATATTGCAGTACTAATATTTCTGGACTGCAGGAACAGTGAACGTAGTTTAATATTGCAGTAATAATATTTCTGGACTGCAGGAACAGTAAACGTAGTTTAATATTGAAGTAATAATATTTCTGGACTGCAGGAACAGTGCACGTAGTTTAATATTGCAGTAATAATATTTCTGGACTGCAGGAACAGTGAACGTAGTTTAATATTGAAGTAATAATATTTCTGGACTGCAGGAACAGTGAACGTAGTTAAATATTGCAGTACTAATATTTCTGGACTGCAAGAACAGTGAACGTAGTTTAATATTGCAGTAATAATATTTCTGGACTGCAGGAACAGTAAACGTAGTTTAATATTGAAGTAATAATATTTCTGGACTGCAGGAACAGTGAACGTAGTTTAATATTGAAGTAATAATATTTCTGGACTGCAGGAACAGTGAACGTAGTTAAATATTGAAGTAATAATATTTCTGGACTGCAGAAACAGTGAACGTAGTTTAATATTGCAGTACTAATATTTCTGGACTGCAAGAACAGTGAACGTAGTTTAATATTGCAGTAATAATATTTCTGGACTGCAGGAACAGTGAATGTAGTTAAATATTGCAGTAGTAATATTTCTGGACTGCAGGAACAGTGAACGTAGTTAGATATTGCAGTAGAAATTTTTTTTTATACTTTTTTTACAATTTTTTTATTATTTTTGTATAATTTTTTATAATTTTTTTTATAATTTTTTTAGAATTTTTTATAACAATGGACTTAGCAGGTCAGAGCACAGGACAAAGCACCACTGGACTCAGCAGGACAGAGCACAGGACAAAGCACCACTGGACTCAGCAGGACAGAGCACAGGACAAAGCACCACTGGACTCAGCAGGACAGAGCACAGGACAAAGCACCACTGGACTCAGCAGGACAGAGCACAGGACAAAGCACCACTGGACTCAGCAGGACAGAGCACAGGACAAAGCACCACTGGACTCAGCAGGACAGAGCACAGGACAAAGCACCACTGGACTCAGCAGGACAGAGCACAGGACAAAGCACCACTGGACTCAGCAGGACAGAGCACAGGACAAAGCACCACTGGACTCAGCAGGACAGAGCACAGGACAAAGCACCACTGGACTCAGCAGGACAATGCGCAGGACACAGCACCACTGGACTCAGCAGGATAGAGCACAGGACAAAGCACCACTGGACTCAGCAGGACAGAGCACAGGACAAAGCACCACTGGACTCAGCAGGACAGAGCACAGGACAAAGCACCACTGGACTCAGCAGGACAAAGCACCACTGGACTCAGCAGGACAGAGCACAGGACAAAGCACCACTGGACTCAGCAGGACAGAGCACAGGACAAAGCACCACTGGACTCAGCAGGACAGAGCACAGGACAAAGCACCACTGGACTCAGCAGGACAGAGCACAGGACAAAGCACCACTAGACTCAGCAGGACAGAGCACAGGACAAAGCACCACTGGACTCAGCAGGATAGAGCACAGGACAAAGCACCACTGGACTCAGCAGGACAATGCGCAGGACACAGCACCACTGGTGGCGGCAAGCGGGGAATTTATAGAATCCGAGTATCGTGAGATCCGACGGCGGGATTTGGAGTCAGAGCCTCGTTTTCACTGTTTCTCCCCGCCGCAAATACCCGAATAGTGCTCGGATCGCCCTCGGATCTGCACTGTTCGGATGGGCTCGGATTCCGATAATCCGAGCCCGCTCATCGTTACTTGTAACCTGCTAGACAGCGAATTTCGGCGGGACCTCCAAGTTGTCAGATCTGAAATCTGTTCAGAGCTTGCCTTGTGGTGTCAAGTATATCTTGAAGCGCTTCACTCAGCTGGAGTGAATAGACACAGACCAAGTTCTGTATGCAAGAAATATTCTCTGTTTAATATCTCAAAGTTACAAGTTTTTATAGCATTCTGAATATATGTGAATCCTACGTCACAAGCATACAATAGTCTATGGGATGCGCTGCGGATTAATTATTTCACGTATTCTTGAAGTTTCTAGCTTCCTCCCCCTTCTCAGGCAAGATGTGCCAATTATTCTTATCTATGGCTTGTTAGCTACACCTCAAGGCTCTGGGCTTACATCTTGCAAAAGTGCATTTCAGCAGAAAATGAATAACCTCTTTTAAACAACTAAAATATCTATGTGAGTTACAAAAATGGCTGAACAAAGGCTTTATGAGACCTTAACAAAAAATCATATTTAACACAACCGAATGTTATTTTATTTTAATATGTTGTTTTATAATTTGTCATAGCTCCTAAGTCCCCATTCTAAAGTTTGTGTTTTCATTTTCACTATCAAAACCTTCTATTTTCTTTCTCATATGTGTTCTGTCTGAAAACATTATAGGTGCAGCTGATGAAGTGAAGGGTAGAAACTAAGGACTGATGACACAAGTAATGGACCCATCTGGCTCAAACATGCTGAATGGAATTATTGGAGTATTTCAATTGAATGTATGTATTTTTTGAAAGGTCAATATTGTTAAAGAAAGAACAATAATTTTAAGAGAGTTAGCGGAACACAAATATGTATATTATTTGTATAAATATTTCCAGTTATTGTGTTAGAGGAAGAGCAAATTAATAAAGAGTGGGTTTGTAGGAGTCCCCAACAGCATCTTGAAATAGCGAAAGTTGAAACACATCCATGTGTTACCGAGAGTAAGGAAGAACTTATCTATTATCCAGTAGATGACTTGCCAGTTCAATGCGCTTCCCAGGACTTTGGCATGTAAGATGCCACGCTAACTACGGCAGCTCAGCTACTTCACTCTGTGGCCTGGACCCTGCTGTTCCTCTGGCAGCCGGGATAGCACAAAGTTTTACAGCTGAGTCGCATACATATTTGAGACACTTTCAATATCAGCCTGCTGTGGCTGATTAGGTGTGCTGGTGCCTTTCATTGGCTTCTTACAGTATTAATGGCAGGGAGAGCTCAGCCTCCCTGCCAGTTAGCATTTGAGCCACACATTAGCTGACGTGCTCCTGTCCCTCTATGGATACTCTGCCCGATTACCAATTGATTCCTGTTGTGACCCCTGGCTTATTTCTGGACCTCCTTTGAACTCTGACTGCCGTGACTTCTGGCTTTGATTGCGGGATTCTCCTAGTCTGCTGCTAGCCCTGACCTTTGGCCTGTCACTGACAATCCTGATTGCTTCTGACCAAAAACCCTTGGCTTGTTCCTGGTATCCATCTGTTGCATTTCGTTTTTTGCCTCCTACCTCTGCGCTACTGTGACCATACTTAAACTTTTACTAATGCAGTGTTAAGTTTCAGGAGCACCCGAGTACCTGCGAGTGCATCATAATCTACGGGATATGCGGATGCTATAGGTGAAGACCTCTTCTATCTGTTCTAAAAGTTTATGTTCATTGCTGTCAGCCATAACAGATGTGATGTGTTTGATGGAACTTGTCATCTGGATGAGGGTAGGAAACTTGCAGCACACTTGTTTTTATAATTGTTTTATGTGTGGATTTTCATGCTTTTAGTTTGAGTGCGATAGGATGAAAAAAATAAGTGTTTTCAAATAGTAATGCACTATAGATTTCTGTTTTTTTTCCTTTTTGATGCTATGGATTTTTAAGCCACACAGTATGATTATTTCAAAACATATATATTGGATTATTTTGCTACAGATAGAGAAGACTGTGAAAGAAACATACTGTATACACATATTCTTATCTTTTTTTGTACTATGTGAGGTGAATAAGAGAAGGATTATTTAAAGTTGAGGTAGTATGATCAGGACACTATATATTTTTTGTCATTTTCTATATATTGTGGCAAGAGCCCGCTACTGCAGAAGCACACGCGTACAACTTCTTCCTTTTTATGGTTCTTTATTGTCAGGATGGTAATAATGTTTTGACACCGTATACTTGCACAGCAATTATGGAGACCCTCAACGCTTACTATACATAGTCCAGCTCTCTGTCCAGATCAGCCAGCTAGCCCAGCGTTGATCTCCCTGAACAATGAAACAAGCAGGGTTTTATACCTGACACTCCTCCCACAGGCCTAGCTTGATGGACAGGTGACACACCCACCTTCTCTTTAAAAGGAAACGCCCATCCCTGGCTCTGTTTAGACTATCAGACCCACCCTGTCTGTTTGCTGAGAGGAATCAGCTTTTAAATCATGTAAGTAAACCAATTTTAAACTACACATATGTTTTTACCTGGTTTAATCACCACCTAGGTACATAACTGTGCCAATGTTTTACTCTACTTCCCTGCTTTCTCTGCATATTGGCAGCTAAATGCCTACTTTTGTTACATATCCCTCCCCCTAGCATCTCCAAGTAGGGGAACGTGGACTTCGCGAGGAGCGCATATTTTCGTGACAACGCATCTGCATTTTTGTGTAGAATCCCAGGCCTATGTTCTACTGAGAACTTGAAAGGTTGTAGTACCAAGAACCAGTGGGTTACCTTGGCATTTACCTCCCGGTTGTTCTGCATCCATCTTAATGGTGCATGGTCTGTTATTAGGGTGAACTCTCTGCCTAGGAGATAATAGCGCAGAGCTTCTGTAGCCCATTTTATGGCGAGACATTCTTTCTCCACAGTGGCATATTTTTGTTCCCTTGGAAGCAACTTAGGTACAGGACAGGATTTTCTATGCACTGATGTCCAGATTTACTAATGTCTGAAGCAGAACACTATCCATGCTCCACTGCTGTACAAGGACAAACACATGGCTTCTATAAGAGGTTTCATATATTAGTTTTCAGAACAAAGCAAAACAACTTGTTGCAATAAGTTGGCAACAGACACAGTATTTAATTCCCCTATACATACTGATCACAATACACAGGTCTCACACATACCACTCTTTTTACTTACCCCATACACAAAGATAACTACACAGAGGTCATTCTGATAGAACACTCCTGATACACACTGATAACTATACACAGGTTACACACCAATATCACACACCTGGTACACACACGCCCCCCTGTCCACCAGTTTTTCACTTACATGTCCCCATGCCCAACAACATTTCTCTCATATGTCCCCTACCCAAAAACTTTTCTCTCACATGCCCCCATGTCTACCAGATTTTCTCTCACATGTCCACGCTGCCCACAAGCTTTTATCACCCATATTTCCCTCCGCCAACCAGATTTTCTCACACATGTCACCCCTGGTTTGCCAGCTTTTCTCACACATGCCCCCAGCTGCTTACCAGATTTGCCTACACCTGCCTCACATGCTCCTCTGCCCACCAGCTTTTCTATAACATGCTAACCTGTCTACCAGCGTTTGTCTCACATACTCATCTGCACATAAGCTTTTCTCTTCCATGCCATCCTCTGCCCACCAGATTTCTCACAGCTGACCCTCTTTTTATTAGTGCATCCCACATTACCTCGTCTTACCTGGTCTTGTTCCAGTGTTGTTAGCTACACAGGAATGTTTGCGACTGCAGCAGTCATACAACGCTGAGACAGAGACTCAGAGTAGCAGGAAGGACCACCCCTACTGCTCTGTCAGTGTAGCTGCTGAGTTGACAGCTCTTCATTAAACCTTTCAGGTGCCCTTGTGCCTCTGAACCATGGAGGTGGTGGTGGTGGAGCATCTCAATGTTGCCCCCCCCAAAGCCTGGTACCTTAGGCAAGCTAAGGGTGCCTAAAGCTGCCTAATTGTAGCACTGGTCTTAGCCAGTCACCCGGAAGAACAGCATTAACCTTCCCAGTGACCCTATTTAACATGTCTTCACAATGTGGCCTAGGGATGTGATACCAACTGGTATTTTGAAAGTGGTAGTGAAGAGAATGAGAAGGGGGAATGTCTGCGATGTTTGACTGGACTAGGGTAACTGTACCCCGTTCCAGATGCCAACATCTTGATTATGTTCTTAGCTTGGGCACGGGACTACACATATTCGCTGTAGGGAAGACCCCCGCATGAATGCTTTACTCCCCAGATCTGAAGGCCCATCTAAGAGTGACACAGAACAGGGGATAATCACCATAGTAATGTCACGGATCTCAAACAGAAGTACAGCTAGGAGTCACGAATTTGGTGAAAACACTCTGTGTTTATTTGCAGAGAGGTATTACCAACAGGTAATAAGGAGCAGTGATAAATACCAGGTTCCAGCTGATGCAGAAAGTAGTATGAATGTCCAGAAACAACCAGGTAAACGGTTAATGCAGGGAAGCACTGGTGTGAACAGATTCCAGGCAGCATGAACCAGAGGAGCAAGGCAGGAGGAAGAATCCACAGGTAACACAGGATATGACATGAGAATAGGACAACAATAACCAGCCATGTGTGCTGGGAGTGACAGGTTATATAAAGGGAAAACCACACCCAGGTGCATGGGATAATTGGAACATGAAGATTAACCCCTAATGCACACAATAAGGCACAAAAGCAGCACCTCTGGTGAATGGAGGTACTGCCAATACAAATACAGTGATAAAGACAAAAAGGCAGGAGCTGCCATGCAAAGCAGCATACAAAAGGGAGATGTAGCAGGCAGATCGTGACAGTACCCCCCCTTTAAAGGGCGGATTCTAGACGCTCAATTACCAAAAATGTCTAAATTCGTCGGAATCATAGTCCACAATAGGGGGCCCGGCAGAAAAGTCCTTGTCCATGGGCAAAAGGGCAAAGGAGGCCATGCCAGCTGTCAGTTCAAGCACTGCAGAACCACCTCTTTTCTTACGTCCTCCTCTCTTACGGGACTTCCTTAGAGTTGGGACCTGCGCCAACTGGGTGGAGCACAAGGGTAGTTCTCGAACTGTAGTGCCGGGTAGTGTTGCTGAAAGCACCGGTGATCCACAGGATGGCACTGCAGGGGTTGGAGAAAATTTTTTGATTGCTTCCTCAACAAACCGTTGTAAGTCAAACAGGATGGGATCTTGGGTTTCAATAAAAGGATTTGCCCATTCCAAAGCTTCTCCTTTAAAATACGAAATAAGGAACAGTACACGTCCCTTAGGGTTGTTAACAAGCTCTGGTATGGAGGGCATATAAGAGGCAGCAAATTTCAGAAGAGCACAAAGTTGGGAAATGTGCCCCTCAAAGAAAGGCAACGGCTCAGCCTCGGCACCCTCAGCACAGGATGACTCGGACTTGGCAACAGACCTGACAGGGGACCCGAACTGGGCGGCAGACCTGGGAGCAGACCCGGACTGGGCGGCAGTCTTGGGAGCAGGCCCGGACTGGGCGGCAGTCTTGGGAGCAGGCCCGGACTGGGCGGCAGTCTTGGGAGCAGGCCCGGACTGGGCGGCAGTCTTGGGAGCAGGCCTGGACTGGGCGGCAGTCTTGGGAGCAGGCCCGGACTGGGCGGCAGACTTGGAGGGGACAGCGCTATAAGATGCCTCGGAGGGGACAGCTCTGTGAGAGGCCTGAGGGCAGACAGCACTTTGAGAGGCCTGAGGGCAGACAGCACTTTGAGAGGCCTGAGGGCAGACAGCACTTTGAGAGGCCTGAGGGCAGACAGCACTTTGAGAGGCCTGAGGGCAGACAGCACTTTGAGAGGCCTGAGGGCAGACAGCACTTTGAGAAGCCTGAGGGCAGACAGCACTTTGAGAAGCCTGAGGGCAGACAGCACCAAGTGGTAACTCGGGCTGGACCGCATGGACTGGCAACTCGGGCTGGACCGCATGGACTGGCAACTCGGGCTGGACCGCATGGACTGGCAACTCGGGCTGGACCGCATGGACTGGCAACTCGGGCTGGACCGCATGGACTGGCAACTCTTCTGGAGCAGACTGGAGGGACAGGACCCCCTCTGGAGCAGTCTTTAAGGGCAGCGCCCCCTCTGGAGCAGTCTTTAAGGGCAGCGCCCCCTCTGGAGCAGACTGGAAGGGCAGCGCCCCCTCTGGAGCAGACTGGAAGGGCAGCGCCCCCTCTGGAGCAGACTGGAAGGGCAGCGCCCCCTCTGGAGCAGACTGGAAGGGCAGCGCCCCCTCTGGAGCAGACTGGAAGGGCAGCGCCCCCTCTGGAGCAGACTGGAAGGGCAGCGCCCCCTCTGGAGCAGACTGGAAGGGCAGCGCCCCCTCTGGAGCAGACTGGAAGGGCAGCGCCCCCTCTGGAGCAGACTGGAAGGGCAGCGCCCCCCTCTGGAGCAGACTGGAAGGGCAGCGCCCCCTCTGGAGCAGACTGGAAGGGCAGCGCCCCCTCTGGAGCAGACTGGAAGGGCAGCGCCCCCTCTGGAGCAGACTGGAAGGGCAGCGCTCCCTCTGGAGAAGTCATTAAGGGCAGCGCTCACTCTGGAGTAAACTGTAGCTCAGGAACAGAGACAGCGGCTGAAGACTCTGAACTGGAGACAGTGGCAGGAGACTCGGAACCGGACACAGGGGCAGGAGACTCGGAACCGGACACAGGGGCAGGAGACTCGGAACCGGACACAGGGGCAGGAGACTCGGAACCGGACACAGGGGCAGGAGACTCGGAACCGGACACAGGGGCAGGAGACTCGGAACCGGACACAGGGGCAGGAGACTCGGAACCGGACACAGGGGCAGGAGACTCGGAACCGGACACAGGGGCAGGAGACTCGGAACCGGACACAGGGGCAGGAGACTCGGAACCGGACACAGGGGCAGGAGACTCGGAACCGGACACAGGGGCAGGAGACTCGGAACCGGACACAGGGGCAGGAGGCTCCAAGCTGGAGGCAGATGATGTGACCTCGGCGCTGGAGGCAGATGATGTCACCTCGGCGCTGGAGGCAGATGATGTCACCTCGGCGCTGGAGGCAGATGATGTCACCTCGGCGCTGGAGGCAGATGATGTCACCTCGGCGCTGGAGGCAGATGATGTCACCTCGGCACAGGAGACAGAGGCTGGCACCTCGGCACAGGAGACAGAGGCTGGCACCTCGGCACAGGAGACAGAGGCTGGCACCTCGGCACAGGAGACAGAGGCTGGCACCTCGGCACAGGAGACAGAGGCTGGCACCTCGGCACAGGAGACAGAGGCTGGCACCTCGGCACAGGAGACAGAGGCTGGCACCTCGGCACAGGAGACAGAGGCTGGCAGCTCGGCACAGGAGACAGAGGCTGGCAGCTCGGCACAGGAGACAGAGGCTGGCAGCTCGGCACAGGAGACAGAGGCTGGCAGCTCGGCACAGGAGACAGAGGCTGGCAGCTCGGCACAGGAGACAGAGGGAGTGGGTGCCTCAGGACAGGCGGCTGGAGCTGGCAGATTGGGTCTCTTCGCAGAGAACAGGAATGCTGGAGCATAAACAGATTTGGAGTGCGGAGAGGAAACAGGATATGGTTCAGTAAGCTGACGTGGTCTACGGACAGGACAGTCCTGCAAGAAATGTGCATTGCTGGCACAGTAGAGACACAGTTTGTTGGTTATTCTGCGCTGTCGCTCCACTTCGGTCAGATGGGGGCGTGGCCCACTTGTGAACCGGGCATTAGTTAAACTGCAGTTGTTAGTTAAATGCAAATTTGACATGGTATTATTGCAAGGTGTTGGCGGCACGGATTCAGCAGCAGACAGAGTTGGCTGGGTCAAATCAACAGTATTAGATTTCAGTGAAACAGTCTCTGATAGTCTCCTGAGTGGGTCCAAAAGCAAAGTGGAAAATATAGCCAGCTGGGAGCGTAGCAATATAATGTCCATTTGTAAGGTTTGTAGCAGTGGTAATTCCATGATTGGTAAAACAGACATGTTGCAAAAGACAAATGAAAACTTCATTGCAGCAAAAAAGTCCCAGAATAAAACAAAACTTTCACCTGACTCCAAAGCTGTTTTTTGGGCTGGTTATATTGTCACGGATCTCAAACAGAAGTACAGCTAGGAGTCACGAATTTGGTGAAAACACTCTGTGTTTATTTGCAGAGAGGTATTAACAACAGGTAATAAGGAGCAGTGATAAATACCAGGTTCCAGCTGATGCAGAAAGTAGTATGAATGTCCAGAAACAACCAGGTAAACGGTTAATGCAGGGAAGCACTGGTGTGAACAGATTCCAGGCAGCATGAACCAGAGGAGCAAGGCAGGAGGAAGAATCCACAGGTAACACAGGATATGACATGAGAATAGGACAACAATAACCAGCCATGTGTGCTGGGAGTGACAGGGTATATAAAGGGAAAACCACATCCAGGTGCATGGGATAATTGGAACATGAAGGTTAACCCCTAATGCACACAATAAGGCACAAAAGCAGCACCTCTGGTGAATGGAGGTACTGCCAATACAAATACAGTGATAAAGACAAAAAGGCAGGAGCTGCCATGCAAAGCAGCATACAAAAGGGAGATGTAGCAGGCAGATCGTGACAAGTAATGCTTTCTCCTCTTGATTGGATGACTAAAGAGGACTCCTATCAAAGGGGTGAAACACAACAGCCCTTCGAAAGGACTAAGCTGTTGCTTACGTTGTATATACCACCTACTTTAATACCAGTTACCATGTTTCTGGTATACTGCGAAAAAGTAACTCCTAGCACTAGGTGAAATGTGTTCTATATGAAGATTTACGTTGACACCGTTGACATTTTCCTCCTGCTGACACGCCAATAGTCAATCAATAAACAGTATTCCTTGTGATTGTAAAACAAGGATTGATAAGTTATTGACTTGTCAGCAGGAGAAGGAATGATTACTTTAACACACACTGGGGATTACAGGTGTGACGGCCACCAGTCTAATCTCCCAAAATTAGTGGATATTTAATAGCAGCAATTGAGCCTTGAGATTTCCTAACATAGAGTTCACTTAGGAAATATACAGTATTTTCTGAACATTATTTTATCTCATTTATCTGATAATTGTACCAATTAAGATTTGGTCTTTAGGAGAAGTAGTATATTTTTAGCATTATTTTTGGTTGTGTTTTATTGTGTTTTCTTGCTGTATTTAATAATCTGTAATGTTTTAATAAATATATAATATTTTATATGTGCAACCTAGGTGGTAAACACATCTTTCGCCTTTTCAGCAAAATGCATTGCATACTCTTCCATAAAGGATACACCATACTTACCAACTTTCTGTTGGTGAAATCCGGGAGCCTGCAGAGGAGGTGGGCGTAACAGGGGGGCGGGGCTCCAAGTGTCGTCATTTTGGACCTGCCCCCATGACGTGATGACGCAAAATGCGTCATTTGACAGCGGGGGGCGGGGCCAAACGCCGCGATTCACCGGGAATCGCGGCGTTTGGGACTTAATTCTGCCCACTTCACTAGGAAGTGGGCAGAATTATCCAGATGCGGGGGATTGCCACACTCGCCCGGGAGCCCGGGAGACTCTCGCAAAATGCGGGAGTCTCCCGGATATTTCGGGAGAGTTGGCAAGTCTGGGATACACACAAGAGTGTATACAACCTCCACATAGAGGAAGGGTTTCTGTCTGGATTAGAACTTAGGAATGACTGTATGCAAAGTGGGACAGCTACCCACTACCCCAACCTAAGATATGAAAATACATGGACAACACCAACATTACAGCATGCATGCTACACAGGCAACTCACACTTAATACTACTCCTCATTATTCACACAAATTACTCACAAAACTTTGGACTCACAACACAGCAGACATGAGTTCAAATACTAAGCATACCCATAACTAATGTGTGGACTAGAATCATTATCCTAACAAGAACAAACAGGAATGTGTCACAATTGTTTCATTTTTTATTTTGGATTTGTTATATACGCTCAACCACATTGTAAAATATGCCCTCTGATTTTTCCTGTTTTAAAAGAAAATCTTTATTTGGAGGGAAAATCCGAGAAGCCTCACGGCCTACAATTCACATGCACATTATTCGGTGCATGCTGACATTGATTATTCAGAATGGACTAAGAGGGGGCGGGGGGTTGTAGGGTACAGCTTCCTTGGAGTTAAATGCAGCATTGTCAGCGAATAGACTTTCATCTGGATCCACGGCATACACGTTATGTCATGTACTCAGCTTTATCCAAACAGGCTGCTCTCCACACTCCAGTACCATGGTCCTTTGCCTCGCTTGCACTTATGCCTTACACCATTGATGCCACTTCTGGGTACACTTTAGAGCAGGCCTGTCCAACCTGCGGCCCTCCAGATGTTGTGAAACTACAAGCCCCAGCATGCTTTGCCAGTAGACAACCTGTTGATAGATGGAAGGGCATGCTGGGACTTGTACTTTCACAACATCTGGAGGGCCGTAGGTTGGACAGGCCTGCTTTAGAGGTTCTCTTCAATGTGTGACTGGCTTTGCTCTGATACTTGAACGTTACCTTGGACTATCACTACAATGACATATGTATTTGGGGGAATTGGTAACTAGCTAGGGCGTTTGACCTTTTTGGAATGTTTCTTGCATACAGGGCCTATAGATGCAATACCTCTTATAGGGGTGGCTTGTTCGTGGAGGGGACATGTTTATTTTTGATTACATGCAAAGAGCAAATCACAATCTTTTCTGCTAGCTAAATCATGATGGACTTCAAAACAATCCATCTTATTTAAATGTTATACCTTTTGGATTCTTATATACAATTTCTTTTGTCCTTACACCCACATGTAGGAGAATTAGATGAATAAAGACACACACACCAAGGATGCTTTTTAAAAACTGTATAAAAAATCACATATAATAACAACCCAAAAAATATTTACAGGAATGAAAAAAACTATTTACATATAAACTTAAGAAAAAAAAAAACCTATTCATACAAGCTCTCCCAATACACCATTTTCTGCTGCAGCTCCTGCATTACTTTGTTTTGCTCCTTTTGGAGCTGCTTGATTTTTGCAAAAGATGCAACAATTTCTGCCCGCATCTCTGACAGGGTTGGTGGGGGGGGGGGAGGCCAATGGTCAGCTTCCTCCATGTGTGCTGCAAAGAAGCAGAAAATAAAGATTACATACATGTATACCTATTTGATCAAACAGACAGGATTTACTAGAGATGTGTAGTGTTACATGACTTAAAAATGTTACGCTTCTGGCAAGCAAACCATTTGGACACACATTAGACGTTGATAATGCATTTGGATCAATGTACTATATTCTGGTGAGCCACGGGGAGAGGGCCATGGAGAGGGTTGTCTTATCCAGCATTATAGGGCCCAGGGCAAAGCACTACCATGGCCCACTACCTACACAATCACTCACAGGAATTAAAAAGAATTGGGTTGATGTTTGAAATTAAAATCAAGTCATTAATATACAGGCAAAATAAGAAATAAAATAAAAAAATAAAATAAAAATGTAAATAAAAATTAAAAATTAAAAATAAAAACAAAATAAAAAAAACATAAAAATAAAAAAAAAAATTAAAAATTTTTTTAAAAAATGTAAAAAATATTATTTTTTTTAAAAAAATAAAATAAAAAAAAGAAATAAAAAATTAAAAATAAAAATAATAAATAAAAATAATAAAAAAAAATATAAAAAATTAAATAAATAAAAATAAAAAGAAGATAAAAATAAAAAAAAATAAAAAAATTAAATAAAAATAAAAAATTAAAAATAATAAAAAAATAAAAAAAAATAATTTTTTTTAATAAAAATAAAAAATTAAAAATAAAAATAATAATAATAAAAAAAAAAATAGAAAAAATAAAAAATAAAAAATTAAATGAAAATAAAAATAATAATAAAAAAAAAAATTAAATAAAAATAAAAAATGTAAAATAAAAATAATAATAAAAGGTTTTTTTTAAATAAAAATAAAAAATTAAAAATAAAAATAATAAAAAATAATAAAAATAAAAATAGAAAAAAATAATAAAAAAAATAATAATAATAAATAAATAAATAAATAAAATAAAATAAAAAATAAATAAATAAGAAATAAAAAAATAAAATAAATAAAAATAAAAAAAAGAGATAAAAATAAAATAAAAAAAATTAAATAAAAATAAAAAATTAAAAATAAAAATATTAAAAAATAATAAAAAAATAAAATAAAATTTTTTTTTAAATAAAAATAAAAAAAATAAAATAAAAAAAAAATTAAATAAAAATTAAAAATTAAAAATAAAAATAATAAAAAAAAAAAAGTGGACTGGACGGCCGAGGTTGTGTTTGAAAAGAGAACACTATTCTAGTAGTATGCGGTATTTTGAGTAGCATACGGTGTTGGGATTTTAGTATACGGTTTATTAGTAGTATACGGTGTTGGATTTTTAGTAGTATACGGTTTATTAGTAGTATACGGTGTTGGATTTTAAGTAGTATACGGTTTATTAGTAGTATATGGTGTTGATTTCTTAGTAGTATACGGTGTGTTTTTAAGTAGTATACGGTTTATTAGTAGTATACGGTGTGTTTTTAAGTAGTATACGGTTTATTAGTAGTATACAGTGTTGTTTTTAGTAGTATACGGTATTTTGAGTAGTATACGGTGTGGTTTTTCAGAAGTATATGGTATTGTGAGTAGTATACGGTGTATTAAAGAAGTATATGATTTGAATAAGTAGTATACAAGGTATTCGTTGAGAACAGGTTTCTAAACAAATGTTAGAGATGGTTGATGAGGTTAAGGAAGGGCCGATTGGTTCAGTGCGGCTTCTTATGTTTAAGAAATATGGTGCGTACGCAACGGCGTATTGCGACAAATGGGTCCGAACGATTGTGAGAGACCTCTTCCAAAGATCGGTAGTTTCAATTCAGAGGTGTTGAATATTGTTACAGATAAAGTACAGTTGATTAAACAAAAAAACACGAAAATTAAACATGATAACTGTTTAAAATTGTGGCAACAAGAAGGGTACACGTGGCAAGGGAGCGCGTGCTCAGCGGAAGTAGGCGTGGCACAAAGCGTGCACACAGTGGAAGTGAGCATTGAGAAACGTGGAGAACTGAGCGCACGCGCGCCCTCGCAGCCAAATGCAGTTGGGGTGATAAGTACAGCTGATACCAAAAATGTTAAGAATGTAACCAGTTTCTTGTATCCTATAATTTATGTTAAGAATAATGTATCAAGGGAAGAAGGTGAACCCACCGTCATTTCGGCCACTGCCCATGCTAGTAACATGCAAGAGGCACCACCTGAACAGGGAAACGGAACGGTTCCACCAGCAGGGGCAGCGGCTGAAATTGGTGAGAATAATGTAGAGATTAATAGAAGGGGGGACATCCATTATACTGCAACAGCAATTCCAGCATGTAGTGATTTGGTAGGTTTCCATCCTGTCCACACAATAGCAGTTCCCAATGGGAAGGCGGGCAGAGATGGCGTGGTTCCCATAAGACATGTAGAAATGCATTGTCCATGGACTAAATCTGAACTGCGTTCAATTATGTCTGATTTCCCAGATCTTAGGAAAGATTTAGCCAAGTGTCAGAAATTTGTTAGAGATTTAGGTTATGCACATGAGCCAACTAATAAAGATTGACGAGTGGTGTTTAGGGCCTGTCTTCCTCCCGGTACTGATTAACAAAAGTTTATTAAGGATTGTATGTTGGAGAAAGAGAAGCCTTTAACAGATGATGGTAATCATGAACATATTAAACGCATAATCTCTCAGTTGGCCATATACTTTCCTGTGGTAGTGGACTGGAGTAAAATTTTCACTATCAAACAACAGGATAGTGAAAATGCAGTGGACTATTTTTCTAGAGTTCTGATAGCGATGGCAAAATACACTGGGTTATCAGACATAAAGGATGATGTACACTACAGGGAGGTAGCTGTTTCAGTCTTAATGGATGGCCTTAAGGAAAATTTGAAAATAAGGGTGCAAACTTCATTACCAAAATGGAGAGGGATCACTGTAGATGCTTTCAGGGAGTCAGCTATAGATCATGATAGAAATGTAAATAAACAGAAAGAGACACTAAGTGATAGGTTAATGATGGTAAGTTTCCAAGCACTAGAGGGACTGTACACATGACCACAGTATAATAACCCCTGGTTTTAGGAAAAGAAACAACATGAGTTGAGGAAGTGTTTAAGGTGCACTAAAACAGGACACCAAGCAAGGGACTGTACAATGACAAGAGCGGAAGCAAAGAGACTTGGGCCACCTTAGGGGAAATCACATAGACACTCACAGAGAAGGTGCACACAGGTTTCAGAGGTTTCTCAACAGTTGCCTGCACACATCATAGCAGCAAATTCCTTGGGGAGAACTATAGCCAACTCTAGAGGTCAGGTCATACCTGTAGTCCTACAACCAGGCGAGGTAAATGTTAATCTGTGGTAAGTATCAGTGTGCAGGGTTAGAAAGAAACTGATTTAAAAGTATATTTTGTTGTTAGTGCTTGTTTGTTTTATATTGTCTTGTGTTTGCTTTCTTGATCGCTGGCCGATGGTAAGGAATGAAAATGTTTGTTTTCTTTGTTGTTTAAAAATAACTATCTTGTCTTCTCTTTTCATAGACAAGGATAAACAAAAGAAATATAGGCTTAGTGATTAAGGGGTGGGATAGAGAAGTAGAAAAATTACTCTTGAAAGACAAATTAACAATGGATCATTGTAACACTTTTTGTTTTAGCCTGCAGTGGCTCATGATAATTTGTTTGGCTGAGAGTCATTATTCAAAATGAAGTATGTACATACTTTGCTCTAAATGTCGTTTTATGTATTTCAGCTAGAAACACATGTGAGATACTAAGTATGAGTCACTAAGGGTTAATTTTTTACCACTCTATTATAAGTCAGGAAGTCTGTCACAAAGGTATATAGTTATGGTGATACCGAGTTCCATATGAGCTAATGACGGACGACACTGGATTGCACGGTTGATGTAAGACCTCCTAGTTAAGTATGGGGAGGGGTCATAGTTTAGCGAATAGCTAAAGGGATTAGAGGAATAAATAGAGCCATTTTTCCATGGTGTCCAATCCAGCTGTCATGTCTGTTGTAAAATCTCCTGTTCTGCTTTTCTGTTTGTTTTCAAATCCTTGTATTCTTATTATTCGTTACTCTCCTATTCTTCATTCTTTACATCTCTGTTAGTATCTCACTCTTTTCTTGTATAGAGATATGAAAACACGTAGACATGGTCTCTTTCATGGCTCTAAGACATTTGTGACATCAGACGGAATCAGGGATACACACACTAGATTGACATAAGTCACAGAAGCAGCTAGGGGTTTGATTTTATGTGTATAGAAGCTGCTGATTTTAAGCAGAAAGGTTTTTGTTGTGGAAATATGATTCATGTTTTAAAGATTGCATATCTGCCTTTTTGTCTACTGTGCAAAGTGTGCCTTTATATATATATGCACAAAGGGTGGAGACAGGAGATTTCTGGAGGTTAGACATACAGATATGCATCTCTGTGTAGAACATTAGAGTAGGATTTTCTGCCACAAGATATGATATAACGTGAAACCCTAGAAAATGTAAAATTATCATGTTTTATATTTTTTCACTTTTAGACAGACATGTACTGGATACTGTTATATTTGAAGAAAGTGTTATAGAAATAGACGCCTTTGCCCTTCTCACATAGCCAAGTAGCTGAACGTGTGGGATTGAAAATGGCATGTGAGTTGGCAGAGGGAAAATCAATTGATATACGTTGGTCTTCAGCATTTTTCTAGTCTAGGGGGCGACGTTGAGGCGACTGAAAAACTTTTTATATAGCAATGGTAGTACATGAGTAGAACATTACATAGAGGACTTGAGACAGTGAAATAGTTACCAACTGAAGTAGCTGTTAATAAAATCCACACTTACACACTGTTCATGGCTGTCACACCAGGGCGGACATGGTTGTCAAATAGACAGCATGGTTTTATGTGACAGCTGACAAATCTATGTTTTGTTTTGTTTTTTCTTGTATTGTTTTAAACTGTGTACACACACACATATACATACATACATACATACATACACACACACACGCATGCACACACATATTAGTTAATATATGAATATTTGTGTTGCCTGAAGAAATTCTCCAGGTAAAACATATCCACATCATCCAATTACCACCTTGCAGGATCCTCCAGTATGCACTGGTGTACCAATGAAATATATCTGGGCAAAGGTGTATTGAAATGTTGCTAATGTATTGCTGTGTCATACTCAGGGCTTTTGTTATGCAATGTGATATCCCTAGAGTTATAAAAGGTGATAGGGGTATTCCTGTTATTGATAATAAATGTATAATGTATGAGCAGTGATAACAAATTACATACTTTTTGATTAGCCACAAACCAGTGTGAAAATAGCAACCATTCCGGCAGTGGAATGAATGTGGAATGCACTGAGGCAACCATTCCGGCAGCCGGAATGAATGTGGAATGCACTGAGGCAACCATTCCGGCAGTGGAATGAATGTGGAATGCACTGAGGCAACCATTCCGGCAGTGGAATGAATGTGGAATGCACTGAGGCAACCATTCCGGCAGCCGGAATGAATGTGGAATGCACTGAGGCAACCATTCCGGCAGTGGAATGAATGTGGAATGCACTGAGGCAACCATTCCGGCAGTGGAATGAATGTGGAATGCACTGAGGCAACCATTCCGGCAGCGGAATGAATGTGGAATGCACTGAGGCAACCATTCCGGCAGTGGAATGAATGTGGAATGCACTGAGGCAACCATTCCGGCAGTGGAATGACTGTGGAATGCACTGAGGCAACCATTCCGGCAGTGGAATGAATGTGGAATGCACTGAGGCAACCATTCCGGCAGTGGAATTAATGTGGAATGCACTGAGGCAACCATTCCGGCATTGGAATGAATGTGGAATGCACTAAGGCAACCATTCCGGCATTGGAAGGAATGTGGAATGCACTGAGGCAACCATTCCGGCAGCCGGAATGCACTGTGAACTGGATTCTCCCCATAATGCTGAGAAGATATGTGGCTAGCATACCAAAGTGCAGTGTACAGGCCTATAAAAGCCAGTCCTCTTTACTGAAGAGGCAGTAAGCAGCAGAGGGCGCTCTTTTCAGCTAACTAATTCCGGCATTCCGGCAGTTCCGGATTGAGGCCAAAGGGCCAAAATAACATCAAATATGTTGCACTTGCGAATTGCATTGATTAGAAAGGGGTATGTAAAGAAAAAAGGCTTAATTTACACAAACATACTAATGGAACATTTGTAAGATATCTAAAATCCCAATAATTTTTTTAAAAAAAAAAAATGGCACAAGCAGTCTGTATTGATATGTATGTATGTTGTGCATATTTCGTTTTGCATTTTAAACGCAAAAGATGCTCCTAAAGGCGTTTAATTGTGGTTTTAACTAGCTGTATTGGAGTTAAACATGACCCTGGCCTTCCTTAACTTTTGTGAAAAATTTGAGACAGGAGTGTTGTTTCGCGCATGCGCAGAGCCATTTAGCAGATGCGTATGCGTTTGCGAACTTTGATGAATCGGGCCCAAGGTTATGATATTCCTCAACCATCATCTTAATTTCCCTAGATTACCCTATTGCCATCCTCTACACTGCTAACGCAAAACAACAACCTTCTGACCAACATTGCAACACACATAGCCCACTCAGTACTTTTACCTTTGCAGTCTGGCTGGTCCATTGTGCAATATGATGTAGCACATGCACTTGTGTTTCTAACTCCCATTGTCCTATAGATTGTAAGCTTTCGAGCAGGGTTCTCTTACCTCTCTGTCTGTATGTATTACCCAGTATTGTCTTATTAATGTTTGTTCCCAATTGTAAAGCGCTACGGAATTTTCTGGCGCTATATAAATAAATGTTGATGATGATGATGATGACGTGGTGGTGCATGCTAGATATAATATCCCACTGGTAAATGAGGGGTGTGGATTGTTTTAGCCAACACCATTATTGATACAAACTGTATCATGATATTTTTTTGGATGTCTCTGTTTTTTTCATATGTCTAATCTACATGAATGGATCGAGGTGATTTATAATCAAGAGGAATCATCTGAGGATTAAACAATATCACTTGAAGTACAAATCCTTTTGGACTGTGTCTTGTGGACTTTTAATGTTTATGTTATGGTATATTTTTTCCATTATGCCATTCAAGTTTCTTAATGCAATTGTGATTCTCTATATTATACAAGATTGAGCTGTGTTAGAAAGGATAAATAACAACTTCTGGCCATTTTTATATATATGAGGATTTTTTGAAATTCTTGGATAGATTTAATCGTATTTCTCTCAGAGATAGATGAATATCAATAGCACCAGTACTATTTACTAATAGCTTTATGTCTATAAGTATGTTTGGGCGTTTTTATTTTTTCATAAAATGTGGTTTTAAAGAGGGGTGTCATTTATTTACATTTTACATGGTGCACTATAGGACACAGTGGGCACTGGGTATCAGGACAATAGTGTTTAATTAATTACATTTTTTTTTTTACACATTTATTACCCCATACCCACTGCCTAGGGTGTGGGAAGAGCCCTAGTGCTGTCAGCTAAGCCTAGGGCTGGTTGGAAGAAAATAGGGGGACCCCATAATGTTTGTCCCCCACGATTTTCCTCAGACAAGCACTAGGCTGGCAACACTAGGGTTAATATGACTGGGCTTGCATTGCCATTTTAATGCCGGCAGTGTGACTGTCTGCATTTTTACTGTCTGCATTTTTACTGTCATCAATCACAATGTTAGTATTTTATCCAGTATTTACACTTTAGATGTTTTCTCTGTGTCTGTGTTTTCTCCTTGTCAGTATTTACACTGTTGGTATTTTCTCCATGTAGGTATTTTATTCATGTCAGTAATTACACTGTAGGTGTTTTCTCCATGTCAGTATTTATAGTGTCTATTTTCTCCTTGTCAGTATTTACACTGTAGGTATTTTCTCCTTGTCAGTATTTACACTGTCAGGTTTGTGTCAATATTATTTCTGTTAGTATTATTTCCGACTGAAAGATGACTACCACTGCCCGCAGGCCTAGCACCCAAACTATACTGATTGCTCCGGGATACCTTACCTTCAACTAGCTCCTTTCATTGGCAGCAGGGAGAAAGAGATAGCTCTGTTGTCTTCTCCCTTCTGCTGCTTCAGTGTCACACCACCGGGTCCTCTTCAAGGAGTCTTCTTTCTTGAGCCTGGCATCTTCTTGCTTGAGCCCAATGTCTTCTGCCTTCTTTACCATCTTCTAGTCTTGAGCGCAACATCTTTCATCTCCGCCATCTTCTTGTATTGAGTGGGGCATCTTCCCTGGAGCTCTTCTCTTCTTCAACGTCATATAATAATATAAGCCATTGCAAGGGGGCGGAGCAATGACGGAGCAAGGCTGTATTGGCTCACCGCGGCATTCAACTTCAGTTCAGGTAAGTGATCTTCCCCTTCTAGCTGCCTTTACACAAAGGCAAGCAGAGTAAACCCTAATTTATTTTAATTTTATATTCTCTACAACAGTGGCGGATCCAGGGGTGGAGCGATCAGGGCGATCGCCCCCCCTAGCAGGGGCTTGCTGCTAGGGGGGGCCGTTTTAAACACAATCAGAGCATCCGGGCAGCACACTGTCACTGCCTGTCGCTGCTGAATGGACCTGCACATAGTATGCAGCCGCCGGCAGCCTCAGATGTCAAAAAGGGGGCGGGGCCTAAATCCCCCCCCCCCCCCTACATCGCCCCGGGTAGCAGTATTCTCTAGATCCGCCCCTGCTCTACAATGCAGTGTACATTTTGTAATAATTTGTTTTCTGCTAAGCACAGAACACACCTGGATTTGATGTATATTCCTTATTTTCTAAAAACATACAAAGGGGCCAATTCAATTCTTAGTGAAATGCAGTGGAGTGCCTCAGGAATGGTCACAAAGGCATTTGGTGGCAATGCAACATACACCCCACAGAGGTGCAAAGGAAAATCTGCGATGTTGGGGTACTGTAGTTACTGTATACAACTGGACATAGAGGTAAAAAAGTACTATATCATATTGTGATATTTCTAAACAAGAAATTATCAAGTAGGCTGTGCTGTGTTTCAGAGCTCTGCCATCCCTGGTATGTCACCATGGTTGTAATATTTTCAAAAGAAACTAACTTAATGTCATAGATAATTACAAAAACAATTATAATTGAAGATTGTTTTCACATAGATAATTATAATCAGAGCTAGCTAGAGGAATGTCTTATTTATTTCATTCAATATTATTAACATAACATTTGACATTCTGTTTGCTAAAAAAAACAACAACCCTATAAATAAACACCTGAAGGTGCTAAGTTACTCTAGCAATATACAAGTATATAAGAAGATAATCAGTGAATGGTTCCTAAAACTGGATGAGATGAACCTGCACAAAAACCTGTACAGTATAATTATATTAAATTACAAACACGAAAAAAATATATATATTATGACAAACTGATTATAATACTATAATAAATGTAGCATTTCAAAACTAAGTGTTGATTTTCATCCACTAAGCCTGGAATTATTAAGAGAAGTGATTAAAAGGGAACTCCAAATAGGATACTGTCAATGGTGCGCTACATTTACAAACCCCTTTAAAATTAATGGAACAATTAAAATTAATGGGAAAACCCTCAGTGCAAATTACATGAACACACTTGAAAAAATAACACAAAAAATGACCTATCCATTCACTAGTGCTGAATGTGACAAATGGAGGTAATACAAACACATCCCTTCATTGACTGCCAATAACAAGTGACCGGTGTGGGAAAATGCTTGTGATTGTCTGTAGGTGAAAGAAAGTCCTGGGGACAAAACGCCTTGATTATTTCAAGGCAATCAGCGCTAGTGATTGTGTGGATTATTTCATAGGTATTTTACCCCCCATTTGGATTACTATGGATCAAATTGCAAGAAAGAAAATATTTTATATAACATTTATATTTTATTCAATGAAAGTTTATTTTAAAATTGTGTGTTTGTGTGTGTGTATTTTAGGTAATTTGGTATATTAGGCAAGAGGTGTTACCACTCCAAGCCTGGTCATTATCCCATCCACCATAGCCCACAGTCGGGAATAGCTCCAGCACTTTTGACAACGGGTTAGCAATATCTGGGGCATTTGCATGCCCCCATCCATAGAGACAAGAGCCCTGTACTTACTAATTTAAGTTGGGGTGATGGGGCTATAATTTAATGCTCTGTGGTTATTGAATGCAAGGCTGAGTTGGGGGCAATGAGACCTATGCATTTAGTGAGGTGCTGAGCTGCGCGGAGGAGCCCTATTTATTAAATGTAAATACTATTAATTTAATTTTAGGGCTGGTTGTGGGAAATAGACCTATTTATTAAATGTGAATGCTGTTTAGTGTTCAGACTCGCTAAGGAGAAATATGTCTATTTATTCTATTTGAATGCTATTAATTTAATGTTAATTTAATGTTGGTGTTGGTTGGGAAAATGAAGGCCTAATTGTTAAACTGTGATTTATTGTAGAGGCTGGTTGGGAGTAAACAGGCCTATTTATTAAATGCTATTAATTTAATGTATAGGTTGATTAGGAAATAAGCATGTTTATTAAACATAGATGCCATTAATTTAATGTCTGGGCTGGTTCGGGAGAAGGATGCCTTATTGTTTGACTTTCCAGGAGGCGAATAGTAACTATCTGATTTCCAAACAGGGCCCCAACATGCCAGGAACCAGCAAAGCAGCAACAAGGCTTAAGATTCCAGGAGCAGCAGGTAGTCACACATGTATGGGTTTTAATAAACAGGTTTGGGTATTATTAAATCCTATGATTACACTCTTGCCTGCTCACAGTTTAGCGCACATTAAGGTCCAGCAGATGTAAATTACTTCCTGTTTCCATCACATCAGACTTAAATACCTGCTATGTTGTGAACAGGTAAGTGTGTTGTCAAAGGCATCAATGATTGGTAAGAAACCTTTATGCAGGACTCGAGGCTGAAGTGGGTGCAACACCCGATCGCCTGTTGTATATGCTACATCACCACCAAACAATGATGCGGTTCATACTGCTGTAACATTACAAGCTCAGAGCCTGCTCATTACAACAGAGCAGAGAATCGGCATAGTGGCAAGCAGATTAAAGGACAGTACTTTTAAAGAACTGAATTAAGGGATTCAGCGGCTGTTGAAGAAAACACTACCCTTCAGGAAAACAACAGCGGAGAGTGAGATAGAACAGTGTGCTTTACTATTCTGTCTTGGGGGATGAGTAGTCCTTGCGGAGCCAATGCTTTTCAGCACTGCAGAAAAAGCAAAGATTGCATTCAGCGAAGAGAGTGGTGAACTGGCAACTCACTTCCTCCGTGTACCATTACTGATTTAACACTTACCATTCTCTACTACTGAGAACATTATTAATAATACATGTACTGAGTTGCGAGTTATAGATAACTAACCATTTCATTGGTTCAAGTTCTTAATGGACTTTGTATAGGATCAATAACACTATCTGATTTCAAATATTTCTATATATCTATTTGACCTTATAATGTGGATTTGATATAGAAATTGAAAGAGTTACCTGCATATTTCCCCTTAGTTTGTGCAGCTGCATCCCTCCTTTTTTTTATAATACTGTCTTTGAGGCTCTCATACTGTGAATGGTTTTAAATAAAATATTAATGTTGTATAGCTATTAGCCTGTGTGTGTATATCTGCCATATTCACCAGATAATAATATTTATAATTGAAACATTTTATAATTATAATTATTATTATTACTCATATTGTTTTTGTTACTTGGTGCTCCTTTTTCTTGGTTTAGAATGGTTTTCTATTGAGGGGTTTGGCATTTCACTGGGTAAGGGTAATGGGGCAGATTGTTGGCACCCCAAAAGCAGTGTAAGGAAGAATTCAACAACCAGTTGCTACAAGTTAATTAGACCATTACACTAAATGCTGCAGCTGCAGATAATATAGACCAATCAATCACAATACTTTTAGAGCAATTATACAGATCATACTTATCACACAAAAATCAGTAGAGATCCAACAACAAATAGTAATCCAGCTGGATCAGGTTAGATGCTATCTAATTCACTTTATGATAAACAGAACCCAAGGGGGTAAATTATAATCCACAGATTTAAACAAAGTTTCAGCTGACACATGAAGCTTATTTACTTGTACAAGGTGAAATCAGTATGTGTAACTCCTAAGCTCCATAAACAACAGCAATTCTGCACAATAAATGATTTCCAGTGTAAAAAACAGTGTCCATTTAGCAATCCGTCTAATAAAATAAGCAGCTGTCTCCCAGCAACTGTGAGGTTTAGCAGCCTGCAATTCTCTCATCAGCAACCATTTTAGGTAGTTTCACATTAGAATCAAACTTCTGATGCACTATAGACAAACTCTTGTGATAAATGATTGCTCTCTATGTGGCAGTCAGATAACTTTAAATATAGCAGATTTGGTTGGAATAAACTATTTTCTTTAGACAGTGCTATAACACCTCTCAATAGCAATATTACAGTCCCTGTCAGAGGTTTTTATAACACAGTTTGATGTCTCACTTAAATAACAATGTACATAGCAAAGCAAAACAAAGTTAACTGCCTTTATATGAGTCCTGCTGACATCTCCTGGGCAGTGGCAAATTAGGTCTTTTCCTATACCGCAAAGATGCTTCTGTTAGGCGCCGTCCCTGCTGTTCCTCCACGAAGCTGTGATGGTCACGCGACCGATCCGGTCAGGGGAATCCTGTTTCTAGGCAACATGCACACAGCGTCCCCGGCCGCCTCTTCGCCATTGGACGCATGCGCTCTGTCTCTGTCGTTGCCTAGCAACGGGACGCTCTTCTGTTTGGGCGGTCCAATCCCCCAGCAGCAGCCTCTATTTAAATCCTGCTCTGGCACCATTAGGGTGCCAGAGTATCAGGTCTCCTGTTCTCCAGCATTGTTCCTGATTCTTCTCATATACTGGTTTTGACCCGGCTTCCTCTGACTCTTGGTTTGTGTCCTTTGCCTCCATTGTGATCCCGGTTTGCTGACTATTCTCCTGGATTTCTTGTGACATCGGACTGTTTGACTTCTCTGTGGATTTTCCTTCTGTATCATCTGTCTCTGTTTGACTCGGACCATTCTGACTATTTGACTCGGTTTGACTCGACCATTCTGACTATTCTAATCACTACTCTGGTAACTGTCTAGGTGGACCACGACCTGCGTACCTCTTGCTGCCAAGCCCAAACCTCCATGCGGGGGTCCCTGTTAAACACCAGGGGTACGTTAGACTCTGCACCTCCTGGTTCAGTGACACTAATACCAGTTGGTGGCTACAAACATCCCTCAGGACAACAATACTCTCAGTCTAGATTTACTCTGGGCTAGCAAGGTGCGGAGTCTAACAGCCCCCCTGGTCTTCACCAAGAACCACTGCAAGGTGGAATGGGTTTGGCTGCAAAGGAACTGCAGTTCGCGGCCCTTGGGTTGGCCCCTAGACGTGAGAGGTATAGGTGAAAAGGCAACACACTATATAAAACAGATCGTACCTTAGAGGGTGATGTGGAGTATTACTGGATACGGCTGGCACTCTGCAAGGATCGGTCCCACAGGAGATATTGGGATACAAGCTGGGTTCGGTACACTGGTCAGATGGCAGACAGTAATAGGAGAATCCAAGGGAACAATAAGCAAACAAGCTGGGTCTCATACACAGGGAGAAACTTCAAGCAGCAGGTTCACAGGAGCAAACTATCCACGGAATCAGAAGGAGGCTAACCTGTTGATCTGACACAGGTAAGCATCAGATCCTCCTTTTTATTCAAACTCCCCGCCAAAGAATCATGTGATGATCCCCGACAAGAAGTCACATGACAGTCCCCCGCCGCGAACCTGGAAGTGCGGCTGACAGTGCAGGATTGCGTACAGGTAAGAATCCTTACAACATTCAGTGGTTCTTGGTGGGAAGATCCTCATTAGCTCAGTCAGCAGTCACACATCATCACCATCATCACCATTTATTTATATAGCACCACTGATTCCGCAGCGCTGTACAGAGAACTCATTCACATCAGTCTCTGCCCCATTGGAGCTTACAGTCTAAATTCTCTAATTTACACAGAGAGAGAGAGAGAGAGAGAGAGAGAGAAAGAGAGAGACTAGGGTCAATTTTGATAGCAGCCAATTAACCTACTAGTATTTTTTTGGAGTGTGGGAGGAAACCAGAGCACCCGGAGGAAACCCACACAAACACGGGGAGAACATACAAACTCCACACAGATAAGGCCATGGTCGGGAATTGAACTCGTGACCCCAGTGCTCTGAGGCAGAAGTGCCAACCACTTAGCCACTTCTCTCACAAGCCAGTCCGTTTTTGGCTCCTCCCCAGTATTCCCGAGAATCTCCTGGAAACTTCTAGCTTATTCACTGCAGTTTGCCCATCCCAAAATTGCAGATGCAATTTTCATTTTACTTCCTAGAGGCACTCTGAAGAACTGTAGTTTTCTGAATGAGTTTATACAGTAATATATCTGTGATTTGCAGGGTATTACATTTTACCCCGCTGGAACAAAGCATGTCCTCGTGCCGGGTGACAATCACAAAAGTCTATAAAAGTCCTTTCAAAACAGTTTTAAACTTTATCTGCAAGGAAAGTAATCAAACAGGTAAAAAAACATATAAATTAGCTTTGTACAGTTTTTCCGAGAATCTCCTGGAAACTTCCAGTTCATTCACTGCAGTTTGCCCATCCCAAAATAGCAGATGCAATTAGCATTTAACTTCCTAGAGGCACTCTGGAGAACTGTAGTTTTCTAATTGAGTGCATACAGTAAAATACCTGTGATTTCCAGGGTATTGCATAAACAACAAACTTTTAATAGTTAGGATACAGATCACTCTCTGATATAAATGCACCTAGGAATATTTTACCTCTGGTTTATTACATTATGTCACAACTACCGGTTACAGTCATAAGCTTGTAGAACAAGTGGTAGAGGTCTTCGCTTTTAGCAGCCGCCTTTCCCGCTCCCGTACCTGTGAGCTCGATGTGCTCACAGGTACTCAGATGCCCCCAGGTCTTATGCTCTGCATAGTACAAGCTTATGGTTTAAACCGTAGCGCAGCAAGAAAATGGCAGCATGAGGCAAACAAAGTCAGGGACAGGCCAAGGTCAAAGGACACGAGCAGACAGTGAAGTGTGGTCCAGGCAAAGGGTCAGGTCTGAGGCACAGGCAGATGATCTGGCAACACATAGCTGCAGTTGCCAGATACTTATAGACACAAGTGAATGTCCAGCAATTGTGATATCATCACACATCATTAGGAAACCCTCTGTTAACCTGTCCCAAACCTGAAAACTAGAGTAGCACATGTATATGACTTGTGACTTATACCTTCTGGACAGTTTTATGTAGAGATGGTTTTAACAACATAAGTAGCCCAATGCCTGTTGTACAAGCACATGAGCTACTACTCCCATGGTTTGTGACAATTTTCTTTATCCATTTATTCCCACTTCCATCCAACTTAAATCCAAGTCTTGAACACCACCTCTCCATACATCCCCACATCAACTCTATATTTACATCATGCTGCATACATCTAAAGAACATTTCCAGAATATCTCACACAAGACACTGCAAAAACTTTAATTCATCCATTCATCATCTCCCGCATCGACTATTGTAATTCCCTCCTTACTGGTCTTCCCAAAATCAGACTAGAGCCCATACAATCTATTTTGCATGCAGCGGCTAGATTGATTTTCCTTGCAAATCGTTTTACATCTGCTGAGCCACTCTGTCAGTCTCTACATTGGTTGCCTGTTTTTCAACGAATTCAATATAAAATTCTTCTACTAACATACAAGGCCATCAACAAAATTGCCCCAACATACATCTTCTCACTTGTCTCAAACTATCCCTCAACTCGACACCTCCATTCTGCACAAGATCTGCGTCTCTCTTCTACTCTCATCACTTCCTCCCATTTTTGGTTACAGGACTTTTTTTGGGCTGCACCAACTTAATGGAATTCTCTCCCTCGCACCACAAGACTTTCCTCTAGTCTTCAAACCTTCAAGCGTTCTCTGAAAACCCACCTCTTCAGACAATATTATAGTATTCCTCTACCACCCTCTTAATCTCCTTAGGTTACCCTATTACAACCCCCTACACAGCTAACACAAGACAACAACCCTCTGACCAACATAATTGTGTGACTGAGCCTACAACCCACTCAATACTTTGTAACCTTTGCATACCAGCTGGACAAATATCCAATATTATGTACCCTTGTGTATCAAACCATTGTCCCATAGATTGTAAGCTTGTGAGCAGGGCCCTCTTACCTCTATGTATGTATGCATTACCCAGTATTGTTTTATTAATATTTGTTTCCAATTGTAAAGTGCTACGGAACCTGTTGGCTCTATATAAATAAATGTTGATGATAATGATCTCAAATCTCATCTCAAAATATTCTCGCTCTTAGTCTCTTATATCTAACTCTGACCTACACTTCACCTTATCTCCGGCAACCACTTGTCATTCAGACCTAAAAGCCTTCTTCGATGTCGCTACCCACATGGAATTCCCTACCCCAGATCAAGCTTTCTGAAAACACATTTCTTTATTAGAACGTACATAACTCCCACCTATACTACTCTGCTACACCCTCACAATTGTCTAAAATTCCACTCAGAGCCACATTTCCTCTTCTTGCTTTGCCCTTTTGCCATTAAATTGTAAGGTCTCTCATGAGTAGGCCTCTTCATACAATTTTTATTTCATGTGATTTCTTGGTTTATTATTGGGCTTGAATATGTCATTAATACAGGTTATCTGGATACCTTAATGTTAAAAATTTGATCCCGTCTGTTTGGTATAAGTAATATATAATAATCTTGGAACTTGAAACTCGGTTAAGGTCTTTTGAATGGGTTGTGAAAAGGGTTGATTACTTTTCTATGAGAATAGACAGAGCATCTCTGAGTAAATAATCAAGGTAAGGTGACAGAAAGCATCATGATTAGGAATGTTAATACAGCAATGAAAGGGTTGACATTATGAATGAACGCTATGTTTTGCATCTCCAAATCAGGCTCCTGGTTGTGAGCATCTTGTATACACATTCTTAAGGGGTCTACTTATAAATAAGCAGGGCCTGATTAAGGCTTCAGCCTGCCCTAAGCTAATACATGGGTAGCAATTGCTCGCCTTCCACGCCAGTCTAATACATGCTAGTTAAAAACGATTTTGTCCTTAATTTAAAATCCTTCTTTCTTCACCCCCAGACCGATGTTGATGTTCCTGTGTATTTGAAACTCAGCTCCACTTTGCTTTTTAAAAGGGTCATGGTAAACTCAGTTAATTTTCATTAAACTCAGAACTGTATAAAGAACAGATCTGTGAACAAACGCTACGAGGTTGAAGATGTGAGGATGGAACTGGAACAATGAATGCAGGCTATTTTTTTCATGTAGCACACAAATACTTGAAAGCTTATTTGTACACTGAAATTTAAAGTTGATATTTGTGTGCTACATGAAAAAACAGCCAGTATTTAACTCATGCGCAAAATAATAAACTAATTTACACCCCTTGCATTGTAACATGGTTTTGTCCAGAAAACTTAAGTAAGAAAGCTTACTTAAATTCTTGCCTAAATTCTTTAATGAATCAGGAGCATTGTCTTCAGTTCTTCCCATGGGAATACGACAGATTAAAACCTTACTAAATATTTCTTTCATGTTTACTTTTAACTGTGGAAAGCAACTATTCTTATAGTTTAAAATTAATTTCAGTATATACTTCTCCCAGTCACAATTTTGTGCCCCATGAAAGCCTTGTGTCCTAGGCTGCAACCTAGTCAGCCTATTGGGTAATCAGGACCTGTAAATAGGAGAAAACCTTTAGATTTTGCAATGTTTACTATTTATCAGAGCCTCCTGGTCGTTGAAGATTAAGGGCTAGATTTACTAAGCTGCGGGTTTGAAAAAGTGGAGATGTTGCCTATAGCAACCAATTAGATTCTAGCTGTCATTTTGTAGAAGGTACTAAATAAATGAAAGCTAGAATCTGATTGGTTGCTTTAGGCAACATCCCCACTTTTTCAAACCTGCAGCTTAGTAAATCTAGCCCTAAGCCTTTTTAACGAGGACAGCAGCAATACAAAGTCTTCATAAATGAGGGGTCTTTTTAAATAGATCCCTAAGCTTTTCATTTGGAGTGACCGTGATACCCCCAAAGTTTCTTCTGACTTTTAGTTTGATTTAAGGCGGGGTGGCCAGCACTGCTACTATTTAAGTGGAAAAACAAATATTGTCAGTGCTGTTGGCTATAAATCAGATCAAATTATACATCTGTCTCAAGTCAGAATTCATTTTTTTTTATCTATATACAATATTCACAATTATTTAACTCCTGAATAGGAACTGATATAACTAATTCATATACAATATAAATTCATATTTAAAAACATACATTAGAGCAAACACATCAGAGTGCTTCCCAAGATACATAAGTATTTAAAATAAATCAGTAAATCTCATGTGTATTAATGTCTGGTATATATACGAGGTATGTCTATTAAATAACGAGACTGTGAATCCACCTAGTAAACAAAGCAGTCTAACTGCATATACGTAGAAACCTTGGACCGGTCTGAACCTGCATGACAAGCTGCAACACTCTATATCGTTCAGTTGATTGTGGTTGTGTTTTCTGTAGAGTGCCGAAAAAAATCCAAAGTTTAAAAGTTGAACAATGTGTCAATTTGAAACTTTTAGTAAAATTGCACAAAACACCAACAGAATGTTTTCAAATGCTTTCTACGGCCTATGGGAATGACTGCCTGTCTTGTACGCGTGTGTTCGAGTGGCACAAAAGATTTAGCGAGGGACGTGAGAATGTCGAAGATGATGAACGCCCTGGACGACCTTGCACTTCAAGAACCAAAGAAAATGTAGAAAAAAACAGTCAGATTGTTCGAAAAGATCGCCGACTCAGTGTTCAAATGATAGCTGAATCCATGTACATTGACAAAGACACCTATGGAAAATTTTGCGTGAGGATCTTAACATGTGGAAAGTTCGTGCAAAGTGGTCCCAAGGGTTCTCACACCAGAGCAAAAAGAATGTTGCAAGGAATGTTGTGTTGACATTCTGCAGCAACTTGACACAGATCCAAACCTGTTTCATAAAGTAATCACTTGTGATGAGACCTGGATCTTCCAGTGCCATCCTGAAACCAAAAGATAGTCAATGCACTGGAAAACACCGTCATCACCAAGAATGAAAAATGCTTGTCAAAGTAATTGAAAATTCAAAGCAATGCTCATTGTTTTTTTCAATATCAAGGATGTAATTTTGGAAGAATGGGTTTCAGAAGGCACAACAGTTAATCAGCATTATTATAAGGAAGTTTGCAAAAGCCGAGAGAAAGAGTCAGAAAGAAACGGCCGCAACTGTGTGAAAAATGGTTTCTTTCTTCACCAGGACAATGCGCCTGCTCACACAGCACTTTCTGTGAAGCAGTTTTTGACCGACAAACACATTACTACACTTGAACATCCTCCATATTCTCCCTATTTAGCACCTTGCAATTTTTATCTTTTACGAACAGTTAAATCAGTGCTTAAAGGGACAAATTTTGAGTCAGTTGATGCTGTAAAGAAGAAAACGGCAGATATGTTGAAACAAGTGACAGAAATTGATTTGCTCCATGCCTTCGACCAGTGGAAAATAAGACTACAGCGATGTTTTATGGCAAATGGGGAGTATATTGAAGGGGACAAACATTAAATATTGTGGCAAAAGCCCGCTACTGCAGAAGCACACGCGAACAGCTTCTTCCTTTTTACGTAGTTTTATTGTCAGGATGGTAAATGTTTTGACACCGTACAGATTTCACAGTATTTCTTGGAGACCCTAAACACTAGCTAGACATAGCTCAACTCTCTCAAGACCAGCTAGCTTCCCCAGCGTTGATCTCAGTGCACAAATGATATAAACAAGCTTTTATACCTGATACTCCTCCCCCAGCCTTAGCTTGATGGACAGGTGACACACCCACCTTCTCTTTAAAAGGAAATGCCCATCACTGGCTCTGTAATTCAAACAGACACACCCTGTCTGTTTGCTGAGAGGAAGGATTTCAAGTCATGTAAGTTAAACCAAATTTAAACTATTGCTTTTCATACATAGTCTTTACATTCAATTTAGGTGCATTACTGCACAAATGTTTTACTCTACTTCCCTGCTTTCTCTGCATATTGCCAGCTAAATGCCTCCTTTTGTTACATATCCCTCCCCCTAGCGTCTCCAAGTAGGGGGACGCGGATATCGCGAGGAGCGCATATTTTCGTGACAACGCATCTGCATTTTTGTGTAGAATCCCGGGTCTATGTTCTACTGAGAACTTGAAAGGTTGCAGTGCCAAGAACCAGCGGGTTACCTTGGCATTTACCTCCCGGTTGCTCTGCATCCATCTCAATGGTGCATGGTGTTATTAAGGTGAACTCTCTGCCTAGGAGATAATAG
This sequence comes from Mixophyes fleayi, assembly GCF_038048845.1. Taxonomy (NCBI): domain Eukaryota; kingdom Metazoa; phylum Chordata; class Amphibia; order Anura; family Limnodynastidae; genus Mixophyes; species Mixophyes fleayi. The sequence continues at coordinate 295,887,414 of NC_134402.1, forward strand.
CGCAGAGATTCTGTAGCCCATTTTATGGTGAGACATTCTTTCTCCACAGTGGCATATTTTTGTTACCCTGGAAGCAACTTACGGCTTAGGTACAGGACAGGATTTTCTACTCCATTCTTCTCCTGTGACAGGACTGCACCTAAGCCAATACCAGAAGCATCAGTTTGGAGGAAGAACCTCTGGGTAAAATCTGGTGCTTGTAGAACTGGGGAGGAACAAAGACCTAACTGAAGATCAGACCAGGCGGTTTCTGCAGAGTCAGACCAGGTTAATCTATCTGGACAACTTTTTTTTAACATGTCCGTTAGTGGAGCAGTTCTAGTGGCGAAGTGGCTTACAAACCGCCTGTAGTAACCTACTAAGCCTAAAAAGGTTCTTAACTGTGACTTTTTCTCTGGTCTTGCCCAATTTTTGACTGCCTCCACTTTGTCTAGCTGGGGTTTGACATGCCCTCGACCAACAACGTACCCCAAATATTTGGCTTCTCTCATGGCTATGGCACATTTCTCTGGGTTAGCTGTTAACCCTGCTGACCTTAATGAAGCTAAGACCGCCTCAACTTTGGCTAAATGTGATCCCCAGTCTGGGGTATAAATCACTTTATCGTCCAGGTAAGCGTCTTTACATTCAATCTAGGTGCATTACTGCACAAATGTTTTACTCTACTTCCCTGCTTTCTCTGCATATTGCCAGCTAAATGCCTACTTTTGTTACAATATATAATACCAATAAATAAAGGTGAGTTATTTAATCAGTCTTGTTATTTAATAGACATACCTTGTATTGCTATAGAGTTGGTAATTCTCAACTTTTTGATCTAGCAGCTTGTGTTTGGTTGTTGTTTATTTGGCACCAATATAGAGAATATTTGTGTGTGTGTGTGTGTGTTACTTAAGAGGTGACTGTAAAGAACTACCCTTTGTAATAACCTTCTTGCCACCACTGGTCCCACCCAACAGGGATCCACAGGGGACAAGGTCACACCACTGCAGAACTGACTCTTCTGGTCAGCCCTGCTGTCAAATAGCATATGCAAGCTATTATACAGCTATGCAACTCCATCAGATAAGTCTTCCAGTGCTTTAGTCTCACATACTGCTTCCTTCTTTATGATCATCTGAATTCCATCAGATGAGGTTCAGATTTGGCATTGGCCTACAAGGTTGTCATTGCCTGTCATGCTTCGTGACCACTACAAAGTACAGGCGCAGGTTTATACTGGCCCCAGGTCTATCAGTGTTAAACATATATATCTCAACCCACTGCATCTCTGCACACTAATGTATGCAGTGTTCATATTTAACATTAGTGTATAGGTTAGTCTCTTAGCTCCCTCTGAATGCAGATTTTGTGTTGTTGTTGTTGTTGTATTCTACCTCCATATAAAGGCCTGATAAAATCTATACATTAATATGAAGTGAAAAAAAACAGCCATCCATCCCACATTATCCTGCTCATCAGTTGTATTTTATTAGTGTGTCTGGCTTCTTCACTGTACAAACAAACAACTCTAATATCTCATTATAGAAGATAATGACATGAAATTCGGCTGCATGTTTGAAAAGAAGAAAACTGTTTTGCACTTCAAAGCAAAGTACTGAGCAGTCGGTAGTGACAATAAAGATTTTAGTTTAGCAGTTGGCTCTATTTGAGGGGATTTTCTCTAGAACACATTCTTGTAACCATGCAATTCTATTCAAGTGGCAATACCAAGTGTCATTTGAATACACTTCATGTCTACTTCACTTAGTATGCCAAGCATTAAAAACATTATTAGTAAACTCTAAAGACTGAGATCTGCATTAAGTGCTTCTACCCTATGCTGTAAAGAGGAGGCAGTATAGATTGCTCCTTACTTGTTAGTCATAGATATAATTATAATACCAGGCCCTAATACACATTTTCTGGATAGTACTAAAAAATCACACGCGTGACCATCAAAACTTGTAAGATTTATAAATACTCCGAAATCCACTGCCCTAATATAATTTGTGAGTTTTAAATGTCAGTAATGTATTGATGGTCCAGTTCCAATAAAGATATGTTTAAAAAATGACTGCTTTCTGTGACTGATATGGAATACCCCCGAGAGAAAGCTGCTGCGGATCATGATTACACCACAGTAAAAGTAAAACTACATTTCCAGAGAGTCTTTGGAATGGCTGAAGCAGTTTTTGACAGATGGTCAGTGAGGGAGGTGACAGTTGGTCAGTGAGGAAGGTGACAGTTGGTCAGTGAGAGAACTGACAATTGGAGCTGTGAGGAGAGTTATAGCCCTCTCACACTGCCTAAAAGACCTGGGTTTTTGCCAGGGTGAGCCCAGACGACCCAGGTCTAGGCTCAGTGTGAAAGGGGGTGACTGCATCTACCTGGGTCGGATGACCCGGGAACTAGACCTGGGTCTTTTGGAGGGCCAGCCTTTTGGAGGGTAGCCTCCAGTGTGAACGGAGAGACCTGGGTTTTTAACCTGGGTCTCACCGACACCTATTGAAAAGTTAAAAAAAGAAAAAAAATCACAAGAGGAGCCAATCAGAGCTCCTCTTGTGATGTTGCCATGGAGACCCGAGCAGACCCGTGTACAGTGTAAACGCGGTCTACCCCAGTATTTGTCAAGGTCGGAGGATCTGTCCCCCAGCAATAATCCAGGTTCATATACCCGGGATATGGTCGGACTGGCAATCTGAAAGGGGGATTATGGTGGTCAGAAGAGTTGAGAAGTGGCAGAATGAGAGTGGGAGGCTGGTTAGCTGTGGGGAAGTAAGCGTGGAGATCGGTGAGGGAGAGACACGGAATTGATGACATGGAAAGGGACCAGGGTCTTATGAAGAAAACAGCAGCTTAGAACGGATGAGTAATTGCTGAGGAGAATAATCACAGATAACAAGACAGTGTATTGGTGACGAATAAGTAAATTCAGTGAAAAAGACAGGTCATCCACATAGCAATGAGCTGTTACATGAACATGTGAGGAGATGAACTTCTTCCAGATTTTTTAAAGACTAAATCCATTAGGTGAAGTAATAGAAATTCATCTCACAAAAAACGTATTGCTTATACAATAGAGTCTGTGGGCACGATTCATTACAAAAAGAAAAAACAAAACGCACATTCAAGCAGCGGACGTGAAGATACGTCTGTTGATGAATATGGGTCTATGTCCGCTCTGCTCTAATAGACAGGACACTGCAGGATACGTCTAATGCATATGTGGAATATCAAGTCACAAAAGAATGCACAGAAAACAATAAAAAAATATTTAATTAATGTCACCTCTTAATAATATACATTTATGACAAAACATTAAAAATAAAAAAGGAGTTTTTTATGTTTTTTTCTTTATGAAATACATTTATTAGTATATAATTAATGTATACTCTACATAAAATACATTTTTGCAGTTGCTCCTGCTTGTAAATATGTTGTAACATGCATACTCAGCCATCATTACTAGTAATTGGCACTAAGACTAGACCTGTAGCTGGTGCGAGTGATACGACTGAAAATTACATACCTTAAAGCAGGGTTTCCCAAACTCAGTCCTCAAGGCTCCCTAACAGTGCATGTTTTCCATATCTCCTTGCTGGAGCACAGGTGTAGTCATTACTGACTGACACATTGTAACAGATCCACAGGTGGTCCTAATTATGTCACATGTGATCTGGAAAACCTGCACTGTTGGGGAGCCCTGAGGACTGGGTTTGGGAAACCCTGCCTTAGAGATGCTCAAAGCTTGAATTGGGTCCTTTGCACTTGAAGATGAACCGAACGTTGCTGAATTCAATGGCGTATGGTCTAGGTCTGGGCATGCGAAGAGTAACTGTGCACATTATACGCAACACATTGCCAGTTGTGCTCCTTAATGAGTCAGGCCCAGTACATCTACAACTATTCCCTGAGAGAAAATATTTGTTGAAACATTTATATACACATACTATTGTATTAGTTCCCCTTTCACTAAGATAATAACCAAGCTGAAATACAACTGTTATTCAGTAAACAGTATAGGTACTTTGGAATATAACCATGTATTTTGTTCATCAATTTCAGACAATATACTTGAACATATTTAACTAAGAGAAAAATTATAGTACATTGGAAAGATAAGATATATACTGTCTGTTTTTTCATAAAGCACACAAATACTTGTTAGCTTTTTTGTACACTGAAATTTAAAGCAGTGCTCGAAGTGGAATGGTATGTGCCGGTATAGTATACCGGAAATTCTTCTCCCCACTTCATTTAAGCTACACACATGCTCTGCTACCCTTGCAGAGGATGTGTGTATTAGACCTGCAGCTAATCTGCCCCCCGCTCTTACCCTATATGTGTGTTTGTGTGTCTCTGTCAGTCCTCCCAGCCTTCCTTATGAACGTTCTCTCTGCCCTCCCTCTGAGAAGTCACATGACCGGTTGCCATCCCATGCATGCAAGCTCTCACAGAGACAGAGGAGTCTCCTACACAGCACTGTTGAATGCAGGTAAGTGTGAGGGGAGGGGGTTATTTTTTAATGTAATAAGGGAGGGGTGGGGGATTTGTATTAATATAGTGAAGCGAGGGGGTAGAGGTGATTTGTCTTACTGTAATGAGGGGGAGTGATTTGTCTTAGTGTAATGAGGGCTGGTTGGAGGAAAATCTTTGGAGGAAGGTCTATTTATTAATTGTGAATACAATTAAGTTTATTTAATTTAATAGGGCTGGTTGCAAGGAGGGAGGCATAATTATAAAATGTAGCTGTTATTGATTTGACGCCAGGGTTTTCCATATTTCATGTGCATGTTTTTTTCCAAGTACGGTACCAACATTCCAGGATCCAGATAGCTGGCAGTTGAGCATAAGCTACTAGCTGTCGCAGAAAGTGAAGACTGCAAAAACAGGTAAGGTGACATACTAATAAAAGCAAATAGCTATTTTTCTTTTTAAAAAGTAAAAACAAGGAAAATCCTGGAACAAAAGAAAAACAAAAACCGCCACTCCATCGCTGGAAAGATAGTTCTGAGGCAACATCTCTGATTCAGGTGTCTTGACTGCAGGCTTTAGGTCTCCCGGAACAGATTTACGAGTAATAGATCAGTGTCGTCGGTCTCAGCTTTATCTCGCACTTTCTCCGGGTTACTGACTCTCCTGCAGTGGGTGGATTGGACCCAAGTGTCTCTCTCTGCAACCTTCAGTGATGTGGTACTGGTCAGCAGCAGGTACGGGCCTTCCCAACGGTCTGTTTAACAACCTGAGCGTAAGAAATTGCGGATCATAACATAGTCCCCAGGTTCAACATCATGACAGTTCGTTTCTGGCATACCAGTTGACAGCATTTTGAGTTTTTGTTGTTGTTATTTTAGCTGTCTGCTCATTTTGAAAACATAATGTACAGTCACTTCATTATTACACTTTAAGTCGTCTTGCGGACTCACGATCAAATGAGGTTGTCGGCCGAACAGTATCTCAAAGGGGACCAAATTAAGAGGAGGTCTAGGAGTGGTTTGGATGCTATGGAGGACTAGTGGCAAAGCTTCAGGCCACGCTAACCCAGTTTCAGCCATTACCTTATCAAGCTTGTTCTTAATAGTACCATTTACTCTTTACACCTTACCACTGGCTTGTGGTCGGTAAGGGGTGTGAAGTCTGCTACTGATTCCCATGAGTTTACACATATTTTGGAAGATATCACCAGTAAAGTGGGTACCCCTATCACTTTCAATGATTCTAGGGATACCGAACCTACACACAAACTCTTGTACAATTTTCTTTGCAGTGAACATAGCAGTATTAGTGGCTGCCGGATATGCTTCTACCCAACCGGAAAACACATCAATACATACTAACGCATACTTTAGATTCCTGCAAGGTGGTAATTGGATATAGTCAATTTGTATTACCTGAAAAGGTCCGTCTGTAGGAGGGATGTGGGATGGCTCAGTTGGAATAGTTTTCCAGACATTTTTCCTCAAACAAGTAAGACATGACATTGCTTTCTTACCAGCCTGAAGAAAATCCAGGAGCACACCAGTATGCTCTCACCAGTTTGCACATACCTTCTTTACCCAGGTGAGTCAGACCGTGTGCTGCTTCAGCCAGGCTTGGATAGTATGTTCGGGGAGCTACAGGCTTACCTTGTCCATCCCTCCAGAGTCCTGAAGACTCTTGACCACATCCCTTCGCCTTCCAGACCGCCTTTTCCTGGAGGGAACACAAATCTTGCATTTCAATTCATTTCTGTATGTCTAATGTCTGAAAAACCATCATAGTCTCGGTCGTTACAGTCATAGGTTGCCCTGCTCCCCATTTAGCAGCTTCGTCCGCCCTGTTATTGCCCAATGACACCGGGTCTTCTTCAGAGGTATGGGCTTTACACTTTATGATGGCTACCATCCTGGGTAACTGTATCGCTGTCAAAAGTCCTTTTATGTGTTGTGAGTCTGCCACTGGCATGCCTGCTGCTGTCGTAAAGTTTCTAAGACGCCAAAGGGCCCCAAAATCGTGCACTACCCCGAAGGCGTACCTAGAGTCAGTATATATATTAGCTGATTTACCTTTTGCCAACTTACAAGCTCTCCTTAATGCTACTAGTTTCGCCACCTGGACTGAGTGAGGTGGGCCAAGGGGTTCAGCTTCTACAACATCCTGATCGTCTACAACAGCGTAACCAGTACATAGTTTTCCCATCTCTGTCTGTCTATGACAACTCCCATCTGTATAAAACATAAAATCTACATTTTCTAGGGGGGTGTCAAGTATGTCGGGCCTGCCAGTAAAGGTCTGGTTCAGGTATTCCATACAATCATGCGTATTAGTACTCTTTCCAAACTCATCATTACCCAGTGTCTCCTCACCTCCCACCCTTTGCGTCTCTAGAGCCACATATGGAAGGTATGTAGCTGGATTTAAGGTGCTACATCATTTGATGGTGATGTTTGAGGGTGCCATCGGAGCTAGTTCCCACTTTGTGAATCTAGCTGAAGAAACATGTCTGGTTTGAGCTGAGTTTAACAGAGCTGATACAGCATGGGGTGTATAGACAGTTGAATCATGTCCTAATACTACGTCCTCGCTCTTACTTACCAGAAGAGCTGTTGCTGCTACACTTCTGAGACATGTTGGGAGTGATCTTGCCATAGTGTCCAATTGTGCACTGTAGTATGCTACCGGTCTGCTAGCGTCACCATGTTTCTGTGTGAGGACACCTGCTGCACAACCATCAGCTTCCATACAGTATAGCTCAAAAGGCTTTTCATAATCAGGTATTCCCAATGCAGGTGCTCTAGTCAGACTATCTTTAAGATTAAAGAACGCTTGCTCTGACTCTTCTGTGTGTACGGCACGTTCTGGTTTCGAGGAAGAGACTAGCTCCTGCAATGGTAATGCCAGAATAGAAAAACCTGGGATCCAGGATCTACAGTATCCACACATCCCCAAGAAGGTACGAATTTGCTTCTGGCTCTGCGGCAGAGTCATGTCCCCTGGGTGAGACAATGTCCTAAGTATTTGACCTTAGTCTGACATGGCTGTAACTTTTCCTTTGCCACTTTGTGCCCTGTTTGCGAGAGATGGAGCAACAACAATTTAGTATCATGTAAACATGACATAAAAGAATCAGAGCACCGCAACAAATCGTCCACATATTGAATTAGAACAGACCCATTGCTAGGTTGGAAAGTTTGTAAACAGTCATGTAAGGCTTGAGAGAAAATACTGGGGCTGTCAATGAACCCCTGGGGAAGTCTGGTCTATGGTAGGAGAATACAAAAAGGTATTGGCAGTCAGGGTGAAGAGGGACTGAGAAGAAAGCAGAACATAGATCAATGACCGTAAAATGACTAGCAGACGGTGGAATCTGCATGAAGATGACAGCTGGATTCGGCACTACGGGGAATTGGCTCTCAACAACTTTATTAATTCCCCTTAAGTCCTGGACTAATCTATAGCCCCTCCCCCCACCCTTCTTCAAAAAATGGGACTATTTGCTGTGCTGGATGTACGAATTAAAATCCTTTGTTGCAACAGCCTCTCAATAACAGGATATACCTCTAGTTCCACCTCCGGTTTTAATGGATACTGTGGGATTTTTGGAGCTATCCTTCCACTTTTTTTTCACAGGAGCTACGTTTGCCATTAATCCAGTGTCCTCTCCATCTCTGGTCCATAGTGAACCCAGTATTTCCAGCAACATCCCCTTTACTTGAGATGGACTTTGTTCTATAACAGTAAAGTGCAACACCAACTTTTGAGGGGTGTCTAAAATATCCTATACCTCATGCACGACCTTCTCTGGTATATCTAGGAATACACCATCTGGGGTACAGTATATGACACATCCCATTTTACATAACAAGTCTCTCCCTAGCAAGTTAGTAGGAGCTGCTGCAGCTAAGAGAAACGAATGCTTAGTATGCAGGGGCCCGATAGTAACTTCTGTGGGTTTAGTTAAAGGATAATATAAACACTCTTCCCGTTACCCCCATAGCTGGAATAGTTTCATTGGTCACCTGGAGATTGAAAGGAGAGGTTAACACAGATCTGGCCGCCCCTGTATCTACAAGAAAAGTTTGTTTCCTGCCAGCTATGTCAACTATCATTGTTGGTTCTTCTCTCAGACTCTCAGTTAACATCACTGGCTGTAGACTACAGGTATGACCTGACCCCTAGCGCTGGCTATCATTTTCCCGAGCAATATTTGTTGCTATAAAATGTGCGGGTAGCTGTGTGTTCTCTTGCCTATGTGTGTTCCTCCTTGGTTGGTATCTATGTTGTTATGTGCGTATTGTCGCTAACCAATAACGATTGTCGAACCTCGAGTTGTGTTTCCAACGCACAAAGATTTATTCGCAATAAGTAGAATAAAATGCTCAAGCGAAGTAATAGTAAATACAGCCGTTACTTATCGCAGGCGCTCTGGATCCAGTGCAGTCATTCAATCCTGAAGTCTGGGGACAAGATGTCTGCCCACTGGATCACAAGCTGCTGCTTATATACACAATCAAATACAGTAATACAATGAAGATGGTATAGCTTGCATCTATTGGTCCAGGTCTCAGGAAGGTCCAAGGGGTCGTCATCATTGGCCAGTTCATACAAAAGAATCCAAAGGAGGGGGTCATCTCTGCAGGGGGTATGCTCTGCTCTTCCCACCAAGATTCCTTAGTCTTAAGTAGTTCATAATTCCCTATCATTCATAACTTGTGTATGCACTCTGCGATTCCCTCGCAGAGTGAACCAAACAGTAGGATATGTAACAAGGTTCATTATGATACCACTCATGATGTGATTCCTTCAACCTGTTCCGTGTATTTCATTAATATACATGTAACTCTAATTTAACATATAAATACTACTATATTTCGACATAACTGACTATGTGTTGCAACTACCATTAATGTGTACTATTTTATAAGTATGCGTGTTTGTGCGAATGTATGGTAAAAGACCAATAAGTGTTGCTGCCACGTGTAGTGGATGCGTACGCCCTTTCACGGCGTAGCGTGCCCATGTACGTCGAAGCGTACCGTAAGCATCTATTCAGACAAAGACAACCAAGTTTGCTCGACTTTAATTGAAATGACTTTATCCAATTTGCTGACTTCGACAATGTGATCCCCCCTTGGTGTTTCTTTTCTTGCTTCTGGACAGAATCTCCTTATGTGTCCTTCTTTATGACAGCAAAAACATACCATTACCTTATTACTTGGGTTGTATGTGTGGTATGTTTGTGGTTGTGTGCGCATTCCCTCTAAAGCCTGAATACTTACCGTCATCAACCTGTCACTCTTCTCTTCCCTCTTTCTAAAGATATTTTTGTCGTGTTCCACGGCAATCTCTCTGAGAGAATCTACCGTGCTGCCCCTCCAACCAGGAGTTGAGGTTTGTATCTTTGTCTTTAGATTTTCCTTTAAACCATCCAACAATACCATTACAGCTACTTGCCTATGATGTGGATTCTCCTTTATATCTGATATCCCAGTAAACTGAGCCATTGAGGCAAGAGCTGTAGCGAAATAGTCTGCTGCTGTTTCACTATCTTTCTGCTTAATGGTGAAAATTTTACTCCAATTTACTACAACAGGAAAATAGATGGCTAAATGTTTGACAATTTGTTCTATATTCTCTTGATTAATCTCATCTGTCAAGGTGTCGTCTTCCTCCAACAATCTTTAATAAATTTTTGTATGTTAGTATTGGGGGGAGACATGCCCTCAACACCACACGACAATCCTTATTGGTTAGTTCGTGTGCATTTCCTAAGTCTTTAACAAACTTCTGACACTTAGCCAACTCTTTTCTAGGATCTGGGAATTCAGTCATAATGGAACGTAATTCTGATCTAGTCCAAGGACAATGCATTGTAGCATTTGTTAAAGGAACTACACCATCCTTATCCGCTTTCCCATTGGGAACTGATATTGTGCGAACAGGATACGTACCCATTGGTTCACTATCTTCAGGATTAACTACTTCAGTACTTTGGATGTTATCTCTCCTAGTGGTCACACTACTCTCACCTATCTCAGCCATTGCCCCCTTTCCATACTTAAGCTGAACCTCTAGCATATTAACAGCATGGGCAATGGCTGAAATTACAGTGGGTTCATCCGCTTCTTCAGAAACACTTGCTTTAAACTGACTTAAAACAGGATATAACTTAGCAATTTCCTTTTTTTCATTTTTAATAACGACTGTACTTACTCCTCCCGCCACATAGGGTGGCGGGGGCGCGCTTGCGCTGAGTTCTCCACGCTTCTCAATGGCTACTTCCGTTGTGCGCGTGATTTTCGCCACGCCTACTTCCGCTGTGCATTCGCTGCTCTGCCACGTGTTGCCTTCCATTTGCCACAATTTTAAACAGTCATTATGTCTATTTCTCACTTTTGTTGACTTAATCAACCACACTTTGACCGCAGTTGCGTATGCACCATACTTCTTACACATGAGAAACCTCGCTGAAACCAGCGGACCTTCCTTAGGCAGCACAACATCAACCATCTCTAGCATTTGCTTCGCACCCATTGTGAAAGCAACCTATTTCTCAACGCTACACAAACAGGGCCTTTTTACCTGTTCTCCTTTCAAACAGAACCAACTAGAGATTTTTTTTATTTTATTTGTGGACGATTTCACAGGCTACGCCCACACACACCTCCTAATCCAGAAATATCACTGTGGGCCACAGGGCTATCAGCTCCTCGATACCCTGGCTCCACCACAAAATCTGTTGAGTATATTACTTAACTGGTAGCATCGGAGTTTACCCACCTTACCAGAGTAATTCCTCCATCCGTTCAACCCAAGTCACAAGCACGGTTGCACAATAAACCATGCGGTCTGACCGCACCGCTTAGCGTTACTAATTAGCACTAAACTTTGCGATTATTATTGGGAAGAAAGTTTCAAAAGCCTCTTTTAACAGATCTTTTGCTGCCAGTATACCTGCCGTGTATACTTAACCTCGGTTGTCCAGCCCGCCTCATCAGACGGCAACCGATATCCCTTTCTTTTCAACAGTAAAACAACTTTCACTTCAAAATCAACATACACCCTAGTTTTCTGCGCAGTAAATAACTTTCCCAATCAACAGTAATATATTTTCAGAGGTTTTTACCAAGTAATTATACTATGTAATTATAACAAACTATCAAAATGATTGTTAAACCATGTGGCAAATCGACCGGAAGTTCACATATGCAAAGCAGGAAGTACACATACGCTAAGCAATACAATATATTAAAACGCAATATGACATTAAAAGAAACAGTTTTCTCTTTTGTCCCTAGATTCCAGTTAGCGCACCTTCAGATTATGCAAAACGGACATTAGCTTTCACAACATAGAGTAAAATTCAGGTTTTGAACACATTGCGTTCTAACCCGTTTATGACGCGTCTCGACCCTTTGTTGGAGAACAGAAATCCGTTGGTCTTGCGTATCCTCCGGCAACGAAACCTCCACTGCGAGCCCCCAAATTGTTATGAATGTTTTGTCGCTATCTAATAACAATTGTCGAATCTCGATTTGTGTTTCCAACGCACAAATATTTATTCTCAAAAAGTAGCAGAATAATTCAAGCGAAATAATAGTAAGTACAGCCGTTACTTATCGCAGGCGCTCTGGATCTAGCGAACAGTCATTCAGTCCTGAAGTCTGTGGACAAGATGTCTGATCACTGTATGAAAAGCTCCTGCTTATATGCAAACAGAAATACAGTGAAACAATGCAGATGGTGTGGCTTGCTCCTATTGGTCCAGGTTTAAGGAAGGTCCAGGGGGTTGTAGATCATAGGCTGGTTCAATCTAAGGAATCCAAAGGTGGGGGTCATCTCTCCAGGGGATGAGCTCTGTTCTTCCCGCTAAAACTCCAATTACAACCAGTCCATTAGCATTTTACAGTCAGCATCATATTAAAGGTTTATTCCCTAACATCAATAACTAGAGTATGCAATGTTCGATCTCTTCGACGAATGCACCAGACAGCTGCTGATGTAAAGGGGATCAATATGATATCATACATGACACGTTTCCTTTACCCTGAACCATATGTATCCCTAATATGCATATAACTTATAATTTTACATATAAACACTACTATATTTTGACATAAATAACTATGTGTTGCGACTACGATTAATGTGTACTATTTACAAATGTGTGTTTGTGCGAATGTATACAAAAGTGTAAAAACAGTTATCGCCACGTGTTGCGGCTGGATACGCCCTTCCATGCCGTAGCGTGCTCTACGCATAATTTCAGACAAAGACAATCAAGTTTGCTCGATATTAATTGAAATGACTTTATCCAATTTGCTGACTTCTACAGCTTCAAGGAGCCTTTGCAGCTGGGGAGGTTTTATTTGCCCAATTCAACTGGAACAAAGTGTGCCCAGAATTGGAAAAATTTGAGCCAGTGGGAAAGGGTTTTGCTCACTGGAACGTGAGCATTGGGGCAACTCTACCTCTACCTTTGTTTCTGCAATTTATATCACCCTATCCTAGGGGGCTTGCTCTGTAGACAATGAGGACTTCCTGGAGTTTAAGCACCAGCACATGCACCAAGGTGGCCAAGGCACACAAAGACAAGAAGTTAATTCTCCTGGCTACTAGCTGCAGGTCTACATTGGGGATACTACTCATAGTTGGTAGGGCATCCCATCATCAGGAAAACTATTGATTGGATCCTCCAGGAATTCTGTTGATTAACTGTAAGGATGAATGTCACCTTCTTTGTTGAATCCTATACCATCTTTGCATTACCATCGTCTCTGACTGAGGGGTCCAGTTTGTGGCTAACTTTTGGAGAGCCTTCTGCAAGGGGCTGGGAATCTCCCTACACTTCTCATCTGTGAATCACCCGCAGTCAAACAGACGAATATCGAGTGTAAACCGATCCCTCAAGCAGTTTCGATTGTGCCTTTTCTTTTTCTGATACCCAGGATGACTTTTCTAACTTAACCATGGTTTCCACCCGGTGATCATTCCATCTTTCGATGCTCTCACTGGGGTTCCTTTTGCAGACAATCATGTGCAGGATCATCAGAAAATAGGCAACAAGCTGAAATAGTGGCTGAATATGTGGTAGCTAATCCAAATGGGTTTACAAATGACAGGTACAAATGACAGGTTGACGCACAAACAACTGCAACATTTGAGGATCCACTGCAATACCAGCTACAGAAGACAGGTGGCATTCCACCATCAACACTGACAACTGCAATTTTGTTAAGGATATTACATTTTGCAATAGATACAAGAGCTTAAGTAATATATTCAATTTTATTATGTCAATCCTTTCCACCCATGAAGTCTTTCAAATCCAAATAAATGTTGGCTACCAACGGAATAAAATTTGAGCAATATAGTGAGCTAAATCTTTAGTTTGGGTGACACCTAAATACTCAAGTTGGGACAGATGCCAGTGAAGGGTTGTTAGTATACTGGTATGCCAATTCTAAGACCTGCAGAACCTGCTTTCAGAGGTCTTCACTTGTAGAAGCCACTGTTCTTATAGAGTGTAATTTGCTCCCCAATACTTTGGTGCCCCCATGTCTAAATCCCTATGTAATGCAGGTGTAGGATGACAAGCATGGCGGAAGTTAGGACGTAACACATAGAGGCTCAAGGAGATCAAGGACCAGTGTCCAGCAAAATTCCAGCTAGGGCAGGCTGAGCTCTAGCAAAGTCCAAAATACCGACCAAGGTTTGACACAGCACAGTCTAAACAAAGCTCAAATGCAATCTAAAGGTCAGTGCAGGCATGAGTATGAGTAAGAAACAAAAATTCAATTTGAGATCAAAATCCAAAATATACAGTCAACAAAAAAGTCAAGCACACACTTGCAGAGATAAACTACAACCAGTACAAACAACAGGAAAAGGAAGCATTTGAAAGCACAGGTATCCAATAACAGCAGCCTAAATTAAAGATTCACAGCTGTGCCTGTGATTGAACACATTAAACAGCTGATTCAAACATACCTGATCACCAACAAAATAATCTGAAGTTGCGTTACTGATGCGACTAATACTCATCATTGCAGGATGGACTGATTATGCAGTCCTGATACTCTGGCAAATCTTACCAAGGAAAATGTGTGTTGTAGGCTTTTGAACATCATTCCAGGGGTATTTATATTAGTTGCCACCAATTTAGACTAATTAATTCCAATAACCCATCAAACTTTTGGAATTTAGTCATCAGACTAGGGACTGAAACCACGGAATTCGTAATTACCATTAAGAGGTCATTGGTGAAAATCACCAGTTCTGTGTTCCCTTTTAACGAACCAGTAGCTCATTATACCTTAATTGGACCTAACCGATCTGTCTATTGCTTCCATGTATAGTACAAAAATAAGGAGAGAGGGCAGCCCTGTCTTGTTTCATTATTCATAATAAATAGTTTGAAAAGAACAGTAGCGGGCCTGTAAAGAGTATGGATTATGTGAAGGCAGATATTGCCCACTCCCATATGCTTTAGAATATGATTCAGAAAGAGCTTGTCTATTCTATCAAATGCCTTTCAGCATCAGTTGATAGGAACATAGCAGATCTCTTCTCTGGAAATTAGATGGATCAGGTCGTATTCACTTATTCACTCTTCTCTACCAAGTATGGCCAGAGAAGTACACCTGGTTGTTTGCGAACCAGTCCCGGTAAGAGAAGTTTAAAGAAATTAGAATTCAGTTTGGCATACAATTTTAAATTATTGTTTAGAATAGAAATAGACCTTTAACTATAGTACATGGAAGGATACTGATTTTTCAGGAGTACACCTTAGATGGATCCAATTGCCCTGATTGCACATTTGTGGATTTGCAGGATAAAGAAGTATATATTATTATTATCATTTATTTGTTGGGTGCCACAGGGTTTTCGCAGCGCCTTACATAATACGAACAGTAGACCATACAGGGTAAAACATCACAGAACAATAAACACTAAGTACCAATGCTTCGGAAATTCCGGGCAGACATATGGAGTGAGGGCGGAGCAGAAGAGTCGGTATGAAGACAGGAGGGGAGAGGGGCCCTGCTCATACGAGCTTACATCCTAAGGGAGGGTGGACAAAACAGGCACGAAGGGAGGCAGTGATGCAATGGAGAAAAAGGGATCAGGGGAGAGGAGGGAGAACAAGTAGAGTGGATGAGGGGTTAAGTGGAACAGGTGAGTTTTGAGTGCCCGTTTGAAGGAGCACAGATTGGGAGCGAGGGAGGTCATTCCAGTGCAGGAGGGCAGCTTGGGAAAAGTCTTGGACTCGGGAGTGGGAAGAGGTTATGAGAGTGGAGGAGAGGCGACGGTCGTTTGCTGAGCGCAGGGAGCGAGCGGGAGTATGAATGGTAAGGAGGTTAGAGATGTAGGGAGCAGTAGACTGGGAGAGAGCTTTGTAAGTGGTAGTAAGGAGTTTAAAGAGGATTCTGTAAGGGAAAGGGAGCCAGTGTAAGGCCTGGTAGAGAGGGGAGGCAAAGGAGGAGCGACGTGAGAGAAAGATAAGTCTGGCAGTTGCATTGAGTACATATCGGAGCGGGGCGAGATGGGAGAGAGGGAGGCCAGTGAGGAGGAGGTTGCAGTAGTCCAGGCGGGAGATGATGAGTGCATGGATGATGGGTTTGGTGGCGTCTTGTGAGAGGAAGGGTCGGATGCGGGCGATGTTGCGCAGTTGGAAGCGACAGGCTTGAGCAAGGAATTGGGCGTGGGGGCAAAAGAGAGAGAGGACACCCAGGCAACGGAGTTGGGTGATATATCGAGGCACTTCGGGATGTTTAAATCAAATATAAAACATCTATTTTATTGGTATACATTAAAAATTCTAACGGTTTCATACAAGGTTGCAAAATAAAAATAAAACCAAAAAAGTGAATATATAGTGATTGACTGTGTATTGTGATTAAAATGCAGACCAGCTGCAATAGCTTTGTTATCTCACAAATTCCTTCTAGTAAATACCTTTATTAGTTTTATATAGATTTATCTATGCCTGGAATAATAATCTGGAATAGTATTTAGACTATGTTGTTTTATATTTATTTATCACAGTGAAAGATAATTCTATGTAGTACCAAGGTTAATCTATTATTAACCTCTCCACTTTTAATAATTATATCAATAGCGATAGTATATATGACCACTACCAGTATATCAAGTCTGTAGCCCCTTGATGGAGTCACTATAGTACTCTATTAATCTATTAGGTATAGATGTGTAGTTAGATATTATATAATATATTCAAACCTTTGCCTTGAGAAAGCATACAAGCGAAACGCATGTCTGTGTTTGCTTTGTTTATCCTATGATCTGTCATTATTCTTATCATGAAATTAGATCTAGTTAGGTAGTACTTCCAAGGCTCCCTACAATAGCGATTTATGGCCAGAGATAGTTTGTTGGTTAGGCACTCAGCAATACATGTTTGTCTTTACTATTGAAGGGCTGATATCAAAGTTACCTACGAGTTATCTAAACATCCGTAATTAGCCTAACAGCACTAGCCTGAGTTATATGACCACAGATAGCCTATAATTAAGCAGCTAGTAACTAATGATTGCCATTTCTATATATAGCTAGAAGCCTACTAAGCATAGATAAGAATGTGGAATTTATAAGTGGCTGAAGCTCCATTATTTCTATGACCACGGGAATTTCACAGTTAAGCAATGGGTAGTATATTAGCATGGTTTGAATATATTATATAATATCTAACTTAATAGAGTACTAAAGTGACTCCATCAAGTGGCTACAGACTTGATATACTGGTAGTGGTCATATATACTATCGCTATTGATATAATTATTAAAAGATGACAACTTTAGTGGAGAGGTTACAATAGATTGACCTTAGTACAACATAGAATTATCTTTCACTGTGATGAATAAATATGAAACAACACAGTCTAAATAATATTACGGTTATTAATCCAGGCAGAGATAAATCTATATAAAACTAATAAAGGTGTTTACTAAGAAAGAATTTGTTAGATAACAAAGCTATTACAGCTGCATTTTAAACACAATACACAATCACTATATATTCACTTTTTTGTTTTTATTTTGCAACCTTGTATGAAACCATTGGATTTTTTAATGCATACCAATAAAATAGATGTTTTTAGATTTGATTTAAACATCCCGGAGAGCCTCAATATATACTTATTTTCCTCCTCTTTTGCATTTATGACTTAAGTAATTGGGTGCACCCTTCAGAAATAAAGAGTAATACTAGTGATATTAATTTAGATCTAGATGAATACTTATTGAATTAGGGGATGATTCATATTATTGATCTAATAAAATCTGGTGCTGTTAATTCTCCTCCTCATCCTGTACTAAAGTTGTGGATTTGCCATAAACTAATCCTTGATGCACCAAAGATATTGTTTTGTCTTAAATAATATTCTATGATCAAGTTGGACTTTACAGTTTGTTTCCAATAGCTCTTTTTAATCTCCAGAAACACTGTCTTGGAGCATGATGGTCCAGAGACACATTTAAGAAATGAGAGATCTAGTCTAACTAGGTGGATTTGTCAAGTCTAGCATCTGTTAACCTATGGCAAAGGAACTCAGTGAGGGTGTGAAAAGAAGGTGTAATCCTGGTCCCCTGGGTGTAAGTCTCCAGGAATTGTCCAGCATGGAAAGTGCTCTTTACCTTGGCACAATCTTAATGAAAAAGTTTAAAAATTTTGCTGTTGTGTTTTAGGTACTGCCTTATATCAAGATGAGAAGGTTTTCTACTTCTACCTGTATCCCGTTCCCGAAATCCTTTTTATTTTTCTCCCATTGCAATGTATTTAGTGGTTACAGTGGAATAGAATTATATGTGACCAAATATAGGTGCTTCAGAGTAACATGTAGGGCCGTTGCCAACCACTTGCCCCCATATAGGATTAAGCCTGCATTTTAGTGCACTAGTCTCTTTAGGTGAACATCTTTTACTAGTATATAATTATATGTAGGTCTTAAAAATGGGAGACCTAGGAGCTTTACTTTATTGTTTTAGATATTAAAATGGACTCTTCTATTCCAGCCAGGAAAAACAAAAGGTAGACTAATTCACATGCAACACTTTAATAATAATAGACAAAAGGTCTCCTCACAAAGGTGGACTGTGGAATGGAAGTAAGTACCCTGCTTTTATATAAAGTCAGGAACTTGTGGTCAGTCACAGTCGTACTGTCAGACGCAATTACCACCAGTATACACTCTCTTGTCTCATCAGAGTACCCTATATGAGGCACAAGCCTAGTAAGTGACAGTCCAACAAGCACAAACAAGAACAGCACTTCCCTTAAAGATGGGAAAATGGCTACAAGTCAGTTCTCAACTCCATTGGGTCCCCCAATGATCTCTTCGGTTCTCTATCATGCGGTGAGAGGGGTATTGATTGAGGTGGCATAGCGACACAGTTCACCTGCTGTGGGCTGTTTCCTGCAGGGTCTTTTCAGCCTGGCTCACAAACCCACGGATGACATGTGGCAGATATACTTCAGATATGAGAAAGGCCCCAGGCACCTGAAATCTCCCTACAAAACAAACTTTAGGGGACCCTAGGTGGTTGCAGTTATGATGTAGGGGTCTACTGATGATAAACAGGACTTTTGCAGACCAGATGTGTGAAGATTTTATAGTGGATCCACCAAAGCTGATTCAAAGCACTTTTGCAGATGTAGCTAGGCCATGCCCTGCCAAACAACATATTTTTGCATTTCAAGTTTAATTTTAGCATTTAATAATACTTTCAAGATATTATTCTCGGTTGCATATATGACATTTCATTATATTATTATATTGTGTACACAAGTAATGCAGCATGTATTGCCTAAACTGTCAAGCCACACCTCTCTACTATCTCTACACTATTGTGGGACATAAGTATACATTTTTGTTATGCCTGACATTTTTTTGGAGCTGGGTGCATCCTGCAACTGGCTTCTTATTATTACTATTAGCTTTTATTTATAAGGCGCCATAAGAGGTCCCCAACATCAGTTTACATGAAAAACAAAATACAAAGACCAGACATTATGGATAAACAAAAATACAGATAAGACGTTAATGCAGATCAAATTATTTCCGGGACAGTCAGTGACAGTGATGGTAGTGACCAGAATAATGTAAGTCTGAGCATAAGAAAACAGGCCTAGGGAAGCAAGCCAAGAGGTATAGAGCGTGATGGAATAGAAGGAGAACACAAGGAGTGCTGTGCTTGTGAGAGCTTACATTCTATGGAAAGGGGAAGAAACAAATAGGAAGGAATCAATTGGGGAGTGTGTGTGTGGGGGGGGGGGGCAGAGCTGAGACAAGGGAGTTAGGTTTGAATTAAAAAATTAGTCTTAAGAGCATGCTTGAAGAATTTGAGCGTAAAGGCTAACCTGATTATGGCCACCAGTGCGGCATAAACTCATAGAACAGGTAGAAGAGGTCTTCACCTTCAGCAGCCGCCTTTCCCGTAGAGATTGGTTATGCTCACAGGTACTCAGATGCACCCAGGTCTTATGCTCAGAGTAATATGAGTTTATGCTTACACGGCAGCGCACAGGTATAGGAGGTTGCACACGGAGTAGCAGCAGACCAGAGATCAGCGGACTGGACAGGGCACCAGAGGGTAAGTCAGGTACAGGCAGAAGGGTCAAGGTCACAGGCACAGGTTCAGAATCCGGGTTCAGGCAATAGATCAGGGTCACTAACAGAGGTTCAGAATCCAGGAACAGGCAATAGATCAGGGTCAGAAGCACAGGTTCAGAATCCAGGAACAGGCAAAGGTCATACACAGATAATCAATCACAGGTTTCAACACCAAAGATAGGAACAGGAGCAGGCAGCAGTATTGAAACAGGACGCTATAACCAGCAGTGAGGCTTAGTCCTCACTGCCTTAAATAGTACAAGGAACCAATCAGAACAGAGCCCTACCAGCATCAACAGGAATAACCTAATTGATTAATTTGCTAATGGCCAATAAGACTACAGGGTGCTAAGAGTAATCAGCCAGGTGGCTGCATGATAAATTACTGGGATACAGCCAGTAAATGAGTAACTGAGCCCCCTTAATCAGACACTATTGGCTGAGTTACTATAGCTCCTGTACGCACGCGCCCTGCTACCTGACAGCTGGGCGGGCGCTGCAAAATGTAACTACAGGTGTCCCGGTGTTGCCTAGGCACCCGGGACTGGAAGCGACATCCCAGTCATCATAACGACAGTCGGGACGCCAGGGACCAGGAGTGGCGGCTCCTGACAGGTTGTGATAGATTGACCTGGCTGCTTCCTAGCTGTGGAGGCAGGAGTGAGAAGAGGTAATCAATGAAGTAGTGAGGCGGCGGGCACTGGCAGAGCGGTGGGGTCAGCAAGGACTGTAGTTAGAGATCAGGTTAGAGATGTGGGTGATTGAGAGTGAGGAGTTTAAATTTAATTCTGTAGGCCACGGGGAACCAGTGTAGTGACTGGCAGAGATGGACATCAGACATAAAGCAGTTAGAGAGAAATATAAGGCAGGCAGCAGCATTGAAGATAGACTTAAGGGGAAAGGCGAGAGTCAGGCAGGCCAGAGAGAAGGAGATTACAGGAAACAAGGGAAGAGATTACAAGTGAGTCAATAATAGTTTTGGTGGCTTTTGTGGTGAGAAAGGGCCATATCTTGGATATATTCTGGAGATGGAAGTAGAAGGATTTCAAGAGGGACAGAATATGAGGTTTGAAGGAGGAGTCAAGGATGACCCCAAGGCATCGGACTTTAGGGACAGAGGGCCTGATTCATTAAGGATCTTAACTTCAGAAATTTCTTATTTCAGTCTCCTGGACAAAACCATGTTACAATGCAAGGGGAGCAAATTAGTATTCTGTTTTGCACAGAAGTTAAATACTGACTGTTTTTTCATGTAGCACACAAGTATCAACTTTAAATTTCAGTGTACAAATAAGCTATCAAGTATTTGTGTGCTACATTAAAAAACAGTCACGTGGCTGCCCAACCCATTCAAGGCCCCATGGCATCCAGGAAACACTCAGACCTCGTAGAGTGTGCCAGAAGACGATCAGGAACAAGTTGCCCAGCAACCACTATAAGCATGACGGATTAAAGCCATAATAAACCATGCAATAGTCACCTTGGAAGCTGGCCAGCCTCTCTTGTGTGCATCAAAGAGAATCAAAAGGTCCTCAGACCACATCGAGAGAACGAATAGAAAGTTTGTCCTCTGAATACCTAGATGTAGTCGGGGCAGGAATGACAATGTCATGATTTAAGTGAAATCTAGACACAACTTTAGGGAGGAATGAAGACTTGGTTCGAAGAACTGTCCTATCCTCATGAAAAACAAGAAGAGGAGACTTGCAAGATAAAGCTACAATCTCCGAAACTCTTCTTGCCGTAGAGATGGCCAGCTCAGAAATTTGAAATCCACCGTATCCAAACGTTCAAAAGGCGGAAACTGTAAAGCATTTAACACCAAATTTAAATCCCATGGTGCTACTGGAGGAACATATAGAGGCTGCACCCCTGAATGAAAGTTTGCATATCAGGCATCACATCGAGTCTCCTTTCAAAACAGACTGAAAGAGCAGACACCTGACCCTTAGGAGAACTAAGGCACAAACCCACGTTTAGCCCATCCTGCAAGAACATAAGCAAACTGGACAATCGAAAAGAGGAGGTAGGATACCCGTTATTTTCACATCAGGCAATATATGTCCTCCATACTCTATTATAAACTATGTCTACAGCCACCAAGAACTCCTCCAGTTCCATGCCGTGAATCACTGACAGCAAAGACTCCATCTTGAACCTGGGCACCTTGACCTGAGTGTTCAACGATTTCAGATTCAGAATGGGTCTGAATGAGCAGTCTGGTTTTAGCACCAAAAAAAGGTTGGAATAGAATCCCAAAGCTTTTTGTGAATTCTGTACCGAAAAAAATCACTCCGGAAGCCCTGTGTTAAAGAACTGCTTGGGAGGAGGACCGAGATCGATTTCGTACCCCCCAGTCCATAATTTCCTGCACCCAGGCATCCGTGGTAGACTGAAACTATGGATCTTTGATTAAGAGGAGACGAACCACTGGTGACCGCAGAAGGGCAAAATGTCCGTAATGCGGACTGCTTGTCAGCAGGCTTAGCTGCCGGATGTCGAGCAGGCCAGGCCGAATGCCCATGCTGCAAACCACCCCTGGGGACGGACGACTGACTTCCGGAGGATTGGATGAGAAATATTGACCTCGGGACCTGCCTGAAGACTAAAAACATGGATATTCATGGACATGTTTGGGAGCATTAACAGGAAGCTTGCTGATAATGTAGTCAAACTGAGGGCCAAACAAAACACCCCAGGAAAAGGGAAATGTCTCAAGAGCCTTTTTACAATTAACATCAGTCTCCCAGGACTTCAGACAGAGTCTGACAAGCGAAAAACACAGAGGCAAATATTCGTGCCCCTATTAGTCCCGCGTCCAGGGCCGTCTCCCCTAAAAAAAAAATCTACAGCCCTCTGAATTTGCTCCACCAATGGAAGCAGTTCAGAATACAGTCTCCCTGCCAACAAACCCGCAGACAGCTTTACTGACCAGCATTCTACAGCCTTGTTGACCCACGCCGATGCCAAGGCAGGCTGCAGAGAGAGGCACCCGCTGCAACGAAAATAGACTTAAGGATGGCATCAATCTTACGGTCTGTACCATCGTTAAGAGTGGCTGCGTTGGGAAGAGGTACAGTAGTTATTTTGCCCAACCTCGCAACTGGAGCATCCACACGTGGAGGCGCTACCCATAACACGACAACTGAAACTTCCGATCCAGGGAAGCCCAAGGCTCAGCCAATAAATCTTCCAATTGGGAAGAAGTGGGGAGAAACAAAGAATGCTTTGTCTGCTGCACAAGAGAAGGCTCAGCAGCATCAGGGACAGCCGACTCAGGAATGTCAAGTTCCTGACGCACAGCCTGTATGAATTGCTCCACACTGACAATCAGAATGAACCTCCTCCACCACAGGAGAATCCAAGTCAGAATCCTGTGCTAATTCGCCCGCCTCCTGGGAAGAACAGTCAAAATCTGACTCATTTCCTTGAAGGGGCGCCGCCACCCGATTGCACTTACGTGAGGAGGACGGTGTAGCAGATTGCAACATCCGCTCTAAAGAAGAAGAGACCAAAACCAAACCCTGTACTGCGGGCGCAAGCCCACGTACACAGGCCAGTACGACAGAATCCACCGCTACAAGTCTAGCTGGACTTTGTCTTAGTGAACCAGAATCCACCTCACTCATGACAGAGAAAGGGGATTTGAAGAAGGACCGCCCACAGACTGAGACCACACCAATTGGGCAAGTTCAACCACAGTATTGGAAAGAGACCATGCCCAGCCGGGCTCTGCCGAGTCAGAACAAGAACTTGCTGGCGCACATGGCATGCGATCTTGAGACCGACAGGCTGCATACAAGGCATGCAAGCCTGAGTGTCCGGACGGTAAGTTAACATTACAGGCGGCACAGGTGACTCCAGACATAATTTGTATGGATTTTTCCCATCTGACATGTGAACAGATGGGACAAAACTCACAAATCAAATAACAGTGAAAAAACACAGTATATAAAATGACACAAATCAAGTACAGAAAGTGAGTCTGCAATATAGCCTAGCAGCCCCAGTCTAAAGGACAAAATGCAGGGAAACAACCCCCCTCCCCCAAAAAACACATTACCTTACAGGACACAGGACAAAGGACAGAAAATTGGTGCTTTTAAGTGGCTGCTTATTGTGGTGGAGTGAGCGACCACCAAGGAGGAAGTGCAGTGGAGGAAAACAAAACACTTTCCCCCAGGGCCTAGCACTGAACCCCCTCCACCAACCCCGTGCCAAGCCAGGCTCACTATCTCAGTGACCGTAGCCTGTCCCAGTCACCCAAGAAAAAAATTATATATTTTTTTTAATTAACGCAATAGCTGCCTCTAGTAAGAGGCAGCCTAACTTAGGGGACACACTGCATTTTACTACCCCTCTCTCTCTCTCCCAGCACTGTGCTGGGAGAGGGTACACTTTCCTGCTGCCATCCCTCCTCATGTAGTGGCTGCAGTTGGCTATCAGCAAAGGAGGACGGGCACAGCCTGCGGTGACTGTGCCTGGCTCCTAGGATTGCCACTGGTTGTTGAGATGGGGGCTGACAGCGGAAGCACCTCAACAGAGTGTGTGACTTTCATCAGAGCCATTCTGAACTAGGTGAGCATATTTGAAGATAGTGGGCAAGTTTGTAGTGCCATGGTTGAGTCGGGAAGCTTGATGGTGATTGCCAAGGCAACAGAATCAAGAGCAGTGTTAAGGGTGAGATTAAAGAAGCAGACAGCCTCATTGGGACAAGAAAGAGTGGTAATGGGGAAGAGAAGTGAGACCAGGGAGGAGGAAGAGAACATGGTAGGATCAATGGCGAGAATAACTTCAGGGGCTGGGGGGGTGAGAGGGGTGCAGAAATGCTAAAAGTGTAGTTGGTGATCAGAGAGGGAAAGGTGATTTTTTTGAGGTTGGAAACAGTAAATACTTTATTTTCTGTGCATTTTTTCCCTTCATATGTTCAAATACAAAAATGTGCAGATGTGTTTACCACTCATTGAGTTCCACTGTTTAAAATTGTGTTACTGCTCTTTAATTGTCTGTATCTTAAAATTAAGGATGAGAAATTTATAGTGGTGTACAATATTCTGTTTACATTAGAATTGGGGTTTACATTGGGATTCTTTTATTTGTGTTTGAACAAAAATCATACACCCAATGGGTCTTTAAAAAATTTAAAATAAAAAACAAGCTGCTGTGAGACATGTTTTTAGAATAATAAATATAATAATAATAATAATATTTGTTGAGGTCTATATTTATAATTTTCTTTATTTTAGATTCAAACTCTTCATGATTTGAGGGTTTCCCCACCTACGTGACAAATTCTAATTTCAAGTTTAGGGAACATCTATTTTTCAGCAGAAATAACATTAATTTATTTTACAGTCAATTTAAAGCAGTCTCTCTCTGTAGTGAAAATGGCTTTCTTTTGATAGCATGCTTAAAAGATTCTTTACATTTAGATTAATTAAAAAGGCCTTCAATTTAAGAAATAATCATCCAGCTTCCTCAAGTTAAATGATAGCCAATATGTGGTTTATATTTAATCTGAAGAAGTAAAAAGGCTATAAAAGCGAAGATGTATTTTTTTTTTAAACTTGTTACATTAGTTTATTTTCCTTTATTTTTAACTTGAGACTTTCTGTTTCTCTCTACTTTTGCCAGCAAGCACTTACCTCTCCCACCAATGCAATATGGTTTTTCCAAGGTGCAAATTTACTCCTTTTTTATGCTTTGTCCTCCTTAATTGATAGGGCCCTTAATGTAAACTTGATCCAGTAGAGCTGCACTGCCCTGGGACTGCCTCTACTTTAGTTCTTGGGAAATCACTGAAGTGAACCACTCCGGAGCCTCGGCTGTAATATAAACTGATAATAGAGCAGTGGCCTTTTAACACTGCACTGTTTCAAGACCGCAGCTGGTGTGCAAGTGGTTAATGTACTACATGTTTGGTGCCGTCTTTTTGCTCCTTTATCACATTTAACAGAAGACTGTGAGAATTTGGCAACATAAGTACCTGTTGTGACTGAAGGATGCTGCATCTCTTGAGGTTACAAATGCTGAGTGCAATATTTCATTAGTCCATCATCAGTGGTTGTCTTTTGTTCTGCAGCAATTTACTGCGTGGAATTATATGCAAGACAGGATCAATGGTGTCACAGCATTTCAACTGAAATTTCAGCTTTTAGTGCCATTTGGACAGTGCCCTAAATATGTTGGGTGCAACTTCAGCTCTAATGTAGTGGGGAAAGTACTTGTCTATCAAAGTAATACTGGAAAAAAAATATTTTACCTTCATATCTGAAAATGTAAATTTTGGGATTCAGAGCTCATTTATGTGTTGGATTCAAAAAGCCTTATTTGCAGCAACCAGCATATTGGTTAAACAGAACAACTAAATTCAGTGTTCTCCCCAGAAAATGTTGCCAGTCGGGTGGCTTTAAGAAGTAGCCGGGTGGGGGAAGATTCAATACTTCACAATAATATTGAAAAATGTTGGAGTTTATTGCCCACACCTGCCAGGACTGATCAGACTGGTGGTCAGTGGTCCAACACACACTGCTGGCTGTAGTGTTCACATAGTGTCTGTTCTAACAGGAGAAACAATGGTTTATTCTATTATAATAGGACTCAGTCGGACTCCAAGAGCCGGGTGACAAGTAAAACAGCCATTTGGAGTACCAGGGAAATAGGTGCTGGGGAGAACACTGAAATTAATAGAAATAAAATACAAAAGTTGCTGCAAATGAAGCTGCAGGAAGGTAAAGAAGAACAAGTCAAAATGTTTTCATCTCATTTAGTTTTCCTTTATAGAATAACTGTCAAAAATACATTAGACATAAAATAATAATTGTATTTATGAAGATCTTTTCTCCCAATAGGACTCAAAGCACTTAACATATTTTGCAGAAGGTGTGGCAGTCATCTTGATGATAAACTATATGTTACATCTATATAGTTTATTTTAAATCCACCTATTTACATGTCTGCATGAAGTAAACATTTTCTGGTCAGTATTAGGTTGGGTACACCCTATAAAAAAGTTCACAAAAGTCCTGATCAGCGTGCTGATTGACGTGTACACAATAAACACGCTTTATAAGATTTACTTTCATATCTGTCATCTTCATCTGTCATAATCAGCGGCTGAAAAGATTACGACTCTGCACACTCCGTAGAGATCTTTGGACACTGCCGGTCATGAGTGCATACACACTGCAGAATTGTAACATCGTTCCATCAATGAACAACATTGTCAGCCCGGTTTAGAAATCAAAAAAATACAATACGATGTGCTTTGGAATGATAATCCTTCATCTTTGCAGTGTACACACTAATGAGATATCGGGCTGAACAGTCGTTTATCATCGTTTGTTTGGCCCAATATTCGGCTGAACACACTACAGTGTGTTCCCAGCCTTAAGGAGTATGCACACCCCATTGTATTCCGGAGGACCTCTCTGTAAAATCAAGCTGATGAAAGCCAGACAGGCCAAGATTGCCTATACCAACAGCTAATGTAAATGATGCCTATGGCCCTAGAGCAAAAAGTCCAAGACAGACAAGTGAGGGGCACAGTTTTAGGTAATATTTTTGCTGGAATTCAACATTTAATAGACTGTAAAACAGCATTAATTCATGCTGTACTAATTAATGTTAATTTTATTTTATTTATTTTTTTAAACATCGCAGGTCCGCTTTAATGCAAAACTCAAAGACAGTACTATTATTATATATTATTGCATCAATTAATACTTTTATTTTTCAAACCAAATGTTTAATGTAAAACAAGCCACTGTGTTCAATGTTATATTTTATGTTCAAGTTATATAATCTACTTGTGCGTTTCAGGCTTCCTTAAACAGGAAAAAAAACATAAAAAAAAAATCATCAGTGCCACCAAAACATTTTCAAAGATATATATCACATATACGCATTTTAGCAAACATCTCTCTTGATAAGTAACGGGACAGATGCAGAAAGAATAGGTAGCTTGGAATTCTGAACTATTTCTACAGATAATCAAAAGGAAGTAGAGGAAATATAAACTTGCTAATGTGTACGGCTTTAGATTCTGTTCATACAAGCAAAATTAAACTGAACTGGGCAAAACAATAGTAACACATTTAAATGTCAATAAAGAATTGCTTTTGATGTTAAACACTTAAAAGCAGACAAATAGAGGGACAGCAAACATAGCATGAAAGGCAGCTGTTGTAGTGAGCCAGATTCATATGTGGAGCTAAATATGACTGAACTTTAGTGCACTACAAAACTGCTTAGTTTTGGCTTTGGACTTCCATATCTTTTAGCACGTGGAATAAAGAACACACAATTTAATGAGATAAGTTTATGATTAAGGAGGTGCTCAAAGGGACTGAGAACATTCTTAATCAATAAGGTTTGTAACCAAAAGCCTCCATTAGACATAATATCAAAGCCTACACACTGTAACATGTTATGTAATGATTTCTATAGAGCTTTTGAATGATGCAATACAAACACCTTAATTTAATATGAAAGGGTAAGGCAAAGGCAAACATTGGAGTATGGATTAAATATTGGACACTGCATGCTGTTAGCAATTCAAATTGTTATTCAGCATCATGTACAGTCTATTCATGTGACTCAATGTTCCATTGACGTTTAAGCAACAGCCTGTTTCTATTTTTAGTGTGTGTCCGTATACTAAAGAGATGGCAGAATAGTTTATTTTAATGGCCAAAAGTGACATTTCACCAAGCAATGATTTCACATTGAAAACTTCTTTTTTATGGGTTAAAGCAATTAATGTACTTATTAAACATAGCAACCGACTATAAATGTTATTAGGTTGACAATGTTCTACTAACAGTAAAGCCACCCTGGTATCTCGCCATTGATATATAACTCCAGCAGAGTCCAGGCAGCACAATTACTGGTTTCCCAATTGTTAAAAAGTGGAATCACCAATAAAATGAGTCCAGGTGATAACTGCAATAGGAATCAATATATGCAGAATCAACTTAGACATACTGAAGTGTTCTGCAAGTTCACAACTTAAGTAGTTTTGTACATGATACCTACAAAATCTGATTTTACAATATTTTTGACTACTGTCTGTCACAGAAACATAGCTGATTAAAATGAGAAATAGTGGCATGAAAGAGAATGACAAAAAGGGCTAGAATAAATTCTCTGTTTCAGTTAATGACTTGTTCAGGTTAAAAGGACAGGAGACTATATGAAGTTGTGGTTTTGTTCACAAAACAAAAAATCAAAACCTTTACTAGTTCAAAGTTAGCGACATTTCACATAGCCTGAGAATCCGACAAAAGTGCTTTACAATGCAAGATTACAATAGAAGATGTTATTTTTCCGGTAGGCTGAAAGCAGGCAGTCATTGTCTGTCAAATGTTGAAGCTTTCACCACATCCGCAGGTTCCTTTAATGTTTGGATTATTAAAAACAAACTCACTGGAAAGTTTATCTTCTACATAGTCCATTTCTGTTCCTAAAAGAGTCAGCTGTGCTTTCTTCTCTATGAAGACTCGCACTCCTGCAAAATAAAGTGCATTTAAAAAGCTGGATGGCTCTTGCACTATAGCATAGCAGCACTAATAGATGTCAAATACATTTTGTAGTGTTCCCTTTGGACAAAGAAAAGTGGTTTTCTCAGAGATCCTTGTTCGCTAATGAGAAGTAAACTTGCCACGTGGATTGTATGAGTTGAAGAATAAAGCAAATGCAAACAATTAGATACAATGAACGACTGCATACCACAGTATGTATTAACTTACTAAGCTTTTGTTTCATTACCTATCTTTGTTTAAACCATAGGGCTCTAGAATTAATTATGTATTAGCATATGGTAAAAAAAGATGGGTCAAATATTACTGATATTATTGATTCATCTCAAACAATCCTGGGAAACTTCACTAAAAAAAAGAAAAATAAATTGTTTTTTAAATCTAGACAGTAATAAGGCTACTCACTAAACACAGCAGTTACCTTGCATTACACAGTACAACAAAGCATTTAATTGGATTGTAATGCCGGGGAGGAATTACTCTGGGGAGGGGGTCCAGGGGTGCTATGGCCTCCCAAACAAAATTTCACTTATTTATTATAATTATTATTTATTTTTGTATAACTGGATTTAGGATAGAAAGTGCAATCACTATCCACTGCAGAGAAACTCATCTGGTGGAAATACTGTAATAGTTCAGAATATTCATCCTGAAGCTACATCTGCCAGGTAAAGCCCTCTTTTTATAGAGGCAGAATGTGATGTTATTTTTCAGTAAGTCATTATATAAAACATATGACCATAAACAATTACGTCAAGATGTTGCATTTATTAACTTAAGTTGGAGAAAAATTAAATATTATTCAAAAGTTTTCAATCACATAATATCCTTAATGGTATTTGAAAAATAAAAATAAAACTACAAGCAATCAGTCAAAAACCAGTCACATAAACAAACATCTTGTTTATTACAATTACATAATACTGCAAGAAAACAAAGTGTCATTTCTTGGCATGTGTTCGCTTCTGCAAGTGCAGATAGTATAAATGCTGGGTTGCAGTCACGTTACGACTGATACACCGTAAGAATGCTGCAAGCAGCGCTGATCAACAATATCTGTAATACTGTCATAGTGAAACCAGCGTTAACACTATAAAAAAAGTTAGAAGTGCTGTCTAATGTTTGTATTGTAGTGAAAAAAAAACAATTAACCTAAATAGGTATTGTAATGTGCAGTATTTACTGAAATACATCATTTTACTTATTTTCTGTGACACAGTAGAGATGTGCGAGTTGCTATGCAGAAGTAATCACATGCATATGCCACAATAATTATAAAATTGATCCATAAGGTTGTTTGGAGTCATTATTTCAATTGTGACCAGATTGTAAGCTCCACTGGTTACAGGGACAGATATTAAAGATGAATCACTCTCTGTAAAAGTGCTTTGTAATATGTAAGCACTATAAAATAACTTAATAGCAAAGCTGGTGTCACTCTGTCATGAAAAGAGACACATAAGAAAGCATCTGGCAAGCAACATAAGACTGAAAGACACTGTGTGCTTCTTCATTTGACTAACTACCCCTCACACTACACAGTCACTTGGGCTAGAGAGTGAATACTTGACAGAACATAGACCAAATATTCTGCAAGCTTTGTTTATGTGTAGTTGAGCATTTACTCTGCAATGCCCCAAGTGGCCATATAACCAGCACTTGCGATCATAAAAGGGATCAATGAGATAATTTTAAGTTCTGTTTGAGCTGCATTCTGGCTGTTTAAGAACACGCAGTTCAGCCAAGGATAAATATGGAGTTAACACCGCTGTGCGCAAACCCTATAAAATGCTACAAAAAGCATAATTCCCTTTTAATTTATGTGGAGTTCACCTATAGAAATACAGATTTTTTATTTTATTTAATTTTTTTAAAGAAAGTTACTCAGAAGAAAAAACCCCAAGGTGTTCATGGAGGAAGCAGTTTATTATTATCATTTATTTATAGCACCAATCATTTTACGTAGCACTGTACAGAGAATGTCTCGTCATTCACATCAATCCCTGCCAATTGGATTTTACGGCCTCATTCCTTATCATACACTCACATGCATACAGTACTGCTAGAATTTCTGCATAAATGTAACCTTAAAGGTGTTCAGATCTTCATCCAAGTCAGAAAAATAGATAAAGAGACTCAATGGGGCATATTCAATTAGCTTTCCGGTTCGCGGTAACGCACGTTACCGCGAATCCTGCGCACTATTGCCGTTAATACGGTACCGCATTAACACGGATTTTCGTACGCAACCCTATGGGCTGCGAACGAAAATCCACGTTATTGCGGTACCGTGTATTGACTACGCGGCCCGTTCCGGAAAGCTAATTGAATATGCCCATATGAATGAAATAATAAATAACACACAAGAATATTCCTTTTCATTCATATTTATCAAAACGGTCCAACCTTACATTTCTGTCACATGTGAATTAACCTACCAGTATAATTTTGGACTCTGGGAGCCTATGCCAATGGTAGGAAAAAGAGGCTAAAGATTAAGGCAGACATGGCACAGAAAGAACTTGATCCAAGAGTATCTGTCTTGGGTATTTTGTAAAACACAACAAATGATTAAATTCAATATGACTCATGAATCAGTAGAAAGCATATTTCATGCTTAGATTTAACAGGAAAACAATTTCAAAGCTCTGAAAATGTCAAGTAATATGAACATTGTGATTCTGTTCACTTGTAGGATAAAACAAGAATATTTGAATAATGCTAAATGATATAGGTAAACAAAGATAAATAAAAAAAATAAAATAAAAAAAACAGAATTATTTTTATTTCTTTTTCTAAATCCGCAGCAAAATATAACAATTATATTACTCATGGTGGTATTGTGGTAATGCCAAATTCACATCAGCATGCTAACCACTTACCATCTTGTACTACTTCTTCATCTGATGGTCCCTTGGACTTTGCATATTCTAGATAATAGGACAAGCCATTGCAGCCTCTTGTACGAACTGCTACTTTTAAACCACTCTGTTAATGGGGGGAAAAAAAAATTAAATCTTATAAACTAGTTTGGTTGACTGTAAACCCCAATAAAGAAAATCTATAATTTCTTGATACATTTTTATATATCTTGATTGTATAATAGTATGCCTAGTAGGCTATCATTTACCATACACAAAACTAGGCAATTTATGATAAAACATCTAGAATATGAAATAAAAACATCACAAAACTTCATCTTCTTCCATACATACAGCAGTCTGGAGGAATATATAGGCAATCAAACTCAAAAAGTCATAAGGTAAACTAATACCCCATTCATACTGCACCAAAATCCCGGGTTTTTGCGGGGGCGAGCTCAAATGACCCGGGTCTTGGTGCAGTATGAATGGTACAAGTCAAAAATCCCGGGTCTAAAAACCCAGGTCTTCAACCCGGGATTTATCGAGGGGTAATTCCCGGGTCGGACCCGGGTTGCCTGCACTATGGTTTTTCAACCCGGGTTGCACAGAAAACAAGCTGATTGGCTGTCTGCCTGTCTCTGGAGGATGATGTCATCACCACCCACTTTTGCATCATCTTTATGCGTCAAAAAACCAGTCACCTTTCAATGACATCACCATTTTTCAGCCAATGAAAAGTGCTCTGGTGATGACTCCCACAAATTGCCAGGGCACAGACTTGTGCAGTATGAATGGGGTCAACCCGGGAAATTCCCGGGTCCGAGGTGCAGTATGAATGGTGTTTCTGAGCTGGGACGCTCCGAGCCCCGGCAAAAACCCGGCTTGAAAAACCCGGGATATTGCCGGGGCGGCAGTATGAAAGCGGTATAAGACAAGCTTCAAGGGGAAATTATTCCATTTATGGTATGCCATTTTGCATTTAGCAGGAGGATATTATCTTTATTGTAAACTTGCTCACCACCCAGAAAAATAATGGGCTGGGTAAGACAGAAGTTTATGTAAGCTAACCAGGTATGAAAGTGCCTAGTACATTTTTATCATTTAGATATGCTTGTTTGACAAAATCTATACATCTACAATAACCAATAAGAAATGTAGCATTCCAAATTAAAAACAACATTATTTTGTTTTACTTACATGGTCTGGATTGTCTGCTAGTAGTTGCTTTATTTTATTTACTGCAGGAGGTGTCTAAGATACAGGAATACATTATTTAGGAATATGAATCAAAGTTAATAGCATGACAAGCCACAAATAGCAAACGGTTAAGGATATAGCATGCATCATCAAATATACTCATCATCAACATTTATTCTTATAGTGCCAGCAAATTCCTTAGGGCTTTACAGTTGTGAACAAACAATAATAAAACAATATTGGGTAATACATACAGACAAAGAGGTAAGAGGGCCCTGCTCGCAAGCTTACAATCTATAGGACAATGGGAGTTTGAAACACAAGTGCATGCGCTACATCATATTGCACATTGGTCCAGCTAGAATGCAAAGGTAAAAAGTATTAAGTGGGCTGTGTGATCAGTCACAGAGCAATGTTGGTTAGAGGATTGTTGTCATGTGTTAGCCGTGTAAAGGGTGGCAATAAGGTAACCTAGGGAGATTAAGATGCTGGTTGAGGAATATCATAAGATTGTCAGACTGCCAGATGATGAAGCGTGATTCGTCATTACAGAGAATGCGTTTCTGCTACACCACTCCAGTTGATATTTGGCATTGCGCATGTTGATCTGAGACTTGTCTGCAGCTGCTTGGCCATGCAAACAGAATCCATTAAGCTCTGTTAAACAGTTATTTTGCTAATGTTGCTTCCAGATGTAGTTTGCTACAAACGAGAACATACTAGTTTTATGCGCCACACACGTCAGCATTCGACTGTCCCGTTCTGTGAGCTTGTGTGGCCTACCGCATCGCGGTTGAGCTTTTCTTGCTCCTAGATGGTTCCACTTCACAATAACGGGTCAGATCTAGCAGGTTCAGAAATTTGATGAACAGTCTTGATGCAAAGCTGGCATCCTATGACAGTGCCAAGATGAAAGTCAATGAGCTCTTTAGTATGGCCTATTCTACAGTTAATGTTTGATAATGGAGATTGCACAGCTGTATGTTTCATTTTATGTAAACTTAAAGTACATATGAGAGAGAAAAAAAATACATTTTTAATTCACATTTTTCAGTCATTTTAGACACATACTTGAACTTATTTATAGTCTCCACCACCTGACATGAAGAAAAAGCATATTTAATTAAGTACTCAATTTGCAGAACAGTGTGGCATGTTAGATGAGTTGCCCATTGGTGTTCAAACGCTGCATTGCTTTCTTTACATGCAATGCATGTAAAACCAAAACATTAAAAAAAAATTCTAATGTATGAGTCCAAACCCATTTGTGTTCATACTTGTATCAATGTGTGCTTGTATAGCAGGAAGATTGTGTGGACGCTGTTTTTTTCACTTCCGTGCATTTAAAGCATTTCACCACACTTTGACAAAATGCACTGATTTTGCACTCCAGTAGAAATGTCCATAATAAATAACAAGGGTGAACACGGACCTCCACAGCACATGTAAGCTTTTTCAGACACATTAATAGAGGTTAATCTTTATTGATCTGTGATGAAAGCAGGGATTCCCCTAGGTATCCTCTTGCTGCCAGTCAATCATATTGCGGCTAGAGGGGGAAACCAATTTTGATTGTCTATGGAGCTAAAGAAAGTTCCAGTCAATTGATTTTTCTCTTATTCCACAGTTGAGCTTGTGTAATCTTAATATTTTTTTTCTTTCCAATAGATTAAAAATTTACATAGATTTCCCTTTGGAATAAAACAAGATCTGGCTTGAATATCACTTTGGATTAAAAGATGATGATCTGGCATGAATATCCCTTTGAAGTAAAAGAAGATAATCTGGCTTGGATTTCCCTTTGTTGAATTACATTTATTTAGGATTCATAAATGCAAGAACTTCCATTAGATAATGGTGGCAAATGAATATAAAATGGTGTAACAGGCTATAGTGGAGTATTTAAACTTTTATTTTCATAAACTTGTGTTTTATTCACTTTATTACACTATGGGAGTGAGACCTGGACTAGCAGGGAATGGCACACTTGGTGCCTGCTCTCCACTAATAATTCCATTTAAAAATCCTGTGTGTTATACGTTTGGGCCCCATTTCTAACCAAAAGGAGGGACCTTGCTCCCAAAAGACCACCTGACATTTGCAGGTGAATAATCACCAGTGGATGCCCCACATCCCTGTGGACCAGACTAGTAGAGTTGTAGGTTTGGGCTGTGTGAATTAGCCTTTTTTTATCCTTATCCTTTGCATTATTTTGCCCAGAATGGTTTACACTGATCTGCTAACAACTTTCTAGGAGGCCATCCTCATCCTTTCAATTCTCTAGCTTGGATGTGTGTTGCCCGCTCACTGGCTAAATATGGGCAAGACCAGCCACGACACAGCTGCCGTTCAGTTGGAGAAATCTGTCTGGTCACCAACTGCAAATAAGGTGGTGAGATCTAGAACAGTCCGCCTTGCAGTCTCAATCAACTTCTCTGCAGATCAACCAAATTAAAATGATCCTTCTCTGCAACAAGCTCTGCAGGCAAAGTTGAGTTGGAGCTATCCCTGCTATGTAAAGATCTTCAAAAAACAAGAGAAAGAGGCAAAGCACCACATCCCAGCATTTGAGGATACAACACCCAGTCTTGTATCACTGATGGTTGCCTGCAAGCAGATGTGTTCAGATTTAGAGGTCAGCTAAGATAAAATAACTAGAGCTTTGTGGGGCTACCTGAGAGAGCTTGAGGATGCAATTCTGAGGTTTTCTTAGAAAAATGGATGATTCAAGTGTTTGGCAAGGAGGCATTCATGACTCAATTCACTACGAAGAGGGCGCATCACACTCAACCACAGACTCCTCCTACAACTTTAATTGTCAAACTCCTGCATTATAGAGATAGTGATACTATCCTAAGGCTGGCCAGAACACTGACTATTACAATATGAGAATAAGTGGGTAGTGGTCTTTCTTGACTTCTCGGTGGATGTACAAAGAATAAATTTATTCAGGTCAAGCGCAGACTCAGAGAATTACAACTCCTCTATGCTATGTTATTTCTGGCCACACTGAGGGTGTCTCATTTCTTTCCTACTCCACATTAGGCTATGGAATGGCTTGATCGAAAATCTGAGGTAAGAGAGCAGAAAGGAAGTTGATGGTTCTGGATGCTAAGTGCAACACTGCTGACACTTTAATGTTTGTATACTGCATATGCTCAGATTGCTTTAGAAAGTTATACTTAATATCCTGGTCTTATTTCTACTTAGTGATCGCAATATTGTATTTTAATCAAATTAATGCACTGTGTTGGGTTGATCTTCTGTAGTAAAGTATAGGTTAAGAAATGTTTAAATATATGCCATATAATAACAAAAAATATTATAGTAGAGTACACATGGCTGTAAGGTAATTTTCATGGAACTGGATCCTCCCCCACAATCTTTCATTGGTCATATTACGTGGCATTGGACACAAAGTAATTGTAGAAGTCTATATTTGACATCACACCTACTTGTGGTTTTTACGTTTTGAAAATAGGGATGCAGTTGTAGCTCGTTTGGGGTTGGGAATCAGCGAGGGAGTTAGAGGTTGGAAATACCAGGTTCAGTTTAGCAAGATAGAAAAATTATAAACTGAATTAACCTAAGGTCTCATATATTCATACATCTTAATAATCTTTGGTCGATTGCTGTGCATTCATCAAATTCAAGGGGCGTACCAATTTTAATAAGAAAGCGGCTGCTTTGGAAAATGTGGAGACTCGTCACATGGGCAGTTTGTTTTCATTTATGTGTGAATAGATTTGTCTCCACTGGGAATATCAGAGGTTTATATTCCAGATACTAGTGATGGCTTGAGGCAGTGTAGAGCCTTTATGGCCCCGTCTCTGGAGCTGCCCGTTATTTGCATGTAACTTTAATAATGTAATATATAAACATGTGGATAGGTGGTGGGATGCTCCCATGCTTCTTTTTATATATCTGATATTTATGTCCCATCAGCTACCCTTTAACTTATGCTACCGTGGAACATCAATCTATGGATATTTCTGATCATTTCTGCTATTGTCAAATTGATTTTTCTATGCCATAGGGAGAGAGATTTTGAAAGCTCAATTCGTTATCGCTTATTGGGGGGTGGGGGGGGGGGGCATCTGAACTAGTAGACAGTGGGAATGTTACTTCAACAATAAGTAGACAGTGAGGCCATCCGTGCTATGGGGTGACTTTGATTTCAAGGTCTTTCTAAGCACTTATATCTAGAGCAACAGGATTTTAAAATTATACTATAGTCAGTGATGAAAAAAATAAAATGGTAAAAATTCAGAAGCGTGTAAAATTGGGCAAACACACTCCTGCATGTTTAAGGTTGTATGCCAATTCTAAGGTTGATTGTGTATCTAGATTTGCATTGCTATAAAGTTATTGTACAGTGTGTGGATAAAAAGTTTGTTTTGGCAAAGTGAAATGAAGTGACAAAATCCAAAACATATTTATTGCATACTTGCCAACTCTCCCGGAATGTCCGGGAGACTCCCGCATTTTGCGAGAGTCTCCCGGACTCCCGGGCGAGTGTGGCAATCTCCCGAATTCTGCCCACTTCACTAGGAAGTGCCCACTTCCTAGTGAAGTGGGCAGAATTAGATCCCAAACGCCGCGATTCCCGATGAATCGCGGCGTTTAGCCCCGCCCCCCGCTGTCAAATGACGCAATTTGCGTCATGACGTCACAGGGGGCGGGGCCGAAATGACGCGATTTTGGCCGCCCCGCCCCCTCACGCCCCCCTCCACTGGCTGGCTCCCGGAAGAGAGCTGAAGAAAGTAGGTAAGTATGATTTATTGCTCAATGCAGCCAGCATATGGCTAGAAAATATATATTACAATTCAGAAAAACAAATGATTCAACTATACAAAATCAACTGTATACAACAATGGTGTGCCAGATTCAGATTTTAAATAAAAAATATCAGTAAAATTGAAGCTCACACTGATCAGTGTGAAGTCATCATTCTTTTTACACAGAGTTCTCTATATAACAAAGATATTTAAACAATACATCACTGGTAACCAAACTGTGCGCCGCGGAAATCTCACAGGAGTCCTGTGGCCAGGGCTGGTGCTAAGCAAGGCGGGGACTACTTGGTAATTATTTTGGCTGAGGGGTGCCTTGAAAGTATTATGGAGACCCTAAGGGCTCCTCGAACTGAGAAAGTTTGGGATCAACTGCTATACATGTAGGTAAGAATGACCTTCAGTGTGATAAATACAACCAAGCACTATAATACATATAAGGACCATTTAAGAAAACTGAAGGTCAAAAAAAGTGATGTAAGAACCATATCAACCAGTCTGTCATTTTTAAACAATTTTATCCTAGTACAACTAAGCACTAAAATACATATAGGGAACATTTAAGAAAACTGATGCTCGAGAAAACAGTGTTATAACCCATAACAACCAATCTATAATTTTTAAATATTTTTTTATGCTAGTACAAAGCATATAAACTGGTATGACAATAGAGACCATGGTTTCTACTGTTACCATGACCACATGCATTTTCACTAGTGGAGCTTTTCTGTTCTGACATATATGCTGTTGTTTTATCCATATGCGTTTACATTAAGTTCTAAATGCTAGACTAAACACATTTTAAAATGTGTTTGACATGGTTTTTCTCCTTGGTTAAAAACACAAATTCAACTCCAGTGGGTATATGGACTAAGGGGGAACGTCATAACTATATACTGAACTGCAGTCAGTGAAATAAAGTATAATGTTAACACTGTATAAACAATTACATCACTAAAGTTTTTCCCACTTAACCCGAAGCCTGTCATGTTCATGTTTTACCCTTGTTATACAAGATAAAGCGTGAGCGCCTTTCATACTGCCAGCGACATGTTATTCCTGACTGATAAGGTCAAATGCAGACACTCAGCCTGTCACCTCCCTCCACACTGGTAAACAGGCCGCCTCTCCGGCCTGCAGATATCAGCCTAGACAGAACTCACCAGAATGAGCGCGGCCCGGGTTGGCTGCAGTTTCCTTTTGCTGACAGCCCGAATGGTCGCTCTCACAAGCGAGGCGGACATGTTGTTGTTGACGTTCTCTCTTTCTCGCCCATAGGATCTGAGAAATGCCCAATGAAGTGAAGAAAGGTCAACGCTCAGCGACAACAGTAGAATCCAGAGCCTGCAGCACCACCAATCAGACTCCACCCAGCACGGCCCTGCTGCTGATTGGTCGAAGCAGGTTATCCGGCGTCCAGGCACAACTAGCAGTGACAGACCTGTGCGTCAGAATGTGACTCCAGTGCTAGAGCTCTGCTTGCAGTCTGTCCTAGTAACGCAATAACAATAGTCGGTGCTTCTCTAGTTGTTTGGAAACAGCAAAGCATGTGCAGGCCACTATGGGTAAAAGCATGCAGATCATTTAGACGATAAAGTGTTTTCATTATAATGTAACATTGTATTGGTAAATTGTAGCATTTTGTTGAGAAATTATCTTCCAAGAAAGACTTGTATATATACACATTTTATATATATATATATATATATATATATATATATATATATATATATATATATATGTATTACAGATGGGCAGGCTCGGTTTCCTGAAAACCGAGCCCACCCAAACTACATAGCCGGCTATACAAGCCGGCTCGGCGCATGCGATCGGGCATGGAAACGAGGCAATACGTCATCATTGTCTCGTCGGATTTTGCAATATTTTGATTCTTTAAATAAAACCCGAAATGGAACTCCGTCCCCAATTCACAGAGAGACAGAGAAGGGCAGCACAGTGGCCTAGTGGTTAGCACATCTGCCTCACAGCACTGGGGTCATGAGTTCGATTCCCGACCATGGCCTTATCTGTGTGGAGTTTGTATGTTTTCCCTGTGTTTGCGTGGGTTTCCTCCGGGTGCTCCGGTTTCCTCCCACACTCCAAAAACATACTGGTAGGTTAATTGGCTGCAATCAAAAATTGACCCTAGTCTCTGTCTGTCTTCCTCTCTGTCTGTCTTTGTGTGAGTGTGTGTATATATTAGGTAATTTAGACTGTAAGCTCCAATGGGGCAGGGACTGATGTGAATGAGTTCTCTGTACAGCGCTGCGGAATTAGTGGCGCTATATAAATAAATGATGATGATGAATGATGATGATGAAGGGATAGCAGCGTCTTTGATAGGTTCTAGTGTAGTTTGGTAGGGTTAGTATAGTGATAGTGTAGTTTGGTAGGGTTAGTATAGTGATAGTCTCAAGTCACATTGCCAGTGCCAGAGCTCACCCACAATTAGGAAAGGTGTCAGTGGACTTTGTTTAATAGGCTGGTATTGTACTTTCCAGTCTCCACTCACAGTGTACTATGCCAGAGCTCGCCCACAATTAGGAGAGTTGGCATTTTGCATTTTCTTTATAAAAATGTAATAGCCTACTATTGTTCTTTACAGTCAAATTGTATTGTGCAACAATTCTCCCACAATTAGGAGAGGTGGCATTTTGCATTTTCTTTATAAAAAATGTAGTAGGCTTCTATTGTTCTTTATAGTCAAATTTTATTGTGCCACAATTCATGCACAATTAGAATAGTTGACATTTTGCATTTTCTTTATAAAAATGTAATAGGCTACTATTGTTCTTTACACTCAAATTGTACTGTGCCAGAGCTATGGATTCCCATCAGTCCCCAGAAGATTAGGAGCACCAGCTGCTGGCACCAGTCATGATGATGATAATTATAATAATCCCTCTACCTCTACATCATCTGCTAAAGCCTTTCTTAAAGTGCATAGTGTTTGTAAGTCAGGGAAACAAAAATGTAAGAAAACACCTTTTACCTCAGTAAAGAAAAAATCACCTTTACTCGAGGCCAAGTTAAGTGCCGAAAAAAAGAAAAATTGCCATCATGCCATTCTACACACGCAGTGGCAAGGAAAGATTCAGGCCTTCACCTTACTTTAGGAGTGCTAGTTCTGCAAATGTACTTCAGACATCTTGCAAGGTCAGTGATGACGATGGAAGACCTTGTCATTCTGACTACAAAAGTGGTGTCCAAATACTTCTAATACCCCATTCATACTGCACCAAAATCCCGGGTTTTTGCCGGAGCGAGCTCAAACGACCCGGGTCTTGGTGCAGTATGATTGGTACAAGTCAAAAATCCCAGGTCTAAAAATCCGGGTCTTCAACCCGGGATTTATCGAGGGGTAATTCCCGGGTCGGACCCAGGTTGCCTGCACTATGAATGGTGCAACCCGGGTTTTTCAACCCGGGTTGCACAGAAAACAAGCTGATTGGCTGTCTGCCTGTCTGTGGAGGAGGATGTCATCGGTGGGAGCCCGTGGAAGATTCGAGAAGGAGTTTAGGAGAAATGGTGGATGGTGGAGTGCAGATCAAGCTGAAGCAGAATCGAAGTAATGTGGTAAACAATCACCACCCACTTTTGCATCATCTT
The DNA here is from genome assembly GCF_038048845.1 of Mixophyes fleayi. Taxonomy (NCBI): domain Eukaryota; kingdom Metazoa; phylum Chordata; class Amphibia; order Anura; family Limnodynastidae; genus Mixophyes; species Mixophyes fleayi. The sequence continues at coordinate 295,929,508 of NC_134402.1, forward strand.
TATGCGTCAAAAAACCAGTCACCTTTTAAATGGCATCACCATTTTTCAGCCAATGAAAACTGCTCTGGTGATGACTCCCACAAATTGCCAGGGCATAGACTTGTGCAGTATGAATGGGGTCAACACGGGAAATTCCCGGGTCCGAGGTGCAGTATGAATGGTGTTTCTGAGCTGGGAGGCTCCGAGCCCCGGCAGAAATCCGGCTTGAAAAACCCGGGATATTGCCGGGGCGGCAGTATGAAAGCGGTATAAGTGTAAAAGCAGAGCTAGAAGAAAGTAGCAAGGCCTTACAAGAAAATGTTGGTTCTGATCCAGATATGACACAAATACCTGAGGAGAATCTTGACCTTTTTGATACAGTACTTACAAAGAAGCCCCCTGTCAGCATATGTTCTGATGTGTGCATGAGCAGGTCAAGTGTAGCCGGTGATTCCCAATTTGAGGATGCTATTTTGGAATTGCAAGAGGATGAGGGGGATATTTCTGTAGCTGATGACGGTGCTAATGAGGATGTTGATGACGATGTTGTTTGTGTAAGTCCTGTACCGGTGGAAGCAGTGTTGACAGTGATATCAAGAAGCCCATTGTCATGCCTTGGCAGAAGACAAAAAAATCCACCTCTTATGTCTGGAATTATTTTTACCTAAATCCTGACAACAGCTCTGTAGCCATATGTAGCATTTGTAAATCCACAGACAGTCGAGTTAGGGACATAAACCATTTAGGAACCTCATCCATGTTACGCCATTTGAAGAGAGTTCATGGGAGGCATTTGGGAAAATCCGAAACTTATTCCCACAAAATAACAACAAACAGTCCAGCATCAGCTAGCTCCCTGCTCTCACCGGCCCCTGAAATCGACACCGACAACAACATCCTCATCAATATCCTCATTAGCGATCGGAGTTAGTCCTGCATCCAAGCCGCTTAGGCTACACGACTCCTCCCCTAACCAGAATTCCTGTGAAGATTTTGTGACCATTAGGCCTACTGCTGCTGCTGGGGGTGAATCTTCCATAAGCAGCCCAAGAAGAAGACCATTAGTACTTTACAACAATTAACTGTGAAACAATCTTTTGCTAGAGGAAGCAAGTATGACAGCAGTCACCCAGTCATAAAGTGGATCACAGGCGCCATGGCGACTATGCTGGCGGCTATGCTAGTGTTAGATCTGCGTCCAATATTCACTATTAACGCAGCTGTTTTTTCACAGTTAATTTAGGTCTTCTGTCCCCATTACCAAATTCCATTGCGACACTATTTTTCGAGAAAATCTATGCCTCAACTGTACCAGAACGTTCGTAAAAATGTAATAATTGGGCTACAAAATACCATTCTACCAACTTAACCACATATATGTGAACAAGTGGAAGTGGGCAAACAAAAGATTATATGACTGTGACAGCCCACTGGGTTGGTGATTCGCCTGCACAAGCAGGAACAGTAGCAGCATGTACACCACTGCGTAACATTTGTCACAGGCAGGCCACTCTTTGTATCACCGGCTTCACTAACAGGCATACAGCTGATAATTTGTTACAAAAACTAAGGGATGTCATTGATACATGGCTTATGCCACTTGGACTCTCCCCAGGATATGTAATTTCTGTTAACACCACCAATATTGTGAGAGCATGACAGCTGGGTGAATTCCATCACATTCCCTGTTTTGCTCACACAATAAACTTGGTGATGTAGAGCTTCTTAAAAAATAACCGTGAGGTGCAGGAGATGCTTTTGGTGGCCCGTAAAATTTCGGGACATATCCGGCATTCTGACACAACATGTAGGAGATTGCAGCAGCTACAAAAACAATTTAATTTGCCCTGCCACCAACTTAAGCAAGAGGTGTTAACAAGGTGGAATTCTACCCTGTACATGCTTCAGAAGATGGAGGAATAGCGCAAAGCCATACAAGCGTATTGCACAAGCCATGACATTGGGAAAGGAGTGGGAATGTATTTCAGTCTTGCACAGTGGAGAATCCTTTCTATGTTGTACAAGGTGCTGAAACCATTTGAAGTTGTGACGTGTGAAGTGATTTCAGACACTGCTAGCTTGAGCCAAGTCATTCCCTTAATTCGACTTTTGGAAAAGCAGCTTGAGAAACTAAAGGAGGAGATGAAATTCCGCAAAGTATGTTGGCCTTGTAGATCAAGTGTTACGACTCTGCCTGTTCCATGTATCTAGCAGCAGTACCTCATACCACCAGAGGTGCTGCTGTTCCTGAACTCTTCTACATGCCTGAAGGAGTTAATCTCCTTGCATGATGCCTAATTAGAATTGCACCTGTCGCACTGCTTCAGATACCTGCCTCAAGCTGTGCTCTGTGCAGTTCATCCGTTTGTTTCTTGCTGCTGCTGCTGCCCTGTTCCTGTGTTTGCTTCATTGCTTGAGCTTCTGTTGTGACCCTCGGCTTGATTCCTGGACCCTGCTCGTTTGCCTGTTGCCCTGACCTTTGGCTCGACTTCTGGACCTCACTTATTCGCTTGTGACCTTGATCTGTGCCTGGCTATTTGGATTTTGTTTATCTGATCTCTGCTAGATCCCTGGACTCTGTCTGCTTCCCTGGACAGCCTTGTGCCTTCTGAACTGGGGTAAACTTTTAATACCTGTTCCTGCCATTTTACTATACAGTGTCTTTTGGAACCCGTTCTTATTCATGGATTTGAGTTATCTTTGTTTATGTATTTACCTGAATAAAGACACTTTGCTTAATACTTCCGTTGCTCTTCGTGAATGCACTAGGAATCATAACATGATGAACTGCCATACAATCTAGGCCTGCTGATTGCACGCCCTCTGCTTAGTCCCGGGATTCCTAGTATTTTTGTATTGAACTCTGTGTTTGGCTATTGAGACCATGTCACTTAATCCACAACTACAAATACTGCAGATGGACATTATTCAGCACCGTTATCAAATCATACAGGTATCTTCTTTACTCCAAGAACTGCTTAAAACCCTTCCTGCTTCTGTGTTAAGTAGTTTCAACACTGATTCTAAAGCAACAAACTCCTCTAATGAAAGCATGCAGACTGCAGAGAATCCTCCCAGAACTTTTTCTAACATTGGTGCTGCATCTATGGTAGTGTCAGCGGTCCCTACCATTAGGGATTCTAAACGACCAAGCTAACTGCGTCCCCATCTCACTGAGGAGGAACGATTGTGCAGAAGGATTGGCAAACTATGCCTCTACTGCGCCAATGCCAAACATTTCTTACAAGACTGTCCACTCCGCAAACCACAACATCCTATGGAGCAGCCTTCAGTATGCTCCTCTCCAGACCCTGGATTGTTCTGCACATCACCTCCTGTTGCTTTACTTCAACCTAAACCGTTCCCTGGGTTGGGGCCCAATCTGCCAGTTCCAGTTGCTGCCTGTGCTGCGGTGCCAGTTCCAGTTGCCGCCTGTCCTGCGGTGCCAGTTCCAGTTGCCGCCTATCCTGTGGTGCCAGTTCCAGCTACCGCCAGTCCGAGTGGTGTGCTCAGTCTGGGCAATCCGTCCAATGTGCCCAGCTTGCCGTCCCAGAGGAGGCGCTGCCCTTAAAGTCTGCTCCAGGGGGGCGCTGCCCATACAGTCCGCTCCAGAGGGGGCGCTGCCCTTACAGTCCGCTCCAGGGGGGGCGCTGTCCTTACAGTCCGCTCCAGAGGGGGCGCTGGCCTTACAGTCCGCTCCAGAGGGGGCGCTGCCCTTACAATCCGCTCCAGAGGGTGCCCTGTCCCTCCAGCCCACTCCAGAGTTGCCAGTCCATGCGGTTCAGCCCGAGTTGCCAGTCCATGCGGTTCAGCCCAAGTTGCCAGTTAATGTGGTTCAGCCCGAGTTACCACTTGGTGCTGTCTGCTCTGCGGCTCCTCACAGTGCTGTCTGCTCTGCGGCTCCTCACAGTGCTGTCTGCTCTGCGGCTCCTCACAGTGCTGTCTGCTCTGTGGCTCCTCACAGTGCTGTCTGCTCTGCGGCTCCTCATAGTGCTGTCTGCTCTGCGGCTCCTCATAGTGCTGTTCAGTCTGAGTGGTGTGCTCAGTCCGTCCAATGTGCCCAGCTTGCCGTCCCAGTCGGGGACTCCTGCTCTGCCGTCCCAGTCGGGGACTCCTGCTCTGCCGTCCCAGTGAGGGATTCTCCAGAGACTGTTGCTCAAGTTGAGGACTCCCCAGAGTTTCCTAGTGAGCCAGAATGCCCAGATGCCTCTTCCAAGTCATCAGATCCTCCTCCAGTCTTCTTTGATGGAGACATCAAACAGTTTATGTGGGTTCTTCAGCTGTCCATGAAACAGTTTCAAGACTCTCCAGATTACTTTGCCAACCAATTTAACCAAGTGGGTTCTATTATCATGAGTTTTAGAGGGGAGCCACAGACTTAGGCCTTTTCCCTTCTAAATTCTGATAACCCCATTATCCATAATACCATGGACTTTGTCAACACCGTTTGTAAGAAGTACTCTCCATCAACAGTCGAGTTTTCTGGTCATAGTCCTTCTGTTTCCATTCCGGCCTGTGTTTCAGCTCCTATGCTTATTCACAAATCATCGATGTCTGCTGCTTCTGTTGGTCAGCCTATCTTCAAAAACTAAAAAGAACAAGCAGGAAAAACCCCTTTCTCAACTGTACCAATCACAACAAACCTTGGTCGCCGGCTTCATGGGCATAGCACCAGTTTGTCAAAAAATAAAACGACTGCTAAGATGCATGGTGCATAAAAGTCGCCAATGCTCTGCTGATTCCATAGCTGAAGAGTTCCGAACTTCCACTGGCATTAATGTAAGCGCAAAAACGTGCAACGGGAGCATAATGAACCAATGCCAAGCGGATATTGGACTGTAAAGCAGTGGAAACTTGCTCTGTGGAGTGACGAATCACACTTCTCTGGCAGTCAGATGGGGGAGTCTGGCTTTGGCGGATGCTGGGAGAACGTTACCTGCCAGACTGCATTATGCCAACTGTAAAGTTTGGTGGAAGAGAGATGATGGTATAGGACTGTTTTTCAGGGTTTGGGCTAGGCCCCTTATCTCCAGTGAATGGCAATCTTAATGCTTCAGCATACCAAGTCATTTTGGACAATGATATACTTCCAACTTTCTGGCAACAGTTTGGAGAAGGCCCTTTTCTATTTCAACATGACTGTGCCCCAGTACACAAAGCAAGGCCTACAAAGACATGGTTTGATGAGCTTAGTGTGGAAGAAGAACTTGACTGGCCCGCACAGAGCCCTGACCTCAACCCAATTGACCACCTTTAGGATGACATTGAACGGAGATTGCGAGCCAGGCCTTCTCGTCCAACATTAGTGCCTGACTTCATAAATGCACCACACAAGGAATAGGCACAAATTCCCACAGAAACACTCCAACATCTTGTGGAGAACCTGCCAAGAAGAATGGAAGCTGTTATCTGTGCAAAAGGGGGGCCAACTCCATATTAAAGTATATGTATTTGAATACAATGTCATTACAGTCCCTGTTGGTGTAAGGTCAGGTGTCCAAATACTTTTGTCCATTTAATGTGTGTATGTGTGTATGTATATATATATATATATATATATATATATATATATATATATATATATATATATGCACACTATTCTACTCCACTGCTATGTGTACATTTCTTTATCTTTCAATCTTCTCAAGAATACAGCAATCAATGATTGATATATAGCAATATATACATATATTAACTGTTCATGATAAAGAAATAAATTATAAAAGCTATACATCATCCAGATAATGTTATTTGTCATCTCAATTTAATCATTTTAAAAAAGACAAGACTATGTAAGCTACATATTTTGGACATAACTAAACTCTTTAGCAATTACTGTACATGCACTGCTAAAGCAATAAGCAAATATCTAAACAGAGGAACTTTAGAAAAAGTCTAAAAAATGTATTTAACAAAACAAACGCTTGCGCTGTAATAATGTCACTTAAAATTTCAATCCTGAAATTCTGCTTCTACAAATGAAGCAGTACTTTTTATCAGTAACAAAATAGGTTGTATTACAATTCACAAATGCCATATTACAATTTGTTGAGTCAGCATATATGCGTTTCTTGGTCCATCAGGATCCAATGTCTGCAATGTGTGGGTGTGTGTGTGGAGGGGGGGGGGGGTGTTAAGGAACTTGGAATGTCTTTGTCCACTACTGATTAGGAACATCTGTTCTTCAAATTAACTATTGCACTGCTGCTCACATCTTTGTCTTCTTAGCTCACATCAATATATTTATATATTTCTTGCTAATATATTGGCTACATCCAAAAAAACAACTGGTTCTCTGCCCTAATGACCGTTTTAAGTATACAAAAAGATATCAATATCAAGAGGCAGTTATCTAGTCAAAACCAGGTGTGCGTGTGTGCAAAATATTTCTTATTTAATGCTGCTAATATTGAGATAGTAATAGTAATGAGTCATGTTATGCCACACAGTAGTGCCCCCATTTCAAATTATGCCACAGTAATGCCCCTCTTAGTCACTCTGCCATGCTGCTTTTGCCCCCCTTCACACTCTGCCATGCTGCCTTTGCTACACCTTCACACTCTGCCATGCTCCTTTTCCCCCCTTCACACTCTGCCATGCTGCTTTTGCCCCCCTTCACACTCTGCCATGCTGCTTTTGCCCCTCAAAACACTCTGCCATGCTGCCTTTGCCCCTTAAAACAGTCTTCCATGCTGCCTTTGCCGCTGAAAAAAATGTATGCCATGCTGCCTTTGCTCTCCATTGGTTATGTTCCTTCACATATCTTTTCTACCGGCCTCTTTCTTCTCATTTCTTCTCTCTTCTTCTCTTCTTGTCTTCTGTCTTCTTGCCACCGACTCCTCTCCACGCCGCTCCTCACTGAATGTCAGGCATGATGACGTCATGTCCGACATTCAGTTCGGACGGAGCAGGGAGGAGCAGTGCCGATGCCACGAACAGGCGAGTATTTTTTTATTTTTCAAGGAGCCTGCTCCCCCCCACCTACAAAGATGGTGGACACAGCCTGTAGTCACCGGTTTGCCGAACCGAGCCTAAAATTAGGTATCAGTTCTGGCGATCTGGTGAGAACCAGCTGAATCCCACCACTACATCTAACCATAAATAAATGTTGTATAGCCATGAGAAATGTAGTGAGGTGATTAACAAATTAAGAAGCTCTAATAAAACACAGAAGAGTCTATTAATGTAAATATTTGAACTGCAAGTTTTAAGTATGATTACACTATAATTGAATAGCATATATGATTTGATTATTATTGAATGTTGTAAATAATTTTACTATGATTGAATGCTATATATGATTATACAATGGTTGCACTATATTGATAATTTAACTTTTGAGCTAAAGCCTTCCAGTAGTATTTTCTCATACATGTGATACAAATAAAAATATTTTATTTCAAGTTAAACACACTTTTTTCCTGTTAGGAACTCCCAAGTCAGTACAGTGAAACTCGGGAACTACTCAGAAGGCCAGGTGTTCGCTGGAGCCCCTAGTGGTGGGGACAGACTGAGCTGCGGGCCGACTGAGGGTCGAGTAGCGTATACTGACTTAAAGGAGTTTCCCAGGAGTGATTGGTGGACTGTATATAAGAGAAATCCAAGGTCCAAAGGTCACAGGCACAGATGCAATATCCAAGGGCAAGCGAAGGGTCAAACTCACAGGCAAAGAAGCAAAATCCGAATTCCAGGCAAAAGGTCAAGGTCAGAAGAGAAGGGTCACAGGTCCAATAACAAGCAGGGGTCAAACACAGGTGGTCAAATCTAAGGTAGCAGGAACCTAAACGGATAGTACAAGCAGGCAGCAGGACTGAGGACAGAATGCTATAACCGGCAATGAGGCATCAGCCCTCATTGCCTTAAATGCAGCCCAGAGCCAATCACAAACAGATCCACAGTTGCAGACTAATTGCCAGATACTAAAAGGCCAATCAGGGCTTAGCCCTGAATCTCACACCTGCAGGCTAAAGAATGCTAATTCAGCCACAGGCTGAATCTCGGGAGCTGGAAGGAAGTGACGTCCCGGTCGTCATAGCGACGGCCGGGACGCTGGGACCGACAGGATGCGAGCCGCGGCGGCTGTGAGTACCACCGCGGCTCGTGACAGTACCCCTCCCTTGAGGAGGGGTTAAGGAACCCTGACATTCAGGTTTCGTGGGAAACTTTCTAAAAAACTCTTTGATGAGCCTTCCAGCGTGAAGGCGTCTCTGTCGTATCCAAGAATGCTCCTCAGGGCCATAACCCTTCTAATGTACGAGGAATTGAACTTGGCCTTGAACCTTCCTTGAGTCAAGGATTTTTTCAATAATATATTCGTGGTCCCCGTTCACCATCAGAGGCCTGGGCCTGTTAGAGAGAGACCGATTAAACTTGCTGGGAGCAGCGACTTTCTTCAGAAGTGAACAATGAAAGGTCGCAGGTATTTTTAAGGAAGTGGGTAGTTTTAATCTAAATGCCACTGGATTAATTTTCTTCTCAATTGGAAACGGTCCAATGTATCGGGGCCCCAGCTTCCTACAAGGTTGCCGCAACTTGATGTTCCGTGTAGATATCCAAACCTGATCTCCCACTTTCAATGAACAAGGTCTACGGTGACGGTCAGCGAAGATCTTGGATTTTCGGGAAGCGTGACCTAGTGCAACGTGCACCTTTTTCCAGACGGACCTTAACCTGGCCGTAAAAGCAGGCGTTCCGGAATCCCCACAGGGAACAGTAGTAGAAAATGAGTTGGATTTTGGGTGAAACCCGAAGTTGCAGAAAAACGGGGATGTATGAATAGTGGAATGGCAAGAATTATTGTACGCGAATTCTGCCCAGGGCAAGAGAAAGGACCAGTTGTCGTGGAATTTAGACACATAGATGCGCAGAAACTGTTCCAGAGCTTGGTTCGTCCTCTCTGTCTGTCCATTCGACTGGGGATGATACGCTGAGGATAGACTGATAGAGATCCCGATGGAATTACAAAAGGCTTTCCAAAACCGGGCAATAAACTGGGATCCTCGATCTGATACGATATCTTCAGAAGTCCCATGAAGACGAAAAATATGCGTCAAAAACAAGGTGGCCAGGGTCCTGGCATCCGGCAACTTGGGCAAAGATATAAAATGTGCCATCTTACTGAACCGGTCGACAACTACCAGGATGGTGTTATGTCCTGCGGATACTGGTAGGTCGACAATGAAATCCATCGACAAATGAGTCAAAGGCCTGCTCGGCGCCGGCAAGGATAACAATAGCCCAGAAGGACGATTCCTATCCGTTTTGTTTTTAGCACACTCAGGACAAGCCCAAACATAATTCTCCACATCGTCTGACAAAGTGGGCCACCACAACCAACGAGAAAGAACCTCAATAGTCCTACGGATTCCCGGGTGGCCAGCAGAGCGGTTGTTGTGGCCTTCAATGAGAACAGATTTCCTTAAATGTACTGGAATAAATAATTTGTTGACCGGTGTCTGAACTGGAGCGATTCTCTGGAAACGCCGGATAGTTGCCCCTAGATCCTGGGTGAGTCCAAGATAAGCAGTAGTTGTAGGAACAATAGGCAACGGGTCATGAGACTGAGGATGATGGGCCAAAAAACTTTGAGACAAGGAATCGGCCTTAGCATTTTTAGAACCTGGACGGAATGTAATAATGAAGTTAAATCTGGTGAAAAATAAGGCCCAGCGGGCTTGCCTAGGATTCAGGGTTTTAGCGGTCTGGATGTATTGGAGGTTTTTATGGTCCGTGAAGATGGTGATGGTATGAGTACCTCCTTCTAACCAATGTCGCCATTCCTCCAATGCCAACTTAATGGCCAACAATTCACGATTGCCGACATCGTAATTACATTCGGCAGACAAAAATTTCTTAGAAAAAAATGCACAAGGATGTAATTTTTTGCTCCTGGGGTCTTTCTGAGAAAGGATGGCGCCAGCACCGATATCGGAAGCGTCCACCTCTACAATGAACGGAAGTTCCGGATCAGGATGTCTCAGCACTGGAGCAGAAATGAAGGCAGCTTTGAGTGCTGAGAAACTTGCCAATGCCTCCAAAGGCCACTTTGCTGGGTTAGCTCCCTTTCGAGTGAGGGCAGTGATAGGAGCTGCTAACGAGGAAAAAGAGTCAATAAACCTACGGTAATAATTTGCAAATCCAAGGAACCTCTGGATCGCCTTCAGATTAGTAGGGAGGACCCAATCCTGGATTGCTCGAACTTTGGCAGGGTCCATTGCGAATCCTGATGAGGAGATGATATATCCTAGGAATAACACAGTGGCCACCTCAAATTCGCATTTCTCCCTTTTTGCAAATAGGTGATGTTCCCGTAATTTCAGCAGAACCTGGCGAACATGCTGACGGTGCTGGAGTAAAGACTCAGAGTAGATTAAAATATCATCCAGATACACAACTACTGTTTTACCCAGGAACTCTCGTAAGACATCGTTGATCAGGTCCTGGAAAACCGCCGGAGCGTTGCATAACCCAAATGGCATCACGAGATATTCATAATGTCCCGACTGGGTATTGAAAGCAGTCTTCCATTCATCCCCCTTCTTGATTCGAATAAGATTGTAAGCCCCTCTGAGGTCAATCTTCGAAAATATAGTGGCAGATTTTAATTGATCAAACAAGACCGAAATCAACGGTAACGGGTACATATTCTTGATAGTGATGTTATTCAGTCCACGGAAATCAATGCATGGTCTAAGACTGCCATCTTTTTTTGACACGAAAAAACAACCTGTGCTTACGGGAGATTTAGAAGGACGTATGAATCCTTTTTTCAGGTTTTCCTCCACATATAGCTCCATGGCCTGAGTCTCCGGAATGGACAAGGAGTATAACCGCCCTTTGGGCAACTTGGAACCCGGGACTAAATCAATGGCACAGTCATATTCTCGATGTGGTGGAAGGGAATCAGCTTTCCTTTTGCAGAACACATCAGTGAAGTCCTGGTAAGGTACCGGCAACAAGTCTGGACTAGGCTGTAGGATTCTAAGCGGCAGGGTCAAGCAAGACGTGGAACACTCGGGACTCCAACGAGTAATCTCTCCACTTTTCCAGTCAATAAGGGGATTATGACTGCGAAGCCAGGGCTACCCCAATATCAACGGAGCAGAGGGACAAGTGATAAGATAGAAAGAGAGCTCCTCCGTATGGAGGACTCCTACAGACAACCGAACCATTGGAGTCCTAGCGAGAATCCTTCCCCCAGGCAAGGGGTTACCATCCAAACCACATGTGGTGATGCTTGATCCTAACTTGATATGCGGAATATCAAGCGTCTGAGCCAAATGTATATCCAGGAAATTACCAGCCGCACCACTGTCAAGAAAAGCTTTCAAGTCCATGGATCTCTCACGGAAAGTTAGACGTCCAGGGACTAATAAAGAATTTTCTGAAGAGGTAACCACAATACATACACAAGCCTAGTGAGCGTCTTCTGGAGCGTTCCTCCGGAGGCAAACGGTAAGCGCCCAACTGCATGGGTTCAGAGGAATCGGGCAAAGTGTTATCGAGGTTAGCGGAAACGTCCATAGGAGCAGAGGACTCCCGTTCAGCCTTCCTCTCTCTGATCCGACGATCAATTTTTATAACAAGTTGCATCAAATTCTCCAGCGTGTCGGATATCGGATACTGGACTAAGGAATCCTTAATTTGCTCGGTAAGTCCTAAGCGAAATTGACTTCGCAATGCTGGGTCGTTCCAGGCGCTATCAGTGGACCATCGCCGAAATTCCGCACAATACTCTTCCGCTGAGCAACGTCCCTGCCTTAGCGTACGGAGATAAGCCTCAGCTGAGGCTACCCTGTCCGGGTCATCGTACAATAACCCTAGGGCTTGAAAAAAGGCATCTACAGACTGTAAGACTGTACTTGTGGAACGCAAGGAGAAGGCCCAAGACTGAGGGTCGCCCTGGAGTAATGAGATGATGATCCCTACCCTCTGTTGTTCGGAACCAGAGGAACGTGGTTTCAGACGAAAGTACAACTTGCAGCTCTCTTTGAAATTACGGAAGGCTGGCCTGCTTCCAGAGAATCGGTCAGGCAAATTCATCTTAGGCTCCGGTGTGTCACCAGCGAGAACTTGCTGGGGCTGCCGGCCTCTGGAAGCCTCTTCTTGGACTGCCAGGCGCTGGGATAAAGTCTGCACCACTTGGGAAACCGCCTGTAACTGGTTGGCCAGAATCTGGGCTGAGGACAGATTCTACTCCTCTCCGTCCATGGCCGGTTATAATGTTAGGAACTCCCAAGTCAGTACAGTAAAACTCGGGAACTACTCAGAAGGCCAGGTGTTCGCTGGAGCCCCTAGTGGTGGGGATAGACTGGGCTGCTGGCCGACCGAGGGTCGAGTAGCGTATACTGACTTAAAGGAGTTTCCCAGGAGTGATTGGTGGACTGTATATAAGAGAAATCCAAGATCCAAAGGTCACAGGCACAGATGCAATATCCAAGGGCAAGCGAAGGGTCAAACTCACAGGCAAAGAAGCAAAATCCAAATTCCAGGCAAAAGGTCAAGGTCAGAAGAGAAGGGTCACAGGTCCAATAACAAGCAGGGGTCAAACACGGGTGGTCAAATCTAAGGTAGCAGGAACCTAAACGGATAGTACAAGCAGGCAGCAGGACTGAGGACAGAACGCTATAACCGGCAATGAGGCATCAGCCCTCATTGCCTTAAATGCAGCCCAGAGCCAATCACAAACAGAGCCACAGTTGCAGACTAATTGCCAGATACTAAAAGGCCAATCAGGGCTTAGCCCTGAATCTCACACCTGCAGGCTAAAGACTGCTAATTCAGCCACAGGCTGAATCTAACTATTAGCCCCTAATGCGCAGGCGCACCTAGCTGCAGCGACGCTGCCCGGCCGTTGCCTTGGCAACGGTCGGGAGCTGGAAGGAAGTGACGTCCCGGTCGTCATAGCGACGGCCGGGACCGACAGGATGCGAGCCGCGGCGGCTGTGAGTACCGCCGCGGCTCATGACATTTCCCCACAGATTAATGTTTCCCCTCAATGCGTTGAGATATTCTTGCAACTTTGACATCTTTTTGCCCAAACCTGTTGCATCACTGGAAGCCTCAGAACTAATTCTGAAATTTTGTCTGAAATGTCGATAGTATCTAAATGAAGAATGGAAATATTATTATAGTTAATTTTAATGATTAAACAGGGCACAACATATTTTTTAACACTCTCCTGGACTACTACCATTTGCTTACCTTGGACAATGCTTGAAATTACTATGTTAAATTTCCCTTTTGGGTTTGTTCAGCTATGCTATTGTGATGAGTCATACCAACTATAAAGATATATATATGTTATATATTAAGATATAGGCACAGGGTACACAGCATTAATATTTTTACTTGTTTATGATTGTTAAATACCTTCTTTAGGTTCTTCTTTTATTTCCACATTGCCTATGTCTGTCATTTCCTCTTTTATTTCCAAATTGGCTATGGCTTCTTCAGTTTTCTTTTTCTGTGTTGATGTAGAGCGTTGATCACTTATTTTTTTTTATATAAAGAGATGACACTGTTTATTACTAATTTTAACTAATCAATTGTGCCATCGTTAGTTACTAACATAATTAGCACATTTTTCCCAAGTCTTAATCCTCAGTTTCTTTACCCACTTTTTTTTAATATTTAATGAAATCTTCTTCCCTTGTTTCTTGTTCTTCAAATCTGACCACCACTTCTGTATCTGGAACTTGCATCTTCACCCCCAGTTTATCTCTTAATATTTTAATCAATTTCTGCATGAATTTTTACTTTTTTTGTAATCTATTTTTATGTAAATTTTTTGGGTGCAATCTTAGTCATGTTGGTCCAGCACTCTGACCATCTCCATCTCTCTCTGAGCCATTGGTTTGGCATTTTTAACATCTTCCGATGGCATCCCTTCTTTTCCTTACCCCTCTTCTCCTCCTTCACTATCTTCAGGGGCAGGCTAGGTAGGGGGGCATCTGCACCCCCAGGGCCGGTTTCCACAGTGGGCTACTTTGGGCTGGGTCACTGGGCCACCTGCATTTGTTTTCCTTTAAAATGTTCCTAATAGGCTGTTGAGTCGAGTCTTGCCCCCTAGGCTAAAATTTGCCAGCCGTCCCCTGACTATATCTTTTTCCTTATCTTCCTCCATGATGTCACCAGACTCCTCTCTGTTTATCTAACGTTAACAATTTGTATGGACCAATCATGGCAGTTCTAGCTGCATAGTTGAGCATAGTGGGTGAACATTTATTTGCCATTAGCATTCGTCTGTGATGTATTTGCTGAGCATTGAGAATTTTGATTCCAATTTTGGTACTTTCTTAAATGGATTTTAAGATATCTATTTTTGTAACTCGCATATATATATTATTTTCTAAAAGAGGTTATTCATTTTCTGCTGAAATGCAGTTTTACAAGATGTAAACCCACGGCCTTGAAGTTAAGCTGACAGAGAATTCCTGTAAGAATGTAGCAAGGTTTGTGAACCATAGGTGCGTTCATTACCAGCTTGTAGTATACAGGGAGCTGCACCCATGACCTTGGATATGGCAGACAGAAGATAAACCTCCAGCCCCCCTTGGGAAAAGAATAATTGGCACATCTGGCCTGAGAAGGGGGAGAAAGTTAAACACCTCAAGAATATGTGAGATAGTTAATCCGCAGCGCATCCCATAGACTATTGTATGCTTATGACGTAGGATTCATATATTCACAAAGCTATAAAATCTTGTATCTTTGTATCAATAAACAGAAAATATTTCATTCATACAGAACCTGGGTCTGTGTATTCTCTCCAGCTGATTGAAGCGCTTCCAGATATACTTGACACCACAGTCAAACTCGGAACAAATTATTAGATCTGGCAATAGCAAGGTAAGTACTTTATTACATCTAATTTTGTTTAGATAAGAGATTTGTGTGGATGCAAATATTACATTACATGTTTTGTAATTTTTCAGAAATGTCATGTCTTCTGACAAAAATGTACAACACGTGAAAGATTTTATTGAGGCCTTCAAATCACATTCCTAATTGTGGCAAAGAAAGTCCAAGGACTACTCCAACAGGCAGAAGAAGATGAAGGCTTATGAGGATATGGTCTGAGTGAGCCTTCCTCATTATCCAGAGGCAAATGCAGATTGGGTCAGAGGGAAGATTCAAAACATGTGGAATGTGTTTCACAAACAACTCAATAAATTGGAGTCTTCCAAAAGATATGGGCAGGGGCTGGAGATGTCCATCTACCAAAGTTGTGATACTTTGAATTCCTGAGGTTCAGGGCTGACTGTAACGTAGAGAATAGGATCTAGTGCTATTCTAGATTGGAGGCGACTGACCAGAGGTACGGAGCCTAACAAGCTCCCCAGTATTCACCATGAACCGCCACAAAGCAGGATGGACTGTCTCAAGATGTAGCACTGCAAAAAACAAGGACACAGGTATGTAGTTTGATAAAGTGAAGTGTAATCAGACAGCCGAGTACAGATACGCATAAGCAGAAGAATCAGCAGGCGATCTGGAAGTCAGAACAAACAAGGTCTGGTACACAGTCAGATGACGAGGTACAGAATCAGCAGGCAGTCTCAGTGTCAGGACAAACCAGGTCTGGTACACAATTGGGTGGTAAAATATAGAATCAGTGAAGGGGTGTCAGTGTCAAGACAAGCCGGGTCAGGTACACCAGTAGACAGCAATGGGAAGTCAACAAGCCGTGGTCAGTACACAAAATGCAGGAGACAGCCTGGATACTAGGAAGCACAAGGAAACCACACAGGAATGAATTCAGGAAGCCAACTAGTTGCTCTGACACTAAACGAGTGTCAGAGCAAGGTTTAAATATCTTTTGCAATTTTAATTTCCCCGTTCCATGTGACTGCTGATACCTGGAAGCGCGGGTCTGACATCAGGATGGCGCTGGAACATGGAGAGGTGAGTGTTCATAACAGTACCTCCTGCCATTAGTGCAGACTCTGGACACCCTAAAAAGGCTTGTCAAGGAATTACTATGAAATTGTCTAAGGAGACAGGGAACGTGAAGATCAGAGGCTTTAATCCAGGCGCGCTCCTCGGGCCCATAGCCTTTCCAGTCCACCAAGAATTGTAAGGCCCCTCTAGAAACTCGGGAGTCCAAAATTTGTTTATCTTCGTACACCAATTGGTCCTGATCCACAACTGGCGGTGTTTTTTTGGTTTTATTTAACAATATTTTTATTAGAATCTTTTTATACATATAACAATCATGACATCATTCATGTGTTTTGCAGTGGTGCAATAGAAATAAAAATGTCTACTTAAACACCAGATGTTAATATCATAATTAAATCAAATATTCATAGAGAACTGATATGCAATTGAATCAAATATCCATTGAAACCAATGAACAACCTGTCATGGATATCAATATGTTCATAAAATAATCTAAGAAGTCGCATTCCTCAGTTTACTCATTTGCATTCTCACATCTTCCACGGCTGGGGCCAGGCTGCAACTTTCTACATATGTTCACGATTCCCTGAAAAAAATAACCTTTATAAGATAATAGGCGGATCCCTTGCTAATTTGGTGTTGGAGTTTTGAAGGAAGTAGAAAACTAATTAATGACCACTGGTTTCAAGAGAAAGACATGGAAGACGTTGGGTATGCGCAGGGAGGCAGTTTTAATCTGAAGTCTACTTGGTTAAGGACTTTAGAGATCACAAAGGGTCCAATGAACTTAGGAGCTAATTTTCTACTGGGAACCTTCAATTGAATGTTTTGAGTAGACAAACATACTTTATCTCTGATGGCTAAACTGGATACTGACCTTTTCTTCTTGTCATAAATCTCCTTGGAATGGTTAGAAGATCTGTCCAGGCTGGCTTTAACTTGTTCACATATTTGAGAAAAATTGCGAAAAAGAGTATCTACTGCTAGAACCTCAGAGGAAGAAATTTTAGAATAAGTATATAGTCTGGGATGACAGCCATATAGAACAAAGAAGTAATTATTAAAAATAGCCTTTTGATAATGATTATTATGGGTGAATTTGGTCCTTGGAAGTAAGTCTACCCAATCATTTTGTTTAGCAGAATTGTACATCCTCAAAAAGTGTTCTAATTTTTGATTTGTTCTTTCGGTTAAACCATTGGACTGAAGATGGTATGATGAAAAATTGAGTTTGATTCCCAACTTGCCACAAAAAGCTCTCCAAAACCTGGATATAAATTGGGACCCACGATCAGGGACAACATGTAAAGGACAACCATGGAGGCGAAAAAACTTCTTTGATGAAAATATCAGCCAAGGAGGAGGAGGAAGATAGCCTCTTGAGGGGAACAAAGTGAGCTTCTCTGGAGAAGCGATCTGTAATGATACAGATAAAAGTACAAGACTTTCTTTGCAATTGCGTTAGAGCCATTGGCTATAACCCTCAGGGAGGACCCCAATTATTCAGGTATACAAATTTGTTCAAAATCATGCAAATTAGCGATGTTTGCTGATGATATGCTATTGATGGTTACACGCCCAGAAAAATCTATCCCCGCAATTGTAGAGACAATAGAAAACTTTGGATCCTTTGCAGGTTATAAAATTAACTTTCAAAAATCAGAAATACTCCCTATTTCATACACTGCAATGAACCCAGACCAAATTAGAGCTATTTCAAATTTCCGACTAGTAATGCAGAAATTAAAATACGTGAGTATTTACATTCCATCATCTCTGAGCGACCTTTACAAACTCAACTATTCTCCTATTATTAAGAAAATAGAATTTATGCTAACGAATTGGAAAAACCTCCCTTTGTCGCTACTAGGTAGAAACGCTGTGATTAAGTCTGTTATTTTTCCCAAACTTACATATCCGATGCAGATGCTCCCTCTCTGTCTTACAAAAACCGATGTGCAAAGATGCACCAAACTCTTTACTTTCTTTCTATGGGGAGGTAAGCGACCCAGAATTCACAACGCCAAACTTAAAATAAACAAAGAGGTGGAATTGGTTTCCCGGATGTGATTGCTTTTATGCTCTCTGCTCTTTTCCGTTATGCCGTAGGTTGGTTATTGAAGCAAGAATACTTTATTAATCTGCCTCTAGAAAATGAACTAGTGTACCCATATTCACTGGCGGTACTCCTCCACCTCCCCAAAAAATTGATACCAGAAGAAATATTGCAAAACATTTTATTTGCAGATACTTACAAGGCATGGAATATTATCACGAAACGCTTAAAACACCCCCGTTCTACTACACACTACGTTACCATTTGGGGCAATCCTGCGTTTCCCCCAGGTCTAGAAAATGCTGAATTCTCCACCTGGAGAACCAAAGGTATCGCCTCGATAAAAGATGTATACGACCCTGGAGGCATCCTATTCCCTTTCCAACAACTTTAATCTGCTCAATTCCCATTTTTTTTATGTATTTACAACTACGGCACTACATCATGACACACACAGATAATAAGCTATCTCTCCCCACAACCAGCTCTCTAGAAGACCTTTTACATTTCTCCAGACAGAAATTCCGAATTAGATTCCTCTATCAAGATCTACTACCATCTGATATACCCAAAATTTGGACTAAGACACGTGGATCCTGGTTGAAGGAATCTCCTGAATTTAGTCCTGATATAGATCTACTCAAACATAACGAAAAATTTTTGAAATGGCTTCATTCTACAAGACTACAAGAGACCCATATAAAATTTCTTAATCGTACCTGTATATCACAATACCAAAGGAGATGTTATGTTCCGGAGGAGTCAGGGTTTTGCTCCAAATGCAAACATGTTTATGCATCTTTTTACCATAACATTTGGCAATGCAGAAAGATCCAGAAATTCTGGAATAAAATATTAAGCTTTTTATCCTCTGTCTTAGATACTCCTCTCCCAAGTGATAGAAGGGCCTTCTTCTTATGTCAATTTGAAAATTAGATACATCTTATCCCACCCAGAGAATCCCAGGATGTTAAACCTTTTATCACGGTTACCATTACAATAGATAAACTGGTAATTTTCTGACACTGGATTAAAAAATCCCCCCCATCTTTATCAGAAGTGAAAAGTGAACTCTTTAATACATTGTATTTAGATAGAAGAGCCACCTTGCCAGATATTGAGAAAGGGGTGGAAAGATTGTACAAGAAATGTGGTCCTTTTATTGACTCTCTCCCTCCTAATACCCAAAAAGGAATTTTAAAGATGTTTGAAGACACATCATGGTCGTTGCACCGTGCTTTGGGGAGTAATTGACATGGAAATGGGATGTCTAGAGTTGTTGATGTATGATTTTTGTTAGGTATGTCATTGTATTTAAACATGCACGTCCAATTCTCTTAGGTGAATTATCATTATAAATTGTCTGATATTAGACCCACTCATATAAGATGGTAAGAATGAAAACTACAACGTTTAAATTCTCAAATTGATCTTTATTCTTCTTACGATAACAAGGTATAAAAGATATTAAGTGGACAGACATTGACATTTATCTAATGTAAGCAAAATACTATTCAACCTTTTGTAACATATTCCTGTCAGTGAATATTTAATGTTTGGATATCGTCTTCCGTATTGTAACCTGTAATTGAAAAATTTTCTAATAAAAACTGTTATAATAAAAAAAAAAGTACAAGACTTAGAGGGAGGAAGATCCGTGATGAAGTCCATCAAAATTTAGGACCATGAGTAGAACTGGTAAAGGGATGAGAGGGCCATAAGGTCTCTTCTGGAGAACCTTGTGTTGAGCACATTCAGAACACGCAGAGACAAATTTCACCCGCATGAACAGAAAAGAGAGAACAATGAGCCCAATGTAACAGTTTGATAAATAGATATTGCCTGAAGGACATCTTCATACAACAAGATGCGTGGCAGCCAGAGAACTCTTGGGATTCAGGATTAACTTATTTTCTTGGGAGTGTTCCAAATCAGCTGAATCAAATGAGCAGGAGAACACATCTGCTTTTAAATTCTTAGATCTGGAACGGAAAGTGATATTGATCAAAGCGGAAGAACAAGGACCATATTGCTTGGCGTGGGTTTAAACTGAATCACATTGAATGAAGATATAGAAGATTTTTATATCAGTAAATATAGTTACTGGAAATTGGGCACCCTTCACAAGATATTTTCACACGGAAAGCGCTAATTTAATGGCAAGAAGTTCCTTATCGCCTATTCAATCATTTCTCTTAGTGAGCAAGAGGCGGCAAGAAAAGAATCAGGGATGAAGTTTCCCAAAAGAATCCCGTTGGGACAAAACAGCTCCTATACCAAAGGATGATGCATCAACTGCAACAAAGAAGGGACATTGGCAGTCAGGTTGCTGAAGAATTGGTGCAGAAGAGAAGAGAGACTTAAGTTTCTTAAAGGCTTCAACTGCTTCAGAAGGCCAAACCCTGCTTCAGAAGGCCAAACGTCTTATGGGTTAATGCCTTAATGGGCACTACAAGGGAGGAGTATCCTCTAATAAACTGGCGATAACAATTAGAGAATTCTAGGAAACATTGTGTGGCCTTGAGGCCTGAGGGTTGTGGCCAGTCTAGAATAACACTTTGTTTGGCTGGATCCATCTGGAGTCTGGTCCTAGAAATGACAGAACCCAGAAAGGGTAACTACTTCTGCTCAAAAGCACATTTTTTCATGTCTTCGATGACTCAGCAATTCCTTGGAAAAGATAAGGGAATCGTCTAATTAAATGACAACAAATTGATAGAGAAGGTCCCGAAACAGCTGATTTATAAAGCCTTGAAATATGACAGGGGTGTTACATAGCCCAAAATGTTCAAAAATGCCATCAGAGGAGTTAAAGGCTGTCTTACACTTTTCTGCTTCTTTTATTCGTGTAAGATTGTATGCACCACATAGGTCTAATTTGGAGAAAAGTAGCCCCCTTAATGCAATCGAATAGTACAGAGATCAGCGGAAGCGGATATCTGTTCTTTACTGTGATTACATTGAGACCCCTATAATCAATACAGCAACGAAGACTGCCATTTTGTTTTCACAAAAAAAAGCCTCTTCCTGCAGGAGAGGATGATTTGCAGATGAAGCCCCTCTTAAGATTTTTTTTTAATATATTCAGCCATAGCGTTGTATTCGTGAATGGACAAGGGATAAACATGGTTTCCCAGGTATGAGGTCAATGCTGCAATCCCAAATTCTATGAGGGGGCAATTTAGTAGCCTCTTGTTCACAGAAGACATCTGCAAATCTCTGATATGTAGCGGGAAGCAATGGAAGAAGATTCAAACCAGAGCAAAACAGGGGAACAACCTTCTGTAAACAATGTGAATGACAATGTTGACCCCAAAACAAATTGTGGACAGACTGCCAGTCCAAAGTGGGGAAGTGTAGATGAAGCCAGGGAAGACCCAAAATGACCGGATTGGTAGCCTTTTGGATCACTAGGAGGGAAACAGACTCCTAGTGTAATAGTCCAATCTGAAGGGTTAAAGGAACTGTCCGGACCAAAATGGGACCACTGATAATCTTGTTCCCATCTATGGCAGTGAGAGAGACCGGTTGATCCAAAGGTTAAGTGGAGATGACGTAGTGAGCAACAGTAGCAACAGAAATTAATGGCATCCAGAAGTGCAGGCAGGGAAATATTGGAAAGACCAGAACGCAAGAGAACGGCAATGACAAAACTTTCTTTATAGTGAAAAGAGGAGAGAGTGTCACAAGGGAAAATAACAAGACTTCTCTAATCTCCAATCCACATTAGGCCCTGTCGTTTCCCAGACGCTTGGGACAGGCTCCTAGAAGGTGGCCACTTTCCCAGACGTACAGTCACAATTTATTCCAAATCCTCCTCTTACTCTCTTCAGCCATAAGACGAGTTCTCCCCAATTACATAGGTTCTTTGGTGGGGAGCATAGGCGACTGAAAATTACGGGCTAGTAGGATAGTGCTGCAGCGAGACTGTTCCTTTTCTAAATTTCGTTCTTTAAAATGCAGGTCTGTCTTGTTGCACAGAGAGATCAGATCATCAAGAGTGACAGGGAGCTCCTATGATAACAGCTCACCTTTAATTCGATCTGAGAGACCCTAGTAGAAGGTACTGACTAGGTCCTCATAATTCCAGCAAAGTTCTGAAGCCATGGTTCTAAATTGAATGGAGTATTGCCCCACGGACTGGGTACCTTGACGTACCCTACCAGGTTCATCAAAAATCTTCTTGAAGGTATCCAAGAAGTTGGCACAGTTATGTAACAGGGGATCATTCCTTTCCCATAAAGGAGAATCCCAAGCCAAGACTTGACCTGAAATAAGTGAAATAATATGGGCTACCTTAGCCTTCTCTGAAACAGAGTTCCCGGGAAGGAGTTCAAATTGTATATCACATTGATTTAAGAGTAGTCTGCAAAGCTTGGGAACCCTGTAAAATTTGGGAGAATTGGGGATGCACAGTTCCAAGGCTGCTGAGACTGCTCGGGTAGATTCAGGAGCTCATGCCAAAGATACAAACGCTGCCAAGGTGTTTTGTAGGGTATCAACGTGGGCAGAGAGACCCTGAAGAAATTTTAGGAGATGCTCTTAAGTAGCCTCCTGTTTTTCCACTCTTTCTACAATATGTTCCAGTAGGTCCCTAGGAGAGGGACTATCTGCCGGATCCATGGTCAGAGCCAACTGTAACGTATAAAATAAGATCTAGTGCTAATCTAGATTGACGCCGGCCAACCAGAGGTACAGAGTCTATTGAGCTTCCTAGTATTCACCAAGAACCACCATAAGCCGGGATGAACTTAGCTGCCAAGAGTTTGCAGGTAACGGTCCACTGGCCTGCCAAGATGTAGCACTGCAGATAACGAGAACACAGTTATGCAGGATAAGAGAGTGAAGTGTAGTCAGACAGCCGAGTACAGATACACATAGGCAGAAAAATCAACAGGCGGTCTCAGAGTCAAAACAAGCCAGGTTTGGTACACAATCAGTTGGCGAGGTACAGAATCAGCAGGTGGGTTCAGAGTTAGGACAAACCAGGTAATATCAAAATGAACATACTTTATAACATGTCATCCTGTCTTGACACAGCACCCTCACCATTAAAATTTTGCAAATACTTCTGCATGTTTAACTTGGCCTCTTCGCTGGCATTTCACATTTCAGAAAACTCCAGTGGTATCAACCCTATCACTTCCTCAACTTTTGTAATATGTTCCAAAGTAATATGCTGTTTTTACGCCATCAGCTCCTTGTCTATTTTGTCAAGGTGAAGATTAATGGCGGCATGAAAAATCCTGAAGCTATTACTTAAAATAAAAAAAGCCTTCTCCACTACTTGCCTTGCTCTTAATATTCTGTAATTGAATATCTTCCTTTCAGGTGTGAGTGCTTTTTGGGGGTAACGTATTAAAATTTTAGCTTATAGTGCAAACACTTCATCAGCCACAAATACAAAATCAAGCCCTAATTTAGTTTGGATACGAGTTGGCAAATTCAGTGCATTGTTTTTAAGCTTGTCACAGAAGAGTGTCTGTTTCAATGCCCCACCATTTTTCCAGTGTTAAAGAAAATAAATTCATATTTTGCACCCACTAGAGCCATCAGGATAATAATGAAGAATCAAAGTTTTAGAAACCAGTTTTAGATGCTGGTATAATTCTGACATGTTTTCAATCTATGGCCTCACCACAGTTTGGGAAATTCCAAATTTCTTCAAATTCTTCTGCGATAACTTGCCATTCCTCAACCTTTGATTGGTACCGAAAAAGCAAACAAACCAAAAACAAAAATCTGGCACTGGGTTTGATATATAAACAAGGAGTAATTAGATTTAAACAAGTCGCGGCTGGATAAAAAAGGACCCTGCCACATGTCCTTAGCAGGAAAATCTAAAAGAAAAAGAAATACAGCACTGACAAAACCAAACAGCCAGTTCAATGGCTACAGTAATTAAATGTACTCCTACTAAGTTCTGATGATGCACAAGACGCATGGGAAAGAATATCTAGAGACAGAGTGGTTCTCTTAAAAACACTATGGGTCTCAGTCATAAAGGCACGGATACTGAGCGCATCGTGCAGTTGTTCGCCAATGGCTTGTAAATCGGATCTGCATAGTCCAGGAGTCAGCAAGGTACGGATCTCAAAACAAGTATGGTGTTGACTATGGGTGTAGATTCACTCTGCTCTACTAGACCAGACACTGCAGGATGCGTACAATACGTATGTGGAATATGAAAGCTCAAAAGAATGCACAGAAAAAAAAATATTAATCAATTAATGTTACCTGCCAATAATATAGTCATTTATGATTAGAAATGGAAACTGTATAAATGAAATATTTAAAAAAAAAAAATCTGTTTTTTTTCTGTTGAAAAACATTTATTAGGCTGTCCTTAATGTCTACTGTACATAATATATATTTTTACAGTTGCTCCTGATTGCAGACACATGTTATAGCATACATACGCTACTGACCCAGGACTTAGAGTAGACCCTTAGCTGGTGCAAGAGGTGCGGCAGAAAAACAAGACACTTTCACAAACGCAGAACTTCATTTTGACGTGGCTGCATTCGCTTCTGTTTGGCATGCCCACATTGTGCATTGAGTACGGGGACACGCCCATTCCCTGTCCCGTTCACTTCCTGAAATCGTAGGCCGTCGTAACTGTCATTTGCATTCGTATATGCAGCGGACTTGCTTTTGTTGACAGCCGAGTGTCCTCGTTCTGGGCATGCGCAGAAGGGAATTGCGTATGATACGCATAAAAAACAGAGATACGTCCCTTAATGACTCAGGCCCATTAATTTTATTGTACCACATACATACAAAAAGAAACTATACAAAAGAGCTAAAAATAATCGCTTCCTAAAACAGTAAATAAAATGTATCTTCACATGTACACTAAATAAGTGTGTATTTCGTAGCATATGACAAATATAATAAAGCCTGCGTTATTCTTAGATGGTAAAACTATTGTGAATTTATTGCAAGCATGAATAAAAGCCATATTGTGACACAATTTTGTCCACAATTCTGTCCCAAAAAGTAGTAAATATTGTTCATTGGCTCAGAAAAATAAATCAATCCACCCTCTAAATCCATCAATAGGTACTGTCCACAGAGTAGCTGCTGGTTTTGAAAATGTGAGCAACAAAATAAAAAAATCAGACCTCCATGAATAAAGTACCTCCAATCGTCATACTTGATTACTCCCAAAAATAAGATACCAGTTGCTGAAGATATGAAAAACAGTGTATGTAACTCACAGAAATGGGAATGCTGCAAAGCTGATCAGGATCCGTGCCAATAAGGTGCCCCTGATGGCCACCGGTCGGTTGTAGACCTGTGATTAGCTGACTGCTCATCTAGAGTAATTACCTCATTGGGTGTCCACAAGAGGAGGTTTGTGTAGAGGTCTGTGTAGTTGCACAGGAAACTTGTGTAACAGTTTGTTGTGCTGTAAATTGCTCACAAATATAATCAGAATACTGAAGTGAATGATGGATTGAAGCATGGATGATAAAGTGAAGCTAGGCTATCGCGTTTTGTCAGACTTTGTCTGACTTTTTCAAAGCTGACATAGTAATGTCATTCCAACCTCTTCACAGCAGGTACTATTTATTCTTCTACTAATCGAGTACATGTGAATCAGTGTTTCATTAATTAAATCATCATCATAAAACTAAACCGTATATGAGCTCTTCAATCATATATTTTTTAGTTACACTGTTACTAATAATTACAAACATATATCACTTGTAAAGATTAATAATCCATATATAAAAAAAACACAATAATAAAGCAAATACATAACACAAAATCATAATCATAAATAGCTAGAAAAAATGGATAAATGTGTATATCATAAAAATGATTTTAAGAACCACTCTAAAAAAATAAAGATAAGGGATTATTGTAAACACTATTCTCCCTATTATTAAAGGACTAATCTACATAATACCAAAAATATATAACATTCAAATATTTTTCTAACCTTCTCCATCAATATATTGAGTAATTATCAATAATTTAAAACCTCTCTCTCCATCTCAGACACTGTATAATAGAACAACCTAGAACCCAAAACAGATCTTATTAATGTAAGGAATACCATCATCTTAAGCTGTCTGAAAGGATGTAAGGTGATTCTAAACGCACCCCTCAACATTTTCATTTGATGACTCATACTTGTTTACATAATATGGTCAATTTATATAAAATAGAACAAAATAATCTACATATTTGTACTATACAGAATACCCCATCACATGAAGTGGATAATCAAATTTAAGTTTCATAAAAAACAAGCTTTTCATTCAATCCATCTGAACTAATGTTTGCATTTTAAATATCCACATTGTTTCTGCATCACAAATTCACTGGTATCTATCACCCCCCTCAATGTTAATCCTATCTGTTCAATACCAAATAATCTCAGTCCAAATATCATACAATAAATTATCAGGGTATGCAGTTGATGGCTAAATGCATGTCGTCATTTTTGAATTTTGGAGGAATGAAAATCAATTGTAGAGGATGAATGTTGCACATAAGGCAAAAGTGTAGTGACTATATTGTATCGTAATAATGGTTTATGTGCTTGACTTACAATTGAAATACACTTCTTGACACTAAATACAATATTATTATAGGAAGAGAAATATCTATCCAGGTGTTACACAAATTAAATAATAGGGAGAGGATTGAAGAATTTAGAATCAACGAAGACCTGTACTGATTCACTCCCTCACTGACATTTAATACATTGAATAAATTGACAACTTATAATGAACTGAAATAAATAAAATACGTCTAAATATTTCTCTATTACATATAAGGAATTATCCTTCCCATAATATGGTTAAAGAGTACATCACACATATGTTACTATTGCTGTGGATAACAGGCTGATGCTGTCCACTTAATGGAACTAATCTAATACATAAGATAATTGCTAAATTGAGATACAGCAATTCTCTATAATACTGAGAATACTGATACCAGATAGAATAGTAATATAAAAGAAGATATATAATATATATATAATTGGCTATTTGTGTGCACATGATACAGAATAATAAGAGACCCTTTGAAGAGCAAAACATTCAGTTAGCTTACGTGTGAACTGCCAAGATAATTTCTACGCTTCTATTACAATAGTTTGAAGAGAGCACATATCCATGTTTGATTAAGGAATGAGCGATAAAGTCCATGAGAGCAATATAAACATTTAAATCTGTGGATTATGAATCACAGAAAAGAGACAGCATACATAAACGATTCAGCTATAGAAATGGATATATTAGTGCAAAGAACATTGTAACCAGAACTTTATTGCAAAAATGCACTAAAAGCACATAAATGTGACTGATCCTTCATGTAGTCATGCCCTGCTATTTCAAAGCATTACATTACACACTTTAGAAAAAAGTTTTAATTAATAATAATATTTCAATAAAATATTGTTAGTTTTTCATTTTGCTTTGTATTTCTCTTTATTACAAACTCCTTTGCGAATCTTTGTTCCCTGTTCTTTTTTTTTTATAACAACTAATACTTTTGATATGATCTTGTGGGTGTGCCCCATTTAATGAATAACCTCTCTTTATTCCCTTTGTTTATGCCTTCTTCTATCTTTCCGTCTAAGCCAATCTGTCTTACTTTCTGTGCCAGTCTTTCGCCCATACTCCTGTCTATGCCTTCCCTTCCTGTGTGTGTGAGTGTGCATCTGTCTTCTCAGTGTATTTTACTTTCTTTCTCCCTCTTTGTGTGCCTGTAGTCTCCCTTTATCCCTCTTACCCCACCATCTTCTTCCATTTGCCCTCACCACCCATGTTTCACTGTGCCCCTCACATTCAGTTTTCTCTTGCTCCACACCTGCTCCTACTTCCCCCTTCTTCTTCCACTTTCCCACTCTTCACCCACTACCTTCCTTCTCTTCTGCTCAAGTTTATGAGTCCTGGTGGCTGCCAATCAGAATCAACGTGGATTAACTGAGGTGCAAATGTGTCCATCTCACATAAATGTACCTGAAAATTGAACTAGCGAGCTGTGGGCCCCGTTGCAGGGAATTGGGAGGAGGAAATCGGGGTCCACACCTTACTAGTTCCCCGTGCAGTGGGCCCCATTATCTCCATGGGACCCGATGCACAAATGGTAGTTCTGACATTGTTACAACTGCTAATTGTGTTTTGAGACACTGCCAGTCAGGGATTACTCATTGAAGAATTTGCATGCACTAAGAGGCAGATTTATCAAAGCGCAAAAAGCCTTACTATCCTTGTTGACAATAAGGCTTCCCTGTGTGAATTTAACACATATTGCGGTGGTACTTTTACTACCGCAATACCTGTTCTGTCATTACCATGTTAGGATAATAATAACAGATTAAAACGCTTTTAACAATGCTTTAATCTCTGAAAGCATTTTAAAGTGTAAATGTGTTTGAATGTATATTTTTTAAAAATAAATTTGATCTATTTTTTAATGTTAAATTGTTTTCCGCATTACAGGAACTGAAAGCTCAAATATGGCAAGCCGCCCAGTAATTTTAGCATTCCTGCAAAGACTGGTCTGGCGAAGCAGTAAGGAAACCTTTACTGCCAGTGTCACTGAGGCAGTTGAGTATTGTTGAACATTTTTTGATAAATTGCTGCAGTAAGAGATTTTTTATCACTGTGATATTGTCAGTGTGGGATTTTCCCCCCAAAAATGTTCAAACTGTTTATTTTTAACAAGCCTGAATTATAATGATAACATTACAGTATAAGGTAAATAAACATATTGGGCCTGAGTCATTAGCGAGAGCATAAAAAAAGGAGTAACTTTGTACCTTGGCGAAACAATATTGCATTGAAGGGGAGGTAAACTTAAATGTGGGGAGAGATTCATAGTTGGGGAAGGGCATTTTCTAGATCAACTTTAAATTTTAGTGTAAAAATAAAGCTATCATGTATTTGTGTGCTACATAAAATACAGACAGTAGTTATCTTATGTGCAAAATTATAAACTCATTTGCACCTTGCATTGTAACATGGTTTGTTGCAGAGAACATTTGCTCCTTTTTTTGTCTTACTTTCCTTAATGATTCAGGCCCATTTTGTTTTTCTATTATTACAATACATAAATGAAAATATTAGTTAATCATTTACAGGTTTTAAGGAGAAAAAATAATGCCAAGAAGTAGGCCTAAATATAATATAAATATAATATAATATAGGATAGGGGAGGAAGATGGGAGAAGGGGGGTCGACAGGAGAACAAGTGTAATGTCAAATGGAATTAGTAAAGGTTGCTCAGAATGCTATTGACAGTTAGATAATAATTAGAGTTCACTGACCGCCATGTTTTGGTTTTGGATCTGTATTAATGCCGTGTTGTGGTTTTTGTTTTAGCAAAACTGCCTTCATGTCATTTGGTTTTAATTTTGGATCTGAATTTTTTAAAAATTGCTAAAATATAGTAAAATCACATAATTTTGCTCTTTTTTTGTTCCTACATTATTGTTAACCTCAATAACACTAATTTTCAGTCATTTCCAGTCAATTTTGACCACCTCACAGGTCACAATATTATTTTCATCCACTTTCAGCCAAAGACTGCAGCGAACTGGCTGGATGCTAAGCGATATAGCAAGGGCACAAACACACGGCAGATCATAGCACATCTAGGAAACATTGCCACACAGCAGTGGCAGAAAAGAAAAGTGGTGCAAGATGGAATTGTCCTTCAGTCCTCCCACCCATATGTCAAACTCACACAGAAACAGGAGAGGTAGCAGGTACAGTTTAAGAAACCAAGCACTTCAGCGACAAAGAGTGCCTTTTTTGTGGCTGAAGTGCTTGCTTTGTTTGGGCCCTCACAAAACAAGCTACCAATGGGCTAAAGGCAGCTAAGCTAACAGTGCTGTCAGTGAACTCTAAGACTGGAGCGAGCTGGCTGGTAACTTATCGACAGAGCAAAGGCACAAACACACGGCAGTTCATAGCACATCTAGGAAACATTTCCACACAGCAGTGGCAGAAAATAAAAGAGGTGTAAGATGGAATTGTACTTCGGCCCTCCCACCCACTCATGTCAGATTGACATAATATAATTGATGGGCAGCAGACTAGAATAGGTTATAAACTTGACAATATAATGACATTGACAGTATTATTAGGACAACAATTGCAATGTAGACAGTATTAATTATGTTGACAATTCAAATGCAGACAGTATTATCCCTAACTCTAACCCTGTCCCTATCCCTGTCCCTATCTCTAGACATGTCCCTAGGTCTGTCTTTAACCATATCCCTAGCCCTTTAATAATACTGTCCACATTTGAATAGTCTACCTAATGGTACTGTCCACCATGTGAATTAGTGACCTAATAATACTGTTGACACCTGAATTGTTGACTGTTATGCAAGTTGATAGACCAGGGACAAAATGTCAAACAATGCAAGATGGATTTCTCCTTGGAAATATATTGAAATAGACATGTACAGTTTAACAAACAAAGCACTTCAGCGACAAGGACTGCTACTTTTTTGGCTAAAGTTAAAGCTGTAACTAGGCAGGTGCAGACGGTGCCGTTGCCCAGGGCGCAAGCCCCAGAGGGTGCAGTGGGCATCCGTTAACTGCCGATATAACTGACAGACTTCAGAATCACATTGCCGGCCACCCGGCACATCCAAAATGGCACCCGGCTCCTCCTACCTTCTAAACTCTGCCCTCTGTCCCTCAGTGTCTGATGTCATAACGTTGCTAAGCAGCAGAGGAGCAGAAAAGCAGAGAAGAGTCAGGCAGCGATAGCTGGACAGGAAGGAAGAAGAGAGAAGGTAGAACTTGATGCAAAAGCTTCAAAAGGGGGGATGTGTGCTGCCAGAGCTGTAACGAGGCATGTGCGGATGGTGTCGTCGCCCAGGGCGCAAGGCCAAGGGGGCGCAGCAGCCGTCCGCTACCTGCCTCTGTACCTTCAGCCCCTAAGTTCCGCTTAAGGGCTGAAGAGAGAGAGAGAAATTAACTTACAAGAGTTTGATGCTTCAGCCGTTAAGTTTCTCAGTGGAACGTGACAGGAAGTTCGGCATTTGGAACACAAACTTCCTGTCAGTGGAATGCATATGCATTCCACTATGGAACTTAACGGCTGAAGCATCAAACTCTTGTAACTCTCTCTCCTGTTAGATTACACGTGTTTGTTACATTCCTCCGCTCTGGACGCGGTCGCCCCTGCCCACTCCGTCCACCCCCGCTGCTCCAAACCCCAACCCTGGCACTCCAAATTTACCCGCTTCCTCCAAAAATGCTCCCGTTCCGCCGAACGTCACTGGAGAAAATCCCGCTCCCTGGCTGACTTCCTCCACTTTAAATTCATCCTTTCATCCTACAGCTCTGCCCTCTCACTCGCTAAACAATCTTTCTTTAAATCCCTCATCTCTTCCCAGTCCTCTAACCCCCGCCGCCTCTTTGCCACCTTCAGCACTCTCCTGGCCCCCTCCCCTCCCCCCTCTTCCCTTACTGCCTCCGATTTTGCCTCCTTCTTCTCCTCTAAAACCGAGGCCATCCGACTTGAAATCTCCTCCACTCTCTCTTCCACCCCTCCCACTCTTCTGTCCTCCCCCCCCAACCACCTTCCCTCCACTCCTTCCGTCCCACCACCGGCGAGGAAGTCCACTCTCTCATTTCATCCTCCCCCCCACTACCTGTCCCCTGGATCCCATCCCCTCCCACCTTCTTCGCTCCCTTTCCCCCACCACCTGCTCCCACCTCGCTCACCTCTTTAATCTCTCCCTCTCCACTGGCATCTTCCCCTCCTCCTTCAAACATGCTCTCGTATCCCCCATTCTTAAGAAACCTAATCTTGACCCCACTTTTCTCTCGAACTATCGCCCCATATCTCTTCTCCCTTTTGCCTCCAAAATTCTCGAGAGGCTCGTCTGCAGCCGTCTCACCTCCTACCTTTCTGAATACTCCCTCCTTGATCCTCTCCAGTCTGGTTTCCGCCCCCTCCACTCCACTGAAACTGCCCTGGCTAAAGTCACCAATGACCTCCTCTCTGCTAAAGCCAGGGGCCACTTCTCCCTTCTCATCCTCCTTGACCTCTCTGCAGCCTTTGACACCGTTGACCACTCCCTCCTCCTTCACACCCTCCAGTCTTTCGGCCTCTCCGGCCCAGTCCTGTCCTGGTTCACCTCTTACCTTACTCACCGATCCTTCTCTGTCACCACCTCTGGGTCTCTCTCCCCCCCATCCACCCTTCCAGTCGGGGTCCCTCAGGGCTCTGTTCTGGGACCCTTACTCTTCTCTCTATACACCTCCTTCCTGGGTGAACTCATCAGCTCCTTCGGCTTCAGCTACCACCTTTACGCTGACGACACTCAACTATACCTATCCTCTCCTGATCTCTCTCCCTCCCTCCTCTCTAGGGTATCCACCTGCCTCTCTGCCATCTCCTCCTGGATGTCCTCTCGATTCCTCAAACTTAACCTTGCCAAAACTGAGCTCATAGTTTTTCCTCCCTCTCATACCCCATCCCCTTCTGACCTCTCCATCACTGTCGACAACACCTCTATCTCCCCTGTCCCCCAACTTCGCTGCCCTGGTGTCATCCTCGACTCCTCTCTCTCTCCTTTGGCCCCCCACATCCTCTCTCTTGCTAAATCCTGCCGCTTCCAGCTGCGCAACATCGCTCGCATCCGGCCCTTCCTCTCCCAAGATGCCACCAAATGCCTTATCCACTCTCTGATCATCTCCCGCCTGGACTACTGCAACCTCCTCCTCACTGGCCTCCCCCACTCTCATCTCGATCCCCTTCGATCCGTCCTTAACGCTGCAGCTAGGCTTATTTTCCTCTCTCGCCGCTCCTCTTTTGTCTCCCCCCTCTACTTAGCCCTTCACTGGCTCCCATTCCCCTTCAGAATCCTCTTTAAGCTCCTCACACTCACCTACAAGGCCCTCGCCAACTCCACTGCGCCCTACATCTCCACCCTCCTCTCTATTCATGCTCCATCCCGCCCTCTCCGTTCTGCCTCTGACCGTCGCCTCTCTTCCCCCCTTATAACCTCCTCCCACGCGCGTATCCAAGACTTCGCCCGCGCTGCCCCCCTCCACTGGAACAAGCTCCATCCCTCCATCAGAACTTCCCCTAATCTGTCCAGTTTCAAACGGGCCCTAAAAACCCACCTTTTTCTTAAAGCCTTTCTGTCTCCCACTTAACTTCCTACCTTATCTTCTGCCTCTGTCCCCCTACTCTCCCTCTCTCCCCTGCGTATCTCTGTCTGTCCACCCCTCCCCTTGGATTGTACGCTCCTCTGAGCAGGGCCATCTCTCCTCCTGTTTCCACCACTTCTAACTCTGCTCTCCAGCTCCTTAGCCCTCCTCCTCGAGGGTCCTCCACCCCACGTCCACTCTCGCTCCCTCCTCCCCCCTGGGGGTCTCCCTGTCTTCCGCGCCCTCCTTCTTGGGCCCCGTCGTTTGCGGATCTTCCCTCCTCCTTCCCCGCCCTCTCTAGCTGTGCATTGAGCTTACTGAGTTGCTGTGTTTACTGTACTGTGCTGTCTCCCATTGTATTGTAATGTTGTTTGTCTCTGTACGGCACTGCGGACGCCTTGTGGCGCCTTATAAATAAATATTAATAATAATAATAATAATAATTCCTGGTTTTTAAATCAAATTGGATTATATGAAGTAAATTGATAATATTAAAATGATTTCAACTATATCTGCCGCAATGTTTGTTTGAGAGACAAGGATAAGACATGACAATTTTTGTCACAATATATTAAAGTAACTTAAACCTACAGATACTGCAGTATTTCAGTTACATTGAGGCATTATACAAATAAGACAGACAATTTACTATCACAATTCGAATTAAGTATATGTAATGTTTTTTTATCTATTTTTATAAGTTGTTCTGCCATTATGAATCTCGCAACCATGTTCAGCCTGTCATAAGGCAGACCAAAAGATTGTTTAAAGACAACCTCCTGGCATAAGGACAACCTGAGTGAGTTTCACCTCCCAGTGAGTAATACATTTGAACCTCTGGAATGGCAGGATCCCAGTTATTCATCACCAGTACCCACATCCTCCACTGATCCTTGTTTGGAATAATGGAGGAAAAACAAGGGGGCAAGATAGATAGGAACATCACGACTTATAAGAGAACCCAAACAGGAAAGAAGGGGGGGAAAAAGAAAAGGGGGGCACATATATACGGTTAAGGATAAAAGTAATTCCATCACGACAGACAATTCCACACAAGATAAAGTAGAGGAATGGATTTTAACCTTAGCTCTGTATCATTATCACAAGAAGAACTGTCAGTATGAGAAAGGGCTTAAATATGCACCCACATATAAGCATATCAGCCCAATTCATTCTACATCTTTATAGATGTTCAATAGTACATCAGGAAACTTATGGGCAAATCTTTTTTCTGATGCAAGTAAAGAAGTCAGACAATATAGAGAAAGATACAACCATTAGCTCTCTAGGGAAGTTTAAGAAAAAAATCCAGATTTTTTTTCCACATCATATAAAGGGGAACTTTATAGAAAACTTTAGTAAAATGGTGTTGGGTGATATAGAAAAAGTATAAAATGTACGAAATTCCAAAAAGGAATGGAATTTAAGCTATAACGTGTCACAAGCGGCGGCTCCACAGCGGGCCACCGCAGCTCGTTTCATTCTGCCCCTGGCATCCCGGCCGTCGCCATGATGACCTTGACGTTTCTTCCTCTGGCCTCGTCCCGGTTGCCTAGGCAACAACCTGGAGGCTCAACTCTCCCTGTCGCCGCGCCCGGCCAGCGGTCTAACAGCCGGGTGTGCATGTGCAGGTATGTGTAGTGCTGCTGATTGGGGAATGGCAGCTGTGCACTCTGCAGATGATTGGGCGCCATCTCTACTTAAGGCAGTGAGGGCTGTGCCTCACTGATGGTTATAGCTTCCTTGCCTGTGAAGTACCTGCTCCTTTCTCCTGCATTTGTGATTTTCTGATTGACTCTTCGTGTATGACCCTTGGCTTGCCTACTGGACCTTGTTTTTTTGCCTGTGACCCTGACCTCTGCCGGATACATTGCTAGCTGCCGGCCCTGACCCTTGCCTGGACTTTACCCTGCTGCCTGCTGTTGCCCCTCTGACCTAAGCCTGTTTTCTGGACTCCGCTACTACCTACTTTCTGGCCCTGGCCCTTGCCTGCTCTGCAGTGATTACATAAACTTGTACTACTTTGAGTTTAAGACCTGGGGGTATCTGAGTACCTGTGAGCACGTCCAGCTCTAAAGGTGGCTGCTATAGGTGAAGACCTCACCTGCCTGTTCTACAAGTGTATGGTATTTGCTGTCAGCCCTAACATAAAGAGAGACAGGCTTTCAATCAATTAAAGAATAACAAGAACATTATAGTGAAACCTGCAGATAAAGGGGGAGGAATTGTGGTGATGGACAGGGAGAAATATGATTATGAGTTCATCAGACAGCTAAATGAAGGAGAAACATATAAGAAATTAAAGGGTAATCCTAAAGGGAATGTCACGGGCACTAGGAGTCTTTACCCAGGGATCACCAGGTGATAAGCTTACCAGAGCAGTATAGGTGATAATATGGTACTCTGGTAGCGGGGTGATCACGGAACAGGAGACAGCTGATGATAGAGATGCTCGGGAAAGTCTATGACTAGCAGCACTGGTAATATATATGTAGTAATACACGAGGAACTGAATGGACAAAGGACACGTGAGGGTAGTCAGTGGTCTGCGGTAGCAAGTTGTACCACTGCTATAGTGAGGAGGAATGTCCAACAGAAACGAGGTGGTGATGAGAGTCAGCGGTCTGCGTTTAGCAAGTTGTACCGCTGTCTGGGTGAAGGAATGGGATCCAGGTGAAGGTATCCGGGAAGTCAGTGGTCTGCGTTAGCAAGTTGTACCACTGCTATGTGAGAGGACACTGGAACAGGTGACACTGGAAACAGGAATCAGTGGTCTGCCTCTAGCAAGTTGTACCACTGAATATATATGTGAGGAGGAGCACGGGGAGAGACTGCAATACAGAGGATACACGGGCACCTTGAACTTGATCCACAATGACATGCACAATATAGTAATGACTGAACAGCACTGCAATAATACAAAGTCATAGAAACTATCCGGGCAAAAGATAACACAGTCAATGATGGCAAAAGTCTCAGCGGATAGTAAGCTCCCGAGGAGAACAACTCAGTCCAGCAAGATATGCAATACACCAGTACAGTCAATGAGAAGTATGCATACCGTGGTTCAGGAGCAGGCTGTCAGACAGGAGTGCAGAGATACCTGAACGGCTGGAGGCCGGCAGGATGCGAAGTCCCTGGAGGGTGAAGCGGTAATCAAGTAGGTGCAGCGCACAGGTAGGTAGACCAGCAGGGGAACAAATACTCAGGAAGCAGTAGTATGTAGAACTGGACTCCTGGAGGACCCTGAAGAGTAGCGATGGTCTAGACGAGATGAAAGCAGTGAGGCGCAGATCCGATGCAGACTGGCAAGTAGAGACCAGCAGGAACACTGAGAAGCACGGAGAGCGGATCAGCTGCTGCAGACACGAGTAGAACTGAGGAGTAGCAGCCAGCAGGACTCTGCAGGTACACGGAGGTAGCGGATAGCAACCAGCAGGTGCAGCCACGATGAAACACGGGAGAGTAGAGCTGAGCTGGAACTGTTGAGCACGGAGAGCAGCGGATAGGAATCAGCTGTAGCAGTCTCGAGGAAACACGGGAGAGTTGAGATGAGCTGAAGACTGTAGCGCACGGAGGCAGCAGATAGGAATCAGCCAAACAGTCACGATGAAACACAGGAGAGTTGAAGTGGTCTGAGGACTGTAGTGCACGGAGGCAGCGGATAGGAATCAGCTAACAGTCACGATGAAACAGAGCAGGGTTGAAGTGGTTTGAAGACTGTAGTGCACGGAGGCAGCGGATAGGAATCAGCTAACAGTCACAATGAAACACAGCAGGGTTGAAGTGGTTTGAAGACTGTAGTGCACGGAGGCAGCGGATAGGAATCAGCCAACAGTCACGATGAAACACAGCAGGGTTGAAGTGGTCTGAAGACTGTAGTGCACGGAGGCAGCGGATAGGAATCAGCTAACAGTCACGATGAAACACAGGAGAGTTGAAGTGGTCTGGAAACCACAGGAGTAGAAGTGGTCTGGAAACCACAGGAATCAGCAGCGCTGAATACACGAGGAAACACAGGAACACCTTCAGAGGCTCATGGGGAATGAGACTCCAAGATCAGACAACGAGGAGAGGACAGCAGGTGCTTTAAATAGGGAGTGTTGCCTGATCAGCCAATTAAGTTAAAGGAACAGGTACTGAAGGTTTTGAAAGGGCTGCGCATGCGCAGACCCTCAGGATGGTGGACGGCCACGGTTCCTAAATACACGGGAAGAAGCACTCACAGTCTGGTGAGTGACAGTACCCCCCCTTTTAAAGGTGGGCACAGAACGCCTGGAACCGGGCTTGTCCGGATTTTTGGAATAAAACTTCTTAAGAAGAGCTGGGGCGTTGAGATCTTCAGCTTTGATCCATGAACGCTCCTCAGGACCAAAGCCCTTCCAATGAACGAGGAAACGGAGAACTCCTCGCGAAATTTTTGCGTCCAATACATGAGTAATCTCGAAATCTTCCTCCTGATGAACTTGAACTGGCTGAGGTGCTGAAGGAGGAGCCGAGAAACGGTTGATGATGAGAGGTTTGAGCAAGGACACATGGAAGGCATTGGAAATACGAAGGTTCTTAGGAAGTAGAAGTTTGAAACAAACTGGATTTATCACTTGAATGATCCTATATGGACCAATAAAACGGGGAGCGAATTTCATAGATGGGACCTTCAAACGAATATTTTTGGTAGATAATCAGACACGATCTCCAATTTTCAGTGGTGGAATAGCCCGCCTCTTCTTATCTGCGAAAGACTTATATTTGGCAGATGTCTTCTTTAAACAGGTTTTGACCTGAGACCAAATATTTTTGAAGGTCTGACAAACAGTCTCTACAGCAGGAACTTGGGTGGGAGGGAGGGCAGGAAATTCCGGAAAAGACGGATGGTGACCGTAAACCACAAAGAATGGAGTTTTGGACGATGACTCATGGTACATGTTGTTATGGGCGAATTCAGCCCAAGGAAGCAATTCTACCCAGTTGTCTTGATTGGCTGATGAGAACATCCTTATAAAGGTCTCGAGATCTTGATTGACCCGTTCAGTTTGTCCGTTTGATTGCGGATGGTAAGAAGATGAGAGTGCTAATCGTATGCCCAAGGTTTTACAAAGGGCCCGCCAGAATCTGGAAACGAATTGTACTCCTCTATCTGACACAATCTCAGACGGACATCCATGAATACGAAAGATTTCCTTAACGAAATGTTCAGCCAGAGTAGACGAGGAAGGCAAACCAGACAAAGGGACAAA
The DNA here is from genome assembly GCF_038048845.1 of Mixophyes fleayi. Lineage (NCBI taxonomy): Eukaryota > Metazoa > Chordata > Amphibia > Anura > Limnodynastidae > Mixophyes > Mixophyes fleayi. The sequence goes on from NC_134402.1 coordinate 295,967,832, forward strand.
ATGAGCCATCTTCGAAAATCTGTCTACCACTACCCAAATAGTATTACAATTTTTACTAGATGGCAGATCAGTAACAAAGTCCATACTAATATGGGTCCAGGGCTTGGACGGAATGGGTAGTGGTTGCAGCAACCCCGCTGGAGTTCTGCGGGAGGATTTAAACTGAGAACACAATTCACAAGAAGCAACAAACTCTTTGACGTCTCTCCTCATCGAGGGCCACCAGTAACTTCGAGAGAGAATCTCAAAGGTCTTGCGTTCACCAGCATGTCCACAAAAACGAGAAGAATGGAACCACAAAAGGATTTTCCTCCTAAGAGTAGGAGGCACGAGGGTCTTCCCAAATGGTAGCACTTTAGTGGAAGAAGCAGCCAGCGAGATACATTTGGGGTCTAGTATAGAATGGTTGGAAACCTCTTCAACGTCAGAGGACGTCACAAAAGCTCGAGATAGAGCGTCAGCTTTCTTGTTCTTGGTAGCTGGTTTGAAGGTTATGATTAATTCGAAACGGGAAAAGAAAAGAGACCATCTTGCTTGACGAGGATTCAAGCATTGGGCAGACTGTAGGTATGACAAGTTCTTATGATCCGTGAAAATCGTCACGGGGTGACGAGCTCCTTCCAATAAGTATCTCCACTCCTCTAATGCAACTTTGATAGCCAGCAACTCCTTGTCCCCGATAGTGTAATTTTTCTCCGCAGGCAGGAGACCCCGAGAGTAAAAGGCACAAGGATGGAATTTTTGTTGCTCCGAGCGTTGGGAGAGAATGGCTCCTAAGCCCACATTAGAGGCATCTACGTCTAGGAAGAAGGGAAGTGTCACATCAGGCTGTCGAAGAATGGGAGCAGAGGAGAAGGACTCTTTAAGAAATTGAAAGGCTTGGAGGGCCTCGGATGACCATTGCTTAGTATTGGCCCCTTTACGAGTCAGGGCCACAATAGGAGATGCAATGGACGAGAAGTCTTGAATGAAGCGTCTTTAGTAATTGGCAAAACCTAAAAAACGCTGGATAGCACGAAGAGTAGTTGGCTGGGGCCAATGTAATACAGCATTCACCTTTTCTGGATCCATTTTCAGACCAACTCCGGAAACAATATACCCCAAAAATGGAATCTGGGGCAACTCGAATGAACATTTTTCTAGTTTGCAGAATAATGAATTTTTCCGGAGTCTGGAAAGGACCTCTGCCACATGTTGGTGATGAGAAGGCAGGTCCTGTGAGAAGATCAATATGTCGTCCAGGTAGACAACGACACATACATATAACAAGTCCCGAAAGATCTCATTGACGAAGCCCTGGAAAACAGCGGGGGCATTACACAACCCGAAAGGCATTACTAGATATTCATAATGCCCATCTCTGGTGTTGAACGCTGTCTTCCATTCGTCACCGGGCCGGATTCTAATTAAATTATAGGCACCACGAAGATCCAACTTGGTGAAGATCCGAGCTCCCTTGATGCGATCAAATAACTCAGTGATCAACGGAATGGGATACCGATTTTTAATAGTAATGGCATTGAGTCCACGAAAATCTATGCAGGGGCGTAGTGATCCATCCTTCTTTTTTACGAAGAACCCGGCTCCAGCGGGAGAGGTGGAAGGTCGAATAAACCCTCGCTGGAGATTCTCCTGGATGTAATCAGATGTAGCTTGAGTTTCAGGTAACGAAAGTGGATAGACCCGACCCCTAGGAGGAGTCATGCCAGGTAGAAGATCGATCGGACAATCCCATGAACGATGAGGAGGAAGACGTTCAGACTGAGCTTTATCAAAAGCATCAGCAAATGAAGCATACTGAGGAGGGAGTCCCGGTGAGGAAGATGAGATGGCAGATTGCTGTATTTTAAGAGGAATGACTTGGGAAAGACAACGATGATGACATTCAGCTCCCCAAGACGTAACTTGAGGGTGCGCCAGTCAATCTGGGGAGAATGACATTGAAGCCATGGAAGGCCTAAGACAATCGGACTTGTCGTAACAGGAAGAATTAAAAACAAAATCTCTTCATGGTGTAGCACACCAATCTGAAGCGTTACTGGAGACGTACTCTGGGTGATGAGACCATTGATGAGACGTGATCCATCTATAGCAGTCACAGTAATCGGTGTTTTCAAAGTAATCACTGGTAGGGACCATTGATTCACTAGGGATTTAGAAATGAAATTTCCTGCTGCTCCAGAATCAATCAGAGCTTGAGACTCAAAGGATTTGGTAGCAAAGGAAATCGTAACATCAAAAGCGCAGACTTTTAATCTCGTAGAAGATGGAGAGGACTCCAGGGACCCTAACTTCACCTCTCCAGAACTAGTTAGGGCCTGGCATTTCCCGATTTCTTAGGGCAAGAACTGAGCATATGTGTGGAATCAGCACAATAGATACAGAGTCTATTCTTTGCTCTTCGGTTCCTCTCCTCTGAAGTTAATTTGGAACGTCCTATCTCCATGGGGATCACAGAAGGTGAAGCTGGACGAAATTGAGGAGTTGAGCGAAGAGGTGTGTCACGAACGCGCTCCCAGCTGCCGTGACGTTGGGGTGTTTGCTGTATGAGGTCACACACGATTTCAGCCCGCAGTCTCTCTCACCTATCACACAGGTTCTTAGACCTACGGAATCGCCCCCAAACACAGCGCTCTCACACCCCCCAGACACTTCAGGTACAGCCACCACCTATTGGTTATGGGCAATAGGACCCCAATATACTGTCCCACGCTGGCACACAGGCTCCTAGTTCCACAAACCAGCAAGACTCACACCAGCACCCACAGGGTTAACTCTTCACACCTCCAGACTGTTACACAAATGTACATACAAGCACACACAGCTTGTTAATCAAATGTATCAACCAGTCACACACTGGGTAACCTGGATAAGCAATCTCTCTTCTACACAGGCTATGGATTCTTTAGAGTATCAAGGACGCAACTTATTAAATTTTAGATTTAATATACAAAAGGTACAGGGCATACAGATATAAAGAAAAATAATGAATAAACAAATAATAAATTTGACATAACAAGCAAAACAGTTTAAAATAAAAGAGATAACGTACAGAGCATTACTTACATATAATAATCTGTATGCCTGGGGCAGGCAGAAATAATGGACAGTCCTTCAATAAGTTGATCCCCAAAAGTCTGACAATTTGTTCCCTCAGAACACAGATTTTTAAGCAACCTCAAATGGGTGCGGCATTCACAGGGGCAGGGTTAAGGCTAATCGGGGTTGTGTCCTGGGACACCTTTTCAAACCAAATTTACCTGTTGCCTGATTTATTAACCAATTCTACAATGTGATATATTTGTCCTGGACAGCGTTACATCGATCCAATCTTATCATTAACAAATCCCTTATGACTTGGTTCATCTTGTCATATCAAACATGCCTAAGTACAGGGCATTCGCAGAGCTTCCACTCCTTTTCTCCATTTCTCTGTGGGTCAGAATTCTTAATTTACCATATGAGCTGCCCTTCCTCATGCTATTGAGGAATAGGTGGTTGATCTCTGCTTTTATTGATTTTAAGTGGCATATTTTAAAACTGAATTCTTTCTGTCTATACAGTATTACATATAGGCTATGTTATCCCCTGGCCTCATTGAGCCAGGCTACATGCTGAGCGGTACCTACAAGTCTATTCAAGTGTCACAAGCAAACAGTGCTATGTCCTGGAAGCTGCTAAAAGTGGCAGGCTTATCTCCTCACACTGGGATGTAAAAACCTCCAAACACCATTACATCAGACTCTGCGTCTTTTACTGTTACACTAGCTTATCAATGGATTCATTTGATACAACCTATTTACCCTGCAGTTATGAATTATCCCTTGTAAATAACTGCAAGCTCTCTAATTTACACCTAGGGGTTAGTTTGTGTTTATACTACCTATTGAAGGGAAGTAAATTAGCTAGGGAAATACATGATCAAATACAATGGATGTCTGATCTGCATATCTAAAGCTGGTCTCTGCACAAAGGGTTTACCTAACTCAATTACCTGTTCCTGGGCTCATTTAGTCACACCTTTATCTGAATTGAACATCAGGTGAATTTAGGTATTCATGCAAACATTTATTTGGGTCCTGACATCCAATATTCTATTTCAGCATATCAGATTTATGCTTTATCCTGACATCTCCCCCCTTCAAGAGATGGCATGGGCATTGACTGACAGGTCAATGCCCAAGATCATCTCATCTAATTTCCCCCTGGGTCCACTGTAATAGCTGCTAGCTGGCTCTCACTGTCATTATGAGCCTTCAACCGATTATTATGAAAATTTCTCTCTATCATCCTGGCAGGGGAATCATACCACTGCTTCTGGCTGGTCTGGGCCTGCATCACGTTCTCGTGTACCAACCCTGTTACAGTGTGCACTTTGTCTCTAATCCTCATGTCTTCTAAGTGAAAGCCTGAGGGAAAAATGGCCAGGAATTCCTGATACTGTACTTCTAAGTGGGAACCTCTTAAGGCTGGCACAGCAGAATACCTACTTCTACTCTGCCCTACTCCCCAGTTACAACCTTCCCTGTCAGTGGGACACCCTATGCACTTCTTATCTTGGGGCCTACATAACAGGACACTCCCCTCCCCCTTGGACTCATCTATCTGGGGATGTAGAGTAGCCGGGAGTATGGGCCCCTCATTTATCTCCTCTAAGCCGTTAGATGGCTGGCTAAGTGAGTGTGGGCTAGCAACTGACCCCCTTGTCTCTATGGAAAACTCAGACGAATGGTCAGAACTCATATGTAGATCTGAGTGGTGAACATTCGAACTACAGGTCCCAGCAACAAAGTAAGAATTGCTGTCACTCGCTACTTCCCGTTGGTCAGGACTATGTGTCTCCCCCACATGCTCAATCGCTCTGTATGCAGCTGGTTCAGGCACAGAATATACATCTTCACTCTGCCCTCCCTCCCAGTTACCTGGTACAGCATCTTCCGAGCACATTACCTGGGTAGAAACATTGTCTTTCTCTAGCACAACAGAATTAATCACATTGTCATCTGTCCCATTTCTAGTAAGCATATTATCTACACCAGTATTAATGCCAACATCTGCAATAACAATGTCCGCTGTCCCTATCCCATGACAAGATGTCAGTGTAAAAACAGGTTTGGATTCTAACACAATACTGTTATTGACATTATCCTCATTATAGGCAGTAGGTCCAATAAGACATTCTCTTTCCTTATCACATCCTGGCACCTCGGGTTCTTCCCGTAAATCATCATAATTGCCAGAGTTAACACTGGCACGTATCAGCTTCTCATCATCACATTTCACTCGCACAGCACCAGATGCAAAATGATTACAGAACAGTTCAGGTTCTTTACACAAAGTCACATCATTGGCAGGTTCAGCATTATCCCATACTACCTGGGCTGAGTCACATGGTGTAACAGAATTAGAGATAGTAGGAACAACATTTGCGGGAACATACTGAGAATTTAACCACCCAAGATCAGTAACTACTAAAACATTTGTGGAAATATCTTCAGGCACTTCCATTTTTCCCCCAGAAATAGTCTTCTCAACGATTATGTCCTCTTTAAAATCAGCCTCCTCCAATAGCAAATTCTGTGCAGCATCTGGTAGTATGCTGCTAGCATCATCAGCTTCCCCCAGCAGATTAAAAGGGGCCTCTGGATGCAAAATCTCGGTAGCATATTCCATGTTATCTGTAGCTGGCAGGGGTACCTTTTCCTCGTGGGCCACCCCTATAGGCTGGGCGATTACTGATCCAGCTTGTGAAAGAAGCTGCTGCAGGTGCTGCCTTTCGTCAGCCACCCGGCGACACTGATCTAGCCAGAATGGGGTATGAAGTCCACCCCTGAAAGATACCTCTTCCTGAGCGTATTCAAAACTCTCCTCCAGGTAGTCCAGCCGTTCCATAAGACTCATCGTGTAGCCCGGAATAAGGACCATCATGCGATACTCGCTGAAAGGATGTATCGGGCTTTCCTCTTCCCAGTCGAGGTGTTCGATGATCTCCCTGCGTGTCTTGTTGTGGCAGGAGAAACCTCGCAGCTGAGCTTCTTCAATTAGCTCTGCCATACTCATCATGACAAGTGGATTCTTTGGATTTAAGAAAATGTACCTACTCGGATCCTCTGGTTCAGTGACATTATCCACACCTTGATCCTCTGGTTCTGTCTTGCTCCCCAGCTCAGGTTCCATATCACATTGCTTCTTTGCATCATCCTCCAATAATGCGTGAACCAGCTCCTTTTTAGTTTTATCTGTCCAGTCGAGACCTCGCTGCTCACACAGGGCAATTAAAACTTCTTTGGCTTTTTTCTTGTAAGCAGCTGCCATCCTTGCAGTCACTTTGCAAAATAAAAGATAGAAAAGAAAAACAAGAGAGAAGGGAAGGGAACTGCTTTGCACGTATGTCTTCAAAAATTATAGCCCTGAGTTTCGTCCTTGTAAAACTATTGTATTCCTCGCAAGGTTACAATCAGTTTATAAGTGCAAGGGTTAATTGCTTAAACCATGCACTTAATACTCTAAGAAATTAAATCATCCCACCGCTATGCCACCAATTTGTCACGAACGCGCTCCCAGCTGCCGTGACGTTGGGGTGTTTGCTGTATGAGGTCACACACGATTTCAGCCCGCAGTCTCTCTCACCTATCACACAGGTTCTTAGACCTACGGAATCGCCCCCAAACACAGCGCTCTCACACCCCCCAGACACTTCAGGTACAGCCACCACCTATTGGTTATGGGCAATAGGACCCCAATATACTGTCCCACGCTGGCACACAGGCTCCTAGTTCCACAAACCAGCAAGACTCACACCAGCACCCACAGGGTTAACTCTTCACACCTCCAGACTGTTACACAAATGTACATACAAGCACACACAGCTTGTTAATCAAATGTATCAACCAGTCACACACTGGGTAACCTGGATAAGCAATCTCTCTTCTACACAGGCTATGGATTCTTTAGAGTATCAAGGACGCAACTTATTAAATTTTAGATTTAATATACAAAAGGTACAGGGCATACAGATATAAAGAAAAATAATGAATAAACAAATAATAAATTTGACATAACAAGCAAAACAGTTTAAAATAAAAGAGATAACGTACAGAGCATTACTTACATATAATAATCTGTATGCCTGGGGCAGGCAGAAATAATGGACAGTCCTTCAATAAGTTGATCCCCAAAAGTCTGACAATTTGTTCCCTCAGAACACAGATTTTTAAGCAACCTCAAATGGGTGCGGCATTCACAGGGGCAGGGTTAAGGCTAATCGGGGTTGTGTCCTGGGACACCTTTTCAAACCAAATTTACCTGTTGCCTGATTTATTAACCAATTCTACAATGTGATATATTTGTCCTGGACAGCGTTACATCGATCCAATCTTATCATTAACAAATCCCTTATGACTTGGTTCATCTTGTCATATCAAACATGCCTAAGTACAGGGCATTCGCAGAGCTTCCACTCCTTTTCTCCATTTCTCTGTGGGTCAGAATTCTTAATTTACCATATGAGCTGCCCTTCCTCATGCTATTGAGGAATAGGTGGTTGATCTCTGCTTTTATTGATTTTAAGTGGCATATTTTAAAACTGAATTCTTTCTGTCTATACAGTATTACATATAGGCTATGTTATCCCCTGGCCTCATTGAGCCAGGCTACATGCTGAGCGGTACCTACAAGTCTATTCAAGTGTCACAAGCAAACAGTGCTATGTCCTGGAAGCTGCTAAAAGTGGCAGGCTTATCTCCTCACACTGGGATGTAAAAACCTCCAAACACCATTACATCAGACTCTGCGTCTTTTACTGTTACACTAGCTTATCAATGGATTCATTTGATACAACCTATTTACCCTGCAGTTATGAATTATCCCTTGTAAATAACTGCAAGCTCTCTAATTTACACCTAGGGGTTAGTTTGTGTTTATACTACCTATTGAAGGGAAGTAAATTAGCTAGGGAAATACATGATCAAATACAATGGATGTCTGATCTGCATATCTAAAGCTGGTCTCTGCACAAAGGGTTTACCTAACTCAATTACCTGTTCCTGGGCTCATTTAGTCACACCTTTATCTGAATTGAACATCAGGTGAATTTAGGTATTCATGCAAACATTTATTTGGGTCCTGACATCCAATATTCTATTTCAGCATATCAGATTTATGCTTTATCCTGACAAGGTGCTTTAACTGAAGTTGTTTTCTCAGATTCTCTTTCACGAAACCTCATGTCTACACGATGGCAAAGAGAGATCAAATCTTCTAATGACGTTGGGAGCTCTTGGGTAGTCAGTGCATCTTTAATTTTATCGGAGAGCCCCTGCCAGAAGGCGGCAATTAATGCTTCAGTGTTCCACTGAAGTTCAGAGGCTAATATCCTAAATTGAATGACGTACTGGCCTACTGTATGAGAACCCTGACGTAAACGAAGAATGCTGGAAGCAGCGGAGGTCACACGACCTGGTTCATCGAACACACTTCGGAACATAGAAATGAATTTGGCACTATCTTGTAATACAGGATCGTTTCTCTCCCACAGAGGGAAGGCCCAAGCCAGAGCTTGTCCAGAAAACAATGAGATAAGATAGGCCACTCTGGAACGATGGGTAGAAAAATTTTGAGGTTGGAGCTCAAAATGAACTGAGCATTGGTTGAGAAAACCCCTACAAGTTTTGGGGTCTCCATCGTACTTTGACGGAGTAGGCAGGTGAAGCGTGGGAGCTGTAGACACCTGGGATGGCACTGGGGAAACGGAGAAAAGCACAGGAGCTTCAGCATTAGCTGTACCGGTCGGTCCAGATGTTCCTTGGGAGGCTAACGACTGGTAGCATTGAAGTAACAGCTGTTGGCGAGCATCCTGTTGCTCCACACGGGTGACCAGATGCTGCAGCATCTCTTTGGCTGTAGGTTCCGTATCTGGGTCTGTCATGGCCTGATCTTACTGTCACGGGCACTAGGAGTCTTTACCCAGGGATCACCAGGTGATAAGCTAACCAGAGCAGTATAGGTGATAATATGGTACTCTGGTAGCGGGGTGATTACGGAACAGGAGACAGCTGATGATAGAGATGCTCGGGAAAGTCTATGACTAGCAGCACTGGTAATATATATGTAGTAATACACGAGGAACTGAATGGACAAAGGACACGTGAGGGTAGTCAGTGGTCTGCGGTAGCAAGTTGTACCACTGCTATAGTGAGGAGGAATGTCCAACAGAAACGAGGAGGTGATGAGAGTCAGCGGTCTGCGTTTAGCAAGTTGTACCGCTGTCTGGGTGAAGGAATGGGATCCAGGTGAAGGTATCCGGGAAGTCAGTGGTCTGCGTTAGCAAGTTGTACCACTGCTATGTGAGAGGACACTGGAACAGGTGACACTGGAAACAGGAATCAGTGGTCTGCCTCTAGCAAGTTGTACCACTGAATATATATGTGAGGAGGAGCACGGGGAGAGACTGCAATACAGAGGATACACCTTGAACTTGATCCACAATGACATGCACAATATAGTAATGACTGAACAGCACTGCAATAATACAAAGTCATAGAAACTATCCGGGCAAAAGATAACACAGTCAATGATGGCAAAAGTCTCAGCGGATAGTAAGCTCCCGAGGAGAACAACTCAGTCCAGCAAGATATGCAATACACCAGCACAGTCAATGAGAAGTATGCATACCGTGGTTCAGGAGCAGGCTGTCAGACAGGAGTGCAGAGATACCTGAACGGCTGGAGGCCGGCAGGATGCGAAGTCCCTGGAGGGTGAAGCGGTAATCAAGTAGGTGCAGCGCACAGGTAGGTAGACCAGCAGGGGAACAAATACTCAGGAAGCAGTAGTATGTAGAACTGGACTCCTGGAGGACCCTGAAGAGTAGCGATGGTCTAGACGAGATGAAAGCAGTGAGGCGCAGATCCGATGCAGACTGGCAAGTAGAGACCAGCAGGAACACTGAGAAGCACGGAGAGCGGATCAGCTGCTGCAGACACGAGTAGAACTGAGGAGTAGCAGCCAGCAGGACTCTGCAGGTACACGGAGGTAGCGGATAGCAACCAGCAGGTGCAGCCACGATGAAACACGGGAGAGTAGAGCTGAGCTGGAACTGTTGAGCACGGAGAGCAGCGGATAGGAATCAGCTGTAGCAGTCTCGAGGAAACACGGGAGAGTTGAGATGAGCTGAAGACTGTAGCGCACGGAGGCAGCAGATAGGAATCAGCCAGTCACGATGAAACACAGGAGAGTTGAAGTGGTCTGAGGACTGTAGTGCACGGAGGCAGCGGATAGGAATCAGCTAACAGTCACGATGAAACACAGCAGGGTTAAAGTGGTTTGAAGACTGTAGTGCACGGAGGCAGCGGATAGGAATCAGCTAACAGTCACGATGAAACACAGCAGGGTTGAAGTGGTTTGAAGACTGTAGTGCACGGAGGCAGCGGATAGGAATCAGCTAACAGTCACGATGAAACACAGCAGGGTTAAAGTGGTCTGAAGACTGTAGTGCACGGATGCAGCGGATAGGAATCAGCTAACAGTCACGATGAAACACAGGAGAGTTGAAGTGGTCTGGAAACCACAGGAGTAGAAGTGGTCTGGAAACCACAGGAATCAGCAGCGCTGAATACACGAGGAAACACAGGAACACCTTCAGAGGCTCATGGGGAATGAGACTCCAAGATCAGGCAACGAGGAGAGGACAGCAGGTGCTTTAAATAGGGAGTGTTGCCTGATCAGCCAATTAAGTTAAAGGAACAGGTACTGAAGGTTTTGAAAGGGCTGCGCATGCGCAGACCCTCAGGATGGTGGACGGCCACGGTTCCTAAACACACGGGAAGAAGCACTCACAGTCTGGTGAGTGACAGGGAATATCACAAAATTTTTGAAATTACTTAATAAACATGTTGATCTAGAAATAGTAGATGAGGATACATATAATTATGTTAATATCCAGGAGCCTATGACTCCGGTGATATATGTACTTCCTAAAATACATAAAAAAAACCTTGAACCCCTCAGGGTGACCTATCATCGCTGACACAAAGTCCATTACCACGAATTTGTCGTAGGTTATAGATCATTATCTACAACCCTTAGTCTGTCACTAAGTATTTTCTTGACAAACTTTCTAGTCTTAAGTGGAAATCCAGTTACATTTTAGTCACTGCAGATGTACGGGCACTATATAATATCATCAGACATGAGTTGGGTGTGAAAGTGGTTGAACCTTTTCTTAATACCCCCACAATGATGAAGGGTTTTAGGAATTTTATAATTGAATCCATTACGCATATTCTGACGAATAACTATTTCTGCTTTAAGGAACACTACTATCTTCAGTGTTTAGGAACTGCTATGGGGACCCAGTTCGCCCCAAGTTATGCTAACCTCTTTATGGCCCTTTGGGAGGAAGAGTGGGTTAGGGGGCTGCGTGACTTTGGGGCGAGCCTGGTACTTTGGAGTCATTTTTTAGATGACATCTTTTTTGTGTGGGATGGTCCGGAGGGAGAATTGACTCGTTTTTGTGAGTATGTCAACTCAAATTCATCACACATTGAATTGTCATTTGACTCTAGTAAGAGTTCTGTAAATATTCTGGATATTACAGTTTACATTAAGGATAACATTATCCATACCAAGACATATAGGAAGCCTACTGATAAAGCCGGCTATGTACATTTTAATAGTCATCATCAAACAAACTGGCTTTCCAATATACCACTTGGACAGATGAAATGTCTCAAAAGAAATTGCACAGAGAGCGAAGTATTTGATGAACAATTGAGGGATCTGAAGGATAACTTTGTAGCCAGAGGATATAGTAACAAATTGTTGGAGAAATCTGAGGATGCTTTAAAGAAGATTGAAAGAACAGAACTTATTACTCAGGGTACTAAGGTGCCACCGGTTCCCCCTGGTAAACATGAATGAGCTTTTATTGCACAATACAATATGGCTCATAAGAAAATAGAGAGTATATTTAGGAACCATTGGGATACCCTGATAAAGGATTCGATTATTGGAACAGTTTTACCAGACAGACCATCATTTGTATATAGGAAGTCTCCCAGCATTAGAGACAAGGTAGTTAGAAGTGTAACCTTTGAGACCGTGAGATGAAAAGTATTGGCTTCTATAGATGTAGGATGAGTATGATGTGTAGAAGTACTCCTTCAGAATTTAATAAAGTGGACAGTGTTATTGTAAATCACCAATCCTATCGGATTAATCAATTCATTACCTGTAATATGACTAATATCGTCTATGTTATTGAGTGTACTTGTAACCTCCTTTATGTAGGTAGGACCACTAGACCTTTAAAAATTAGACTGAGGGAACTTGTTTATAACATCCGGAAGGGTTTGAAAACACACACCCTTTCTGAACATTTTAAGAAGGTTCATGGTTGCAATCCTGGGGAGATGATAAGGTTTTTGGGAATGGAACGAATTGCGCACCATTGGAGATGTAAGAATACAACCCAAAGATTCGCGAAATCTGAAATGCGATGGTTTCATCAGTTCAAAACTTTAGTCCCTAGTGGTCTCAATACAGATTTTGAACTCAAATGGTTTATATAAATGATGTCCACTCAGTTTAGTACATCGGTTGTTCCAGTGGCTGGAACAGTTAGGCATTCTGATGTTCTTTCCATTTGTGGGGATTATTTTTATTTGTATTAGTATAACCTATACATATAGATGTTCATGTGTATTTTTTATGTTTTTACGATTATTCTTATAGTGAGTTTGTGTTGTGCCTTGTGGTAATATATACTAATTATGCTGTTTTCCATTACATGTTATCATCATCTGGAGATCTGCATCACTTCATTTGGTCAGGGACATTTATTGTTTGCTTTGGATTATAAAACCTCCCTGACTGCATAGCTAAGTTTGGGTTTGGTGCTATTGCTCAGGCGCCAAATAGTGCTGATCAAGCCTCACTATGAATAACTATCCTATGGTCTGGATCGACTGGTGTCATGTGATATGCATCGGCTAATAACCACACAGCTGTTTAGTATCGAAGGACTTTAAAACAATGTTACATTTGACTGCCCGCTACCTTAAGAAAGATTCCAGTTTAGGAATTGAAATGCGTTGGTGGATTGGAGCACATTTTACAACCATTCTGGACTCAGCGGCACGGATCTTCGGGAGAAGCTGTTACCCAGGTTCTTACCATCTATTCCCCCATGATATGTGCTGTGACAATGATTTTCTGGTACAGATGTAGAGGGCTTGTGCTTTCGTTTTATGTTTTATTTGTGTGCATTTGTGAGTGCCTCTTTTTTTAATAAATGGTAATACACTATATATTCTTCATTCCTCTTGTACTTATGTGGTGAGCATTGGAGGCCCTATGAAGGGGGAAGCATATCAGGATATCACTTCAGCCCACGGTTGATGTGCCTAAATAGCGGAGATATCTTGTAAGCAGATTTCCTAAGGGCATTTCCCCACGTGGTATATTCATTTGAAAGGAGGCATTCACGTGAGTTGTGCACCTGGAAGAGGAACTCACTTTTGTGTGGCTTTTATCCTACCTTTTGTGCTGTTAATATATTTCCATGCAATATTACCCTATGTTAGTATGTCTTGGAATTCCTTTTAGTGCTCCATCCTATTGAGGACTGTCATATTTATCATGAGGGAACTGCATTTCATCCTGTTCTGGAGCATCTAGCGCTATAAGGCACACTATTTTACATTTTATTTCAATACTATTTGTGAAGTGTTGGTCTTTCCGTAGTGTACTTTAGGCAGCTTTTGGATAACATTAGCGCCAATCCCTATAATTTCTCATTTTTTGATTGAAAAATCTATGCAAGTTTTTGGGCCCCCTCTCCATAGATGAGAAGGGAACCGGTGAATGCTGCCGAAGGGGGCGAGACCACAAAGTTGGAGGCATGGTCAACATGGGGCATGGCTGAGCCACTTTAAATATGACATATTGGCTGAGATTCAATTAGAAAATATATGTGCGGTGTCCCCAGAACGGCCACGGAGACACCTCACGCGTATTGTTTTTTAGTGAAATATCCGCTGAGTTTTGCTTGCGCACCATAGAGGTGCGAGCAAATATTAGTGAATATTTTTACTGTACTATCAGTAAAAATGGGCAGCCACAATGGTCTTGAATCTTCACCATTGTGTATTAAGACAGTGTTGCTCTCACCTACTTGTTATTGCAGCTTTCAGAACCTGGTATTAGATTCTTGTATGGATCCTGGAATGTCGGGACATGTTTGAAAAATGTACATGAAATATAAAAAATAGTTAGTCAACACAGTACACAGCACAGATCACGCAGTATATAAGTATATAACAAACAAAATATGTGTGATAAAAATAATCATAGATATCTACATAGTAACAGACACAGCTGAAGCCCGCCAGACACAGCATACTTACCTTAGCTGTGTTGGAGCTCCCCCTCCTCCTTGCTGTGCCGGCTACTGGGAACCAGCCAGCTGTTTCAGATGGCTTTATCTGAGGCAGGCTGGGCCTTCGTGACAGAAGGGTAGTGAGTTGGTTATTTGATTGTACATCAGCAGACCAAGATTTGAGCCACAAAGCTCTTCTAATGACAACAACTGATGTCATTGCTCCAGCTGAAAAAAATTGATTACTTATCGTTCATTTCCTTTATTTGAGAATTCATGGCAGCCATAACTATGTGTAGCTTCCATTCTCTGGTCAGATATAGACAGGTAACAACACACCTCAGATATTATACAAGGTAGCTCCTCTTCCCCTGTGTCTTGATTACCTCCCAAGCTTACTTCTGAAAAATAAAAACACAACAATGCTAGAATGGGCAGGAAAATTGGCCTGCCATGGAGCCTCTCAAAGAAAATGAACGGTAAATAATCTGTTTCTCCTTTGGACTCCATGACAACTATAACTAAGGGCTGTACCAAAGCTATTCCCTATTGGGGGGCAACATTATAATTTCAGCCAAATATGCTGCCATTAAAGATTTATTTGGAAGTTCATCTAAGGACATCTATTTCAAACTGAACATGCAAGGTGGTGTCGAAGTAATAATTAACAAAAACCCTATATTACCAATTCGTTCAATAGAATGAACCAATGAACTTGAATTTTGTTTCTGTGCTTTAAGAGAACGGAAAAACACATATTGCACAATACAGAAATTACATAACAAGAGACATGTTTTTAGTAAATTTCCAGTATTTCACAATATCGCCGAATAAGGCCAAAGAAATATTGGCTCCACATAAGGTCAAGATGACCCTTCCAAAATGAACATGTCACTTTTAATTATAGAGACTTAGAGTGCCAGCAGTGATGTAAACTGGGAAGGTGTGTTTTAAAGAAATAAGGTGTAACATATTCTATAAAAAAATGAGTTAATCAAATATAGATTGGCATTTTAGACCCTGGGCATATGTCTGCTTCATTCAGTATGGCTGTATCTATGTATAATATCTTTTTAATAAACTATAGAAATATTATACTTTGGAAACCGGCTCATCTCATTTATTATTTAAAGAGAAGAAAAGAGAAAATCTTATACAAGCTGGGGTCTCCGTCCTCTGGGTATCACATACCACACCTTACTCTCTTCATGACTGCGTCGACAAGGGGGAGACATTGATGAACTACACTCCTCTGCACTGGTGAGTATCAGATGTGTTAAGTATATCTGTCCTCCGAAGTGTATCGAGGTACCGAAGCAGTGAGTGAAGAGAGGGTGGGGGTGGATGCTGATATGTAAATTAAAATAGGACCTTATTGCTAAATGTGTAGTAATTAATTTAATGTGTTTCTGTAGAAACTTAGAATAATAAGAAACTATTGTTAGTTTAAATGTTGCTAAAATGTGCTTTTGCTCAGTATGGACTGGCCACCCATAACTGGCAAAAGACATTTTAGTGTTTTAACACTGTCTATCGTTGATTGCAAAGTTAAGAGATGAGATTTGCAAAGTTAATGTTTAAATGCAATGCTTTGCAGTATAGGCTGTTAACCTATATCTGGCAGAAGGCATTGTGATGTTTTGTGAACTACTCTTTAGACTTATTTGGGAAGTTAATATGTGAGTAGAAATGCCTGTTTCTCGTGATGGACGCATCTCTTAGATGAATAGAGACCCTAAGTCAGGATAGAGTCTGTTATTCCTTAGGAAAGAAAGGGTGTGGCACCCGGGCAAGAGTGTGCCTGTAGAGTTTTAGTCCTGATTGCATGAAAACTCTAAAAAGTGGTACAAAGGAAAAATAACAAAGAAGTTATAAAATGTGTTTTCCAGAGACTGGAATTTTTAATGTTGAACCCTAAACGTAACGAGAGATTAAATTCTCTTATAAGAGTATAGTGAAAAATAAGACAGTTAAAATGTTATTTAATTGTTAGTTGTTAATGAGTGAGATGAGCAGTTAAAATTGCATACATTTCAAAAGAAAGCAGAAAATTATTATATAATGATGATACAGCCTGCGCAGCGTATAGCATTCTCATGTTTCAGCTCTCCCTGAATGGTTTGTTTTTTATTCTGATGGTTTGCAAATGTTAAATTAAATGTGTCTACCGTGAAAATAGTATTGGTTCACTGCATGCATTGTAACTTGAGAATCTGATTTTTGAATTGCAAACCTTACTTAAGCTGTGTTAATATTATTGATCAGTGAATTGTTTGTTCCATATATGATAAAATGACATGGTATTTCTGTCTCGTACTTCTGTCATTCTGCTATTCATACTGATACTTAGCTCTTTTGCAATAAATGTTGGACATTTCATTTCTTTATCACCTTGGAGACAGAGGTGTAAATAAGATTGTTTTGTGACGACAATAGGCTAAAAAGATAGTCTGATTTTTTGTAGTGCCTGTTAAGACTTGTGTGATAATCAAATGTGGTTTTAGAGCATAGATAAACGTCCCGTTGCAAGCTTAGTGTTAACTTTTTTTTTTTTTTTGCGTTTATCTTGTGAACGCGCACTCCAGAGTTATTGTGTGTGGGATTTCAGTGAAACATCTGGTTTTAATAATGTGTCCAAATGTTAAACGTAGTACTTTATGAGAAAACGGTGACTTTATCTTTTAATTTCAGAACGACAAGGAGAGAGAGGGAGAAAAAAAAGTAAACAGTTTTCAGATTCAGTAGAAAGCTTGTCGTAGTTGAATTTGTAAGAAACAGTTGTTGAACAGCATAAAAGATTGTTAGAAAATATGCTGGTTTTATGAATCTAGAAGTTGTCCAGATTACATTTAAGATTTAAAGAACTTCTATGGAGGTATTAAGTGAACGAATGGTATTTGTCAGTTTTACAGCGAGCAAATACAAGACAGGGTCACTATCTCACACCCAGATCGAAGGGACTAGAAATTTCTATGTTGACATAGGGACATGCGATAAATACTTAAACAAGGTCTTTAATATGTTTTAAATAGTGATTTTGCAGATGAAAATATTTTTAGAGCGATTGCTTTATTTTTGGCATGTAGTGTGAAACGAATCTCCGATCATAGAACACAATGTGCGTGTGTTTAAACTTTGAGAATTCTTTGCTGTTTTGAATTAGAATAATTGTTATTTGAAATACAGCAACAAAACCTGTTATGTTAGCTTTATCAGAAAATAATTGTATTGAAAAATAGATAGTAGTTTGCTTTGAAAATAGCATCTGTGTAGTGTTTTATATAGTGAGATTTGTAACTGCATCAGATTTTCGTTTGTTGAAGTTTCACCATTTTACAAAGATGTCTCTCTCCTTTCATCTCCCTCGTCCTATGGAATGAGGTGGATGTTTTATTCCCATGCCAAGAGGAGGAGTTCAGTATATGGAAATATCCTGTGTTCTGAGCCTGTACCATAGAACGGACAAATGACTGGACCCTGCCTTGCATTCTAATGCAGACCTCTGTTGAAATTATTAGTCATAGATTGCGCAGCGTTGATTTTTAATGCTAATAAGAACTATTCAGAATATTTTCCTTTGCTGTTACCTACAGGGGGTTTAATCTTTATAAAGTTTCATAGACAGTTGTAATTATTTGTTATGTTTGCAGAATAATTTGCAATCTTTTGTACCCACAGGTGACCAGAAACCAGAATATGTGGTTGATGTTCTGCTGTGAAGATACTAAATAATTATTGTGTTTTCTTTCAGAAGTATCCAAGAAGGAGAAAGGTCATTTAATCTATTAACAAGTTTAAATTGTTTGGACACCTGGCCAGAGGAATTTAGATTTCCTAAAGGGTGGTCCTGATATTTGAACACCCTCTACCTCAGAATAAAAAAAAAAATAGAAAGAAAAAGAAATAAAAGCAGTACATTTATTTCATGATATGTCGTAAGTCTGTAGCCAGTGAATACTAGAATTTTCAGCCACAGCTGTATGCTAGATAAATTTGAACACATTCCTAAATCCATTGAGACATTTGAAGAGATTAAAAGACTCTAGCCTTTACCCAGGCATTAGGCATCCATTATTATAAGAAATGTTTTCTATTGTACTGATAACACTGTTTAGGATATTTAAAAGATAATTAGTGTACAATTAGATAGGTAGCAAAAGCATTAACTTCATGTTTAAGGTTTATAGTCATAGCTGATATTCTTGTGGAAAAGACACAGAATATTGTGTTGCAGCGTGGGTTACATTTGTTTATCCCTCATGCTGTCACACAACTCCTGAATAATGCACAGACTAGACATGTGTCTGTAGCAAGGGTTATACAATGGGAAATTAAAATTAAGTTAAATTGCATTCATTCTTCTAACATTACAATATACAAATGTCAGAATCTCAATCCTGCTACATCTTTGCCTCAGAAACTTCAAATGACAAGGAAGACAGTGAGCATGATTGTATTAAGTAAATGTGTAAGTTTTTCTGTATGACCAGACATTTCTTAAACTACAATTAAGAATCTAGATTAAAGTTTCATTACTGATGAAAATGTTATATAAAATAAACGCATGATAGCTCACTAGTGACAGTGACAGGATGTGCAATCACTATACATAATGAGATAATTGAAGTTAAGTCATTAGGCTTACACTCAGTTCAGGTAGCTGAACTTACAGCATTCATCAGAGCATGTCAGCTAGGTAAAGAAAAACATGTAAACATTTACACAGATTCACGTTACGCGTAGTAACTACACGCCGTAGTTCATGATTTTGGAACTATTTGAAAATATAGGGGTTACCTAATATTAACAGGAACACCTATATCAGATGTACAAACAGTCAAACAACTGATAGAGGCTATACAGTTGCCTAAAGAGGTTGCAGTCATTAAGTGCCAGGCACATACCAAACAGACAGATAAAGTCTTACTAGGATACAAACTAGCAAACTCAGCAGCTCGAGAAGCAGCTTTAGAAAGGCAGCCACATACCCAATTGATGATTTTTCAAGATATCACATTTGAGAACTTACGACAATGTCAGGAAAAGGCTACATTGAATGAAATTAATACATGGAAATTGAAACAATGTTATAAAACAAAGGAAGAAATTTGGGTAGATATAGAAAATAACCAGTAACATTAAAATGTTGCTGCTAGCTTTTGCAGTAAGTGCTCATGGGTTAGTATACATAGGAGCAGATAACAGGATTAGAATTGTTATATCTTGTTGGTATGCCCAGAAATTACTACAGTTGCTAAATTTAAATGTGAAATATGTATAATTTGTCTTAAGAACAATGAAGGAAAGATAATACATACTAAGGTCAGACAGTTGCCTAATATAACCTTTTCAGAGGTTACAAATTAGTTTATAGATTGTATTTAATTAAGAGAAAAGAAAGTTAAGAGGGTTACAGTATGTGTTAGTTGGTATTAATATGTGTTGGTGGGTTGAGGCCTAGTTACCTGCCACAGACATAGTGCAACTTACTGTTAAGAAGATTTTGCCAGAATTTGTATGTAGATGTAGTTTACCCAGAGAGTGAACTCATTTCACAGAGAAAAAGTGTTCCAAAGTATGTGTAATATGATGGGAATAGATTCAAAACTTTATACACTATATCATTCTCAAGCTTCAGAGAAAGTTGAAATAATAAATGGAGTAATTAAAGAATAACTAAGCTTACTAAAGAAACAGGAATGGCACTTCTTTAGTTTATCATGGTATTAGAATCACTTCTAAACCTCTTCTCAATCTCTCTCCATATGAACTGTTATTTGGACGTCAGCCAAGATACGTTATTAATCCACAGACTGACTTGAAGCTGCATCATGATCTAACTGCTCAATATGTCATACAATTGTCTTAACAGTTGCAGAAGCTTCAGAAGAACACTTAAAGAAGGACATTCAACCAGAAGCAGCTCTTGGGCCTGCACAGAAGATACAACCTAGAGACTATGTTATGGTAAGAAATTTCTTACCATACAGATCGATGGGATGGTCCTACTAAAGGCAAGTTCTATTATCAACTGATACTGCTGTAAAGGTTGCGGAGAAAGACACTTGGATCCACAGTTCCCATTGCAAACAGGTCAAAGACCCAAGCTTAAAGGAACCAAAGGACTCAGAACTGAACACAGATAAAGAGACTGAGTTATATTTAAAAGAACTCTTCAATCAAGATGGAAGTGACAATGTATAATCAGCTACAAGGTTATCGACTTATGACGCAAAGAAAATTCAACCTTGTTGACTGTCTTACAGGAAAAATGATATTTGTAGCCTCAACACGTTATTTATATATTTTGGAAAGGAATTGAGGAGACGGTGATAAGGTGATAGCCCATCTGAAATATTAGATGAGGATAATTTTAGTAAGACCATGTCTGCTTCTTTTCTAAAACAGGAAAGCCAGGGAATTCAGAAATTGTAAAGGAAATGTATTTGTGAGTATTGTGGTATTCCACCAAAAGGAAGGTGTTTAATATGGGGGTCTGATAATAATGAATATTGCTAGAGAAAATATCCAGTTGACAGATTGCATGTTATGCTAAGTGAAATGTTAGGAGTTACAAATTGTTGGGTGTGTACTAAAACTCCTTTATTGAGTAAAAATATGTCAATGTTACCATTTATGGTACCTTATGAAGAATGACACACATTAGTCCTGATATAAAATGTCAAGAACAAAATGGAGATCTTAGAGAATTGTTGAAAGTATATGTAATTTAACCAAACCTCCGGTTATAGTTTTAGCACCACATATAACTGAATCATTTTTGTTTTTTGTTTTAATAAAACAATAAATGATGTTAAAATGATAACACCTCAGATAAAGGACAGCATCAGGTATATACATTACTGCCGTAGAACAACAAGTACTTCAAGCTGTAAGCGTTAGCATGAATAAGTGTAATACAGTAGTTACAGTGCCCAAAACATATGTGACAGAATGTAAAGACTTTGTACGTTTAATATAGACAGAGATTTAGAAATTACATAAAATGAGAAAGCTAAATTAAAGATAGAAGTACAAACAGATGTAACTAAGTTTGAAATATATGCCATCAAATCTCTTAAGAGTAAAATATGTACACAATGTACTTTGTATTATTATAATCGACTTTTTAAGCATACACTACCAGAACCAGACTCAGACTCAGAGAACAAGATGCCAGATAAAAAAAAAAAATGTCACGTGGGTATGATAATCTCATCCATAATATTAGAAAATTGTGGTTCATCTCTTTTACCAGGAGACATTTAATATATATATATATATATATATATATATATACACACAAGTTAACCCGTGCATGATACTCATGCATTCTAGTCAAATCAAGCTACTTAAGGTCTTAAAAAGGTTCTTGTCATGCATTTGGGCCTAGCCCAGGCCTCCTCAGGGGAAGAGCGTTACTTCCCGATGCAAGCGCCCTTTTTAATGTGTGTTCATGAGGTAAAATTACCTCACGAAAATGAGTTTGACCCCCAAACTCGTAAATTTAGCCTTTACTACCCCTCCCATGGGGGGAAGGGGGGATGATGGATGTTAACAGACTTCACTATTCTAATTTTTTTGTCAAATAATGTCAGTATACCAAATTTCAGGTCACTTGGATGAGTCCTTTCTGAGAAAAGTTTTTTCCACACACACACTAACACACGCCGCTACACATGTGTGTTCATGAGGTAAAATTACCTCACGAAAATGAGTTTGAGCCCTCAACTCGTAAATTTAGCCTTTACTACCCCTCCCACGGGGAGAAGGGGGGATGATGGAAGTTAACTGACTTCACTATTCTAATTTTTTTGTCAAATAATGTCAGTATACCAAATTTCAGGTCAATTGGATGAGCCCTTTCTGAGAAAATAGTTTTTTTATACACACACACTCCGCTAGGCTTTTACTTTTATAATATTAGATAATGCTAAGAATTTAGTAGGTCAGTGTATAACTCCGCCCAGCAGGTGACGTTGCAGCTTGTTGTTTTTTTTTTCCACACACAGACTAACACACGTAGCTAGGCTTTTATATTATAGATATATATAGATATATATATATATCTATAATATTAATGCTTAGTGGCGTGTGTTAGTCTGTCTGTGTGTGTAAAAAATAAAACCAAGCTGCAGCGCCACCTGCTGGGCGGAGTTATACACTGACCTACTAAATTCTTAGTGTGTGTGGGAAAAAAAATTCAGAAAGGGCTGAAATTTGGTATACTAAGATGTTTTTAATTTGTTAATTGTTAAAAGTATTTATAAAGATTTAAAAAAAATATATATTTCTCGAAGGAGAAGTGACAGTTGGGAGTGGTTGGTGGTTGCCGGGGGTGACAGTTGGGAGTGGTTGGTGGTTGCCGGGGGTGACAGTGGGGAGTGGTTGGTGGTTGCCGGGGGGTGACAGAGTGAGAGGAGTGTGATACTCAGGACCGCTGAGAGAGATCCCTGGATAGATGTGGCGACGAAAATGAAGGATGAGGTGATGGAGAAGAATGATGAGGTGGTGACGTGGACAAAACCACGTTAAAAAAGGGCGCTTACGTCGGGAAGTAACGCTCCTCCCCTGAGGAGACCTGGGCTATGGCCCAAATGCATGACAAGAACCTTTTTAACACCTTAAGTAGCTTGATTTGACTAGAATGCATGAGTATCATGCACGGGTTAACTTGTGTGTGTGTGTGTGTGTGTATATATATATATATATATATATATATATATATAGATGATATGCAATGGTTATCAATTAATTCTAAATTATGCTGTTTAGGAAGAGTGGTTCCTCAATTTTATACAGTGTTGTACGATGAGTTGAAAAAGGTATTATTAATAAAAATATGTTCTACTCTTTAATAAGTTAGTAAGGCATAAAGTGAGTATAAATATTGATATGTTTACATATGGAAATTATGAATTTATGAAATTGAACGTCTGTCAGGATTTAATTGATAATGTGACTGAAATTTATTATGATACCTTTCGTTATGTTGGACTTGAATTACAGGTATTTAAAAAAATTAACTTTTACAATATCGAGTAGTATTGGACTATTTAACGGTTCAAACAGGAGGATAAAGTTTAATCCTTGAGACTGAACTTGGAGTCCACTGTTTATTAGCTAATCAACTACACTTCCGATCCAGAATCTGTAATTACACGATATATAAACAACGCCCATTATATGAAAAAGTATTTTGATGAGAAAATTATTAAAAAGACTTTTAAAATGATTCATCATGGACATGTTTAAATCCAAGCATATGGTTGCTTTGGACTTGGAAAGTGGCTATCTAACCTAAGGTATATTTACATGAAATTTATTGTGATAATAATGGTGGCAATATTGTTTCTATATTCTTGTTTAAAGTATGGTTGTGTTGCATACAAAGATTTGCGAAAGTCAAACCAATCCGAGAACATCAGTGCTAACAGAAATATATATTCCCATTCAATTAATTATAGTCACATGAAAGTCACTTTTTATGTGTATATTAAAGGGTGGGAACTGTTGAAGTAATAATTAACAAGAATCCTATATTACCAATTAGTTCAATAGAATAAACCAATGAACTTGAATTTTGTTTCTGTGTTTTAAGAGAACGGAAAAACACATATTGTACAATACAGAAATTACATAACAAGAGACATGTTTTTAGTAAATTTTCAGTATTTCACAATATCGCCGAATAAGGCCAAAGAAATATTGGCTCCACATAAGGTTAAGATGACCCTTCCAAAATGACTTAGAGTGCCAGCAGTGATGTAAGCTGGGAAGGTGTGTTTTAAAGAAATAAGGAGTAACATATTCTATAAAAGAATAAGTTAATCAAATATAGATTGTCAATTGGCATTTGAGACCCTGGGCGTATGTCTGCTTTGTCCAGTATGGCTGTATCTATGTATAATATCTTTTTAATAAACTATAGAAATATTATACTTTGGAAACCGCCTCATCTCATTTATTATTTAAAGAGAAGAAAAGAGAAAATCTTATACAGTGGATAGGATGTCCAGAATGACATGTGACTTGTGAAACTAATATACAGGAGACCTTCTGCAGTGTTCAAAAGTATCAGACAGAGCATTCAGATCTAAATTAAGGTCTCGGGCAACCACAAGAGGTCTTACGGATGGACGAATCAGCTGTACTGAAGAATCTCAAAATCAAATCTTGTGTGGCTTGATGTCCAAGAATACGCTCAAAGCTGACACCTGCAATTTAAGAGTCTATGCTTCAAGACTTTGCTAATCCCATACTGTTAAAATTCCAGGATCTGCAGATTGGTGACTACTAGTGGATTAAATCTGGCACCACACTAGATGACAAAAGTCTTTCAGATCCTATAATGGCTATCTAAAGAATTCTCCTCCTTGCCTGTAACTGATCGGCTGTTCTGACAACCCCTTTTGTTCTGTTCTGAAGTGGTTCTGCTTAATCACAATGCCATCAAAGTGAGCTACTCTGACTTTGGATGCACAATGGGTCCCAGGCACAATAGATCTGGATGAAGAGGTTGATGCCATGGCTGCTCTGAGTATTCCCAGACCACTGGAAACCACGAATAGCAAGGCAGCAGGGGAACATTGCTATCACTTTTGCTTTTTCCTTTTTAATATTCCTAAGCATGCAATATATATATAATTAGAGATGGTCAGACAGTTCTGCGAGAACCGAACACACCCGAACTCCTAGCGGATCCGAGTACCGAGACAGCTCCGTACTTTCGCACGCCAAAACATTATTGTTACATCATCGGATCTTGCGAGTTTAGGATTCTATAAGTACTGCCCTCCACGGCGATCCAATGCCATTTCACAGAGGAACACAAAAGGGGTAGCATGGCTCTTGACAGTCTCTAGTGCAGTTGGGCAGCGTCATAGGTAGAAAAGAAAGAGGAGTGTTTTTCAAAGTCCCCAGTGACATTCAGGAGAGCTCCATTGATAATTGTCATTTCTGAAATAAAAATAATAGGGCTGACCATCTTGGTCTTCTAAATCTGCAGTCACATTGTACTTTGTTATATAAGTAACACACAAAGAGGAGAGGTCAATTGCTAATTGTCATTGCTGAAATAGAAATAATAGGGCTTGCAGTCTTGGTCTAAGTCTGCAGTTACATTTTACTGTACCATAGCTCACTCAGAAACAGGAGGTGGCAGGGTTCAGTGCTGAAACAGAAATTGTAATAATAGGGCTGTCAGTGTTCTTAAAAAGCTCCAGTGACATTCTACTGTGCCTTGTTACTCTCCAGTCTCAGTCATGATGTTACTAATCCCTCTACCTCATGTGCTATAGCCTATGTTCAAGTGCATGGTGGTTTTAAGTCAGAAAAACAAAAATGTAAATAAAAAGGGTGTACCTTTTTAAAAAAAACACCTCTAATAAAGGTGAAAGATTACTGTAGAAAAACATAAAATTGCCATGCCATTCTACCCAAAATATTACCAAGCATACCAGCATAGTCTAGCTCCCTTCTCTCAGCTAGATCTCAGCACCTGCAATCTACACTGTCATCATATTCACCCTCATCAGTGTGTACATCATCCTCAAACAATACTAATTCATCTCCACTGGAATCCACCATCATAGAAGTCTGTGTACTTTCCACCATCACAGAAGCCTGTGTACTGTGAGGTAATTGCCGGTAATGGCCTTCCTCATGGAATTTGTAGTTCATTTTACGGAAGAGCTGTCACGATTTTTGGGCAATTCTTTAAGAGCAGACCAAATGTCAAAATGTAGCACCACTGGGTGTCTTGGGAAAGTTAAGTTTTTTCCTAGGAGCAATTTCTAGAGAAACTGAAGGAGACGTCGTGTCATGTACCACTTCAGCTGTCAGCTTACCGAGTAGGAGCTCATTGCATCTCTTAAGATCTGGGTCAGTTGGAAAGACATAAACGACATAGCTCTTAATCCTAGGATCAAGCAGTTGCCAAAATGTAATGATCTGATTTCAAGATGTTGATAACTCTTGGATCCTGGTGAAACAAATAAACTACTTATCTACAAGTCCAACATAATTAGTAGGTAATTGGTGTCAGCACCTTGCACAACACGGAAACTATTCTCCCCTGCCCCTAAATTCTATTCTTCTTGCAGCTGCTCCATTCTCCTACATGCTGTTGCAGAATCCCAAAAACGACCCTAATATTTTGGGACACAGACAACATCACTTGCATTTGATTGTCATTTTTTTTTCAAAAAGTTCTGTACCACCAAGTTGATTGTGTGAGCAAGACAGGGAATGTGAGGTGTCAAAGTCGTATAATTGGATGAACGAAAGTATATTGGTTTAATATTGGTTTGCCGTGCATATTGCGAAGCGTACGCCACGTGTTACGTGATGTGGTGCGTTCGCACGGTAAAATACGCACGCACACACTCGCATTACAACAGTTAGTTATTTATATAATTTCATATTGGTTCTGTTACACTGTAATTCAGGAGCAGATAGTATTCAGTTTATTATTAGTCTATATATATATATCTATATATATATATAGATAGACATATATATATATATGTTGATTATATGTACATTGTAGTGTTATTAAAGGTTTAGGTATTAGGAAAGGTGTCATGCCTGATATCATATTGAAGCCCTAATCATCAGCAGCTGTCCGGTGCAGTCGGCGAAGAGATCGCACATTGCATACTTTAGTTATTGATATTAGAGAGTAAAACCTTTGTATGATACTGGCTATGAAAAGGAGCAGACCCCCTGGAGAGAAGACCCCCACCTTTGGATTCCTTAGATTGAATCAACCTATTACCTGTCTGGCCTGGACCCACCCAACGTCTGGACCTATAGAAACAATCTACGTCATCTCTATTGTTCACAATGAAACACTGACTGTATATATATTAGCTGCATCTCACTGGGGCCTCAGTCAACTCTGACACAATATTCTATACAGAATATTGTCCATCGGGTCCGGTGGGTGCGCAGCGTGCGCAAGCGATTGCATTTGGTATGTACTTATCTTTTGGTATTGGCTGTGCTGTACTGTACTTTATCATGATATAATAATGTATTGAATTGGTGACTATTTACATCTGTTAAAAAATAAATCACTTTGTGCTTTGGACACTTATTCAATTGATTGGGCAATGCTTATTTTAAAACGATAGAATTACTTTAATAGAGGGAATGTGATGGAATTCCCCCCCCCCATAATGCTATAACAATATTGGTGGCATTATCAGAAATCACATATCTTCAGAAGAGTCCAAGCAGTATAAAAGCCTTGTTGCAATGACATCCCTTACTTTTTCAAACAAGTTGTCAGTGGCATTACCTCTGACAAGCAGATGATACACAGAATAGTCTGCCTCTGAAAAATGTGACAATGTGAAATGTGCTGCTGTCCCTGCTGGTGAAGGTTGGCTGTCATAATCATATAATCTTTAGCTTGCCCAGATCCCCTTGTCCACATATCTGTGGTTAAGTATACAGTGGGTAGAATGGCATTCTTTAGCCCAATAATTAAATTTTAACGAACCTTCTGGCAGAGGTGAGGAACAGTTTTTCTAGTAAAATTATGTTGTTCTGGAATTTGGTAACGGGGACACAAGTCATCAAGTAACTGTCTAAAACCAACTGCATTAATAGTGGATATTGGACGCAGATCTAATACTAGCATATTCGCCCTGGGGTCTGTGATACGCTTTGTGACTGAGTGACAGCTTTCATACTTGCTTCCTCTTGCACAGGATTGTTTGACAGTTTATTATTGTAAACTACTAGTAGTCTTCTTCTTGGTCTGCTTCTGGGTTGAAGATCCACCCCCCAACAGTAGGAGCAGCAGCAGGCCTAACGCTCAAGGATTCTTCTGAGGCGTCCTGGATAGGGGAGGAGTCATCTTGCCTTAGAAACTTGGATGCAGGACCAACTCCGATCACTTGTGAGGTTATTGATGATGAAGGTGTCAGGGCTGTAGATTGCAGGTGCTGGGATCTAGCTGAGAAGGGAGGTAGCCGATGATGGACTGCTTGTTGCTATTTTTTAGTATAAGTTTCTGATTTTCACAAAAGCTTTCCATGAACTTGCTTCAAATGGCGCAACATGAATGAGGTTCCTAGATGGTAAGGTCCCTACCTCTATTGACGGTGGCTTTACAATGCTACATGTGGCTAAACAATTGTTGTCAGGATTTGTGTAAAAATAATTCCACACAGAAGAGGTGGATATTTTGGTCTTCTGCCCAGGCATGACAATGACCTTCTTCTTATCACTGGCAAGAACTGCTGCAGTCTTTGTTTGAAAGTGTATGAAAATAATATTGTGACCTGTGTGGTGGTCAAAATTGACTGCAAATGACTTGAATTAGTGTTATTGAGGTTAATAATAATGTAGGGGGAAGAAAAGCAAAACAAAATAAGGATTTTAGAAAAACAAATAGGGATCCAAAACCAAAACATGAAGTTAATCCAGATGCAAAACCAAAACCAGAACATGGGTGTCAGTTAACATCTAATATACAGTGCATTTAGACAGTATACACAGCGCTTCACTTTTTCCACATTTTGTTATGTTACAGCCTATTTTCAAAATGGAATGAATTCCTTTTTTTCTCCCTCAAATTTTTTTTTTTTTTTAGATTTTTGCAAATTTATTAAAAATAAAAAAACTAAGAAATCACATGTACTTAAGTATTTACAGCCTTTGCCTTGAAGCTCAAAATTGAGCTCCGTTGCATCCTTTTTCCACTGATCATCCTTGAGATGTTACTACAGCTTAATTGGAGTCCACCTGTGGTAAATTGAGTTGATTGAACATGATTTGCAAAGGCACACACCAGTCTATATAAGGTCCCACACTTGACAGTGCATGTCAGAGCACAAACAGAGCATGTAGTCAAAGGAATTGGCTGTAGACCTCCGAGACAGGATAGTCTTGAGGGACAAATCTAGGAAAGGATACAGAAAAATATCTGCTTCTTTGAAGATCCCAATGAACACAGTGGCCTCCATCATCTGTAAATGGAAGAAGTTCGGAACCACCAGGACTCATCCTAGAGCTGGTCGGCCGCCTAAACTGAGCGATCGGTGCAGAAGGGCCCTAGTCAAGGAGGTGACCAAGAACCCGATGGTCACTCTGTCAGAGCTATAGTATTCCTCTGTGGAGAGAGGAGAACCTTTCAGAAGGACAACCATCTCTGCAGCAATCCACCAATCAGGCCTGTGCTATATGGTAGAGTGGCCAGATGGAAGCCACTCCTTAGTTCAACACACAAAAAAAAAAAAAAAAGTACATGGCAGGCCGCTTGAAGTCTGCCAAAATGCAGACCATGAGACAAAGATTGAACTCTTTGGCATGAACGTCAGGCATCATGTTTGGAGGAAACCAGGCACCTCTCATCACCAAGCCAATACCATCCCTACAGTGAAGCATGGTTGTGGCCGCATCATGCTGTGGGGATATTTTTCAGTGACAGGAAGGGAAAGATGAATGCAGCAATGTACAGAGGCATCCTGGATAAAAACCTGCTCCAGAGCACTCTTGACCTCAGACTGGGGCGGTGGTTCATCTTTCAACAGGGCAACAACGCTAATCACACAGCCATCAAAGGAGTGGCTTCAGGACAACTCTGTGAATGTCCTTGAGTGGCCAAGCCAGAGCCCAGACTTGAATCCGATTGAACATCTCTGGAGAGATCTGAAACTGGCTGTGAACTGACGCTTCCCATCCAACCTGATGTAGCTTGAGAGGTGCTGCAAAGAGGAATGGGTGAAACTGCCCAAAGATAGGTGTGCCAAGCTTGTGACATCATATTCAAAAAGATATAAAACTTAAATGAGTACATACATTTGCGCTTCCATTCATGTCTATAGGTGATTACAATCAGAACATCTTATTCATAACTGGATTATATCTTCTACTTGAAACTTGGTCTCCCACACATTCCATATGAGGGTGTCAGCGAGTAGGAGAAACTGTTTGAATTCCTGCTGCTTCCAACAGCATGAAGACCCAGAAGGGCCATATAAGTGGCACAGGCTTAGGACACTTGTTGCATCTCCAATGCTACCTGTGCGTTTAAAGCCAGCAGTCTTTGCCTATCCTTATTACAGTAGTATATGGTAGTCCCAGGGAGTCCCTCCCTGCCTCAGGTGACATACAACAGGTGGTGCATTCGTTCAGATCCTTCTCTTGACATGTAAAGACAAGACCTACTAACACTTAAAACATGAAATAAATGGGGGAACAAAAAAAAAAAAAAAGAGGGGGTTACATAATGTATGCTCAGATGGTTTTTTTTTTTTTTTTACGTATCTTCACATTCAAACATGAAAGAGGAAACTAAAACTACCAGTCCACTCTATAGTCCTCTAGAAAGGGGAAGAGGAGAAGCTCCACTACAGTCAAGTCAATAAATATTGGAATCAACACAATTCTCATATTTTAGGCTCTATACACCACCATAATGGTTTTTAAATGAAACAAACAAGATGTGCTTTAACTGCAGACTTTCAGCTTTAATTTGAGGGTATTTACATCCAAATCAGGTGAACAGTGTAGGAATTACAACGGTTTCTATATGTGCCTCCCATTTTTTAAGGGACCAAAAGTAATGGGACAATCGACTCAAAAGCTATTTCATGGACATGTGTGGGCTATTCCCTCATTATTTAATCATCAATTAAGCAGGTAAAAGGTCTGGAGTTGATTCTAGGTATGACATTTGCATTTGGAATCTGTTTCTGTCAACTCTTAATATGAGATCCAAAAGAGGTCACTATCAGTGACGCAAGCCATCATTAGTCTGAAAAATCAAAACAAACCCATCAGAGAGATAGCAAAAACATTAGGTGTGGCCAAATCAACTGTTTGGAACATTCTTAAAAAGAATGCACCAGAGAGCTCAGCAACACCAAAAGACCCAGAAGACCACGGAAAACAACTGTGGTGGATGACAGAAGAATTTTTTCCCTGATGAAGAAAAATCCCTTCACAACAGTTGGCCAAATCAAGAACACTCTCCAGGAGGTAGGTGTATATGTGTCAAAGTCAACAATCAAGAGAAGACTTCACAAGAGTGAATATAGAGGGTTCGCCCCAAGCTGTAAACCATTTGTGAGCCACAAAAACAGGAAGACCAGATTAGAGTTTGGCAAACAACATCTAAAAAAAAAAAGCCATTACAGTTCTGGAACAATATCATATGGACAGATGAAACAAAGATCAACTTGTACCAGAGTGAAGAGAAGAGTATGGAGAAGGAAAGGAACTGCTCATGATCCAAAACATGCCACCTCATCAGTGAAGCATGGTGGTGGTAGTGTAATGGCATGGGCATGTATGGCTACCAATGGAACTGGTTCACTTCTATTTATTGATGATGTGACTGCTGACAAAAGCAGCAGGATGAATTCTGAAGTTTTTCTGGCAATATTTATCTGCTCATATTCAGTCAAATGCTTCAGAACTCTTTGGACAGCGCTTCACAGTGCAGATGGACAATGACCCGAAGCATACTGCAAAAGCAACCAAAGAGGTTTTTTAAGGCTAATAAGTGGAATGTTATGCAATGGCAATCCCCTGACCTGAATCCGATTGAGCATGCATTTCACTTGATGAACACAAAACTGAAGGGAAAATGTCCCAAGAACAAGCAGGAACTGAAGACATTTGCAGTAGAGGCCTGGCAGAGCATCAGCAGGGATGAAACCCAGCGTCTGGATGTCTATGCGTTCCAGACTTCAGGCTGTAATTGACTGCAAAGTATTAAAAAGTGAAAGATTGATGTAGGATTGTTTCGTTTGTCCCATTACTTTTGGTCCCTTAAAAAGTGGGAGGCGCATATAGAAACAGTTGTACTTCCTACACTGTTCACCTGATTTGGATGTAAATACCCTCAAATTAAAGCTGAAAGTCTGCAGTTAAAGCATATCTTGTTTGTTTAATTTCAAATCCATTGTGGTGGTGTATAGAGTCCAAAATATGAGAATTGTGTCTATGTCCCAATATTTATGGACTTGACTGTATATATTAGCTGGGAATGTTTCTACTTTCCAGTCTCTACTTAAGGTTAGGAGACTAACCCATTGTAATGACTGTCATGAAGGATGGAAGAAATACTTTATAAATTAAATCTTACCGAATTTCCATCAGCAAGTACCCAAAGTCGACATAACCAATTCAAAATCATTCCTTTTGCGTAAAATAAATAAATCTATAAAAAAAAACCCACAACAAAAAAACAAAACATTTTGACCAGGAGCAGGGAGAAATTAAAATGGACTAATCATAAGTGGCTATTTAGTGAAAATAAATAAAATAAACATGAGTGGATTCAAGGGCCAGCAGCCACCTATGCTCCCACAGTTCTAGTATCTGGAAGGGAGGTTTTATAATTTTTTTTCTCCTACGAGTTCAAGGTCTCTGTTTTTTGTAAAATACAATACAGACGTCCCTTAAAGTGACTTTTCCACCACTCCATCTGATGCTCATCATGTATACAGTACATGTAGAATGGTCTAAAAGCCAATGTCACAAGAATTATAATGGCACAGATCTAGATAGCAATGTTAATTTATGTATGAACATGAAAATGTAGAAACTTAAGCTGCAGCCCATGCAACACAAATAGATTTCCTTCTAAGTAGAAACGGGGTGGGGGGGGGGGGAGGGGGGTTGATGACTATGGATAACAAGGATACTTACCGGACATTACCAAACACACTTATATACATACCATCAATCTGATTATACAAATGTGGATGAAGCCATTGCACATGGTAAATGCAGTACTTTAAAATTACCCTATAGATGTTTCACATGACTATCCCTATTCCATATGTAATTGTAGATTCTGAAATAAATATACAAAATTACATATATGAAGGAAGCACAAAGATTTAATCAGTTTATCATTTCCCAGACAGGTTTTAAATGGTATTTCAGCCAAATGAATAGATATAAAAACACAAGAATATCAGAGAGTGATGGAATTACAATGCTTAAAAGAAAACAGATGGGGGTGTGTGACTTGTTTCCAATACGAATACACACTTGGGATACAATGTAACCAACTGTTAAGGCCACTGGTGATTGCATTTAAAACAAACTTCGCTGCACAGTAAGATGAAATTGTGCACTCCATAAGCTAAAGATGTGCATCTCCTGACACTGCAGGAGATGACTGGTTCTAAATATTTTGAACTAATCTGGCAGAGCTACTCTGACGCCCTATTGCTAAGAAACAGTTGTATAGGTGTGCATAAATGTATACATACATATCTTTGTACAATAGTAGCAATTTTTCTTGGGAAACTCATTATAAAAATTTTAACTTTTTTTCTAAAAACAGAACATAGGGCAAGTTGAGTTATGATTCTACTTACAAATTTAAGCTGGAAACAAATGAGATGACTGTTTAAAACAGAAGAAAAAACCAAGCTGACATTTGTGAAAGACTGCCAGTAAGATTTGGGTAATCATTCTCAAAATTTGAAAATAGGCTAGCGTTAACATGGTGCATCTGTCATCTCAAATACTTTAAGAGAGGTGCCCAAAGTCCTCAAGAGCTACCAACAGTTCATGTTTTCAGGATTTGTCTGTATAAAGCAAGTGGATACTAACCTAGCCAAATTAACTGACCTGTGCATGATTAAATAAATACTGACAACATGGAGTTAATTTGGCTAGGTTAGTACCCACCTGTTTTATACAGACAGAAATCCTGAAACCATGACCCGTTGGTAGCTCTTGAGAACTGGGTTTGGACACCTGATTTAAGACATGTCCATACATCACAGCTATAGGATTACTAGGCAGCCATGTTTAATTTCCTGTCTATGTAATGTATGGAATACTGCAGCATGGAATATTTGCACAGAACAGTTCATAGATAAATCATGAAAGTTTGCCGAATTAAAGAAAAAAAAACCCTTTGTGATTTTTTTTTCCCTTTAAAAGGTTTTCTCCATTTTATTTTGCCCTAAGCTACACACTGGTTTCTTTTGTCACATGTCATGGACCAAAAAAATGGACCTCCCCCAAAAATAAACATTTAGCAGCAAAATTCAGGAACAACTCATTTAGAGTCACACTTCATGCACATAAACCCAGAGCTGTTTTGCAGACTATAGAGAAATGATACATACATGAGAAATAATCACAGAGGAGGGGGAGGATTAGCAACAAATTACATCCAATGAGATATTTACATAAAAAAGGTACTCAATTGAGATATCCACAGATAATGCTAATAAAATCATGTTGTAAATACAGCAGCTGTCCACAAATTGCTTAAACTTTAAACAATTTTACACAAGGATTCCTGACAAATCAATAAATATAATTTACCTTTCAAAAATATTTCATTTCTGTAAAAAGAAAAACAAGGAATCGCCATTACATGGTGCACAAATCAGAGAATGCTGAAGCTTTGCTGCAATTAAAATGGTGTAGTTGGTACAGGGCATCAAATTCAAAACCTTGTTTTTAATAACTGTCCAACTTTTTCCTTGTACACAAATACATGTTTCTGTGGCAGTCAGTTAAAATGTCCAAATAAAAATAAATTAAGAACAGGTACCCATGGTAAGAGTTGTACATTAAAACACAATGCTTCTAAATTTTAAATCGCCATTTCATATTGAAATTTAAAAAAAAAAAGTTCCCAAATATTAATCATGTCCATATCATTTCATTGCTGCTCTTCCGTGAACATAGATTTTGCTTAACGTAAACTTCATTTGAAAACAAAGTAGAGAGGCATATACATGGACGGCCTAAGGCTCATTTTCTGGCAGTGTGCTTCCGCTCTTAAGATTCCTGCTGTGCCTTCTTCTGTGAGGCTTTTCCCTGAGACATGTATTTACTGGAAAGGCTGCCTGAGGAATAACAGAAAAAGAATATGGTTTGTTATTATCTGCAATTATGTTGTTAGCGCTGAACTAAACTGTGGGCTAAAAACCATTCTCAGAATAAGTTCTGAGAAAAGCAGTACCTCACAATGAGTAAAAATCTGCAGGAACAAATTATTCTTCCACTGAATAGGGTTAGATAAATAATTTATCTAGCGGAAGCTGTTCTGTCAGACAGTCTGT
Organism: Mixophyes fleayi; assembly: GCF_038048845.1. Lineage (NCBI taxonomy): Eukaryota > Metazoa > Chordata > Amphibia > Anura > Limnodynastidae > Mixophyes > Mixophyes fleayi. The sequence goes on from NC_134402.1 coordinate 296,003,268, forward strand.
CAGTGTCTAATTTACCTGACTGAGGACTAAAAGACATCTTCTGTTTCTTTTTTTCATCTTGTAATGGTATCGCCTGAAATACATTGGCACACAAGTGAACACATTTTACATAGAACCAGGGCCTAAAAACAGGATTTTTATTCAGTATTTGACTGAACGGAGAGCACAGTGTTGGTAGTGTTGATTGGAGATTATAATCCTATCAACCACCTGCATCAAGTTCGTCTGCATCCAAGCTTCCACACTCCGATTTGAAGTAATGACATTATTGAAATTGGAGAATATAAATTTCCACATGATTGTATGGGTGTAACAATTCACTTAAATAAGTGTATATTTCATTCTAAGTGTTTTGTTAGATGCACACACTTGGGATTTAGCCACTTTACAAGAATAGACTAGAATTGTGAGACAAGTTTTGGAGAGGAAGCAAAATAAAGGAAGTTTCAAGCACACCATCAAATCTAAATGAAAGACATACATTAAATTTTGTAATGAAGGCAATTGTCATTAAGACCGCTCATGCAAATTATTATTTTTTTAAACTGCCATAAGTGAGATGAGTGCCTTTTGCCACCTCAAGCATAACTAGGCACACCTTTTAAAGAATGAGTAGCATGTGTAAACAGGCCCATCAAGACCACTTTTACGAATACGAGGTTACGAATATTATTATTATTATTAATTTTTATTTATAAAGCGCCACTCAGTGTCCGTAGCGACGTACAGGGACAAACAAGTACAATACAAGGTGGGACAGCACGGTACAGTAAACAATAAGCACAGTAACTCAGTAAGCTCAAAGCGCAGCTAGAGAGAGGGGGGAGGGAAGACTAGCAGGCGCCGGAGCCCAAGAGGGAGGGCGCGGATGACGGGGAGACCCCCAGAGGGGTGTGGGGAAAGGTAGCTGGAGAGCAGAGTTAAAGGTGTAGGAAACAGGAGGAGAGAAGGCCCTGCTCAAGGGAGCGTACAATCTAAGGGGCGGGGTAGACAGACAGACACAGGGGCGAGAGGGAGAGAAGGGGGAACGGAGGCAGATTCAGGGGAGGGGAGAGGCAGAAAAAGGTAGGAAGTTAAGTGGGAGACTGGAAGGCTTGGAGAAAGGTGGGTTTTTAGAGCCTGTTTGAACCTGGACAGAGTAGGGGGATGTTCTGATGGAGGGAGGGAGCTTGTTCCAGTGGAGGGGGGCAGCGCGGGAGAAGTCTTGGATTCGCGCGTGGGAGGAGGTAATCAGAGGGGAGGAGAGGCGGCGGTCATTGGCAGATCAGAGAGGGGGGGATGGAGCGTGAATAGAGATGAGGTTGGAGATGTAGGGAGCAGTGGAGTTGGCGAGGGCCTTGTATGTGAGAGGAGCTTGAACAGGATTCTGTAGGGTAAGGGGAGCCAGTGAAGGGCTTGGTAGAGAGGGGAGACAGAAGTGGAGCGGCGAGAAAGGAAGATAAGCCTAGCGGCTGCGTTTAGAACAGAACGAAGGGGAGCGAGATGAGAGTGGGGGAGGCCAGTGAGGAGAAGGTTGCAGTAGTCCAAGCGGGAGATGATCAGAGAGTGAATAAGACATTTGGTGGCATCTTGGAAGAGTAAGGGCCGGATGCGTGCGATGTTACGCAGCTGGAAGCAGCAGGATTTAGCGAGAGAGAGAATGTGAGGGGCAAAGGAGAGAGAGGAGTCGAGGATGACACAGAGGCAGCGAAGTTGGGGGACAGGGGAGATAGAGGTGTTGTCGACAGTGATAGAGAGGTCAGAAGGGGAGGAAAGACAATGAGTTCGGTTTTGGCGAGGTTGAGTTTGAGGAATCGAGAGGACATCCAAGAGGAGATGGCAGAGAGGCAGGCGGACACCCTAGAGAGGAGGGAGGGAGAGAGATCAGGAGGAGATATAGTTGAGTGTCGTCAGCATAAAAGGTGGTACTTGAGGCCGTAGGAGCTGAGGAGTTCACCCAGGGAAGAGGTGTATAGAGAGAAGAGTAAGGGTCCAAGAACAGAGCCCTGTGGGACCCTGACTGAAAGGGTAGAATACATTAAATAGCAGCATCCCATAGCAGTTCCTTCCATACTTCCCACTGGCTCCTCTGTAACAAATTGAAGGAGCTCAGGGAGACAAGTAATTGCTGAAAAAAAATTGGAGTAGGGACAGGAAGAGTAAGCATTCTGTAAAAGGAGTGTGAGGGAAGGATTGCAAGTTGAGGAACATCCAATGTTACAATGAACAGCAGAGGTCCTTGAGTAAAATATATATTTATTTACATACACACAGATTACATGCCATTTTGAGTGTTCTCTGTTAACGGTTTAGCACAGATCAATCAACGTCTTAAAAATGTTTGAACTACGAAAGTGGGAAGATGTTATGATCCGTTTAATAATTTACCTGGATAAATCTTGCATGCTGTTTCTGAGGACTGCATGCAGATGGAGATCCAGACAATACATCAGATTTGGGACTACCTATTAAAAATAGACATGTCAGATTTCAGTACCTCTATTTCTATACACTTCTAATTTGGCTAATTACTTATGTGTGCTCTTGTTTTTAGGCTTTTTATACTGTCAGTAATCTATGATGTAGTCTTCAGAGCAGGTATACTGAGAAGGGTGCCTTTTTTCCTTAAAGAGTTAAACATAGATTTAGTTTTCAGAGGCACCATTTTCTATAATAAACCACTGCCCCAAACAGCAATTTGACACACCTGTTGCCCCTTTGTACTGAGGACACTCTTTCTTGATGTGACCTTCTCTGCCACAAATAAAACAGCGCTTCTCCCTCAGCTCGCGATCATCTTGTCTCTTCCACCTTTCAGCGGAAAGTCTGGGTGTCCTCTCTCTGCAGGCATCATGAGGGCCTCTGGCTCCCTGACGGGGCTTTTTCGGAGTGGTGTACATATGTTTTCTCTCTATACCAGAGCCATCTCCCTCAGTGCTCCTATTTACTTCCCTATCCTCAGTTTTTCTTGGTTGTCGTTTTTCTGGATATCTTTGGTTTACAGCATGTTCATGGTTTCGCCTTCTGACTCTTAAAATAAATAAATATATAAATAAAAAACAACGTTAGAATCATGTCAATACTGATGTAGCTAGCAATGTACTGGAACGTATAGAAGGTGAGAGGTTGGATAGTGACTAAGTTTAATGCAAATCCTAGCAGTACAGATCAAGAGAAAGTCAAAAGCAAAATCCGTAGCAAGGCAGCTGTCAATTTAACAGTTTAAGAGAGGATCTGATCTGTATATGAGTTATAGCAACAAATAGCACTAGAAAAGGCATCCAAACCACTTTTTAAATCAACTTTTATAATGAGTCTTCACCACACCCTTGGCAGGCAATTCCAAAGCTATAATGGCTTATCTTTCTTCCAATCACACAGAAAGTAGTATTTACATTAGACATAAAAACGGGAATGGAATGTTTATTAATAGATTTGTACATATTAATTTAAAGTTGCCTGCTGGGACTACAAGAACGATTATCTTTGATGGACCGATAACTGTACACCATATTCAATAAGCAGTTTAGCCAGAAACTTACACATTAGGCAATGTTCCGTTACTCCTTAAATTATACAATCTAAAAAAAACCATAAACAAACCCACTCCAAAAAAAAAAGAGAGTATTTCTATACTATAATTTCTAACAACTCTGTTCACCAGTTTTTAAATTCATCTCCCCAGCAATATTTCAACTATGCATTTTTCCTACAGTGTAGCACTGAGTAATAATTATGTAAGCAATATTAAAACAAACTCCATAGTTGATGCTTGGCATACTACAGCAAACCATGGCTTACTTTCTCCTCATAGGACAGTCTTTCATAAAGTGTCCAATTTTGCCACAAATTCGACAGCATCTGTCATTTGGAGCAACTTCACCTTCAGTCAAAACATCTGGGTCAAAAAAATATTCCTAGAAAACATGGGAGGAAAAGTTCAGTAACCGTTTATTCATGGTGGTCAAGTACATTACTTTGTTTCATTGTTGCTGGTCTAACTATTGTTAGTCATCCCACAAATGTTTTGTTTCTAGTTTTTGTGACATGCTTGTATTTACCTAAATAAAAAGCAGAGCAGTGCTATGACTTTGTATGTTACTGCACACCATTTTTTTCAAATGATATGACGGAATCTGGCTATTCAATTTAAGTGATAAATGCAGTAAAATGTGGGAGCAGAACATGGCTTGCTTATGTTTTTTCATAACCCATGCATATATGTAAAGCTTATATGGGTACAAGACAAATTGGAAAGAAAAACAAGAATCTCAATGACCAATCAAGGGGAATGATGCATATGACATTGTAACATTCCAAATGGGAGAGGGGCAGATCTGAAGCAGCTGATATTACTGGGTACTTTGCCTCACAGCACCAACAAGGTTGTTGGCAAATATCTGACTTACAGATTTGGACTCTATCAGACTTCAAAACCCCATAGACCATTTGCCCAGGTTCATCAGAAATCAGTGACTGGGGCTTCTGCCTGGCAGAGCACCTCTGTACCAGGAGGAACCAAGAAGAATGGAAATTGCTGTAGCAGCTCACATCCTAGCAATATTAGGTCATGCGCAGACAAGGAGACCACAAAGAGACCTGGTCCCACAAGTGATGCATTTGAAGACATAACTTTCTGCATCGTAACTGGGAAGGGCGATATGTTCTGGCATCAATGTCAATGACCCTAGACCAAATATTTCAGAACTCACCAGACTAATGAGAGGACAACCACAAGTCTAGGGACTCTCATAGGTTGCAAGATGGGATAAAATAGCAGTGAATAGTATCTACTGATGAAGAAAGGACATTTGTCTAGCTTTGTACAAGGTATTTCAAACACTAGGGTAGTCAAGATCTTCGACCATGCCCAAGTTAAAAAAGTGCAATACTGCTAGAGCTTTGACACACTCCAAGTAGTTTCAAACACCAGTCACAGCAAAATCTACTGCTGTGGGAATGTGACTGTGTTGTCTGAGGATCCAAACACAATTTATCTTAGCGTCCTTAGCAATACGTAGGCATTAACCTTGATTCCATGAGTCATCCATATAAAAGAGAAGACATATTTCCTACATGGGTGACCTCCATAAGAACTAAGCAGACATTTGAAGGCCACAGTCAAGGGAAAGTGCTAAAAGGGAAGAGCCACAAGTGAATATGGCCTATGAGGTTGACAAACTGAATGAAACACGTGGTGGTGGGAAGATCAGGACATTAAGATTTGCATCTGATGTGAAGCGAGGATTAGAACTTCCTTCTGTGACCATGAATATACAGAGGTGCCTTTAAGTCCTGTAGTGTTTTCTATACTCTATATATGCGGACAAGTGCTGTCCTTTGAGCTGAAATCAGTGGGCTAACTTCCTTCAAAGAGAGCAGGAGAGAGTTTCTTCCCTGCTAGCTACTTCCCTAAAACAAAGATACTATAATGGAGTGGCCTTGGACAACACCTGTAAAATATTATTTGACTTATAAGGCACCACAAAGGGTCTGCAACGCCGTACATTACATATACAGAAAACAGAGAACCAAGACACAACATGAAACAAAAATATATACAAACACGTGACAGGGTAAAGCAAATCAGATTATTTCTGGGACAGATAGTGAAAGGGATGGTAGACCTCTTCATCCAAACAGTAAACAGAAGAACAGCTAAAATTCAGACTGAATTCAGAGGGAGGAGGAGCAATGCTGCTGCAGGAACAGATAAAGTGTATGGCATAAGAAGAAAACATTTTACATGTTCATCTTAGTGGCAAGGTCCATAACCGATTGGGTCAGTGTCTTCTCTCGCTTATTTATGTAGCAGGCCTCATCCCTCCATGTCACCCAAAACAGGGAAGCCACAATTCACACACAGCAACTATAAAATTTAAAACAAACGCTAACAGCAGAATGAAATCTCAATAGGAATTACCTGAAAATTTGCCTCATGTAATTAAATCAACAACATCAAACATTAAAAATGTCCACTGGCTTCAGAAAAGGATATCTTCGAAAGACAAAAACTGACTGGGTGTACTGCAACAGGGCAGCCATCAGATCGAAGACCCCAGCAAGTCAAAAGTTGGCTAGGCAGTTCGAATCCAACAAAATAGTTCCACCATCAGGATCTATCAAAGGAAATCCAAATTGTCCTTACTAGGATTGTAAATGGCAGATAGGGCTGAGTTGTTCCCTTCTGCCCAACGCACTATATTTGTACCAAGTCAACTGTGCTTCTGATTGCTGCTGATGATTTATCTAGTATAGTAATATAAATGGACTGAATTTTCTACATTGTGTCAAGAGCCAGAAGGACTACCCCAATTCCAGAATACTGAAGGGCAAGCAAACCTCTTAAAATCTCAGGTTAAAGGAACTGTTGAACCCTTAATTCCCTCATCCCTAAAATACTTAAGGCTAGAATTCATGATTACTACTTTAAATAGTGTGATCATCAGCTTTTCCTGCAGAAAAATTACTGTTAAGTCTCTCTGAACACAAGTTGGGGGATACTGCTCACCTTGGGGATGTTCCAAAACTGCCCATATGGATGGGAATGCTCAGAACGAGCGGCACGCAAAACTTTACAGCCAAAATTTGCGTCTTTTGAAGCAAAGACGTCAAAATGATAAATCCCGGTGAATGTATGAACAGAAGACCAAATAGTTGCCCTACACAACCGCTCAGCCGAAGCCCATGCAGTGCCACCCAAGAGGCACTAACCGACCTCGTGCAATGAGCCGTCAAACCTTCAGGAACTGGGGAGCCCTCCGAAATGTACGCCTGCCGGATAGTAGCGGTGATCCATCTAGCCACCGTCTGCTTTGAGGCCGGCCAGCAACGCTTGCGATCGTCATACAGGACTAGAAGGCTATCAGTCTTCTGAACCTAAGCTGTACGGTGCACATAAATCCTCAAAGCTCTGACCACATCTAAAAGAGACCGAGACCTAACCAGGCGCCAGCAAATCCTGAGAAAGAACAATATCCTGATTTATGTGAAACCTTGAGACCACCTTTGGTTGAAACGAAGGCTTAATTCCAAGCACTGCAGGATCGTCATGGAAAATCAGAAGAGTAGCCCTGTCATGTCAGACCAACTCCGAAAACAGTCTGGTGGAAGCAATGGCAAATAAATCGTCACTTTCCACGAGAGACATTTTAAAGAAACAGACTCCAAAAGGGCGACTTTTGAAGTGCCGAAAGGACCAAGTTTAGGTTCCACGAAGCCACTGGTGGAACAAAAGGCGATTGTACATGAAGTACACCCTGTAGAAATGTCTGCACCTCAGTTTCTGAAAACACCAATGCCGCCACTACCTGGACCTTAAGGGACGACGACCTCAATCCTTTGATCAGACCATCTTGCAGAAAAGTCAACACCCTGGCTAAACGAAAAAAAGAATTAGTAGGCACTTTGATCTTCTCACACCAACATATATATGCTTTCCAAATGCGGTGATAAATGGTGGATGACAACTGTTTTCTCGCCTCGATCATGTTTAATCACCGACTCTGTTCTCAGAAAGGATTTCGAAGGATTCAACCTCCAAGCAGTCAGAGCCGATCGACCTAGGTCCTGACGAAAGAATGGACCTTGACTGAGAAGATCCATCCTGAGAGGCAGACGCCAAGGACGATCCACTGTCATGTCTAGAAGATTGAGTACCACGCACTTCTCGGCCAATCTGGTGCCAGTAAAATCACTGGAACCCTTTCGCCTCTCACTTTCTGCAGCATCGGAAATGGAGGGTAAAAGGTACACCAACTTCAAGTTCAAGTGTACAGTCATAGCGTCTACTAAGAACGCCAGAGGGTCTCTTGACCTGGCACAAAACCTTTCAACCTTGCAGTTGTGCCGCGAGGCCATCATGTCCATTTCTGCCCAACCCCACTGGAGGACTATTTGAGAAAACACCTCCGGATGGAGCGACCATTCTCCTGGGTGAAGGGCATGCAGACTTTAGTCGGCCTACCAGTTGCCCACCCCTGAAATGAACACTGTTGGAATTGCAAGAACTTCTGTTCTGCCCATTTCATGATCTTTGATACTGCCATCGCGGCAAGAGAACTCCTTTTTCCGCCTTAATGAATTATGCAAGCTATCGCCGTAGCATTGTCCGACTGTATTTGGATAAGCCAACGTGCCAGGAAGGACTGTGCCTGAACTAGAGCATTGAATACTGTCCGTAGTTCCAGAACATTTATGGGCAAGCATGCTTCCTCCGGTGTCTAAGTCCCGTGCAATCTGGCTGGCATCTGTAGTTACCTCGGTCCAGTCCCACACTGAGAAAGGATGCCCCTGTGTTAGAATGTCCCGCCTCAGCCACAACAAAAGAGAAAGACGTGTTTTCCGTGACAACCGAAAGACCTGCCCCTTTTAAGCAGGGATTCGACCTTGACCACTTTGCTCGTTTCCATTCGTGCAAGTTCTAGCAGGAGATTCTGGCAAACTGCAGAGCCTCGAACGAGGAAGCCATGCGACCCAGTAGCTTCATACACTGAAGTACTGAGACGCTATTTAGAGATAAAAGATCTTTCACGTGACGCCAGATCTTCCGCACTTTCAATTGAGAAAAACCCTCTGACAATTTGTGACGAACAATCCAGTAAACACCATATGTTGGATTGGTATCCAACTGGATTTTTTGTAGTTGATCATCCATTCATGTTCCTGCAGAATGTCCCTGTTCAGCTGCAGATGTGACTGAAGCTGAGGTACAGACTCTGGCCTTGATCAGCAGGTTGTCTAGGTAAGGTAAAATAGTCACCCTGTAAATGCAGCTGAGCTGCCATTATAGCCATCACCTTTGTGAACACGCGGAGTCCAAACCAAATGGGAGAGCCCTGAACTGAAAATGCTCCAGACCCACCGCAAGAGACTTGATGACCTGTCCATATCGGAATGTGTAGGTAAGCATCCTAGATATCCAAGGATGCCAAGTACTCACCATTCATGGAATTTATCACAGATCTGATGGACTCCATTCGAAAGTTGGGTACCTGTAAGCAGGTGTTGAGGTCCTTCAGGTTTAAAATTGGTCTGAAGTACTGATCCGGTTTTTGCACCAGAAAAAGGAGAGCATAAAATCCTTGACCTCTCCGCCCCAACAGAACTGGAACAATCACCCCGAAATCCTGAAGTGACTGTACTGCCCCCTGCAAAGCTTGTATTTTTTGCTGACAAAAGGTGTAGTCATGAAACACCGTGGAGGTGCCCCCACTAGGTCCAAGATGTATCCCCTGGACACTCTACCTTTCACCCAGGCGTCTATAGTGGACCTGAACCACCGCTCCTGAAAGAGCAGTAGGCGGGCTCCCACCACCGGAGCCCCTGGTGGAGGATGCAGGAAGTCATGCTGCTTGTTTGTCTGCTATCTTAGGGGCAGGGCAAAGTTTTGTTTTGTCAGTTACTGGAAGAGCACTCTTTCCCCCTGTGGTCCGAGTGATGAATTTGTCCAAAGGAGAACCAAACAAAGCCGCTCCGTCATATGGGACAGATTCCAAAGCTCTCTTGGAATCAGCATCCACCTCCCAAGAACTAGCTGCCACTGCTAAGGAAGATATTTTTTGACAACCCCTGACCTGCATCCCCTAAAAACTAAGCAGCATCTTTAATATGCTCTGCCAGAGGAGCCAACTAAGTTCTAGTCACGCCAGACTAAATTCCATCATGAAGGGTAGTGGCCCATTTTTCAATAGCTTTAACGACCCGAGCTGCTGCCATCACCGGGCGCAGGATCACCCCAGACACTAAATAGTACCAATAAAGTGTGAAGCGATTTGAAGTCTGTCTTTAAGCAACGCTGCACTCGGCAATGGAAAAACAGTAGACTTCAAAGTGTGCAATAGGAACATCGATACTGGGATGAGTCTCCTGTGATCTTGCCTCCAAATCTGAAAAGGTGTAGAAAAGTTTGTATAATCTGGGAATCTGAAATTTATTAAAATCAGGCTCAAGTCTGGCCTCGTCCAAAATTTTCAACAGCTGTGCAGAAGGAGGGAAGAAAACCGTTCTTTTCTTTGCCCTTTTAAATATGGAGGTCTGTGATACAGATTGCTCCCCATCCGATATGTTAAGAACCTGTAGCACTGCCGGGATAAGGTCCTCAATGCCCTGTCTATTGGACATATCCTCCTCACCTGAGTACAAATCATCTAGAACATCACCATCTCCCAATTCGATTGGATCCGTGTCCGAATCTACTAACTTCTGGGCAAAAAGGCAGATCCAAGCGTTAGCGTTATGCCATCCACCTGCCATACTCGAATGGAACAATTTTTCAAGGGAATTAGACACTCTAGTTTGGTCAACCCCTGCACAGACTGTTCCACTCATCCAAACAGGCTCCTGGGAGACCCCTGGACCACCTGGAAGCAACTGAGACACCTGTTCCGAAGGAATGGTGTCTGACTGCGTACTCGGAAAAGAGAAAAAGGTATCGGCACCTACTGTCCCCAGGTGTGGGATGTCTCTCCTTAATTCGGCAATAGACGTGTCAGCTCCTTAGCCCAGGCTGGTTCCACGATTTCCGCGGCACCCGCAGACAAGCGCCCACCCAGGTCCTCTGCCTTGCATACTGTGCACAGGCCCTCCCTGGTCTGCCCGTCGACCAGGCAATCTGGACTAACACCTAGTACAGGTGTAGTACACTACAGAGACAGCCTTTCATTTGGCCCCAGTCCCTCTTTCTGACATATTGCAAAACAAAAAGGTAAATGAGACACTGTAGAACTATCTAATAACAAACAGTACAATACATGGCAAACTAACACTATAGAAATACACAATACAGTGTTTCTGCTAAGACTAGAACCAGAAGTGTTCTGTAATGTACCCCCACAGAATGTAGAGCAGATAGAAAACACACAAAACACTGAAAAAGATATAAGAAACAGCAAAGCCATTCTATATATACTGATTCTCAATCCCCAGGGATGCGTCTGCATCTGAGTTTCCTGCAGGCAGGGAGGGAAATGGCATATAAGCTTGCCAGAGCCCTAGAAAAAAAATACAGGCGAGTTTATTACATAACCACGCCCACTGAACGCTTTGTTTTCTGCAAATGTGTGTGTTGCTAATTTTGTGTAGGTCAGCAAACAAACTACACACAATAGACCCTGGTGAGGACTGCGCTCCAGCGACAGCTCCCCACCAGCATAACATGACTCACTGTTTACGCCGCAACTTCACCAAATGCCGGCTGACAGGCTGGGCAGCTGGACCGCAGGCAGTTCCGTCTCCACAGCAGTCACAGGCGACTGGATCATGCTGCCGCGGCTCCCAGGGCGGACCGCATCGCCTCCCTGGAAGTGGCTGGGTCCTGGTGTGACAGGTGAGCAGTGTCTCCCAAAGAGTGTGAAAGACATTGCTTACTTGCTTTAAAGGGAATCTTCTGAGGCTCAAAGATGGAACTGAATGAATATGACTACTTCCACGAAGGGTTCTGATCAGTCATGCAAATGCGAGCCAATAATGGAAGGTCATAGCAGGAGACATTTGACATGATCCAGATCTTTCCAGGAGCTGGTTAGAGGATAGGAGAGTAACAAAATTTCGAGTTACAGAAAAAGCTGAGATAGATCACACTGGTACAGTGTCAGGTAGCACTCAGGAAGATCGATCAAACCATTACTCAAGTTCATTTAAACTTGAGCAGAAAGACTGCTTGCTCCCCCTGGAGGTAGCAACAGGTCATTGAGAAGTCAAGAAAGCAGAAGATTGGGATCCCCTGTCAATAAATAGGAGCTACCATCACAGTGTTAATCAAAGCTTTTTGCAGATTGTAGTTCTCCTATGTTTGCAGCCCTTATTCCACACACGCTGCATCTAAAAACACAACTAGCATATATAAATATGGACAGAAAAAATAAAAAAAATAAAAAAATCGAATAGATAGGCGCACCCACATTGATATTGATATATATATTTTTAATATCAAGTCTTTCCAACAGATCAACATTGTTTGATTTCCCCTTGTATAACTATCCATTCTGAAGTTTACTTACACTTATGGTAATAATGAGCATTCAGAGAGAGCAAATGAAAAAGTTCTCTCTATGTAATATTTCCACAGTACTTGTGTAGCCCAATGCTGATGTTAAATATTTTCTTTGGTTTCGTCCCACACAAAAAAACCCAGAGACAAAACAAAAAAAATTGTTAGGTTAACTGACTTCTGACAAACTTAAGAGAGTGAGAGAATCTAAATTAAAGCTTCAAAGGGGCAGGAATTAATGTGAATGAAAAAAATATTCACTGTAAAGCGCTGTGGAAACGATATAAAGACATGTTTAAGAGGTCTATCAAGGCCAAATAGTCCTCAGGGGCTATGGCTTCGATGATGGACCACAGATTCCATCTTGAAGTGCCCTGTCTTCAAGAAGACATTAAGGTCCTTAATGTCCTTGATGAGCTGGGGAAAATCCAAGTTAGTTTAAAAACAAAAAACCAAGACCCACACAAACAAGAAGCCAATGCAGTGGAACAAAATTTGGCCCAGGAGAGCTTGAAACTTGGGGACTTGAAAAACAAAACCAACCCCCCTTCATCCCAAAAGAAGAACAGATGGATCACAAAGAAAGGGGAAGGATTCTAAGAGTAAGCAGGTATTACTAGCATTTAAAGTTCAAGTACACAGGGATCCTAGTAAGAACCAAACTATACCTTCCTGGAGAGAAGCAGTCTCTCCCTTACCTTACCTAGTTCACAAGTAATTTTTTGGTGGATTCAGAGTCTTCTTGCAGACCAATAATGATAACAGGCCCTATATAAAATAGCTATTACACTCTGTAGATAGAACAGATTTAACCTGTACAAAAAAATCAAGCAAAGGCAAATAGATGAAATGGGCCAAAGAAAATAAGAACCTGCTTCAATCTATACAAAGAAAATAAGACCCTTCCGTATGCACAAGAGGCAGGATGGTAAAGGATAGAATTCACAGACTCCATGCGAAAAGGTCTGGTATGGACAAACTTGTGGAGCCTCTTCAAATCAAGGACCAAGTGAAAAGCTCCGGTTGACTTTGACAAATTAAGTGTCTGGAATAGAAGCCTGTGCCTTCATGACCTGCAAGTACAAAATAATTTGCAGTAGTCTCTTAAAGATTGCAGACTGTTTTGCAAGGCTACCAATTCTGCTCTAGTAGACGGAGCCTTAAACCAGACAAAGAAGTCTCCTCTAGGATACCAATGCAAAGTTGTATTGTGCCCATTTCTTACAAAGTCCAGCAACCACTGATCTGTGATGGATCGAGTTCAATTTTTCTGCATACCCTGCTATGCCGCCCCTAAGTGATGTTAATGGGGACTGATCCTAGAATCAGTAATGGTGACGTCTTCTTATTTGAAATCCCTTCTTTGGGCCTAAACGGACCATCTGGAAGTAGTAGGCATATTTTGCTTGCCATATTGTTTCCCTGCCTCATACCTTTTTACCCCCAATATTACACTTCCTCTGGCTTGTCTTCACTTCAGAGAAGCAAGTTTAACCACTTGCCACAAAGCTGCTGTCTGACAGTGGCCTATTTGACTGGGCATCTGCTCTCTAAGGGCGCAACTGAAGAGTTCTCTGGGCCACACTGCCGAGGTCATTGGACATCATTGCTTTTTCAGCAAGGACAAACATTCTTCACACAGACCCGGACTCTGTGCATACTCTTAATGCTTTTCAACATGTATTGTCTACTAAACACACCTGAATTAAAAAACAAAAAAATCTTGCTCCAAAATCTAAGGCCCCGAGGCCATAACGCCAGATTTCAAACTGTTTCTAGATTAAATCTGAAGCTGCTTAAAACAGCTCTCCATGTTTGGCTGTTTGGGGTCCAACTCTTCTACATTACACTGCCAGCTCAGGTTGTTTTACACAAGGCAGGGAAAGCTTTAGAGCAGAGGTTGTTCAAGTTCAGTCCTCAAGGATTAACAGTTCATGTTTTCAGGATTTCTTTAATCATGCACAGGTAAGTTGGGCCAGTAATTATCCCACCTGTTTCTACACAGACAGAAATCCTGAAAACATGACCTGTTGGTAGCCCTTGGGGACTGAACTTGGGCTCTGAACTGCTCTAAGCAGAGGTGTCCCTTACTGTTCTGGGCTCTATCTAGATGACCCATGATGAGATGTTCATGTGTTAATAGACATCCTAAAAACTGTGCCAAATCAAAGATCCATACAAAAGATCTGCTCCAGGAAGTAGCAGATTCGGTTGTTACCCAACGAATACCAGTCTTCAGCTTACATAATTGGAGAGAAGCTTCAACCAAATACAGAAAATAATGAAAACACTATCTGCCCTATTAATAAAAACAGGAAAATACATAGGGAAGAAAGGATTAGCTGCCTCATATCTAACCCGGGAGGCGTTTTTTTAAACTGTCTACCCAAAAGGAAGCCATTACAAAGTGTAGGTTCTCATGGAGGATTAAAGAGGAAAATATTAAATTGGAGATCAAACAAAAAAAACACAACACAAAGACCAAGACAACCCCAAAGCCACAATTGCAATAGTAAAAACAAAATAATCCAACCCCCCCACCATAAATATATTCACACATACATACACAGTATATACAAAGTATAAAAGATGCCTTAAACTCAAGTTTAATTACCATTTTAGATGGATATTCTTTAGGGATTCCTTTTACTGGGTTACCAAACACACGTCTTCCATTAATAAAAGCTTTCATTATAAAATTTGTCACTATGAAGAGGGAAAAATATAAAATATATATATAAAAATATATATTTTTTTACAACACATTTGTAGTACATTACGCAAACATTTTGAAAACTTACTCTTCCTAGATAACCCAGCTCCAAGGTTGTGGTTCAAGTCAAAAGGATCTAAATTTAGGAAGAGAATAGATAAAACCAAGAAAGTATAAATTAGTAAGGCTCTAGAACACCTTATTTTTAAACATTGGCATTTATGACATTTAATATTAAACATGATTGTATTTCAAGTTATTAGTATTAAAAAGGTATCAGGATTATTGATCTAAAGGACGACATTAGGGGATATATTTAGGGATCAATGCTGACGCTTTAGGAAACATCTTCGCATTTTTCTTTTTAAAAAAGGAGCCAAAAAAGGTGTATAATTTACTAGAGTTCTGAAATCATTGGACATGCAAATTGAAATAAAATAAAGTTGTGTAACGTGCATAATTCTAAGCCACATGAAACAAATGTTGGCCGGCTATTGTATCTACTGAGACTGCATGTACCTTCGATAACAATATACTTTGATGTCCATTGTTTTTTAAAAGTGGTCAGCAAGCTTTTCCTTCTGATAGAGATGACATGTTCTTTAAAATCAAAATCTTCTGTATAAAAACGAAGAAGGCCCAGCCATAGTTCACCAACAGATTCCTTGTTTTTGCCATAATCTGGCCAATACTTTTCCTTAAAAAAAAAATAAAAATACAAAAACGTATTAAAAGAGGTCCAATTTAATTTGATGTTAATTTACATTAAAAAAAATGCAATATTCTTGTCTATTACAGTGTTTGTATTAAAAGTTACTCACAAGACTAATATAAAAGCAATCTATTTTGCTTTTTTAGATTTAAAGAGAAAAAAACCCACCCCTGAATAAACCCACTCTCTTTTTCATATAGTCTGGGGGACATTGCTTACCATGGGGTTGTGGAGAGGAGCTCGGGAAGTTGGCACCTAGCTAGTTAACTTTAGCACTGCTGACAGAACCCTCCCCTCTACAATCCCCCCGCCTCTTCCTCCTCAGTTTTTTTTAGGTGCCCATGGAGTTGGGCAGTGTTTTAGCTTACTGCATATTTGTTTTTTAAAATTTTACTTTATTTTATTTATTTCTTACTTTTACAGGTGGCAGAGCTGGAGTGTGTTCTATTATAAAGAACACACTCACAGCACAGCAGCGCAGGCACTACCCTGTCAAATGAGAGCCAGCGGCTCTCACTGACAGGGAGAGAAGAATAGGGTGCCTGGATTGTGAGTGACAAGCGGTCTCCGGATCGCTGTCACTCATGGAGCCTCCCCGATAACCGGCGCTGCCACTGCAGGCATAGAGCGCCGGTTATCGGAGATTACAGATGCCGGCGGCCATTTTGGATCCACGGAGGACAGAGGAGAAACAATGAAGGCGGCCATATCAAGATCCCCCCTCATACATAGGAGGGGGCATCGGGTACAAACCGCTGCAGAGACCTCCACTCTCGAGGTCTCAACTACTCTGTCACATATCTATTTTTATTTTTTACCTATCATGAGGAAAAGAGACGGCATATTAAAGAGGGGGGAGCTAAAACATATAGAGCTCCCTCGCTCTCCTGAGAGAAGTGGACTAGCCCGGTCTGGCGCCAAGCAGAAGCCCGGGAAAAGGACACAGACCAGACGGAGCAGGCACCAGAACACTGCTGATGAACTTCTCCC
Organism: Mixophyes fleayi; assembly: GCF_038048845.1. Classification (NCBI taxonomy): domain Eukaryota; kingdom Metazoa; phylum Chordata; class Amphibia; order Anura; family Limnodynastidae; genus Mixophyes; species Mixophyes fleayi. The sequence continues at coordinate 296,019,651 of NC_134402.1, forward strand.
CTGTTTGGCCTTTGGGCTAAGTATCTGACTCTTTTATATACACAATTTTATTGATTTTTGCTGAATACAGAGTGGGCTAGTAGAGGTTATATTGTAGTTCTTCTACCTGCCAGGATATTACATTGTGTTTTAATGTAGTACAAGTACAACTTTTATACAAGATTAGTTGATTACTTGTTTCTCACTCTTCTCTCTACAGTGTCTCTCTCCTCCTCTATAACAGCTAAATTTTCAATTTAAGTCTGTGTTTGGTGTGCCTTCCTTTATAAAATGACAAAGGAAAGGGCCCTATAGCAAAATATTTCACATGCTCATAATGTAATGTTAAACTACCTTGTGGGCAGAAAGACCCGTTGGCCATCTGCTCTGTTTGCGAAGCAGGGGTCCCCTCTGCGCAAACCCAGCATATTACAGCCCCACTGACGGCGGAACCGGCCTGGGTGGCCTCCCTGACAGTCGGTTTCCTCCTTAGCACAGACGGTTTTACAATCAAATCAGTTGCCATCTAGTGTGGCAGCCTCCGTGGTTAATAATGCTAATTCTACTGTGGGCCTCCCGGCTACCTCAGGTTCTATGGGAACGTCTATTCCAGGACCTTCCTCAGGGATTACGGACCAGGCCTGTTACCACAGAACCAGCATGGTCCGCGGCATTTATTAAGGGTTTGGATAAACTAAACCAGTTACTTGAATCCCAAACATCCGGCCTGCTAAAAGGAAGTGGCCTAGATCCTCCAATACCCTTATGGTCTTTTCAGACTCTGAGGGGTTTTCAGAAGAGGGGGAAATAAATTCTGACCCTGACCAGGTTCAACCTTTGGAACAGGAAGAAAACACTAAAAGCCAATTTATTGAGGATTTGGTTTTAGCGGCAAGAGAGGCATTGGACCTCCCAGAACCGGAGGATCCTACTCCTAGAGACAGAAGTCTCTTTAAGAAGGCCAAAAGGAAGACTATCCGTTTTCCACCTTCTGTAGAACTTAAAGATATTGCAGAGGGAGCCTGGAAACAGCCTGATAGAAGGTTCTCTGTTCCCAGAAGGTTCTCTTCCATGTATCCATTGCAGGAGGAAGATGTGGCTCGCTGGGACAGTATTCCAAAAGTGGATATTCCAATAGCCCGTTTGGCAAAACATACTTTATTACCAGCCCCAGGTTCAGCAACTCTGCAGGATCCCAATGATTGCAGAGTGGAATCCCAGCTGAAATCTATATTTGCGGCTGCGGGTTCTTCATTTAGACCCACATTTGCTTCAGCTTGGGTTGCTAGAGCCATGAAAGCATGGGCAGACCAACTAGCAGAGGCCTTACAGGACTGAGTAACTTCCACTGGCTTTGCATTTGAAAGAGGCATCGGAATACCTTTATGAGGCGGCCCAGAACATAGCGTCTGTATCCTCCTCTATTCAAGCTGCATCTATTTCAGCAAGAAGGACGTTATGGCTGAAATCCTGGGAAGGAGATGCGGAATCAAAAAAAGTCCGTTGAGACCATTCCCTTTTCAGCAGCAGGTTTGTTCGGCCCGGAATTGGATACTATGATCTCACAGGCAACAGGTGGCAAAAGCACTTCCTTGCCGGTATTTTCTAATAGGGGCCGGAACCCTCGTGTCAGCTCCTTTCGTCAACCCTTTCAGGGGGCCTCCTTGCCTAGAGGACAATCCTTTAGGGGTAGACAACCGAATGCTCGAGGCTCCTCTGCAGGGGAAGATCCTCGTTTGCAGCTAGGCGCCAGGTTTCCAAGACCCAGGAGAAGCCTGCGTCTTGACGACCACTCTATTCTGCAGGAGGGGGCGCCAGTGGGGGGACGTCTGTCTTTGTTTCAGGAACAGTGGGCAGCGTCCTCAAGATCCGTGGATTTGGGGCATTATATCAAAAGGGTACATGATAGACCTGCTGGGCCCAGCACCACATCGTTTCTTCATAACCCCACTACCCCGAGATCCATCAAGAAGACAGGCGATACAGGATTGTGTCGCCTCTCTTCTCTTGCAAAGAGTCATCTGCAGGGTCCCAGACGACCAGAAGGGACAAGGGTTTTATTCAAATCTGTTTCTGGTCAAGAAGCCGGACGGCTCCTTTCGACCCATCCTAAACCTAAAGAACCTCAATGTGCACTTACGGGTGGACAAATTTCGGATGGAATCCCTGAGGTCAGTGATAAACGGTTTAGAGAAGGATCAGTTTATGGCGTCCATAGACATAAAAGACGCATACCTCCACGTTCCCATTTTGAGCGACCATCAGTCTCTCCTAAGATTCACAGTGGGGTCCTCCCACTATCAGTTTCGGGCTCTCCCCTTCGGCCTCTCCACAGCGCCGAGGGTTTTCACGAAGATCATGTCAGTGATGGCAGCGTGTCTTCACCTACAAGGAGTTGAGGTCGCGCCTTATTTGGACGATCTGCTCATTAAATCTTCCTCAGAGAATGGCTTACGTCATCACTTATCCCTCACCCTGGCGGTTCTCGAGGGCCATGGATGGCTGATAAACTTAAAGAAATCCCATATGGTTCCGTGTCAACGCATCGTTTTCCTAGGGCTCATCATGGACACCAGCCAGCAGAAGGTGTTCCTGCCTGCCGAGAAGATCGGTTCAATACAGATTACAACTCAGGTCTTGTCTTCTCCCAGCCCCTCAATACACTTGTGCATGCGGCTGCTGGGAAAGATGGAGGCCTCCTTCGAGACCATCCCCTTCGGTCGAGCTCATTCTCGATGTTTTCAGTGGGATCTGCTGACGAAATGATTAGGATCCAACCTACACTTGGATCTCCAGAGGATCTCTCTGTCTCCAAGTGCGAGAGAATCGCTCCAGTGGTGGCCGATTCAAGAACACTTGGCGGTGGGCAGATCCTTTGCTCCATGGTCATGGATCATAGCCACAACAGATGCCAGCCCGATAGGTTGGGGGGCGGTAGTCCTGCACCTCAGGCTCCAAGGGCTCTGGTCACTACAGGAATTATCCCTATCAATCAACATGTTGGAGTTGAAGGCAATTCTTTTAGCTCTTCGGGGGGCCCAGACTCCTTCAGGGCCACCCAGTCAGAGTTCAATCCGACAATGCCACGGCCGTGGCATATGTCAACAGACGAGGAACCAGGAGTGCAGCCGCAATGCAGGTTGCAGTTCAGATATTCCTTTGGGCAGAACAGTACGTTCCAGCAATATCAGCAGTGTTTATTCCAGGAATAAGAAATTGGGAGGCAGATTACCTCAGTCGCAATGCGATGATGCCAGGGGAGTGGTCCCTCCACCAGGAAGTATTTCAGTCTCTAGTTCAGAGGTGGGGTCTTCCGGATGTAGATCTCATGGCCTCCAGACACAACAGGAAAGTTCCCAGGTTTTGCGCAAGGGCAAGAGATCCTTTAGCAATAGCGGTGGACGTGGTTATCTATTTCCCCCGATTCCCATGCTTCCCAGAGTACTCAGAAGAGTGAGGCTAGGCGGCCGGCCGGTGATTCTAATAGCTCCCTCGTGGCCGCGTCGAGTGTGGTACGCAGACATAATATCCATGGCGGTGGAAGATGATATCCTTGGCCCGACACAAGACGATGATCTTCTACAAGGTCCTTTTTGTCACCAGAATTTACCTAAGCTCAGTTTAACGGCATGGCTGTTGAAGCCAGCCTCTGGAGGGCTAGGGGGTTTTTCATCCAGTGTAGTAAACACTATGATGAGAGCTCGAAAGCCAGTTTCGGCTCGCATCTATCACTGAATCTGGAAAGCTTATATCAGATGGTGTGAAAGTAGGACATGTCACACATCATCCTTTCGTCTCCCTCGCTTTTTGGTTTTTCTTCAGGATGGTCTGGAAGCAGGGCTTCATTTAGGTTCCCTAAAAGTTCAGGTATTGGCACTTTCAGTCTTTTTTCACCTGAAATTAGCTGATTTGCCAGATATCAAGACTTTTCTTCAGGGGGTCTTACATATTCAGCCTCCTTATGTTCCACCTACAGCACCGTGGGATCTTAACCTGGTACTGGATATGCTTAAAAGGCCTCCTTTTGAGCCTTTACTGGAGGCAGATTTTAGGTGTTTGACCTGGAAGGTTGTTTTTCTTTTGGCGATTGCATCGGCACGCAGGGTGTCGGAAACCATATCTGGTTTTTCACGAGGACAGAGCGGTTTTGAGAACGATTCCCTCCTTTGTTCCAAAGGTGGTGTCATCCTTCCATTTAAACCAGGAAATTGTAGTTCCTGTTTTTTCATCTACTTCTCAGGCTGATCTACAGTCTATGGAAAAGTTAGATGTGGTTAGGGCTCTCCGCATTTATGTTAAAAAGAACTTCGCAGATTGGACGAACAGACTCTCTGTTTGTTCTTTATGATTCTAACAAAAGAGGCTGGCCAGCCTCAAAACAGTCCATTGCGAGGTGGATTACGGCAACCATTAGGCAAGCCTACATAAAGGCTAACCGTCCTGTGCCAGAGAGACTTACGGGCCATTCCACCAGATCGGTAGGGGCGTCATGGGCAGTAAGAAATGGGGCTTCTGCTGACCAGCTTTGCAGGGCAGCAACCTGGTCTTCTGTCCATACATTTACCGAATTCTATCAGTTTAATATATTCGCATCCGCGGATGCAAATTTTGCTCGTAGTGCTCTACGAGCGGGGCTTTTGGAGCAGTCCCACCCTTAGGGGGCTGCTTTAGAACGTCCCCATGATAAGCAGTGTCCCCCAGACTGGATGAAAGAGAAAAGAGGATTTATATACTCGCGTTAAATCCGTTTCTCTGATTCCCTCTGGGGGACACTGCGATCCCTCCCTTCTGCCTTTCCTCTGTATGCTCTTGGTTGATTGACCTATCTCCTTGGAGCTTTTTAAACAACCAAGGAGGAAGAGGCGGGGGGATTGTAGAGGGGAGGGATCTGTCAGCAGTGCTAAAGTTAACTAGCTAGGTGCCAACTCCCCGAGCTCCCCTCCACAACCCCATGGTAAGCAGTGTCCCCCAGACGGAATCAGAGAAACGGATTTAACGCGAGTATATAAATCTTATTTTAGGGGTGAACTTCCCGTCTGCAGAAGAACCATGGTGGGTCTGCCATTCAGAATCCTTGCAGTTCGCCTAGTAACTTACTCCTGATAGCAGTGGTGACTGTGCTTTCCTCAGATTTCACCTTGTAGAACTTTAAGTTAGCTTTGTGAAGTGTTTTCATAATTCTTATTAGACAGCAACCTTAGTTTTGCAACAGCTGTCCAAGCAGCATGATCAAAACACTCCGCTGGTAATTACATTCCTGCAAAATGCTACACTGCAGGACAGTAATTCTGGTACCAGCATTGAGGAGTTGCTTTGGGGTGGTGGGGTCTCAGATATGGATCACTGCAGTCTGCCACTTGAGTGGTACGATAATGACCAGAATGTAAGTAAAGCCAAAACAGCAGTAAAACCAAACCAAGTAAAACCAAAACAGCAGTTTATTACAATAGTTGTAGAGCATCAAAAGATCTACCAATGAACTACATACATTTTCAAATATAATTTAAAGTTCACACATTTAACATGTTAGCACAGCCAAAGCCTCTAATCATTCATCAGCATCATAACACTGAACCGCAGCAACACTTTTCATTTAGCTTTATAAAATGATATAATGATCATAACTTTTATTCAGACTAATATGTTTACAGGAATTTACATTGTGTTCTGCATTGGGACCTAGCTATTGTCTAATATTTCTTTCCATGTGTATCAAAGAAGTGAAGGCTTTCAATTTAGGAGTTTCTTATTAATTGGAAGTTAAGAGGCTAGGGTCTAGCAAATAGTGGAAAAACAGATGGTACACAAAGGCTTATGAGTTTGGCAAACTTGCTGGGATATTTGGTGAGGACTCCCAAAAGTAAATTGTGATGGGAAGAGATTTTTTATGAAAATTTGAATACGAAATAGTCATTATTGCACTTTTGAGAAGTCTGAAGAACACATGTAAATATGCAAAGAGTTTAGCAGAATATATTTGAATAGCTGCTAGAAGGAAAAGAGGATTTTTACTCACCGTAAAATCAGTTTCTCTTACTACAGTGGGGAACACTGCGTTACCTTGGGGTATAGTAGGTGGGACTGGAGTTAGGCACTTATAAACTTGTTTGTTCCCCTGACTCCTCCCCCACTATGCCCCTCCTTTGTAGCTGACTTCAGTTTTGTATAACCAAGCCAGGAAGAGAGAAGAAGCAATTTAGAAAGCAACACCAAAGACAGCACTACTTTCAGAGCAAGGGAGGGCGTGCAGTGTCCCCCAGTGTAGTAAGAGAAACTGATTTTACGGTGAGTAAAAATCCTCTTTTCTCTGTCCTACCACTGGGGGACACTGCGTTACCTTGGGGACCTACCAAAGCTGTGTCCAAGGGCAGGAATGCTCTGGAACGGCTGTGCGCAATATTTTGTGGCCAAAACCCTGCATTTGTAAATGCAAAGGCATGCAACAAAGATAACAACATGCAGCAGAAACAGACTGCCACTCTGTACAACTGCGCCATTGAATGACGCTGTTGAGCCGTACAAAAAGCTGCAACCCTCCTGGAAAGTGCACTGTAAAAATCACTAAATCCTGCAGAAGGGTACAGACAGAATGTTGGTCGTGATGCAGTGGCAAGAGACCACCTAGACCCTGCCCCCTACGCTCTTTAGCGCTAGAGAGGCTAAAGGGCATAAAATTCCTAAACAGGAACTGTGCGAACAAGAGCACAAACTATCTCCCGTTGGAGAAACGTTACACACAAAGAGGCACAAGAATGATATACCGCAATCCCTGTGTCAGTGGTATGCAGGCACTAAACGTCAGAACCAATAATGCCTCGTACAACATGCCACTAATTTTTTGGGAAATAAAATGAGGAAGAGCCACACACACTCTCGGCCCGGATCTCCTACGAGATGTGATATCCAAGGGAGCAGCCTGCATTGAGCTAACAACTCAATCCACTCAGTGATATCCAAAAGATCACCATATACACTGATTCAACAGCTCAAGCCAATCAGCGATATCTGAATGGTTTTAAGCACTGTATCAGTGCTTCCTTAGAGATATACCAGGGAGTACTCATACAATGAGCTAAACGGCTTAACAAACTCAGCGATAACTGAGGAAGCACTCAGAGAACTGACAACGTAAGGCCATCATATATACGAGAGCACTCATACCATGGGTTAACAGCTTAAAAAAAAAATTCAGAGAGTCACCGGAGACCGAAGCAAGGCCCCTGATGATGAGAATTAGACTCCCTGGAAATATGCGACCAACCAAAAGGTGGGCTAAGCCTGAAGTAAACCCTTAAGCAAGACAACCTTCCGGTGAGCTAACCGGAGAGGCACGGAAACTGCCGCTGAAGGGAGTAAGGCGGAGACCTGAATCGGAGCCAGCTAGAAAAGAAAACCCTTTAAAGATTCCTGAGTGGGACGTGTAAAACTCAAGGAATTTACACCAACCGAATAGATTTTCAAGCCCAAAGAAACAGCTGAAGAGAAAGCTCTACGGCTGTATTTGAGGTAGCAACCATTTCCCTGTAAGGGCTTTCAGGCCATAAATGCTGGGCGTCCGACGCCACAACGTTAAACTAGATGATGGAAATCAAAAAGGGCCGAACTGCAAAATGAGGCCGCTCTGGGAACGGGGAAAAAAAAAAAAAAAACCGTCAACGCTAGTCCCCTAAACCAGGAGAACACTGCTTTGCGAGACACACGGCGGACCACCAGACTAGCTGGGATGCGCCCCTTCCTAGAAACTCTTAAACACCCACGAGGAAATGGGACCTGTAAAAAACATGTACACTCCCTAAGTTCTATGGAGACCCGACTTGGCTATGGACAAATCCACTTGAGGGTCATTAGATTGAGAACCGACAGACAAAACAGGTTAACATGTCAAAAGAACCTGGGCTCCCTCTCAGAGAGCCCTATGACCTAACCAGGAAAGCACAAAGGTATTAATCCTGGAGTGACCCACTTTATCTGGTAAATAACTGATTGCTAAGGCATTCGGCACTCAATAATACGTTGGACTCACTTGGCCCATAGTATGTCACAAATCACACCCCTCCGGCCATACACAGATCGACCCCTATCCTGCAATTAGGATATGGGTATTCCAGAAGTGCTACAAATATACAAAAGCCCTGCATTATGAGACCGAATCTCTACAGGTTTCCTGACCCCCTGCACAAGAAGGACAACGGACCCACTCAAAAATCAGTGTGGCTAAGCACCACCCGAAAGGTAAACCAGTGGATCAGGGCAGAGGGATGCTATGCACGTCCAAAACAAGGAAAACAGCTTCCCTTGATGAGAATCTCCCTGTTGAGATATGAGAGATATTCCGATGAGGAGAGCCAATGATTTACTAGAACCTTGGTATCCTATTTTATAAAACATAAACTCATGTTACTGAAAGGAAATTCTGCTAGGAACATTTTGGCACTGTGTAGAAGAGAGACAAGAATGTTCTTCGGTAGGAAGATACGGAATGTTCTATTCTAGAAGATGAGGCAGAAGCCAACACTTCTGGTGTGGTAGAATAAGCGAAGACCTGGGAAGGTCTAAAGTGACCACCTGCAAACTCAATAATGCAACCCTGCTGCTTGCTGAGGCTGCAAGTATAATATTCTGGCTGAAAACGTCTAGCTATAAGCTAAGCGTTAGTTGTAATAAAAAACTTCCATCTGCGGGAGATGCCCCCCAGACCTATGGATGTTTACCCGACTGCCACAGTACATAAACTATAAAGTACCCCTGTAAGGCTAGGCCTGACCCGGAATGTGGTACCCCGACCTTAGATCAACAGAAAGGATGAACGTATTGAACACGTAAACATCGTGGCCTGGTGTCGCTGACATAAAGACAAAAGAAAGCACACCCACCGCAAGAAGCCTTTGAATACTCATTTGTAATAGTGCCAATTGAGAGTTCCGATATTGGAACATAGTCCTGTAAGCCTGTGACAAACTAGTGTTATCATAGCTGGATGGCTATATTACTACCAGCTATGACTCTGCTGGGTGAATACAAACCACCCCAGTAACCCTTAATGTAAATAAAGGTTAGAGAACTACTTCTGTCAGAGAACCACTCTACCAGTTCTGTGTAGGAAAAACCTCTTTAGTCAACTCCCGCCGGGAATAGCAGAATAAGAGAACTGAACAACCACATGGTTGTCACCAGCAGGGATTACTTCCCTTGTATTCACTCTGACAGGTAAGTGAGGGAAGATGAAAATCTGGCCTGTCTATTACCGTTTACCTGGCTTTTTGTCAAAAGACAGACACCAAGAGAAATATATGAGGAAAAACATTTTCTCAATAGGGTATCACTAAGGCTTAGGTTGCAAAATGAAATAAAGACTGGTGTTTTGCCAATGCTAAAACTGTGTAAAGTTTAAGCCGGAATAATCCACCTTGTGTGTGTAACCAGAGGGAATAATGTTTTTGTTAGTAAAACCAAAATCGAAATAGACATCCTCTAGTGAGAAATGACCTACATCCTGATTCTGACTGTGACAACAGTGAGAGATAAAAACCTGCCCATCTTTGGAAGATGGTGAACAACAGCGTCTTTGTTCAGATGGTTTTCCACCTGAACAGCGTAATGCCGCTTCTGTTTTAACGGACATATATAAGCTGTGTGGGGGCTTAACCAGCACAGTGTAAACATGTTTAGAAGCCTGAAAAAGGGTATACTCACGTACCATTTTGACTTTAAAATCACCTTAATGAGTTCCACCATCCGAGGCGACAGTGATTTAGGCTAGACATGTTTCTGAAAAACTGCTGACACCGAAATGGGAGCACCCCGATTGTAGACCCTAGGCCATTGATGCTGTCGTAGATTTAGTCCAGCTTGACTACTTGTTCGCCAAGCCAAGTCTCATAAGCTGCACAAAGAGCATCCGGGCTAAGCTGTAGAAAAGGTGATATTAAAATATATATATATTTTGTACAGACATAATGCAACTTAGGTGTACCAGCGAGGTCCTCTGACACCTAAGACAATGGTAAGCAAAAGGTCAGGAATATAAATGAATCTCGTCATTTGTACATAAATATTGTCAGTACAGAGGGAAATCTCCTACTGGGGGAGTCTTTCCAGCCATAATGCAATGGAATATATGAATATATGAATATATGAATATATATATATATATATATATATATATATATATATATATATATATATATATATATATATATATATATATTTACACACACAAACACACGTGTGCATATAAAGCATTCTGGATAATCCAGAAGTACATAGGGCACCTGTGTATCATAGTACAGACATACCAGAGAATGTCTTACTACACTTGGGAACTCTGCTGCAGACACATTGAAAATTAAAAGGCACAAGTTGCAATAACAAGCCCTTTATATATATATTAGATGTTCAATGCAGCATAGAAACTCCTGTAGGCTATATACCAGGTAGCTTCTAGGAAATAGACAGCAAGTGTGAAAACAGTCCTAGTCTATATCCAATAAAGACTGAACAAGTTAACTTTTGTTTCACAAACAAACACAGAGGTACCGGCAGATTGGAGGCAGAGATAATTCAGCGTGCAGCCCGATGTCTGTCTGGCACAGACTCCAGGCATGGGCGCCGTCTGTTGTACAATAGCTGAAAGGGGGAGGGAGTTAAAACTTCCATCCGTCCCTCAAGATGGCCACGTCCACGTGCCGCCGAACTGCACATAACAAGTATGTCAGTTGGCTTTAATAATGCATCCACCGCTAGTTTTAAGATGCCCAGGCTGCGGGGAGCCTGAGCGAGCTAATCGCCTTTAGTGCAGCGCGATTGCGTCGCTGTCCCCACCGCTCGCTGCCCAGAAGCGGGAGGAGGCGGGGGACCTTGCCGGCAAGTCCGCGGGGGAAGGAGAGGCAAATGTACCTTCACTCCCGCCCGACAAAGAATAAAGGGCCCCGGCCGTTTTACATATCCATATGGAGATTCTGGCTGCTGAGAGCTGCTGCCTGAATGGCAGGTACAATTAGTGGGCCAACTGCTCATTTCTAGGGAGATACTGCCGGCAATGGTGCAAGGTAAGAGAGGCAAGCTGCTACTTACCTTGCGCGGGGACCTGGGTGAAGTAAACCTCAGAGGCTATTCACCCACTCTAGGACTTAGATCCCCACGCTGCACCTGCAAAAGGAATAAAATAAAAACATGAAAACTATAACTAAACTAAGTATAGGCAGGAGCCTATACAGAAGTGACCTTTCTCCAGAAGGCACTTACAACAACTGAAGTCAGCTACAGAGGAGGGGCATAGTGGGGTAAGAGTCAGGGGAACAAGCAAGTTTATAAGTGCCTAACTCCAGTCCCACCTACTATACCCCAAGGTAACGCAGTGTCCCCCAGTGGTAGGACAGAGAAATCTGACAAAGTGATTATCAATCTTTTCATAATGTGATTACAGCTATCCAGTCATGGAATGTTTCCTTGAAATACATATATGTTCCTGTCCACAGTCCAGTGGTTTTATATTACATGGCCAAAGTTATATGGACATCTGAGCATCTCATCCATCTTTATGCGCTTGTTGAATATCTCATTCCAAAGCTATGGGGATTCACTTGGAACTCTAGTGCGTGTTGCGAAGAACAGACTATTTATACACGCTTCAGCAATTACGTTGAGCCTGTGATCTACTGCTTCGTGGCTGAACTGTTGCCACTGCTAGACATTTCCACTTCACAACAGCATTTACAGTAGAGCAGGGAAGAAAGCTTGTTAGAAAGTTGACACATGACAGTGTCACGTTGAAAGTCACTGAGCTCTTCAGTACGCTCATTCTTCTGCTAATGTTTGACTATTGAGATGCATAGTGGTATGTTTGGCAATTTCAGCTGCACCCATAGGCAACATGTGCATAAAATCAAATACTAATTAGAAGGGGGGACCACCATACTGTTTTTGGCCATATAGTGTGTGTATAGTTGATAGAACATATGGAGGTTACAGGAGTTACTAAAATATTGAAACAGGACAGCACTGCCTTAATAGAAGCTCACTGAGAGACAGAATCTGGGAAAAAAAAAAAAACAAAACAAACAATCACATACACTTACCAGGTCCTCCAACTTGGCAAAGAAATATACATGCCAGCCATCAACAAGTATTTCAGGCTTATGACCATCTGGGTAAATCTAGAAAAAGATTAAACAGTTTAATTACTGGGGGGGAAAAAAAAGGGCAAGATATATCATGATATTTCTGCTTAATACCATGTGCACCTGTTAAATCACCAGTTACAAGTAGGCAATCATGGGCTTCAACTGAATCCATGATGCAATAATGTCAGCATAGAGGAGCATTACACTCAACTATTTATTAATTTGTATATGGAAGAGGGGGGGGGGGGGGGGGGGGAGAGAAATGTAAAGTGAAATCACTTTAACAAATCAAATCATTTTTGTTTAATATGTGTATGTTAAACAAAAACAACAAGCCCCCCCTCCACCACAGTCTTAAGCAATATCCCAACTAAGAACTAATCTCAGGAGCATTCTGACCAAACTGGTCTACAAGTCTATATAGAGTTCCTTCTGGTGCACATGAAATTTTCATGATGCACCGTATTATTGACCAAGGTCACTTATTCATGGAAATCAGGATTCTCACATACTCTCATAATGACAACTTTGGTAAATGTACTGAAGTTGAACCGCAACAATGCTTTGAATTTTTTCACTCATTCACAAAATAATCTATTGCAACTATTACACCGAAGAATTCCTTTCCAGTCTAGGTAGAGGCAGATTAGAAAACACCCTGGATGGTATATAAAGTAGCACCTAGTCTTCCGCTATGCCTGATTATTTCAGAGCCACCTTGGGAACTCAAACATAAGCATGGGTGGGAAACGAATTAAAAAAAAACAAAAAGAAAAAAAAAACACTACAAGTGTTCTATAGCTCACTAGCCAGCCAAAGCCATCCATATGCAGATCAAGACTGCCCGAAATGCTCACATTTTGGCTCACCTCTTGGAGAACAGGTATAACAGGTGGGTTCCTCTGCTGAAGGAAGTATAGCACCATAAGTGTATATGCATATGAAGACAAGCTGCCTCGTGAAGCATCTCCAATGTCACAAATCTTGAGAAATAAAGAGTGAACGTTTTAAAATTGGGGCAACAAAAAAAACATAAACATAAAAAAACATAAAGCTTAATAAAAATCTCAAAATTAGAACTGTACCTTTGTGAACACTTTCATAATGTAACAGAGGTATTTGACTCTTGGGTCAATTGCAGCATAGGATGCCAAAAGGTGAGTGTTATGAAGAGCCTGCACAATAAGAAAGTTACATCACATCTCATTCATTCCAACTTGATTCAGCATGATGGTTAAAAGGACCGAAAACTTAATTTTGCAAGAAATTAAATCCTATTAAAAGTTATGCACAAACATTGTAATAGTATTGCAGTGGTTGTTTATGCTCATCATGGGTTCAGCCTTTGCATATGAAAGTCAAATTCATAGCAGAGATGAAAAGTTTATGTAAAAACTCCTACAATGTAAGTTTGATAGGGTATGATTAGTATATTGCTTCATGCTGTGCATGGTCATGCTGAAAATTATACATTAGGGGCCCGATTCATTAAGGATCTTAACTGAAGAAACTTCTTATTTCAGTCTCATGGACAAAACCATGTTACAATGCAAGGGGTGCAAATTAGCATTCTGTTTTGCACATAAGTTAAATACTGTTTTTTCATGTAGCACACATACTTGATAGCTTATTTGTACACGGAAATTTAAAGTTGATATTTCTGTGCTACATGAAAAAACAGTCAGTATTTAACTGACTGTTAAACTGACGTAACACCTAAGGGCACTGACCACATCAAGGAGCATTGGAGGACTGTTCTTGTGATCTAGAACAGCAGAACAGCAAAAGCAGGGACAACAATTTCCTGATTGAAATGAAACTGGGCAACAACCTTAGGAACAAAAGGAGGGCATTGTGCGAAGCACCGCCCTGTCTTCATAACAAAACAAAAAAAATAACAAAAAAAAAAATCAAACCGGGGGGGTGGGTTCAAGAGATAAAGCCCCCCAACTCCGAAGCCAGGGGCGAAGGCTCAAATGGTTCCTTAATCAGAGCCTGTAGAACGAAATTCAGGTCCCACGGCTCAACAGGATGAATGAGGGGAGGCAATAAATGAAGCCTTCCTCGGCAGCCATAGTCATGACTACCTTAGATGAAAAACCCTTTTCTCTTAGAATCATGGTCTCCATAGCCACACCGTTAAAGTCAGCAGACCCAACAAGGGACACCAAAGGGGACTCTGGGTGATTAAGTCTGGCCTGAAAGGTAGTCGGAATGGAGGTTCTACTACCATGCCTAGCAGATCTGAGTACCAGGCTCGGCACGGCCAGTCTGGAGCCACAAAGATGGTTTTCACCAGTTCCCTCTTCAGTTTCTTGAGAGCCCTCAGGATCATAGGAAGAGAAGGGAATAAACTAGATGAAACCACCACGGAATCACTAGAGCGTCCACGAATCCCACCGCAGGATCTCTGCTTTTTGAGCAAGAGAGGGGAACCTTGAAGTTCAACCGCAAGGCCATCAGATCTATTTCCGGACGACCCCAGCGATGAACCAGAAGATCGAAGACTTCCGAATGAAGGGACCATTCTCTCGGATGCACTATGTTTCGGCTGAGATAATGAATATTGCTGATCTAATTGGAATATGTTTCTCTGCCCACAGCATTATCTTGGTCACTTCGCTCATGGCCCTGGCAATGAGTGTGCCGCCCTGGTGATGGAGGTACGCTACTGCAGTCGCATTGTCTGATTGGCTTCCCGCAAAGAAACACCCGAACCTGTACCAGCACCTTGCAGATAGCTCGTAGCTCCAAAGTTGATGGGCCACTAGAGTCCCATCAACTTTGGAATCTAAGGGTTGATATGAATCCTCCCCAACATGACAGACTTGCATCTGTGGTGACAATCATCCATTCCCATAAATCATCCCTGAAGAGGTGTGACCTGAGCAGCCACAAAGAGGGACTGGCGGACAAGATGATGAATGATCATTGCTTGTTTAGCTGAGAGAGCCTGACCATCTGTACAGGATTTCCCACTGAGGAGCTCACGAATGAAACTGAGCATAAGGCACTGCTTCAAAGATGGCTGAAGATGAAACAACCTCCGGGAAATCAATGTGGATGATGACAGGATCCAGGAGCAATAATGCTCCTGGATCCTGTCATCATCCACATTGATTTCCCGGAGGTTGTTTCATCTTCAGCCGTGCGATCCTATTAGCCTGTGGTGTCACGATCGGGTCAACCGCTACTAAAGCTTCACATTTGGATTAGAATCTACAGCTACGGCTTGACCACGGGCTCTACGGAGTCTTATTACCCTATGAGAGGTGTATGCGCATACAGACCATACTGCGGGACTGATCATCGGACCAGGTCTGTATTGCGCTGACTGCTAATGCAGGAAGTGACATCTATTACCTGTAAGAGTGTTCATCATTGGAAATTAATGGCGTTTATTTACCTCTGGGATCTATGTGCAAGACATATTGAAGTGGTGCTTATGGTGAATAACACCGTTGATCAAATATATTCATTACCAGTGTGGCCACACTATACATCCATTACTGCACCACATTGTGTTCCTATTTCCGGATCATTGGACAATTGTATATCTATGCTGTGGGACATTGTTTTGCCACCTATAATATCATTACGTATACCATGTGTACTGTACGACTTTATAGTTATATATCCCCCACAATTAGCCTTGTCAAATGTTCACTGGCCAGTGATATTATATGTTTTATTAATAAAGTGTTTTATATTTTCACCACAAGGATCTATTAGTGTATTATATGTATATCAGTAGCCAGCGCTGTTTGTTTTGCTATAATACAAACAACGAATACGTGCACCGAATCGGATGTCCTCCTGAAAAATTCTTAGCACCCCGACCACATCCATAGAATCCATGGAACCTGTCCCTGAAGACTATCGGCCACCCTTAAATAACAAAACCACTATGTCTTGGACCACATGAAAGCTGGAGATGGACGCATGTACAAGTGGACTGACTGTCTGTGGTAGGTCAAAACCTGAGCCGTTCGATTCCTCAGGGATTGAGATGTCCACCAGAAGGAAAACCTTTTGTTTGTTAGTGTCTATGATTAGTCCCAGAAAGGTAGTTTTCTGGCACGGAATCAAATGTGACTTTTCTTGATTTATCCCTTCGTCTCCAGGGTCTCGATAGTGAGGGCCAGGTGCTGATTCAGCAGGAGAGCGGAGGAGGCTATTATGAGAAGATCGTCAAGATAGGGCACTATTTGCACTCCTCTGGAATGAAGACAGGCTGCCATTAATGCTATTATTTTTGTAAACACTCTTGGTACTGTCAGAAGGCCAAATGGGAGAGCTTTGAATTTGTAGTGAGACGGTCTCACCGCAAAACTGAGAAGGGACTCATGAGCCTTCTACATAGGTATGTGAAGGTAGGCATCTTTGATGTCTATAGACGCCATGAATTGATCTGGTTCAGTCCATTGATGACTAATCCGAGTGATTCCATTCGAAACCTGACCACCCAAAGGTGCCGGTTTAACCGCTTTAGATTTAGCACAGGCCGGAACGAGTCATCCAGCTTTGGGACCAAAAATATTGGAGTAGAACCAGTCTCTTTTGGTGTTCCAGAACCTGGCGGATGACTCCAGAGGAAAGAGGCAACACATGTAAGCATCACCTATATCTTTTAAGAGTCTCAGGGTAAGCTGGTTGTGAAGAACAGACTACGAGGCGGACCTGATAAAGCCATCATGCATCCTCTCGTCATGATCCCCCGAATCCAATAGTCTTCTGAGGACACTGCCCACTGATCTCTGAACAGTAGCAGACATCCAGCCACTCCCGCAGCTGCAAGGAAGGGAGGGAGACAGACGTATCTTCCACAATGTAGATAGACTTTACAAAATAGTAGGTTTTTTTTTTTAGTCAATATTATCCTGCAGGGTGGCTGTCCTTGGGATAGGTAGTGTGGTGGGTTGTGCCAAGTGCACCACCGGTGAATCAACCCTTGGAACCTGTTCCCAACGGTTGATATCCTCCTCCTGTAATGGAAATAAAGACTGATACCTTTGCGAAACAGTACATTTCCTATCTAGTTGTTTCCAGGAGGTTTCCGCTATTTCCTGCAGTTCTACTGATGGAGGAAAGTGGGTTGCACTTTTCTAGCTTTTTTAGAGACTTTGATCAGATGTTCTAGTCTCTTCTAGATCCAAAATACCTAATGTCTGACGACCTGGTGGTAGCAGTTCGTCAGACATATGCTGTTACTATAATAATTTACACATTCACCAACACAAAATACAACCTTGTTAGAAGTATACGGAGAATGCTGCACAGGAAACATTACTGTATGATTTAAAATTATATAAATTACTTTTAAAGTTTAATTTCAAGATCTTATTTGAACCACAGATATACACTTACCAATGTGTTGTATAAACTGATGTCTCCTTCGAGGCTACTTCTTGCATGGTAAAACTTTACAATTGGCACTTTTGCAGTGGTAATACAAAGGATGTTTCTCAACCCTGTAATATTATCAATATTATTATTAGCATGCAAAATGTTTATTACTCAGCAAGAGGTGCAAACATACCAACATTGTTGTGATGATTATGTAGTAAATCCAATGACTGATTGTCATTTTCTGTTGAATCCACGTATGACAATGTATATTGTATGTAACCTTGTAATGTAATCTCAACGTGTACTTTCCTAGATACATGAGTGAACCTATGCAAACGTCAATCTATTGAAATTATCCAGACCAGGGAGAGATGGGAATCTGAAGAATTTGAAGCCCCAAAGCTGTAAACCATCTAGCCAAGCAGAACAAGGAGAGGTGAGAACTCAAAGTCCAGTGAACAGTCCCGATCTCAGGACATCCCTAACTCAAGTCGAAAGCCCTGTGACATTTTGGAGATCAATCTGTCTTTATTGACAGCTAAACTCCGTCATAAAAATGCACACGTTATTGTCTATCAAGATTGAAATGTCTCATTTCTCAATTGTGTTCCCTCACACACCAAGTCTTAACTAGTAAGTAGTGACTCTGGTTTTATTTCCTATTTTATTTTCTGAAACTTACTTGGAAATATTTTTCAGATTAAATTTAATGACAAGACCTGCTATAAATTGCACAAGGCTTAGTTACAAAAAAAGTTAGTGTGTTCTCCGTGTAGTTATGAAGCCCAGGGAGGCTCATGCTATATGTGCATGTGATTTAATTGTGAAACAATATCTGGTTTTGGTGAACGTAAGGACACCATAATAAATCCTTTGTGGTGGCAGAAAAGGTGTATTCATTGCTAAGTGACTAATGTGATGCTGTATCTGGGACAGGTTGGGAGTCTGACAAATGTATAATTATTTAGGGGGAAAAAATTACTTCTGTATACGTATAGTTTTTCTACAGTTAAACAGTGGGCCAAAAACAAAACTGTCAAACCACATTTTTTACCATGTGGTGTTTAATTTGTATTATCTTATTTAAACATTCACTTAGTTATGATCTACATTATAGTTGAACAGTGAGGAATGTAATATTTGGCTTTTAAAGAATAAAACGGACCAATTATGTGGCGAGAGATTTGGCCATTTTGTAGTTTTATATATATAGCTAGCTCACTGTTATCACAATGGTTTGGCTGTTCAGTGTTTAAATCTCTGACTGCACAAGACTAATGTAAAAAGTTAGACAGCACTTGAAAAACATTTAGTATGACTAGGTATTAAGAAAACTAAAAACTTTACACCCCCAAAAGGATTTA
Source organism: Mixophyes fleayi (assembly GCF_038048845.1). NCBI lineage: Eukaryota > Metazoa > Chordata > Amphibia > Anura > Limnodynastidae > Mixophyes > Mixophyes fleayi. Next base: position 296,038,465 of record NC_134402.1, read on the forward strand.
ATGGTCATTTCAGACATTGAACAGAACCAGCTAACAAATGGACAGGTGCAGCAACCAAAAGTTAAAACAAACCCTGCCCCCAACAATTAAGCCCCCCCCCCCCCCCCCCCATCATGACCAGATGGGATTCACACCTTAACCAATTTGCTGCTAGGTTAATAATTTGTAAATTTAAATAAATAAAAGGGTTATTTTATTTTGGGGGAGGGATACTTGGAATGAAACAAAAATAAGCCCTTTAAATTCATAAATGGGGCTCTGACATACCTGTAGAAGGATACTTGCAGTATGAACGGAAACTTACAGTAGGGGTATTGAAAGTAATTCAGGCATAAGTCCAAGGGTTGACAACTTCTATAGTAGTTCCAAAATCTTACCTGCACTGCATTACTAGCAGGTACAACATTTAAAAAAAAACATACCTTGATGCTTTCTAAGATGTCTTGCCAACTCTTCAATAGTCCATATGGAGTCAAGTTCCTATAATAGGAGTGACACAGATTACATGTTTGTTTTTTACAATTAATTTTATAGTGCTATTTATAATTACCTCAGCAGTTTCAAGGCCATCAAATGTCATACAAATATCTAGATCACTCTGTTTAAACCCAAAGCCATTCTTTGATGATCCAAACAAGTTAAGCCTGGCGCCTGAAAAAGTGGAAAAAAAAATATAAAGATTCAATAATGCGTAAAAAAAACAAACAACCTTTATTTTTTACAGTTTATCTAGAGACAGAGGGCCATATCCTCCCACCCAGGTTCTGGCCTAGAGCCTTTACAATATCTTAGTTCAGATAAAGTTTTGACAACACCTTGTTCTAAAAAGAAGCCTTGGTGCACAGAACAGCTCATATGGTCTGTATAGACCGAGCAGTCAATTCAGTTGTCACAAAGTGTTGATAACCAGCAAGAAGCACACTTTCTAGAAAAAGGAACTCAAAATAAACTAATTCAAGAAGCTTGAAAGGATGCTTCCGTAAGGTCAAAGACGACCAAGTTCAGATCCCACACTTGAGACTCTGAGAGGCTAGTCACAACTCAACATCCAGGCCATCCAGAAAGAAGTACAATAACCATGTATGTTTAAAGAAAGTTGCGGGAACACCTTTACTTTCACACACGCCTATGCAAGTTTTCCACATTTTCTGGGGAAAAGAAAAGCCCGTCTGAGCTAAAGAGCTATCTGAGAAGATCATTCGGACCAAAGAATCATGGCCTCAAAAAGCCATGCAGTTAAAACCAGCCATGATAAGTATTGGTGGTAAAATGGGCCCTGGAGACTACCACTCTTCTCTAACTGATGGACTCCATGGTTGTTCTGTGCAATGCTTAGAATACCAGCATACATGGTCTTTATCCAGCCTGGTGCTACCAGAATTACTGATACACCCTCTCTTGGGCTTCTTCAGTATCAGATGTAGCATGGGAATTGGAATAAAAAAAATAAAATATAAAAAATATAAATATAGCTACCTTGTGGTTCAACCAAACCAAAAACCCATCATGTTCATCTTCATCATCATTTATTTATATAGCGCCAACATATTCCGTAGCGCTTTACAATTGGGGACAAACATAATAAACTAATAAACAAACTGGGTGAAACAGACAAAGAGGTGAGAAGGCCCTGCTCGCAAGCTTACAATCTATGGGACAATGGGAGATTGACACATGAGGTTAAGTCTACATTTTGCATTTTGGCCCAGCCAGACTGTAAAGGTAAAAGGGACTCATAAGCTAAATGATCCTGTCACACAAAAATGTTGGTCAGGGGGTAGTTGTCTTGTGTAAAATTGTGTAACAGGTGGTAACAGGCTAAAGGTAGTGAGGTTAAGAGGGCAGTTGAGGAATATTATAAGCTTGTCTGAAGAGGTAGGTTTTTAGAGAACGCTTGAAAGTTTGAAGACCAGAGGAGAGTCTTATTGTGCGAGGGAGAGAATTCCATAGAGTGGGTGCAGCCCGAAAAAAGTCCTGTAACCGGGAATGGGAGGATGTAATGAGGGTGGATGAGAGATGCAGATCTTGTGTAGAACGGAGTTGCCGAGTTGGGAGATATTTTGAGACGAGAGGAGATGTATGTTGGTGCAGCTTTGTTGATGGCTTTGTAGGTTAGTAAAAGTATTTTATTTTGGATTCGGTAGAAAACAGGCAACCAGTGTAGAGACATACAGAGTGAGTCAACAGAGTAATAACAATTTGCAGGAAAATCAGTCTTGCTGCAGCGTGCAAAATAGATTGTAGGGGTTTGAGTCTGTTTTTGGGAAGACCAGTAAGGAGGGAATTGCAATAGTCCATGCGGGAGATAAGTGCATGAATTAAGGTTTTTGCAGTGTCTTGCGTGAGATATGTGCAAATTCTGGAAATGTTCTTTAGATGTATGTAGCATGATTTAGATATAGATTCAATGTGGGGAACAAAGGATAGGTGTGAGTCAAGGATTACACCTAGGCAGCTAGCTTGTGGGGTGGGATTTATGGTCATGTTATCAACATAGATAGAAATGTCAGGCATGCTCTTGTTGGTGGGTGGGAATATTATTAACTCTGTTTTAGAAAGATTAAGTTTGAGTTGGCGAGAGGACATCCAAGATGATATGGCAGAAAGACAGTCAGTTACACGGGACAACACAGATGTTGAGAGATCAGGAGAGGATAGATAGATTTGGGTGTCATCCGCATAGAGATGATACTGAAATCCAAAAGGAACTTATTAGATTTCCAAGAGAAGCGGTATAGATAGAGAACAGCAGAGGACCTAGCACTGAGCCTTGTGGTACTCCAAATGATAGGGGAAGCAGAGCAGAGGTGGCTCCAGAGAAATTAACAGTGAAAGAGCAATTAGAGAGGTAGGATGAGAACCAGCATAGAACAGTGTCTTGAAGACCTAGGGATTGCAGCGTTTGTATGAGAAGAGAGTGGTCAACGGTGTCAAATGCAGCCGAGAGATCCAGGAGAATTAGGAGAGAGTAATGGCGTTCAGTTTTAGCAGTGATCAGATCATTGACAACCTTGGTCAATGCAGTCTCTGTGGAGTGTTGAGAACGAAAGCCAGACTGAAAAGGATCCAACAGGTTGTTAGCGGAAAGAAAGCGTGTGAGGCGAGTGTAGGCAAGTCTCTAGAAGCTTGGAGGGGCAAGGGAGCTGAGAGATGGGACAGTAATTTGAGAGAGAGCTGGGTCGGAGTTTTGTTTTTTTAGAATAGGAGTAATCACTGCGTGCTTGTATAGTGATGGAAAGATGCCAGTAGATAGTGAGAGAATACAGATTTGAGTTAGAGGTGAAATGAGCACAGGAGACAGGGATCTACCAATTTGCACCTTCAAAACAAACATGAAAAAACTACCTTTCAAAAATTTGTTTGAAAATCCTCAGGTCACCCCATGATGACTTTCATGCAGACTCAATAAGTCAGCCTCCCAACTGTCCACCCCTGGATAAATAACACAGATCAATGTTGCATAAAATTCCACCATTGCATGATCTTTGTTCCCTCCTTCCTAGAGGACTTCTGGTTCCCCCTGGTGGTTTATATATGGCAAATCTGCTGCGCTGTCAGACCCTCATTATGGGCACTATCCTAATTCAGTCTAAGACTGGTGCCAAGAGGAAGCTAAGGCTACCCATAAACATTCTTAAGCTCAGAGCTGCGCTAAACTCTCTGCTGCAAAGGTCCAGCGTCACTGCTTCCCATCTCTGCGTGCTGACATCTGTGGTTACTATGGTCCAGTCCCACGGAGGCGCGGGGGCCCTGGTTGAGATTTTGCCTCTTCAGCCCCCACAGAAGGAGCAGACAAGTGTGAGAAGACATAATGAAAAAGGATACCCCTTGGGGACAATTTTTTTTTTACAAATTGTCTATGTGGAGGGTGCAGAGAGGCACAAGAGCAGGCAAGATATGTTTTTCGTTTCAGTAGGGCCAGCCTTACTCCCAGCACAGCCCCCTCTATAGCCCATGATGAGCAGTGTACCCCAAATGCCTAAGAAAAGTCATTTTGGAATTGTCTCTGCATGTAGAAGTGGGACCATGAGGAACAAAATGGCACTAGAAATTATGCCAGCTAGTAAACAGTGGAAAGGAATGATGCATCTACAACAGAACTTTGATCACATTAGAACAGAAAAAAAAAATCCATCAAGCTGAATCATGGCGTTTGGTTAGTTAGGAGAACCAAGTATATTTATGGCATCTTGAAACTTGTATTCTCATGCATTTGCTTTATGGGTTGTAAAATGCTGTCAAGCTCAGTGGTCTAGTAAAAAGCGAAGATTCTGTGCCACTCCCCCGCCCATCATGTGAAGAAAGAAAGTTAAAACTAAGTTACAAGTGTGGGAATTCATAAATGAACGAATGATGAAGTTGAACTGGAAAAGCAGACTTAAGGGATTTCTGTATGAGAGACATGAGATGAAAAGCGCAAAAGTGATCATAGCATTGGTATTTAATCATGCTGTAACAAATGAAGTAGTTCTTTAAGGAAGATAACTTCTAAATAGGCAATAGAATAGGTGCTAAAGGATAATTAAGTTAACTCCTGTTATTAAGAAAACAGTGTACCAAGATTTTGCTGATAAATCAGCTCTTGCATCAAATACTGCACATGTACCTTAAAGCTCTCTATAAATACCAGTGTAAATTCCCATAAAGAGTGAAAGATTGTTCTCTATTTTGTACAGGTCTTTACAGTACTGATACTGTTATTCATTTAATATGCAAAGTAAACACATTTTCGCTTTATATGAGCCTATATTTCCTGATTTCTTCTACAATACCACACAAGTGGCAGATGAGAAAAGCTGTAAAAATCAGTTGTATGACTGCTAGAAGAAAATGTGTATAGAGAAAGAGTGCACTTACATGTGACATGGGGCAGGTCTATGCTATGTAGTTCTGAAATTCTATATTTACCTTGAAATTCACGCCTGATGAACTCTTCCAGATCCTGTCTTATAAGTTCCCGGGCCTTATCCTCTAAAGTAGTAGGAGAGAAATCCTCTACAAGAAAAAAGAAAAAAAAAAAAAAAAAAAAAAAAAAGAAGTTGCTTCGAATTTTGCCTTTTTTTTCCCCCTTTGTCCAAGTTTGTTGCAGTATTTTCAGATACACATCTTGTGCTTCTAAATCATTCCTATGTGCACACTATTACAGCTGCATAGAGTATAAAAGGCTATAAGACTGAGCACTAATAAAAAAAAAATATAACCCAATAAGTATCAAAAATGGCAACAGCAGAGCATGCTAGACCTACAAAAATGTACTGTATTGTATTTGATCTTTATAAAACAATAGAAGTACTTACCACAACACTGCATACAAACTTGATCCAAAAGCTGTTGGAATTTATATGAGAGGGGTGGCAGAGGTTCCAGTTCAATCTTCTTGAAGTCTTCTGGACACTCTCTCTTTAGATGTCCTTCTTTCTTACACAAGTAACACACAACTGTGGGCAGCTGAATGGAGGATTAAAAAAACAATACACAACTCTTGTATATTTAATTTTGAATACAGAAGAAATACATCCTCTGCAAGCCTCTACTTTGAGCAGAATGTTAAAGTGGTAAGATGAAGCTTGAAATTAAACTAAACTAAAATACAAGCGAATCTTGTTTATGAAATATTGGAATGATTTTCCACTTTGTCAGATAAAATGCAGCACTATAAAAAATTGTCAATTACCCACCAGAAGTTGTAATGAATAGGCTTATGAAACACCTAATTAGTCCAATTTAACAGACTTTTATGAATAACTCCCCCCATAAAGCAAATGGCCCAGTACGTCCCTTTTTCATTATTTTTGGTAGATGTGCTTAAATGGTTTTTCATTAACTTCTTTAAAGTAAATCATGCTTTTGCATTGTATCCTGAAGCCATGGGTGGGTGGGGGGGGCGCGGTTTAAAGGACTGATATCATGAGATATATATATATATATATATACATATACACACATATACACATATACACATATACACATACACAGAATTGCCAAGGACTAAGGCACTTTATTTTTTTTTTAATCTTCAAGCACAGCATTGTTCCTTCCTCCTGTATATCCCCATTGTTCGAACAAAGCCCCACAGAACAGAGCCAGGAGGTAAACAAAAAAAAAAAAAAGAAAAAATTAAGATGGCAACCCAAAGCATGCTTTACTTTAATAGAAGAAGGAACAAAGTGTGGGGAAACCCCCAATGTAGTCAGAATTATTATTAATCCAATTGGGGGCAATGGTAGCATGGGGATCTCCATAATATGCCCTTCGAGCAAGACCACAAAGGGTCATGGTGAGCAGCACCTTCCGACCAAAACTGCCATCCTTTGATGCAAACCTAGAACCAGAGATGTTCAGAGGACCATATGATCACCAGTTGCAAGGTCATCTAAACATCTCAGGTCCTCATGGTCCAGCTGCTCTGCTTCATGGGTGGAGGGGCACAGAGCTTCGGCAGTCATCTGGTAGAATAAGTCTTTAAGTTATGAGAAACAGGTTTTCCAAACTCCAGTCTAAGTGATGAATCACAGAAGTGATCCATCTAGCTGGTCAAATCTTTTTGAAGCATCATTTGGGAAGGACCAGAAGTCTGCTATTAGTCTAGTTTTCTATATCATTAATGGTCCATTTAGCAAGTTAAGAGATCCTTCCTCCTCAGGAGGACGGATTTGGTTATTTGGTTGGAATCCTGATGTTCTGAATTGAGTGCAATTTAGAAACCACCCAAGGCTGCAAAGATGGTTTTGTGCAGAGAAGGCCATAAGTTTGTTTTTTTTTAATGAAAAGATGGTTAGATCTACAAGACAGTGCCCCAGTACTAATAAACCCTCCAGGCTCTGGTCTCAGGTGAGAAACTTGAGATCCAGTGGTTGCGATGCCTTCAATGTGAATGTTAGTCTCAAATGTGTCACACCCCTGAAGAATGTATGCTCCTTCAGTAAGAGTGCTAGCCTCTTCTGCAAGAAACCAGAGTGCAGCGTTCTGAAACTTGAGCAAATGCATTACCCAAGCTATCCAAACTTGTAGGAACATAAAGAGAGGCCAACTGGAAAGAAACTACTACTCTCACCTGATCCAATAATATTTGGCTGAATCAGATCTCCTAGCCTGTAGCATGGTTTCAAATCACCCTGTCATGAAAACCCCTCAAGAGTCATGGGTTCAACCGCCACATGGTTAAATTCTGTGGTAAAACTGTTCCTGGGCTAGCAGATACTGCCTTGGGAGAAACCACCAAAGCGGGCACACTGGCCAAGGAAGTGATGGTGCACAGGCATGCTAAGGATGTCAACAAGGACACTCGTACTCTATCCTTTTGAGAAGGTGCGGTAGCATAGTAACCAGTGGGAATAGAGATATTAGGTGAAAATCTCAAGGAATAGATTGGGATATAGAAGGAGGGAGGAGCAAAGTCTTGTTTAAGATTTTTCTTTTTAAATGTGCCAGAGTCCAGAGGGATCCTCTATATCCCATAGTATTAGTGTCCCCCTACTGGCTGAATGTATTATACCTATATTTACATGCAGTTTCCTGATGTGCCAGGATCTAAATGGACAAGTGGTGCCATGTAGCTTTCCACTCTACTCTACTCCTACTGCAAGCGCTGATGCTTTTCACCCATGACCTAGCCATTATGAATAGGAAATAAGTGAGGGAGAGTATAGACATGTTAGGAAAAGGCCAAGCAGCAAGGGTAAAGTAATGTGGTGTGGGACTGCTACATACATCTAGGTATCTGGCAGATTGAGTAATCAGCATATCCAAATATAATTTTTTTTGACTGCACCCAAAACATTGCAGTTTTGATTGGAGTTATCCTTAACAAAATTAGGGAAAGTTTAACAAACCTACATAGTTTTATTCAATCTTACCTTGCCTTTTGTGAAAGTTGGTTTGTTAAATTCATAAAACAAACAATTGTCAACTGCCATCAATTTCTTAGGGTCTTCATCTTTTAAAAGGTCAGTGTCAGAAATATCCACAGTGCTTTTATTAAGGTCTTTTAAATTGCCAGCAAGCACACGTCCAATCTGATCATCTTCAGACAATAGATCTACTGAGCCAGTGTAGTTCTCCAGCTCCTCATCAGTTACAAGACTATCTAAATGCTCTCTGCGGTTTAAAATCAAACTATTTTCTTCATAATCATCTTCTTCATCAGTTGAATTATTTACTGCTGCCAAACTAAAATCTGGAGCCATGAACTCACCAAGAGTTTCCTCTAGTTCATCTGTGCTCTCCTCACCCAAGTCGACTTTTTCAACATATATGTCACCACCTTTCAAACCAAAATCCTGACCCTCGGCCACACCACCACCTTCGAAATCAGACAGACTATCGGTTTCTTCATTACCTGCCATTGGTGCCTCTCCACTCTCACTATCTTCTTCAAAGCCTTGATCAAGCAGGATATACTTGCTTTGCCTTTCACCCTCCCTGAAAGAATGGTCATCATCAGACTCCTCATGAGGACTCTCTGGTTCCTCACAGCTCTGTAAGGAGTCTTCAGTGTCACCTAAAATAATCTCTGTCACATAATCAGCATCTTGAAGGGTCACATCTGGATAGGATTCATACACTAGCTTTTTCTTCACTGTACTGTCCAACTCTTCATGACCCTGACTAATGGTAGAATTACCTAAAGTGCCTTCTTGGATGTCAACTGACAAGTCTTCCAGTTTCATACTTATGTTCTCAACATCAATTAAATGTGGTTCCTTCACAGAAGCTGTAACTGTTGGTGCACTTGTACTGTCAGCACCCGTACCAGACCCAGTGGGTTTCAGAGTTTTAGATTTTCCAGTTTTGTCTTGGGGCATAGCAAAATATTTGTACGTCGCCTTCAGACAGTGAAGCATGTACTCATACACTAATTGACTGTTCATGGATCTTGCAACATTCCTCTTTACAGAGTAAGGATCTACATTTCAAAGATACATTTTATTAGATTTTGTATTCTGTACATGTGGTGTTGCAAAAGACAAGGTCAGCAATGTTACCTTCTATAGCAATTCTTTTTTTGGGCCAGTCCTTCAATTCCCTTGATATCTGCTCTTTAACACGAATACTGATAACAAAGTCAGCCATGTTGAATTCCAGTGCATAAAATCTTAGCAGATCAACCCACAACTGACCAACAGACACAGAGCATTGTTTTTCTGCATCAAAGATGAGTGGAACCTAGAAATTATAGAATGTCTAAAGTTACTATGCCAACTTAACAGATGGTAAATTAATGGCCATAACCTAGGGATTGTTTGTATAGTGTAAGGGTAAGAAGAAAAAGAAAAACAAAAAAAACAAAACCCCTAAACACCTCACTGATATTTTCTTAATGGAGTGCAAGAAATCTGAAGCGAAGTGTTTGTATATTTGCAGCTACAGAGTTAAAAAAGAATACTGCCCACGTTTTAAGCAGGTAAAATGTGTAAACAAAAAAAAAAATGTAATGGTATATATTCTAGTATGCTAAAATTAGACCTGTCTAAATATTTTTTTTTCTCTTCATTTTTTTTTTTTTAACTTAATGGACTTCTTACCTTTCCCTTTGTATAACCATTTTTCTGAAGACTCTCACCATCTCCTATAGGGCCATGTTCCCAATTCAGATGTTGTTTCTCAGGCTCTCGCAGATTAAAGTGCCCCAGTTTGGAAATTGTATAGCCTTCAATCTGTAAAGCATTAATACACAATTTTAATAGGCATATTTAGGTGAACAATCTCTTTGCTTGGAGGAGGGAGGGAGGGGGCTTGGTTAATTCAGAATCCATGTAACCAAAACATAACTACATTATAACCGTAGAGACAACTTTAAGAACTTAAATTCACCCCACCCACACAGACGATCAGTCAGGGAAGACAGGAGACCAAGTAGCTTATATTCCAGAAGGCAACCCATTATGGGAGGGGAACAAAATCCTCCTGAACAAATGAATGGATTCTCCTTTTGTGACATTTTACCAGAGTAAAAATTGTGGCAGCCCAATGTCCCCAATGGAAAGAGGAGAAGAAAAGGATTTCACCCAGGTATAAAAATCCTATTTCATCAGGCATCAAATGGGGACACTGGGTACATTGGGGAAGTCCCAAAGCACCTCTCTCCCAAAAACTGGCATCACTGGATGCGAACACATTGAACTTGTAGAATCCAGTAAAAGTACGAACCGAAGACCAGGTAGCCTCTGCCCGACACAGTTGTTCACTTAGGGTGCCATGCTGCCCAAGACGTACAAGTATGTAAAGCTCTGACCACATCCAGAGAGCAAAAATAAGACTTGTCCTCTGTCATCACGGCTCCGGTCGAGAGCTGGTCTTCAAGGTCTTGATTAATGTGGAATCTGGTTATTACCTTATGTTGGAAGGAATGTTAAAGCAGATCTTCAGACCATTCCTCAAAGGAAGACTAGAAAAGGAGACTTGCAGGACAAGGCAGCTAAATCTAATGCTACATTAAAAAAAAAAATGTCCAAAAAGACGACCGTCTTCCATGTAAAGAATTTCAAAGCAACAGATTAACAGTTCAAAAGGGTATGCTACAAAGCATTCAACACAAAGTTCACACCCCAAGGAGTCTATGGAGGAAGATAAGGACATGAAGAAACCCTGCAAGAAAGTCTACACATCCAGCATCAGAGCCAGTCTTCTTTGAAAGAAGCCCAAAAGGGACAACACATGAACCTTGAGAGCTAAAGCGCATACTGGCTTCCAGTGCCTCCTTTAACACAAATGAAATGAAGAGGTAGAGAGTCCTCTTTCACATGTGGCAATATATGTAAGCAAAACTTATTTGGCAGAACCTGGCTTCCGAGCATGAAGCATGGTTTGCACCACACGCACAGACAAAACTTTTGCTTGAATAGTGACTTCAACAGCCATGCTGTTAAAGCCAGTCATTCTAAAAACCGTAATGAAGAAACAGTCCTTGATTTAGCAAGTCTGGCCAGAATGGCAGACACCTTAACTGGCCTGCCGAAATATAGCAGACATCTGTGTACCAAGCCATTCTGAGCGCAATCTGGAGCAACAAGAATGAACGGGACGCTCTTGCTCTACACCTTTTTCCAAAGACCCTCAGCAGCATGTCCACCAGAGGGAACAAATAAACCAGGTGGAACCATTAGGGAATGGAAATGGCATCTACCAGGACCGCCAGAGAATCTCTTGCCCTGAATCAGAGCTCTACCATGGTAGAACGGAGAATCTATTATGTCAACATACGGTTAACCCCACCTGTCCAGTCACCCGAAAAACCGCTGGATACAGAGACCAGTTGCTGAGGTGAAGAGTCATCCTACCTGGCTTCCCAATTTTCTACCACTGAGCTGAAAACGGCTATGACAGCCAAAGTGTTTTTCTGCTCAAAGAAAGATCCTGTGATTCATGGGTAAAGGACTCCTGGTGCCACCTTGGAAAATTAGGTCCAACATTATCTTCACCAACCTATAGCATACATTCTGCACTGACCAGAGTGCTGAACATCATTCCATCTATGCTTCCTATAAGAGTCCAAAGACCCTGAAAACAGGCATGAACACACACACACACAGCTCCCCAACCCAGAGGACTGACATCCATTGTCAACAAGGTCCAATCCAAAATAGAGATAGCTGATCCCTACAGAGCGTTTGATCTTCTGCTGCAGTCAAAAGGAAAGGTTCAGGTGAGATCTGCTCCACCTCAAGGGGAGTTGCAGCTGAAACTCCCTGGCATGAAATTGAGCAAAGTGGACCACCTCCAAAATCTATTGGCTGTCAGATTTCTGTACTCTCTGCATGATTGTATGTTCTCTATACCATCTCCTGTAATGCCCGAATTTTCCCCATTGGCAAGAAAACCCACAGTTTGTGGGTGTCGAAGAGAAGACCTAAAAAGAACACCTGTTTGAACGAGTCCATTTGGAATTGTTGTAATTGAAGAGCCAACCGTGAGACTACAGAGCCTGTGCAGTTACCTGAACATGGGATAGAAGCACAAATGGTGACTGCCTTAAGACTGCCCAAGTAAGGGATCATAACCCTTGGACAGTAATATCGCCGCCATGATATTTGTGAAGACACATGGGGCCGTGGCATGATCAAAAGGGAAGAACCCTGAAGTAAATGTTCTAATTGAACAGCAAACCTGAGAAGGGCCAGATAGCCCTCCCAGAAGTGAAGATGTAAATGAACACCCCTGATGTCCAGAGACACCATAGAGTTGAACTGTTCCATGAAGTGAACTGACATTAAGGACTCAGTCTTGAACTTCGGCACCTGCAGCTGGGTGTTTAAAGACTTGAGGTTCAGGCCTGAACAAAAACACCAGAATAGCCAGAAATCAAAGTAGTCTATGGCCTCTCTGAGACAGTTTTTTTAGTCAGCACTGCAGGGAGCCCTGTGAAAAAGAACCATCTGGGGTAATAACTGATGAGATCTATCATGTACCCCCAGCACCCGTGGTAGTCTGAAAACACTGATCCCAGAAGAGGAAAGACTGACTCCCACCATAGCAGATGTATGGTGGCCAGAAATCCATCATGCTAACTGCTTGTTAGCAGAGTTAGATGCTGGGCACCTAGCAGACCAGGCTTTGCTTCTTCACTTCAAAAAAAAAAAACCCTAGGGACGAACGACATGCCAACTCCAGGACCTGCCTGAAGAATGATCAGAGCAAAACCTGGACATTCTAGGCTTTGGAGCATTAAACAGGAAACCACTTCCCTCATGTTGCCAAACTCTGGCTCAAAAAGAACACTCCCAGAAAAAGGAAGTGTTTCAAGAAAGTCTTCTTGGACTTGACAGCAGCCTTCCAGGAATTAAACATGGAGTCAGACAGGGGCAAAAGACCAGAGGCAAATATCCGTGCCTTTATCATTGCTGCTTCTCCCAAACAGTCAGCAGCCCTCTGAATCTGTTCCAAAAAAATGCAATAAGGGTCCAGATTTGTGTGCCAAATTATATGAAAGCTGCTCAGACCACAGCTTTGTTAACCCAAGCAGATGCCTAGACTGACCTTATGGGGAGTGGGCGGAGGGATCACATGTTGCCATGCAACATTGACTGATGGACAATGGGGACCATAAAGTTGAGGGTGTCCTTAAGTGTGATAGCATTGGGAATGGTAGGTGCCTTAGACAACTGCTCCGCAGGTGCGTCCACCTTGGAGGTGCTCTGTTTAGCTCAGGGGGATAAGGATAGCAGGACTGCAGCCAACTGAACACCTGGTCCAGCTAATGGGAGGGAGGGGTGGACAAAAACAAACCGAAAAAAAGACTGGCAGGCTGCACACACAGCATCCCTGCATTGTGTTGTAGTCCAAAAAGCAATTTAGTGTTGCATCTAGCACAGGTAGTCACACCAGCATTAGCTCCTGAGAATCTCCACCTGAGATGATACAGACAGGAGGAGAGGGGCAGGAAGGGGGGGGGGGTGAAAAAAACCCTAGACAGTAGCAGGTCACGGTCAGGGAAAATAAAGTGAGCATGCAATACAACACCAGAGCCGAATAACTCTGAGGTACTAACCCACAGACCAGGTATCTTACAGATGGAAGGACAGAGAAAGGGACTGCTGCAGCTCTCCCAGGGCCCAGTCATTTAGAAGGACAGTTTTCGCCAGTGAGTGAAAAGCAGGGGCCTACATTGCAGTTCCAACACCACACAAGACCCAGCTCAGGTCCAGGTGTCCAGAAGTGGAAGCAGCAGCAGACGGCACCCCCCATTTCTAGCAGCGCACAGCAGTCTGTTTATATGTGGTGCAGAACTGACTGCCACGATCGAGACTCCATTCTCACGAGACAAGCATCAAAGCTTAAAAAAAAACCAAAAAAAAAACCCACGACGAGAGAGTAAAGATGAATCACATGCTGCCACACTGAGGCAGTAAACTAAACAGAGGCCTTAACAGAAGAAGGGTACCGAAGGGAAGGAGCTATTGACGACTTAAGTTCTTAAAGTACGCGCATCCCCTACACCACAATGTCCCAGGTGTCCTCCAATGGAAGATAGATAAATCATTTTGATGCCTTGCTATAGACAATCTAATTGGATACATTTTTCACTCAATACTATTACCTTTTTGTTTTGATGTTTATTTTGTACTTGATTGGTACCTTAATATATTGCCTTTGAATGTACTTGTGTGGGAGTTGGGAGATTTACAACAACGTGAACACTTTGTAACTTAAGCTGCTGACCATGTTGCATCTCAAGTAATCTTTTCAGGAGTTTCATTATCTTAGGGACTATTAAAATACTTTACAGTGCCTTCTAAACAGCCTATGACCATGTATAGAAGAGAAGCAGACAAGCACCTCAGCTTTAAAACTATCCAATTTGACTGCATCATTACCAAGCTATTTGTTTACATCTTGTGATGCTATATACATGTTTGTTGCACATACCCATGATCCTAGATAGACAGGAAGAATAGGCTCCTTTCTTTGCTGAAGGAAGAACACAACCATGAGAGCTGCCACGTATGGTGGTAAGCCACCTTCTTCAGATCTGTCAATGCCACAGAGCTGTAGACAAAACAATGTTTTAGCACAACTGATCTCAACTGAGACTTATTTTCCCCATTTTTAAGACTAGTGAAAGGGAGAATTTGCACAAAACAAAAATACACACATCCAACACTCCATTGACAAGGCAGGGGTCCCAGACAGTTACCCCAGGGACCAATTCCTGGGACCTCAACTGTCTGTCATGGTCAGATTCTTATAGTATTTGGGCACAAAAAGGCCAATGGTGCATCAGGTGTACATTGGAAAAAAAAAAAAAGGTTATGCCTTCCTGTGACACATGCTGTGGTAATTGGAGATGTTCTCCATAAGTCAAATTATTGTTCTGATATTTAAGTAACCCTAGGATATGAATTTACATTCTGTTAACTGATGTTTTGATCTGCTTCCGTGTGAGTATGTTAATTATGTGACTGTTAGTATGTTCTAAAATGGCCAAAATTTGCATCTTTTTGCTTAGCAAAACTAGAATTATTTTGCTCCCAAAAGGGAAGCATTCACATGGAGGATATTGCACCACAGTCAGATGGACCTCGTGTCATGTGGCTACTGTTAGACAGGTCAGCAGTAACTTCCATAAACACACTAAGGAGTTCATTTTAAAAAGACTGCACAGGAGGAGATGCATAAATCTGCACTTGGAACCCAGACATCCACCATGTGTATCCAAAAAGCTAAGAAATAACAGCGCTTGATGTGGTAAAAAGACAAAATAAATAGGACTACAAATATATTGAACTATCCTATGGCAGACATTTGTGAAACTGGGAATGGTTAAAAAAAAAAAAAAGCGTGAAGGTTTAATACTGAAATATCAATAGCATATACAGCTCAAAAAAGCCAATTTATAAAACAACCCATGAATAAAATAAATAAAATTATATATATATATATATATATATATATATATATATATATATATATATATATATATATATATATATATATATATATATATATATATATATATATATATATACACACACACACATACACATACACATATACACACAGGTCTCGTTGGTGCATATAAAGTGCAGGTGATAAACAGCCCTTAGACTATCATACAATTCTACTGTTTATAATAACTCTCCAGGCTAAACAGTACTAATGCTGAAGGGTAATGCAACCAGGTTTTTATTGATTTGAATAGCCACTTACTGACAAAAGACCTCAAAGTTCATCATAATACAGTACTCGTACAAATGGGCAATAATTAACATTGTTAAAGTTAAAAATTAGATTTTTATTTTTTCATTAAAACATTGCAATGAAATAATCACATTCAGCACTTCTACTTTCCATGCTGCAAAACCAGAGTATAATTGTAACAAACTGTATTAACAAATGCACAGCTGCTAAAATGATTCAACAATTCAAATTAGTAACATTAATTGGCTAAAATCAGTTAGAGATGCCGCCTCCTAGAGACTGGCAAGAAGCCGATCCACCCAATTTTCCATTGCAACATGGAGTTCTATCTTAACCTATGCTGACTATAGTTTGAGGCCTTGGTTGTCTAGCCCTCCTCCAAAACAAACGTATTCTCATAATAAACTCAAGTACTCTAACCCAAGCGTATGAGTGAGGCCTTTGTGCTTGAGTGGCTTTGTTTAAATGAGGTCACTGAATGGGAAAGCTGAGACACTGAACTCACTAGGGCTTTCACCCACTCATGCTCAGGTTGCCACCTAGAAGAGACCCTTGGGGAAAAGTTCTGTAGGGATGTGGGGCTAGTGTAGCAAGTAGAGTGTAAAAGGGAAGGAAATAGCTGCCTTCCTCAACCAAGCCGACATGGCAGTAAGGAGGTAAAAACTACCGAAGAATCAATCATATTATAATAGCGCATTTGAAGCAACAACACTGTCCTCGTCTTTTCAGACAAGACATTCTTCTATCTATGTGTGCTAAGAATTTCTATCCTCACTATATTGCAGATAAAGCTGTGGCCAGATCAATTATATAATTTTTTGTCACTTAGCAGCGCAAGTGTACAGAGTTTTGTTTCGGAAGTAAACTGATGGTATGTTAGAGGAAATTTGTTTCTGCAATTGTATCAAGAAAGGACATACCAGGCTAATTAAGCCACTCATCTGTGAGTGACTAACTTTAGCCTGAATGCACAGCCAGGGGTTAGTTACTTTGTATCCTCTCTTGTTAAAAAACCCCCCCAAAAAAAAACAAAAACGTATGAACAATGCAACCAGCAAGTAATTTAGGAAATAACAGATTGATGCGAATTTTGTTACATCCAAGATTACAGAATATATTACATCCTGATGCAATCTCTCATACTTTGTGATGCCAGCTAGGAGGAGGCTGGGTTACTCCCTGCCAACATATTCATCAGAAACTGTATTTTGTATTTTAACTATTATACTATCTTTAGTTGGAGGGTCTAATTATCATCCAGAAGTAGTGTGTAATGGTCCTTGTAAGGACCCCTTGAGCAAACCAACATCACTGCTTGAAGATTCTGCCCGATTCCTATAGCCTGCTGTATCATGTGACCAACAGATAAGAGCTTACACTCTAATCTGTTCCCTGGCTGTCCTGTGTTGAACCCAGTGTCTGTCAATGCTCTGCCTGCAACCGATTGGGCCCAATAGCTAGCAAGTTGTCAGGAGGTACGAGCCAACCCACAGCAAATTGGGCTCTGTAGCAACTATAGTGAGACTAGTGGTGGCATCATGATTTCCCTACAGCTATTGTGTAGTTGGCATTCACAGTCGGCAAGTGTCTGGTGGCAAGGTGATACCAGTAGAAGTGGTCTGTAACATTCGGTTACTGATTGTGAGAAAGAACATCACTTCATCTTCTTTCCCAAACAGACCGGATGGTGAAGCAAGCCCATCCGGTCACATTAGCATTCTACTTTTTAATCAAATACTCCTATTTAGAAGGTGCCAGCAGAAAGGAGAGGGACAGAATGCAACTTATGGATGCCTTTATTTTCCTGTACATAGGGCAAAAATAGATCCATCAGGCTGAAGGATTTTTTGGTGCATCGCTGGAATTTTTTTTTTTTTATTAATTTCCTCCCCAGTCCAGGAGGAGGGGGCTGCCCTCTGCTAAAGGGGAATCAGTCTAGGGTAGCCTTTAATCAGGCCCTATTTATAAAACAAAAACCCTCCACACTTAAGGAAATGTGGTATATTGTCTCAAAAAGAGATTTCAATTGACCAGTTATTGAAGGTGCTCTCTCTGTAGTATAAGTAGTAAACATGCAAACAAAAAGACAAGAGAAAAACCTACTTATGTGAGCGAGTTCTCTATACAGCACTGCGGAATTAGTGGCGCTATATAAATAAATGGTGATGATGATGAACTGTGTAGTTGCTATTAGCCCTGTGAAAAGTCTTAGTATGTAATA
The DNA here is from genome assembly GCF_038048845.1 of Mixophyes fleayi. Lineage (NCBI taxonomy): Eukaryota > Metazoa > Chordata > Amphibia > Anura > Limnodynastidae > Mixophyes > Mixophyes fleayi. The sequence goes on from NC_134402.1 coordinate 296,056,322, forward strand.
TGGTTGGATTCTAAAAAGTTAGTCATATTTCTTGTTCTCATCTAAAATTTGCTCCAAATATTAGCCCATCATAGGGTTTATGAAGATAAAACAACCAGAAAGTTGATGCTCGGCATCACATGCTAAACAATATAAAATACCACACCTAAAGGTGGTACACAGTTAGGAAAAAATCCAATATACAATGATTATCGTGTACTAGATGACAGTCATCTTCTCATCAGATAAAACAAAGACCCATATTATATATGCAGATCGGTCTTTTCTGGTAGGCAGCCAATATCTACTATTTTAGAATGTTTTTATTCAGTCATTGTTTTATATGGAAATAAATTGGAGTGAAAGAATGCACTATGGTATTTTTGTTTTCCCTTTTCTTTTCACATGTTCCGATTTCATGAATATGGATCTTGAAAGCGACCATCTTGAAAATACCCTATGGAAAACTTTGATGAACTGAACTATATAGAGATTCTGTCATCTTGTACAAGATAATCATTGTATATTGGATTTTTTTCCTCACTGTGTAGCGCGCCTTTAGGTGTGGTATTTTATATTGTTAATTTACCATTTCTTTTGGATTAGTGGGCGATACCCAGATCCACTCCTGCAGCAACAACACTGGCGCGCTGTACTTCTATTTTTAATACTAATTGTGCTTATTATCACATGCTAGCTGTGAGCTGCAACAAGTAATTGACTCCTTTCAGTTACCTTTGTTTAATAACAGACATTATGTATCAACTTACTCCACCTATTGCTTGACAGATAAGGTTGCCAAGCTGAGGGCCAAACAAACGACCCCCAGAAAAGAGAATAGTTTCAAGAGCCTGTTTAGACTCAACACCTGCCTTCCAGGATTTAAGCCAGAGAGTCTGATGAGCTGACACCAGTGGCAGATATCAATGCACCATTAGTCCGTCCCATTGCATGCCAGAACCATTTCTTCTTGAGATTTCTTTTCCTCTATTTTTCATCTAATAGGTCAGCATATACCCACTTGTCCATTAAGGAATGCCTTACAAGTAGTTTTTCTCTCAATCAGGCCCTGCCTGCACAAAGCAGATAAGGAATTCTATCACTAGTGGAAAGATGCAAATAAAAACTACAAGTCACATAATGATTAAAAAAATAAAAATAAAAAAATTATAGGATTTTTATACGAAAGTAAATACCATTTAAATTCCTCTATTGGAGGGGGCGCATCGGGGACAATTGGGTATAGAATAGTACCGCCCAGAAAGCACTCCAAGAAAATCTTGGGGCTCACTCCACAAGGTCTTGAACAGACTACCCAGCCCCACTACAAGCTTCACCGATTATTGCTCGGTGGATTACAACTGTAGTCACCTGGCCAGCCTCTCCTGTGCGCATCGTAGAGGACCAGAAGATCCTCGAAAGAAAAAATAGAAATGTAGTTCTCTGAAGACCATCACTTACTCAGGACAGAAACGTCAATGTCCTGATTTTAGTGAAATTTAGATACCCCTTTAGTGAGGAATGAAGGCTTGGTCCAAAGAACTGCCCTATCCTCACGGAAAACAAAGCTCGGAAACTCACCTTGACATAGAGATGACCAAAATGAAGACTATTCGGTGGATTTAAAATTTCTGACCTGGAAGGCTAAAGTATTTAAAAAAGTAGATTCTGCAAAGCATTCAGCACCAAATTTAAGTCCCAAGGAACTACCGGAGGAACATGAGGAAGTTTTACATGAAGCACTCACTGAATGAAGGTTTGCACATCAGGCAAAAAGAGTTTTCTTTGAGAGAAGAAAGAGCCGACACCTGACCCTAAAGCAAACAAGAACAAACAACCTGAACAACTGGAGGCAGGCACCAGGCAATATATGTCCACCATAACCGACAATGTATTTTGGCTGAACCCGGTTTCCAAGCCTGAGAAGCACTGTATGCACCATGATCTCAGACAACCCCTTGGCTCAAAAGATCATTGTTTCAACAGCCATGGTGTTAACTCAAGGACCTTTCTGTCATCTAGGTTTGGATCGTCTGGATTTAACACGTCTTGGCATAGCAGCAGACACCACTACCGATCCCCTCCTCCCACCATGGAAAAAATGACCGGGTACCAGGCCAACCTGGTGCCACCATAAGGATTGGAACACTTTTTTTTCTCTTTTAAACACCGTCGGAAGCATGACTACCAGCGGGAAAAGGTAAACGCCAAGTAACAGTGTCAGACAGCCAAAGGATCTCTTGCCCGGGAACCGAAATGGTGGATCACGTGGTTCAACTGAGACGCAATCATGGGGTCAACCGAACGTCTACCCCACCTGTCTACCAACTGGTGAAACCTCTTGCGGGGATGAATAGGGCCCGCTGAAAAGATAGTCTTCCCAATATTCCAGGAGTAGAACAAAGATGGCCATGAGCGTCACCCTGGTGATTTGGTGATTGAAGGAATCCAAAGTTCCAATCAATGTATAATATCTCAGAGTCCAAAATTTGAAACAAAGTGTGAAAAGACAGGGCACCCCAACCCTGAAGGCTGGCATCTGTTGTAATTAGGGACCAATACCAGATAGAGAATGGAAGACCCCTGCAGAAATTTTGTTTGTGTAGCCACAAAAGGAGCACCTGACACACACAAGGAGAGACTGAATACCTGGCCAGACAGACTCAAATGTGAGTTTCCTGTGCATGAAACTGAGCAAATCCCAACTCCTGTCGAAATGGGACAAAGTGGACAACCGGGAAAGCCAATACCATCTTGCCCAGAACTCATGCTGAAATGCAGATATCTGACAGCCAACAGAGATCGTATGATCTTCTGCAAGGCCAAAATCTTGTCTGGAGGCAAGAACACCCACTTTTCCTGCGTGTTCCAATAAAAAAAGTCCCAAAAAGATCATTCATTTGGTTGGGGGCAACTTGGATTTTTTGAGGTTGAGAAACTAACTGGGACTCCAGTGGTACTCCTGTCTCATACCAGGTAGTAACCCAGACTCTAAAGACTGCCTTCCGGGAATAATCCAGGTAAAGGATGATCGTAATCCCCCTGGACCGCCATGATCTTTGTGAATACCTGTTGAGTCGTTGTCAAGACAAAAAGGGACTGAATTGGTAATGCCCTGACTGAACAGCTATTCCAAGGAGGGACCAATGACCCCCCCCCCGGTGGGAACATGTAGATAGGCATCCTTGCTTTCTAGAGCCACCATGAACTCCCATTGTTCCACATTCTGAATCACTGAACGCAAGGACCGCAGATTCAGTACCCGTGAATGAGCCATCTGGTTTTGGAACAAGAAAAAAAAAGTTTGGAATACAATCCAAAACCTTTTTGGGAATCCGGAATGGAAATAAGTACTTAAGAAAACAGGGAGCAGATGGCCTCTTGCACAGCCAGTCACTTATGCAGACAAGTGGAAAGGTCTGCAGTAAAGAACCGCCTGGGAGGATGACCAAAAAGATCGATCATGTACCACTGGTCCATAACCCCCCCCAATACCCAGGCATTTGTGCTATACTGGAACCATTGATCCCTCAATAAGATTAGACAGGCACCCACCAAGGCTGACTGTAGAGGGACAGACGGCCTTTCATGACAACCATTCAACTGCTGACTTTGCCCTGAGATGCAAAGCCGACCATGCCTGATATACACCCTGCAGACCATCCCTGGGCCGAACTGGTCTCTGGAGGACTGAACCACAGTACTGATCTCTATACCTGCTGGAAAAGCAAAAAGGAATGAAACCTAGACATTGCCGGCTATAGACCCCCAGAAAAAGGAATCGTTTCAAAAGCCTGTTTAGACGCAACACCTGCCTTCCAGGATTTTAGCCAGAGAGTCTGATGAGCTGACACCGCAGAGGCAGATACCAGTGCACCATTTGTCCCGCCTTCCAAGAAATCCATAGCTCTGAAATTGTTTCACCAAGGTAAGCAATTCAGAAGATAGTCTCCTGGCCACCAAACCATTAGACAGCTGTTCAGACCAGTGTTCTACAGCTTGAAGCAGACACAATGAATTCCCGTCAATTATGAAAATGGACAACACAGAGTATAAGCTTGAGGGAGCGGTGGTAATCAGTATCCCGATGCTTAGGATACAGACTACACCTCCAAAAAAAACCACGAAGACTCAAATCCCGACATAATTAAATCTACACTCAGCTTCCCACTGACGGAGGGCATTACTGAAACAACTGCTATAAGACTGCTGCAAAATCTGAAGATGCTGGATGCCAGTGCTACATTGTGATGTCATTGAGGACAGCGACATGTATATTTAAACAGTATGTTAACATTAGGGGTTAGGTTGCGTCCAAGTTCGCTGTCGTCAAAATAAACCACCGGCATCCAGCATCTTTGAATTTTGTACCAGTCGCATAGCAGTTGTTCTGGTAATGTCCTCCTGCGGTGAGAAAGTGTACATTTTCTTTATGTCGCAATTTGAGTCTTCGTGGTTTTTTTGTAGGTGTAGTCGGTATCCCAAACATCGGGATACCATACCCAACCCCAAGGGAGTTCTTAAGAGTGGCTGCATTGGGAAGGAGGGATGATCCTAACCTTGGCCAGTCACGGAACTGGAGAGGCGAGACATGGAGGCACCTCCCATTTTGCAAGAACCTCTGGGGAAAAAGGATAACATGACTAGCAGACAGGACACTTGGAATTTACAAACCAGTGACCACCAAGACTCACCAAGCAAATCTTCCAATTGCGAAGAGAAAAAAAATAAAATTAAAAAAAAATAAAAATGAATGTTTTGTACACTTCCTCCACACGGACTGTCAGGATGACTTACCGCTACAATGGAAGCATGCCCATCAGGCCAATTCGCCTTCCTCCTGGGAGTAAACATTGAGAATTGGACTCAAGTCCCCGTAGGGGTACCGCCACCCGTTGATGCTTACAAGAGAAGGATGGCGTAGCTGGCTGCTCATCTTTAAGGATGAGGAAACAGAAACCAAACTCTGTATTGGAAATGTAAGTTTCCATACTCTGGCTGGACTTGTGGTGGCAGATCCTGAAGAACCGGCCTGACTGTTGCAAGTGGGATGGATTCTGTTTGTGGTTTGCCAAGCCAGAGGGAGTACGAGAAGGTCCACTCACAGACTGAACCACACCCACAACAGTATTGGCCAGTGACCAAGCCCAGACAGGGTCCGCTGAGTCAGAACCAGAAACCCCTGGCGCACAAGGCATGTGATAGGACAACAAGGTAGCATTAGAGGCGGCACAGGTGAACTTCAAATTAGAAGTCACCCCAACCTTAACCCTCAACGATCTCCCCGTAGATGACATGTTGACAGATGGGACAAAAAACATAGTGAAGAAACAGTCAAACAAAAACAGTGAATAAGATGAACAGCACACAATCAAGGCACAGAAAGTGAGCCTGCTATACAGCCAAATAACCCCAATCTAAAAAGTACAACACACTGAGAAGGAGACCAACATCTTCCCGTGGAGACGTATGCACAAGTGTATTGAAGGACTGGGAGAGGACAAGACCTGCAATGTTATCCTCTGAACCGACCTGATCTCTTCTGGCAGAAACACTTTCTGCTGTTTGGTGTCCATGCTGAGTCCCAGGAAGATCCTTGAGTGTATTAAACACCCTTGGCTCTTGAGGAAAGCTATGTGAAGGACATGTGCTGTTGCAAGCAAATCTCTGAGGTGGATCTTATGAGAAGATCGTCTAAGTAAAGAACTCCCCTTGAATGAAGACAAGCTGCCATTACAGACAGACATTCTCGTTCCTGCTTGTGAAAAACCCCTGGAGCCAAGGAGAGGCCGGAGGGAAGAGCCCTAAACTGATATGCCCCCAGACAGGAGCGTGGAGGTATGCGTTCTTTATGTCTATGCAGGCCATAAACTGATTCCTTTCCAATTCATTTATTACTGACCTCAGGGACTTCATCCGAATTTTACCCACTTTTAAGTGGATATTTAGATTTAAGGTGGGTCGAAAGGAACCGCACGGCTTCTTGACAAGAAAAAGGGTTTTAATAAAGCTTTTCCCTTTCTGGATTACTGGGACCCTGCAAATAACTCATGCTGAAAGAAGAGAGGCGATCCAATTTTGTATTACCCGCCTACTGTATGGAACTCGAGCAAACCATGTGGAACAGGACCCAAGAGATCTATCCTGTATCTCCTAGTTATACTGCCCAGAACCCAGGGATCCTGAGAAGACGCTGTCCACTGTTCTAGAAAAGAGACAGGCGCCGCCCCCCCCCCCCTCCCCCTCCCCTCTCGCCACCTCCTGGTGGGCAGAATGGCAGTCAGCGTGCAGGCTTCTCCTGAACCTTGGAGGCCTGACATGAAGCTGAGAAATAGGGTCTACCTCTGACTGGCCCCTAGGAAAGGAGGTCCCCCGAAAGGACTGCCTAAAGGAGCTGAAATGCAGGAGGCGGGCTCTACCCACATTCACTGGCAAAAAGGTGTTCTCCTGGCACCCGTTTACTGAGAAATCAAACCCTGTAATTCCGGCCTGAACCAACCTGATGCAGAAAAAGGAATGGTTTCTAGGGATTTCTTAAGATTCCAAATCAGGCTTCCAGGATCTCAGCCATAAGATTTGTTTTGCTGAAATTTTCGAACCCTGAATAGAGAAAGACACAGACACTGTACTCTGAGCTGCCTCTTTCAAAATGTAAAGGCTGGGGAAGCAATTATGAGTTCTGCAAGGCCTCAGCCAGCTGCTCTGCCCATGCTTCCATGGCTCTAGTGACCCTAGCCGAAGCAAATGTGGGTCTAAAGGAAGAACCCGCTGTTACAATATAGATTTTTTTCTGAGCTTCAATTCTGCGGTTAGTCTGTTCTGCAGTGGTGCAGTGTCCAGGACCGGCAAGGTAGCATGGGGGGCTATACGGGCTACAGGAGTATCCACCCTAGGGATTCCTTCCCCGTGAGCCAGATCCTCTTCCTGTAATGGATATAAGGAAGAGAATCTTCTGGAATAGAAACCTTTAAATCAAGTTGTTTCTATATTACCTCAGCAACCTTGTGCAATTCCACCAACGGAGGAAAACGAATAACCTTTCTTCTGACCTTCTTAGCGAGACTTCTGTTTATAGGACTAGGATCCTCTGACTCTGGGAGGTCCAAGGCCTGCTTTACCGTTAAAAGCAATCAACGGCCTGATATCTGGCAGTTTTTTCCTGATTAGACACGTGAACCTGATCAGGATTAAATTTTGTTTCCCCTTCCTCAGAAAAGGATTTGCGGATCTACACAGATTTCTTTTATTAGGGGCCAAATATGTGGATTCAGAAACTGGTCTAGCTTGTCGAGACGTGTCTGATCCGTTATAGAAAAAGAGAAGGGCCTCCTACAGCCGTTCCCGCAGCAGGACCCCCCCCCACCTTATCCAATATAGAAGAAAGTGTTGCTGAGCTTGTCAATAACAAAGTAGATTTAGTGAGAAGCTGAGCTAAAGAGTAAACGGACTGTGGTAAGTAAACCTTGCATTTATAACAGGTAAAATATTTTTCCATAGGACCTTTTCCTTTATCTAACATTTTACAAAGGAAAGCTTCACAAGCACACCACTGACTTGAAGGAGAAAGAAAAAACAAGTAATCAACTAATCTACAGTAAAAGTTGCACTTGTTCCTTTAAATAAATGTTATTTGCGTTTTGGCAAGTAAGAGTACTATAATACTACCCATACTAGCCCCACTTTTTCAGTAAAGCAATACAGTTTTTATAAATGCTTAATAAAAAAAGAATACTTAGCCAAAAGGCCAACAGGAGAGAAGTCCACCAGCCATGTCCTGATGCTTGCTCCCACCAGGCAGTCTCTGTTCCCGGGCTTCTGCTCCAGAAGACCGGAATACTGCCCGTAAATTGAAAAGCAGGGGAGTTCTATATAATTTTAACTCCCCCTCTTCCATATTGTCTCCATTTTTATTTTTTTTTAGAAAAAATAAATAGCAGAGTAATGGAGACCTCGAAAAGATTGAGGTCTCCTGCAGCGGTTCTGACCCCGATGCCCCCTCCTATTACTGAGGGGAGATCTTGGTATAGCCCCCATCTTGCCGCCTGTCTTAACTCCGATGGTCCGATCCAAGATGGCCGCCGGCATTTCTTTTTATCCGATAACAGGCGCTCTATGCCTGCAGTGGCAGCGCCGGTCATCGGGGAGGCTTTGAGTGTAACAGCGGTCCGGTGAGACCGCTTGTCACTCTGTTCCACACACCCAAGGCTGTGCCAGTGAGAGCCCTCGGCTCTCATCTGACAGAGCCGTGTCTGCGCTGCGGGCTGGGAGTGTGCTCTCTATGGTAGAACACACTCCCAGGTCTGCCTTCAAAATAAAAGTCTCTGTACTTAAAAAATTTAAAGTTTAAGAAAAAAAAAAAAAATGAAATATAAATTAATAAAATAGCACTAGCACTAAAATAGGAGCCCAACTTCTTTGGGCACCTAGAAAAAAAACTGACAGGAAGAGGAAGAGGCAGGGGGATTGTAGAGGGGAGGGGTCTGTCAGCAGTGCCAACGTTAACTAGCTAGGTGCCAACTCCCGAGCTCCCCTCCACAACCCCATGGTAAGCAGTGTCCCCCAGACTGGATGAAAGAGAAAAGTTTTTTTTAGAGTGCTAGTTCATCCTGTCCCTAGTCTATACCCATATGTGTAATCTATAAACATGTCATTCTACTGCAAAAAGCCATGACAACCAATATGTTTTACCAACTAACCCCCCCCAAAAAAAAAAAAAAAGTTTCAGATTTACCATAGAAACTAAGCAAGGCCGATGCTTTAACAGTTAACTGCTAATATTTACCTTAGCCCAGTACCGGAAAGCCACCACCAGAGGTACGAGTCTTGATTCTAATCTACCCAATGCAGCCAGAAGGTTGGTGGTGAGACAAGCATTTTCATTGCCTGCACTCACTTTACATAGACGACCACTAATAGGAGGAAAGAAACATGGGTTTTTAAAGTTTCAGGCTACTGAACACATTTGCACAAAGAAATTCATTTATATAAACTGAAAGCTTTGTGTTTTATCGTTATATTGCCCATCTGCTGGCATCGCATATTAAGCAGTAAACTTGGGGTACTGCTGGAACTGGATTTGGAGTGGGCAACATCTATCCAAATAGAGCTAAAAATCTTGGCTCCAATTTAATGTTTAATATTTGCTTTATGAAATAAACGGTTACTCAGTTATGCAACCAAGGTTAGTTGCATGTCAGAATGACCATTATAACCTAATCAATAGGATGCCACAAGGTATATATAACAAAAAGACAGAAACAAAACACACCCCAAAAACACACAAAGGGCCATTTTAAACTCAATTTTGATCAATATCAAAGTCCAATGTGCAACTACTGCTCACACCTTTGCTTTTCTCTGCAGACCACTACAGGCACCCTGGCGTGGAAATCAGCATCAAAGTCTGTGAATAAATCTAAAAGAAAAGTATGGAGAAGATAAAGTCCAGAATAAGTTACAATTTTTCCTAGTTTTTATTTTTTAAATATTTAAGTTGCACCATGAGGATTTCCCCCAGCTTTAAAGAAAATGTGTTGACGCTGCAATGGATTCCAAAGTACCAATAATTATAGCCAGTGTCTATATAAGCAACTCGAACGCTTGAACAATTTTGGTATTTCTAACAAAAGCAAAACAAGCAGCATATATTTGCAGTACAGGGGTTATTAAAATTACCATATACATCTTTATCAATATTTAAATTACTTCTAAATATTTATTAGTGTTTAGAAAACAAACATTTTTTAGTCTTAATGAAACTTCTTTTTTTATTCACAATGCAGAAAAAGCCCAAAACAAAACTCAACTGCCCAAAACTATCTTTCATACTCCATGGTAGCCCTCAAACAGGTATTCAGGTGAATAGAGACACCTCCAGAAGATATTGACTGCCGCTTCCTTTGTAGCAGTGTAGTAGAGTCTTTTTATTTTTTTATCTAAAGGGCTTGCCTGGTTTCTTTGTGTATATATGGAGAGTCTGATGTCCAATGACAGGGACATTTTTAAAAGCTGTATGCTTCTGTAGAGGCAACTAGTAACAATACCTGAGCAGCGGATGTTATTTCCAGGTCAACATGTCCAAAGGACACAGGAGCAAGATTCCATTATAAATACTTGTAGCATACATCGCCAAGTCATGGACACAGCCTGCAGCCGGAACCTGCCCCAAGAAAAGCGGAGACCTATTCTAGGTAATCCCTAGCAAGGGGTGTTTCTTCAATAGATATTTTTAGTTAATTGCTTAATTTCTCCTCTCCCTCTCTGTACTCCAACAGCCTGTGTAAGGGAAAAAAAAAAAGAAAGAGAATATACGCAAGCATAAAAATTCTTCGTCCACTGGGAGACACAAGGAACATTGGGGAATAGTGTAGGGGATTCAGACGCGTGGGTACTTTAAACAAACTGAGGCCTAATGGGGAAGGAGCTGGGGTCAGGTGTTAATCAAGCCCCAGAGAATAGGAAACAAAAACAGAGAAATGAACAGAAAAGATAACACTCGAACCAAAAATCACAATGTCACACAAAAAGGAGAAACCAGAGCTTCATAGCAGGCACCTGGACACTAAAAATCCCATTCTCTCCCACACTGATTGGGGGGGAAAAAAACCAGGATAACTATGGATATCCCAAAGCTGCCATCACTGATGGGAACGATCAGAAGAAACAGAAAAGCCCTTTTCTCCCAAAACTGGCATCACTGGATGCAAAAACACGGAACCTAAAGAACCAAGTAAAAAAGTGTAAACTGAGGACCAGATAGCCGCCAAACACTGCTGCTCAGTTGAGGTGCCACACTGATGCTCAAGAAGCGCTCATCAACCTTCTGGCGTAAGCCCTAAAATTCTCCAGAACAGGCTGCCCTGCCCCACCATAAGCCTGACCAATTACAGCTGCAATCCACTGAGCAATAGTCTGGCTGGCCAGTCCCTCATTTGCACATCATAGGAGGAAAAAATAACATTCAGTCTTGCACACATCTATGCACATAAGTGGACATTCAGAGGAGGAAGAGAAGCCTTATTTTCTGAAGACATATCCGGTAAGGGCAGGGATGACTAGGTCCTGATTACTTTGGAACCAGGACACCACTTTGGGAAAGGAGAGTTTTATCTTAAAAACCGCCCTATCTTCATGAAAAACAAGGAGAGGAGACTTGCAGGACAAAGCTCTGAAACGCTTCTAGTCCTAAAAATAGCCAAAAAGGGAAATTCCTTGCATGGAAGACTAGTCAAGTACACTAACATTCCTCTTTTTGAACTCTTGTACAAAAAGCAATCAACACAATTTAAATCCCAAGGTGGCAAATGGAGGACTATATGATTACTGCAAATGAAGTAACCCCTGCAAGAACATCTGCACATAAGGAAAAAAAGGTATTTGAAAGATACTTTACTTAAGGTTCAGATGTCTGCTCTAAAGCACAAACAAGTGCCCAGCCCACCCTGCAAGAACAGAAGCAACCTGAATAGAAGAGGCTGGGCACCCTTTCCTTTCATACCAGGAAATATAAATCCTCCAGACATTATGATCGCTTTTGGCTTCGCTTCAGAGCATGAAGCATGGTTTGCATCATGCGCTCAGACAAGCACTTCGCGCGAAGGATCATGGCTTCAACAGTCACAAAGTTAAAGACATACGTTCTAAAATAAATGGGAAAAAAAAATGGTACTTGACACAAGTCTGGCAGGAGAGGCAGACGCCACGACTGACCCACTGCCATGGAGAGAAAGGATAACCAGGCCCTTCGAGGTCAATCTGGCACCACCAGAATGCCTTCTTTCGTCCCCTTCAAGACCCGTGTAAGCATGGCTACCAGAGGGAACAGGTAAACCTCCATGGAATGAACATGGAGTCTACCAACACTGCCCAAGGATCTTTTGCCCTGGAGCAGAAGAGCTCCACCTTGTGGATCAACTGAAACGACATGTTAATATCTGGTTGATTTCACATTTCCAGCAACTCATAACACCTCTGGATGGAGAGACCATTCACTGGGGGCCGTGTCAGACTGGGGCATGAAGGGCCCCACTGGGGGACTTCAAAGCTAGGTGCCCACCAGAGGGGGTGTGACCAGCCATCATAGAGGCAAGACCAGACATTAGAGGGAGAGTGGTCAGCCCACGAAGGACAGCTAGCACCATAGTGTAGCATATAAAGAATACAGTCTGTTCTGCCCAATCTAAGGGACAGTTCAAGTCTCACACACAAAAAAAACAAAAAACGGGATTGTCGCTCTAGATCAGGCTTGGCTAACCTGTGGCACGCCAGGTGTGGTGAAACTACAAGCCCTTGCATGCTTTGCTAATATATAGCAGCTTATTCCTGGGACTTGTCGTTTCACAACACCTGGAGTGTCACAGGTTAGCCAATACTGGTGTAGCGTGTGAGCATTCACTGCTTATAAGTAAAGGAATCCGACAGTGATTGAGGTATTACAAGTAAGAAAAAAAAATGTTCTTCTGGAAGACAGACACTCATTCTTGTGCAAATTCAGATTGATCAATCATGTTTCTGTGAACATGTCTCAGGTCCTGGATTTCCTTCAAGAGGGTTTACAGAAGGGCTTGACACTGAAGATAAAAGTTTTGGCACTTCATGTATTACAAACAAGACTGACATCAAGGGAGGTGGTGGAAAGACCCCCTTCAAATCACAAAGGATTCAACCTGGCATTAAATCTTTTGTGGCACAGTGGGATCTTAAGCTTGTTTTGGAGGCTCTAGTATCAGAACCTTTACATGACTGACATCCCAAATGCTATTCTTCGTGGCAATCATATCGGTTTTGGAAGAGTGAGAACTGAAGATTTTATACGTTCAAAAAAATGATTCCTTACATCATAGACCGATAAATTAGTGCCAATATCAAAGCCTGTATTCTTCCAAGATAGTGTCAACGTTTTACATGAATCAAGATACTGGGGTCCATCCCTTTGTCCAAATCCTACTAACGACACAGAGGAAAGATTCCACTCCCTGGACACAGTCAGAGCAATTGCAGTGCATCTTTCAAGAACAAAGGAATTCAGGAAGGCGGATCATCTTTGTATTTCCTGAATGTACACATCAAGGACAAGTACGATTCAAAGACTTTATAAGCCTGACAATCCACCTTGCACAAGAGGAAAGGATACTAGATGCCTAAAGATTTTGAAGGCACATGCTACAACAGCACTGGCAGCCTCCTGGGCACACAGAGCTTCAGCAAATGAACTATGCAAAGCTGTAACCTGGTCATCTTTCCATACATTACTCTGTGTTTTGGATTTCAGCTGACTGTTTGGATGGAAATTTCTTCAAGCACTTATTAAAAATAAAAAAAAAGTCAATAAAATATTTTTTATGCATGGATTCAATGTTTGCTTAGTTTTGTGAAACCACATCCCATTTGGGAGAGCGGCCATGGAGTATGAAGAGAAAATTATGTATATTATATTTATCATTAATTTAGTTTCTTCAAAGCAAAATTGTGAATTTGTGCACTTTTTTCTCTCCATCATCATCCCCCACCCAGGTTCTGAGAGTGTGGTGAAGAAAATACTAAAGCTGCTAATATTTACTCCAAGAATGCACCTTAACCTAGGGCTTACCAGGTGCTCTTCAGCTTCTTTGGAGTAAACTCTAGGTGCACGCATGCAAGCTATGCCGATCTCATCAGTGATGCAGGTCACTGCCACTTCCCATATAAATGCCTGACCTGAAGCACTCTTGGCTTCCCTGATCAATACAACAGTCTGTCTTAAGCAGTAGCTTTTGCTACAATAATGTGGTCTAGGAAGCCACTCCAACTTCAGCTTGCATTCACCACTGAGGCCCTCCAGATACTACTCTGGGCATCGCAGGGAAAGCCCGTACAAATACAATAAACCTCTACTCTGACACTGCCTATATTCCACTGAAGAGACAGGAAAGAGACCTAGAAAGGAGGGGGGAGATCTACTCTCTGGAAGGGTTTCTCCCCCCCCCCCCCCCCCCCCGCTTCTCCTCACTGCAGATCAGGGAGTTAAACTATTTATTAAGGCTGCCAACAAGCTAAAATTACATCATTCACTGTTAATTTAAATTTCCTCAAGGTACTCCATGGCAGTCCTAATATTCCCTCACATTATGGCCAAAGACAACAAAGTAGTAACCACACTGTATACCATCTGGGGACTGTCAACTTTTTCCCATCACTACTCAGCTGACTAATTGTTAACCAATTCATAAACCATCCTAAACATAAAAAAAAAACAAAAGCAAAAAAAAAAAGCCTATATAGTTTAACAAAGGTAGACATTTAAACACTGCACACAATTCTGTTTCAGTACAATACACTTTATGAAGTGTTACAAACTGGGTTGGTTAATGATGTACATCTTCGAAAAAAAGAGCAATGGAATCTTACCACTTTGTTTTAGCCTTTCTTGAACTAACAAAAGAACATCTGGTTGATTCATCTAGAAATAAGAAAAGCAAAAAGACAAAGTGAAACAGCTCAAAATCCTAAGGCTTTATCCAAAGAAACACACATTGATGTTTTATCGTTTAATGAAAAACTGAATGAGTATTTGGCCACATCATCGTGGAGTTAATCAGTGTTAATTTAAACTGAAGTGTTACATTTTTCAAGACATAAGAGTACCAATAATTTGAGAGGACCAAGCACTCATCAGTCTTTAATCTACATCCATACAGAAAAGTAGGACAAAAATAACTTGTAGCCTAGCAGCACAAAATATTTCAGTAGAGAGACCAGGAAGACTGGAAGAAAGCCACAGATTTCAGGGGGTTATTTTTTTATACAACTTGGAGGTTGAAGAACTACTCAAAGCAAATCTACACATTTGCCCAAGGAGGATGGGACACATTGTAGCATCCCCAATATGCTAAACAGAGGAATATTTTCCCAACCAAAAAGCAGGACTTAAAAGGGCTGAAGTATAGAAGGGAAATTGCTAGGGGAGACAGCTATGCCTGTTCAGCTTAGTATGCAACGCGAAAAACCAGGGGGGGGGGTTCTGAGCTAGCTTTCCAGGCATCCCCCTCTGCTCACAAAAGGTAACCAAACTGGAGAGCATTGCCAGAAGTAAAAACCACACACACACTTAAAGCAGGCAAAGCCCAAGTAAACAGTCCCTGCAGGGCTGTGGGAGAGGATAGATTATTTGACAAGGACTAAGTTCCCTGCCACCTGTTAGAGAAAGTTTATAGTTGTCTAGGATGGTCTAAATAACATAAAAAAAAAAAATATATATATATATATATATATATATATATATATATATATATATATATATATATATATATATATATATATATATATCAAATTCTAACTGTATAAATTGCTTTGTACACTTATCACTTGGATAGCATTATATTTTTCCATATTCAGTTACTGTATCTTTAAACTATTTAGTAATGGAGTGTTACAATTAAAAAAATAAAATCCACACACTTAACAAGCCTTACAGATTGCAATCAAAGGGGGGTATTCAATTGTTGTTCCGGGCCGCAAAAAAACGAGCACGTTAAAACTATTACCGTTCATACGGTAATTACTCACTGAATTTCATCTCGCTGCGAGATGAAATTCAGCGAGTAAACTACCGTAATAACGGTTTTTACGCGCAAGTTTACCGTATAAACGGTAATAGTTTTAACGCGCTCGTTTTTTTGCGGCCCGGAACAACAATTGAATACCCCCCAAAGTGTTTTTTGGGCTTAACAGATAACTACAAAACTACTGTCTAGCAATTCACATTCCTCAGTAAAATAGGATGCATTCTCTGTACTATTGGATCCAGCTTACAAAAATTCTGCCTCCATCACCAGGTAAACAGAAAGGAACACCTTTATGTCCAAATCTAATGCTGCACATCATCCTCAGGTAATAAGCAAGAAGTTTGACGGACCTTGTTAGGGGTCAAGTAAAATAAATGTATTCTATTTTAAATATTTAAAAAGGTTAATAGCTTACATTGGCAGGAAACTGAACGTCTATGTTCAGGTCTGAACTTGTGAAACCCATTTTGCTGCAGGAGGATCCATATAACCTCAGATAACACCCTGTGAAAAACAAAGAAATTCACATTAAAAAAATAAAAAAAAGGGAAACCCCCCCCCCCCCCCCCATACACAGAAAAGGTTGGAGTGGAGAATTAAAATTGCCTATACCTGGGAGCTTCTCTTTAATGAGAGTTTCCATAGCACTTAGAGTGGACTGTCTCTTAAGAAAGTCTTCTTCATCCAAGCCATGCTCCCGTACTATTTTTTCAATCGCAATATCGATTGCTTGTATCTGAGGCACTGTTGGTGGTGGTAGAGTGGTCAGCAATTCCTCTTCCCTTTTATCCTGCAAGACCAGAATTTTTAAATCACGCTCTCCCATATTTACCTTCACTTACAACATTTTAAAATCACTAATGATGCCATTAATTCAAAAATGTTTCTTGTTGTACAATTAATTTTCCCTATGCATAACATAAAAGTTGGTGGTGTTGCTGTTTCCACTAAAGTTTGTCACATTTGTAGTATATTTCCTGCTCAGATTCCATAGCAGTCCTAGCAAATGGCCTAATCCTTTATCAGGTTAGTAGACAGCCCTGGAAGGTATATAGTGTGACTACTTCCTTCGTTGTCTTTTTCCTGTCTCATTAAAGAGTAAATCAGCGGTGAGTGTAGCAAGGTTTTTTGATTTTGTTGTACATGTGGCCTTAGCTATGGTTCCCAATGAAGATCCAGAGGGTCCTGTGGGGCGCTTCCTATACAGAAGGGGGAGGGTAAGTGGAATACACTAAACAAAAGTGTGTACAAGACAGCTTTGAGTAGTACCCAGGAAAAGTTTTTGTGAAAGTACAGACTAGACTAATGTCATGTGAAGTCTTTCAGAAACTCATGGAGAAACCAGCACTCTCTAATACCCAGACTCTTTGGTAGACAAGCAGTCAGGAGGCATTTGAATAGTTCTTGACCTAAGAATACAAAACAAAATGTGTGCATTCAAGACATTTCTGCAAAGACTAAGTTTTTTTCCCCAATGCAATAAACTAAAAGTGATATGAGATTTCCTTAGAATATATTTACAGGATGACCATCTGCACATCAAAACAGTTTTCTCCGATTCTGCAGGGCACCATTACCAGTCAGCCATTTGGCTTCTAAACATCACCCAGCACCTTTAGTAAGGTACCAGTGGTTCATATGGTTGCGTTTAGGAAACAGGGAATTGCAGTTTGTCCCATCACCATAATATCCACTAGATAAGGCATAACAGAACACCATGCCCACATACTGAATTCCTAATTCATGACGACTATATTGCCATTGACATCAAGTAGCTAACTGAACAATTGCTGCAGGGACACAAACATCTGACCGCTGCAGTGAAGTGCCTAATAGGTGAATTAGAACGTGGCACAAATATGGTTAATAATCTCAGCACAAGTATGTGGTGGAATTCAAATCTGTAACTCTCAGCATACAGAAAGGCAATGACTGATATTTATACACAGATCTCCCACAACATTAGAACCACGGACAAGTTAAGTGAACATTTGTTATCTTGCTACAATGGCACCTGTGAAGATGTGGGATATATTAGGAAGCAAGTGAAAAATCAGTTCTTGAAGTTGATGTGTTGGAAGCAGGTCAAATGGGCAAGAGTAAGCATCCGAGTATGACAAGGGCTAATTTGGGATGGCTAGACTATTGATTGTGTTAGAACATTTCAAAAACAGCAGGTCTTGTGGGGCGTTTCTGGTAAGCATTGGTGAGTACCTACAAAAAGTGGCCCAAGGAAAAACAACCGGGTCTGATGGGTATGGGGAGCAAGGCTAGCCCGTCCAGTCCAATCCCACAGACATGGTACCATAGCACAAATTGCTGAAAAAAGCAACGCTGGCTAAGCTGGAAAGGTGTCAGAACACACAGTGCATCACAACTTGCGTAGCTGCACACTGGTAAGCGTATCCATGCTGACCCCTGTCCACCGCAGAAAGAGTCTAAAATGAGCATGTGAATGACAGAACAGAACCATGGATAAATTGAGGAAGGTTGTCTGGTCTGATGAATTAGGTTCTCTTTTACACCCACTATGGGAAGAAGGAAAGTTGGAGAAAGCAGTCTGATGGCCCTGGGCAAAGTTCTGTTGGGAAGCCTTGGGTCCTGGCATTCGTGTGGATGTTACTTTGACATGCACCAGCCACCTAAACATTGTTGCAGACGAGGTACACCCCTTCATGGCAGTGCTATTACCTGATGGCAGTTTGGGTTCTCAGCAGGATAATGCACCCAGCAAAAGTGGTTTAGGAATGGTTTGAGGAACATGACAGATCAATGTGTTAGCATCAGGTCCAAATCCCCCAGACCTCAATCATATAAAGCATCTGTGGAATGAGCTGAAAAAGCAAGGCATGGAGGCACCACCTAGTAGCAAATACTTTAAATCCTGAAAGCAAACATCTTTGTGCAAGATATCACAGGATACCATGAGAGGTTTTTGTGGAGAGCATGCCACAACGGACCAGAGTTCTTTTGACAGCACAAGGGGAACTTACAATATATTGAGCAGATTTTTTATTTTTTTTAAAGTTGTGGCTGATTGGTGTATATTCTATATTAAAAAAAATAAAATAAAAACTAAATAAATATCCCAATTACTGGCGTTTTCTGAAACTCTGCTCCACAACAGCCCAACTACCAGAGGAGTCATTCGCCCATCTGGAGTGCTCCTCAGAACACAGTCCACTCAAACTCACTGACCACCTGAGAGGTTGATTACTATTCAGAATCTAGCAGGAAATTGACGCTTGTCAGAATACTAGGTCCCCAACCATATCTGCCAATACGACCTTGGAGCCATACCTAGTACTGGTTAATCAAGTCTTTGGATAAAAAGATTTCCAGACTACTGAAAAGGGTCAGATACGCAGTAAGCCAGACCTACCTGTTAAGGGAGGTGCAAATGCTAGAAACTAAGAAAATGAGGAGGAGTGCTTTAGCTTACCTCCCTATGGCACTCTGTCATTATCACAACAGACTGCTGTGTCATTATCACAACAGACTGAGCTTGCACTCGTGTCCAGGCTCTGGGAGACTGAGACAAGGGTTGTACAAACACCTCTTAGGAAAAGGGGATGAGCAGACGGGTAAATATACATATATGAACCCATACAAAAACTGCATTATAGCGCAATACAATCTTAAGGCGCTAATGCAGTCTGTCCCCATAGGATATCTAATGAAATATTACTATGTAGAATAGCAATAATAGTATAGTGACTAACAATGGCAAGTAACAAAAGCACTCAACAACCCTAGAAGGCAGAGTACAGTGTCAGAATGACTAAATATGGACCATAATCTATATCAAAATAATTTTTGTATACAGTGTAATCCATTTAAAAAAGTGCTGTCTCAAAATATCTGCAATACCTTAAATAGCCTAGAAGAGCAATCAGGAAGGAGATGCATTTAAAGTGCTGGTCACCATGCCTAATATGCAGCACCACTGAAAAGTATACTAGAGATTATTTTTTTTTAAAATAAAAATATAAACACAAAGCCCACACTTCCTACTATAGGAAAGAGATAGCATACAAGTTTATAGTTTGAATAGATGCCTACTTCAGCACAGTGCCCTCTATAACCCATGGTTGAGCAGTGTCTTCCCACAAGTGTGATGAATGAGAAGAGGGGATTTATGTACCAATGTTAAATCTTTCTCTGAATCCATCGGGGGAACACTGCTACAATGGGATTGCATGAGGGCACAGGAGTTGGCACTTAAACAGTTAACTAAACTTGCTGCCGACTCCTCTCTGCAACCCCTACTAGCTTCAGTGTAATTAAAAAGTCATATTGAAAAGAGCAACCAACCAAGACCACACAGCAGAAGAGCAAGAAGGAGGGAAAGCAGTGTCCCCTAGATAAATCTCTCTGGATGAATGGGATTTAGCTAATTACATTAGATTCACTCTGGGGGACACTGCTACAATGAGGACATACCAAAGAAGCCCCCTAAGGGAGGGAATGCTCCAATAGCCCGGCAAAACACTGTCGACGCAAGCACATTAAACTGAAAGAACTTTGTGAAGGTATGCACAAAGAACCAGGTGGCCAACAGACAGTTGAACCCCCGAAGCCCATTGGCGCACGGCCCAAGATGCCCCCACAGAACAAGTGCAGTGGGCAGAGATCCTTGACAGCACAGGTCCGTTCAAGCTCGCATAAGCCTGCTTAATCATGGACTTGTTAAAATGAGCAATAGTTTGCTTGAAGGCTGGCCAACCCCTTTTTGAGAATCATAAAAACAAAGAAGGAATCCAAATTTTCTATAAGATGTTCTATCCACATAAATTCGCAATGCCACAACGACATCTAAGGATGCAGGAAAAGAAGAATCAGATGAAGATGAACCACCCTTAAAAGCCAGAACCACAATGTCTAAAAACTTTGCATGTTAAAAGTCTCAAAGGTTCTTCGAAAGGCTCCATTTTGAGCCTTTACATTCGATTGACTTAACACCAAATTCAAATTCAGGGGGGGCAATGGGCAGAACACAAGGTGGCTGAACCCGTAACACTCCCTGGAAAAAAGCATGAACTTCCGGTATAACTGCCAGTCTACGTTGAAAGAATACAGAGAGCAGATACTTGAACCTTCAGAGAAGCCAGCCGAAGTCCTGCTTTCAAACCGGTCTGTAGAAAAGCCAACAGATGGGATATTTTGAAGAGGTCCGCTCTGGAAAAATGCTGTTCACACCATCTAATGTAAAGCCTACCACATCCTATGGTATACGCAAGCTGAAGAAGGTTTGCAGACCCCATCTCTGAACAAACATCTGAAAAACCCGAGGGTGGAGGGACCATTCCCTGGGAAGGAATGAATGTCTGCTCAGGAAATCTGCCTACCAATTCTCGACCCCTGTAATGAACAACGTCTGGCTGCCCAGATGAAGATCTAGTTTGTCACCTTCATGGCATTCGCACTCTTTGTTCCTGTCGGTTTATATATGCAACTGCAGTCGCGTACCGGTCTGCCTTGTAATAGAGGCTGTGCTTCCCGAAGGGCTAGAAGCATCGCCTTCAACTTCATATATTGGATTTGCTGGAGATTGTTCCTGCCTGTCCACAGATGCTGTAGATGGAGACTGAGGACAACTGCTCCCCAACCCTGAAGACAGACATCGGTAGTCACAAGAATCCAGCACCAAGGGACAGAGGAAGGTCCTGTTGTCAGGTGTCACAGATCAATCCAAAGAAGGGAGAGACACTTCTGCTGAAACGGTAATTCGTTCAGTATTGGGATGAAGAGGAGACCCTGACCCCTGCCTTAGAAGTTCCCAATGGAATCTCCAAGAGTTGAACCCTATGAAAGGATCTCGAACGTGGACACCAAGTATCCCAGAAGCTTCAAACCTAAAAGAATGGATGGATTTGAATGATGCAGGAGTCTCCTTACTGCCTGCCTTGACGTACAAGCCTTTGGTTTCGGAAGGAAAACTTCTGACACATGGTGTCCATTAGAAGTCCTCAGAAAATGATATTTCTGTAGAAACTGAGACATGTATTATAAATTATCCCAACAGTGTTGTTCCAAGATCAGAATGGTGAGACTCAGTTGTTGTTCTAGGACTAGCCGAGACGACGCCTTGAGAAGCAAGTCGTCTAAATACAATACTATATTTACACCCAGATTTCTCAAGTGAGAGGCCATAATCTTTGTGAATACTCTTGGCGCTGTTGAAAGTTCGAAGGGCAGTGCCCATAATTGAAAGTGGGAGCTTCCCATCGTCAAACGCAGAAGAGACTGATTTTCCTCCACGTTTTAATTTGGGAAGGACGAGTCTGATATCTATCAATGCTAGAAACTCCTGAGGTTCCATCGCCCGGCTGACCAACCAAACCAATTCCATCTGGAACTTGCCCACAGGAGGAACTGATTCAGTCCCTTCAGGTTGAGAATCGGCCAGAACGAGCCATCTAGTTTTGGAACCAAAAAGAGGTTGGAGTAAACCTCTTGTTCCTTTTGAGACTCCGGTACATGACACGGAAAGAGGAGAAGTGACCGAATTGATAGTCGCCTGTCTTCTTTCCGGATCTCTCAGGAGATGCGCGTGAAAAAACAACAAAATAAAAACCCACACCGACAAGAGGGTCCTGAAAGATCCTATCTATCCATCCACAATATAATTCCTAAGACCCAATTGTCTAGGAGGTTGCAGCCCACTGATCCAGAGACAAATGTAGGTGACACCCTACCCCCCTCAGGAAGAGAGGGAAACCAGTCATGCAGAGGGTTTGTCTGAATTTGTGGACTGGGTGCCTCTTCGAATAAGACCTCCTGCCTCTGACAGCCTGTCTCCGGGAACCATGGGTTCTACCTCTGATAGACTGACCCTGTGAACCGGGCTGCCCCGAAAGGACTGCAGACATGAAATAAACCTTGGAGCAAAACCTCTAGGTGCATTAACAGGCAGAGAATTACACCTTTCTCCCATAGCGTGATTCATGGTATCCAACTCAGGTCCAAAAGGGACCAAACCAGAATAAGGCAGGGCTTCAAAGGACTTTTTTAGTTTCCACATCCACATCCCAGGCCCTAAGCCAGAGGACTCTCCTAGCAGAAACAGCTGAATCCGCAGAAGAAATAAACGCTGCGTTCTGAGCTGCCTCATAAATAACCCGAGGCCTCTTTTAAATGCATGGCTAATGGGAGAAGCCCTGAATCCTGTAATCCAACCACTAGTTGATCAGCCCAGGATTACATGGCCCTAGCAACCCATGCCGAAGAAAACATGGGTCCAAAACATGAACCCGCAGCAGAAAATATAGACTTAAGACAACTATTTTCCTGTCTGTGGGGTACTGAAAGACAGCCGAACTCTGCACTTGTAAGGTGGTATGACAAGCCAACAGAGCTATGGCGCATCTTCTCTGGGAATATGTTCCCAGCGTACTGCTTCCTGTGCAGGATAGATTTGCGAATCTACACAGAACAGAAAATCTCCTATCAGGCTGTTTCCAAGCTGCCTCGGCTATCTCTGTAAGCTCCACCAAGAAAGGAAAAGACAGTCTTAGGTCTCTTACGAGAGACTAGACCCTGGTCTGAAGGACCCGGCTCCTCTGGGTATTTAGGATCTGGGATCCTAAATACCCTGGGTTCCTTACGGACTCGTCCCAATCACCCAATTGGGTAGAGTCTGAATCCTCAATCACTTCTCCCTCTTCTTTAGAAGACCCCTCTGAATCTGACAGGGAAAAAAAAAAAGTAAGGATTTTTGTTGACTGGTTCTAGGGGTCACCATACTGAGAGTCTAAACCTATTCATGCGGCCTTTCCCAGGGAGGAGGACAGAGCTTGCTCCGCCTGGGCAGACCGAGGCATAATAGAAGCAGTCTGAGACATGTCCCCTTCAGTAATCTGTGAAACAGCCATCACATTGTATGCCAAGGTAGATGGGGCAAACCCATAGGGGTCCATACCACCATGGCCACGGTCTCAGTCTGTCTGCTAATAAGCTGGGCTAACAGACAGACTGTGCCAGGGAGGAAACCCATGCCGATTCCTCCACCATCACCTGCAGCAACCCCCTGTGCCTTCGTTCCACCAGTCCCCACTGCGCACACCGTCCCCTGGTCCTGCTGACCCACAGAAAGTTTGGGAGCACATTTAGAACAAGAATAAAACTTTACTTTGTGTCATGATGTCCGATAAGGGTAAAAGCACTATACTTTTTTACAAAACACACAGTCATCACACAGAGTGAAAGAAAAATGTATTACTTGCTTGTCCCTGGCCAATGCCCACAAACAGTAAAAGAACTGTTTTATGTGTCCCAATCATGAAACAGTGACTACTCGCTTCGAGAATTCTATGATAAAACTCAGTGATTAAACTGAGAATAACAATTTCCTATATAAAGAATATGTGGAAAGTTATACAATAATAAACCCCCTCAGGGGACTTAGCTGAAGGAGGGTCAATTACAGAGGGAGGGATTCAGTCACAGTAGAATATTAAATTCTACGGAGTGTCCCCAGTCGCTGTCAAGATACACTGTGTACTGCTGAGTACTGGCGCGACTCAAGCTCTGGAAGGTACAAAGTCTTGGGGGAGCCTTTCAAAAAACCTCCTCCCCACACAGCCATACTGTACATCGGATGGAGACCTGGAGGGAGATTCCTGAGAATGTTTTTCAGTGCTTTGATCGGATCTGCTCCTGCCAACCTATCCTTCTGGCCGCGGAGATCTAAGCCTCTCCCTTCACCTCAGCGCGGGACTTTGCATCTTCCCTTAATGGCCGCTCACCTGACAGGGATCGGCGTTCAATGCCAGTGCAAACATGACGGGAGCAAACTGACAGCCTGCAACCCTGCGGCTGTCACAGCGTTAATAAATGGGCACAACCCAAACCCCCAAGTAATTTCAAACTCATAGAAGTCCACAACATTGAAAGCCATCGCGTCCCAATATAGATATATAGTGCCAGCAGCACTTACATCTTCTCACTTCTAATAAAACAAAATAGAAAAATCAAGAAAGCTACACTATTCTAAGCAGCAAGTACTGGACACATTACCAGACAGCCCAATTCCTTGGGCACTTAAACAGTTAACTAAACTTGCTGCTGACTCCTACTCTCTGCAACCCCTACTAGCCTCAGTGTAGTTTAAATGCCAACTCCTGCGCCCTCATACAACCCCATTGTAGCAGTGTCCACCAAAGTGGATGAATGAGAAAAAAAATTTATATGCATACATTGATCAGTGTTTGCTTTCTTTCTTTGATCCATCCTGTGCTATGGATCTGGTACATCCCATTTGTTAAGGTGGCCATGGAGTCAGAGGAAAAAGTAAATTATTGGGGAATATAATTTGCTTAAATACTCCATTGCAGACAAAGAAAGAAGGAGTTATGCTGTACACCTTTTGAGTGTATTGACTTTTGCTCCCATCGCTACATGACTAGCTGTTGAAGGATTAACCCATTACTCAGGACTGCCATGGAGTACTTCTAGGAAATGACAATATTGGTATTCTCAAGTTTGTTTTAATAGGACCCTTTCTTGGCACAACTTTTCAAAGAGGAACAATTCCTCATTATTCAGAGGCATGACACGGTTTGAATGGATATGTGTAACATTTACTAGGTTTTAAGAACTCACCTTTAAATTTCTCTTGTGCCTCTTGTCTTTAATGTGTTTATGAGCAGATGAGATAGAGTCAACTAGGGCATCACAAAGCTTACAAGTATAAATAGCTGTAGGATACTTTCGAGGACGCTTAGGATAGGGAAAAAGAAAATATAATTCAGTTTTAAAGCTCTTCATGAGAGGTGTGTTCAAAACAAATGAAACATTCCAGCTCAGAGGTGGCAAAAGAATGCTTGTCCACTTTTTGCAACCCACAGTTATATAGACAGATTTAAAAAGGACTTTGCATTTTTACATTAGGATAACATTCTAAATGCTATATATTTTTGAGACATTGCTGCCGTGTATAGGATACCAGTATATGGTCTACAAGCAGACAGGCCTTTTGTCATAAACCGAAGCTTAACAGAAGAATGCATTAGCACACTTTGAAAACTAAAGACATGTTAATCACAATAAAAATGAGATATCAGTTCATAGAAAAGTGAAAATGCTGAGGAATTGGAATAAATTTGGTTCATGTTTAATACCCGTTTCAGCCTGTAAATACAGTCCCGCTTCAATCGCTCCTCAGCTTGCTGCAGTCCCAGCAACTCCTTTTTGGACAACATAGACTCGTCTACAATGGGACTTTCCAAACATTCGTCTTCATCTTTCTCCAAATGATGTCGACGTCCATCGTGCTTTAGTTTTACATGTGTCAATGAATCTGTGGATAAGGTGTTAAATTATGCAATTAACTTAATGATTTTAAAGTTTGCGATATTACAAAAGCAAAGATGGACAGTTTACATGACCAATTAAACATAACTGACTTGTTCTGTAAAGTCTATGATGAGAAAGTGCATGTATAACTAGTTACTGTAGAGCATTAGGCCTTGTTAATAGTAAGAATCTCACAGGTTAAATGTTTAGAAGGTGTTCCATATACATAGAGAAATGGGAGGGAACGGCTAAAGTGGGCAGTTACAGAACCAATCTCCATCGTTTCTGCCAAGATCTATTTTGATGCTATTCACTGTGCACCTTGTATGGTTTTTGCCATGTTCCATAATAATGGCTTCTGCATATTACAGCAGCCCTGAAAAGGTTTGAGGTCTTTAAATAATGTGATGTGTACTATTAACAGAAACATGGATGAAGTCCAAATTGAAGTTGCAGTACATACATATTGTCTACTTTTAATACACTGTGCATAATAAAAAACAATGTTCTTGGGGTATCTTGGAACTGGTTGGGTAAAGATTAGGTACCTAGAAATACCGGTACTTAAACTTCAGACACTGAAACCATTTAAAATATCAAGTGTAGGTATAGCATGATACCAATTCAGTAGAGGAGTTAAAGCCTCACTCCAATGCAAATTTAAGAGCATATTATGGATTCTTTTTTTTATTTATTTATTTTATTAAAAAAGTCATCTTTTCAAGATTTTTCTGCTGGCAAGCCATCAAAAACATGTCTTTAAAAGTGCCTGTGTCATGGAGATAAGGTATGTTTACTTTTAAAACTGGAAAACAGATGTGTCATGTCACCAATTTCAGGCGACGCACTACTAATATTTACACACTTTAGATAATTATATAGTTTTAAAACTATATAAAACAAGATGATCGTATGTCCAAATGAGCCCTAACCAACTTGAGAAAAGCAAGCATAGAAAGCAAACACAAATTTAATGGCACACTAACAGTATAAGATAACACGAGACTTGCATGGTCATGCTGCAAGCTCTGAAACTAAAGTCAAAAACTTTAAATCCAACATGTCCCAGGGATCAAATGGGGAATGCTGTAAAGCACTTAAAAACACCAAGTTAAATTGCAAGGCGCTACTGGAGGAACAGAGGCTGTACATGAAACACCGCCTGAATGAAAGTTTGAACATCAGGCATCACAGCAAGTCAATCTGTTCCAAGGGAAGCAGTTTAAAAGACTCCATGCGAACAAACTCATACAGCTGTCCTGTCCAGCATTCTACAGCTTTGGTAACACACACCGACACAGGTGGCAAAGAGGCAATTGCCACCATGAAAATAGGCTTAAGGGCACCCTCAACCTTATGATCTGTGCCGTCCTTAAGAGTGGATGCATTGGGAAGAGGGATAGTAGTGACCTCAGCCAACCTTGCAACTGGAGCGACCACATGTGGAGGCACCTCCCATTTTGTGAGAACCTCAGGGGCAAATAGGATAAGACCACAGCTACGGGGCACCTGGAACTTACAATCCGTTAAAGACCAAGGCTCCCCAACAAATCCTCCAACTGGGAAGAGGGAATGACAAAGATGTTTGACAGCCTAGCAAAGCAAATGAGACCACTCAAGCACCTGGTGCACAGCCCGTATCAAATCTTCTAATTCCTCCACATTAGATTCAGCCACCTCACCCTCCTCTTGGAACATACAGAATCTGACCAATTTCACTGCAAGAGTCCCGCCACACGCCTGCACTTACTGGAGGGTCATTCCACATAAACACAATTTTACAAAAAAAATAAATAAATAAAAAAAATCTACCTTTTATTCTCTAATTTTAATTAAATTTGGTATATTAAATGCTGCCATGGGTGTAAAGAACACCCCCAAATCTTAGGCCGATATGTAACTGGTTTTGAAGTTACATGCCTATAAAGCTGCAACTTAACAAAGTTTGTTTTAAACTTTTTTTTTTTTTATTTATTCTTGCACTTGTAGCTCACCTAATTGAGCTAGAGAGCTGGGCAAGGTCTCATTTTAAACCTCTTTTCTGGTTTTTATATGATCTACAAATAGCAGTATGTGTAAATAAAAAATAAATTCGTAAAGTTTTCAAAATCAAAATGGATTTTCTCAAAAAGCTTGTTTTTACATTTCTGAAAAACCTCTCAAATATTATTCACACTGTTAATAAATCCCCAACTTTTTGGGATCATCTACTACAAAACCTGTTCAGTAGGACAGACAGGCTGTCAAATTAGCCCGGGAGCATCCACAGATGAATGGAGCAGAAAACAATGGGCCCTGCACTCACTGTCTGCACTGGCAAAAGCCACGGAAGACAAAAACAAACAAAAAAAACACACCCCCAAACAGCCTGTACTAGCATCCTCAAACGTCTTCAACGCTGGAGCATTTAAACTAAAGTCAAGACTAAACAGGAAGAGGATATAGAGGGGGAGGACAAGGGGCCAACTAATTTTTTTGAAGTGACATATGCCTCTTTCATTACACCCCAATGTCCCATAATTCTCTATTGGAATTATAATCATTCCCATCAGTTAAGATAAATACCTAATCAACATCACCCTGAAATAAAGATGTACCACTGGCAATTGTCTTAAGTAGATCTAATTTCAACCTGACAAACATATGCCTTAATTCCAAATGTACTGAAGAAACTTCAGAATAAATATCACCCCAGTTGCCCCTGCTGGTCGTAGACCGCATGTAATCCATCCTCTTCAATTTTCATTAAAATAACCTTGGGATCCACTAGCACCACAACCTCAAGTTGCAGAAAGACTGGCGCCAACAATAAGAAAAATATATGGTTGTTCCGAAGATGGCATTTTTAATCTATCATAGAACCCTATCTTGCAGTCTTCAAAAACAAGTTAATAATAAAGTCAGAACCTCACCAAAAGTTAGGCAAGTGTCAAAGGTGGGCGCATATAGTACAACTGTCCTTTAAGTTAATTCAAATTTTAGAGACTCTGTAGGATACAGGTTAACCAGTTAAACCACCTTTTTCAGGTTCCAAACAAGAGAGGCAAAGATTCAGCGAGCGGTCGGCGAATGCTACAAACCTATCGACAAATGCCACCCTCAAAACATATGCAAATTCTGTCTCCATTAAACAGATTTACAGAGTAAGCACTTGAGCCAAAAATACTCTTGTTTTGTAGACATTAAAAGATTGCCATTTTTGGCTAGATATTGTGCTTCCTTTGGCCAGTAAGTCTTATAAGGAAAATATTGCACCTCCTGCTTACATTTTTCAGAAAGAAAACAATTTGCATTTAAATTGGAGGTAAAGATCCTTATTCAGCTATGAAAGTTTTACAGAAAATGAAAGATATGTTTACAGACTTTAAACCTCAATATAAGATACTTAAGTGACATTACCAGAAACTTCAGAATGAACACCATGAAATTCTCCAGTGGTAGCATCTTTGCCATTATGTCTTCGCCCAATCTGATTACGCCGCTCCCCAAAGTCCTGCCACCGGCCACCTTCTCCTTGTTCATTAGTGGAGTTATTTCTTGTTCGATTATAGGCCTGTTGTCGGCGTTGCCTCCAGTTATCACAATTGCTTCTCTGCTCTGGTTTGACACTATCTTTAGGATTGCTGCCCTCTCTCCCACCAGGGCTGAAATTTTTTACAGTGTTCTGATGTGGCCCGTTCCGGGAACTGCTGCTATAAGTTATTGTGATAGGTTTCGGAAAGTTCGGAGAGTCTCTTTCTAGTTTCTTTCCATAGTATTCATGGGCCATATAAGATGGCTTTACAGGACTTCTCTTGAAATAATCCTCATCCATTACTCCCCTGCCTCTAACTTGCTTGGTAGCATCTCCCATTTTCTCACGTTCAGACAAAGCTCATGCCTGTAAGGAAGAGGGAGATTAAAGTAAGTATGTATATCCTTTTAACTAGGCAGAAATGAACAAAAAATGAACCAATCCATAGAAGCCAGATTCTGTAATTTTTCTACTGCAGATAAGGTAAAAAAAACTTGACATGAGTTACAGTACATTTACACAAAGCATTTTATTACTTAAGCCCCAACATGTACATGTGTTTCTCGTCTGTCAACAAGCATTTTGCTATTAGAAAGTATAATATGTGAAAGGACTAACAAAACCTGCATTTGTTGATGCAAGCGAGTGACCTGGAATTGAGGACAGACTTCCACAAAAATATAGTTAATGCAGTGGGAGAGAGGAGCTTCTTCATTCAAGGGGGGAGCGACAATGAATTTTCACAGCAAATTTTAACCTCCGTTTTGGTGGTTAAACTACTTGTTATTTTACAATGTGTTGTAAATATTAGCCCAGCAGTAAACGAATGGTGAACTTACAAAAATGTATAAAATCTACTACATTTTGGCAGCAAAGGCTAGATTTTATCTTAATAGTCACCAGTTTCTACCTTTTATGAATAGAAAATTATTGCCTGTATTTTATGCATATCCTAAGAAGGTCGTGGCAGAGTCACAACATAGACACAAAATATGCAGCAGCCAAAGAAAAATGGAACGTGTATCCATAATTCAGAAGGCGTGTGACATGCATGTACCTACAGAGTAACCACATACACAACCCATATAGGGGGGTATACATTATATAAAAACAATATCAGACAATGGATTTCAAATGCCATGCCTTGAAGAATAACCAAAGCTAATGAGGTTTATGCAGCTATCTCTGGGCATGCTGATGAAATTTTATGAATAGATAAAAAAAAAAATCAAAAAGGACAAAAAGGAATTTTGATATGCAATTACACAGACAATGGCAATATTTGTGGTGTCAGACTACCACAAGACTTCATATAATCATACGATGCACT
Organism: Mixophyes fleayi; assembly: GCF_038048845.1. Classification (NCBI taxonomy): domain Eukaryota; kingdom Metazoa; phylum Chordata; class Amphibia; order Anura; family Limnodynastidae; genus Mixophyes; species Mixophyes fleayi. The sequence continues at coordinate 296,086,983 of NC_134402.1, forward strand.
CAATTGAAAGCATTAAAGAAAAAAAAAAAGAAAAAATGTAGAGTGCAAAGAATTTTAACCACCACCAAAAGCTGTAGAAGGTTTTGCCAGCCAGGTGGCATTAAGAACTAGCTGGTGGGGGCAGTTGTAATACTTTGCTATTATATTGAAAAATCTTGTAGATTATTGCTTTCACCTGCCAGGACTGGTCAGACTGGCAGTCAGTGGTCCAACATGCACTGCTTTCTGTACTGCTCACATAGTGCCTGTTCCAATAGGAGAAACAATGGTTTATTCTAATATAATAGGACTTCGTTGGGCTCCAAGAGCCAGGCGGCAAGTAAAAACAGCCAGATGGAGCACCTGGAAAATGCTGGGGATAACAGTCATGATTATTTAGAACTCGCTGATACAAACCTGGGGAGTGTTCAAAACTAATCAGATGCACCATGCAAGTTACTGAACACTAATTTTCCTATAAGGAATACATTTGTATTTATAGCAACTACATGTTGTCCAACATAAGTATCAAAAAGGTATGGACATTTAAAAATTCTGTTTCTTAAACATCCCCTTTCCCCTCCTGTCAGAATACCTCCCACACTACCATGGGAAACAAACACCCCCTGCCTCTAAAAACTGAAGGATTTTAGCCAAATACAATTATTCCAAAATTTACGCAACACTATTCACCAAGTTGAAATAAAAATTAAAAAAAATAGATACCCTATTTCTAAGAGTTTATACAACCTCTTCTGCTATGGATAACAGCACAAAGCTTTGAGACCGCAAATGTAATCATCAGCTATTTATATAGCGCTACTAATTCAGCAGCGCTGTACAGAGAACTCACTCACATCAGTCCCTGTCCCATTGGAGCTTACAGTCTAAATTCCCTAACACACACAGACAGAGAGAGACTAGGGTCAATTTGATAGCAGCCAATTAACCTACCAGTATGTTTTTGGAATGTGGGAGGAAACTTGAGCACCCGGAGAAAACCCACACAAACACGGGGAGAACATACAAACTCCACACAGATAACATGGTCGGGAACAGTAATATATGCATAATTGAGGACCACTGCCAGACAAACATACCTGAAGAGCTGTTCACACAAGCCATTTTATATAGCTTGTGGTAATCACAAATTCCAGGTGTACAGTTGGCCTTCTAAAACACCATCAACACAACTTGTTAACCACAACTTAAAGATCAAGCCAGCTTTTCTTGAACAGAACATGCTGTCCCATTCACTCAGAGGAAATACACTCGCACACAACTTTATACAATCTGGCTGCAACATAGAACCAAGCAAGTTACGGCCACACTTGTCATAACTGGTGTACAGACACACCATTGCCCTTAGGCCCTGATCTACCAATTAATGTTTTACTCTTCAATCCTCTATGGCAGCCATTGCAGTGGGTAGAAAACCTTTCCAGTTTAAGGTAGAGACAGGTTAGAAAACAGAACCACCCTCCTCCCCAAAGATGGGTTACAAAGTGTTATTTTTAGTATCAGGATACGATATATGTTTCCCAAACATGGCTTTTCATTGCATGTAAATCTAACAATAAATTACACTACTCTGTTATGCGCCAAAACTTGATGCTTGCATTATCTGAAATGCAGACACGCCAGACTGCGGCCCCCTACTGTGTATACAAGCGAAACAGGTGTTTGTCACTTTACATAAAGACTTACTTAGCATTTCATGCTATCAGGAAACAGACTTCCTCTAGCAAATTTACAAAACCAAATAATGGCATTTCCATACACAACAAATCCCAATGTAACAGGATAAGTGCATTTCAAATTACACATTGGTGCCTGCACCTCTGATTGAAACACATTTCTACATGATCCCTTTTGTGCCTGACTTTGTTTACCCTCCCTTAGGATGTAAGCTCGAATGAGCAGGGCCCTCTTCCCTCCATACCTGTTCTTCTGCTCCGTCTCTACTGTATCTGCCTGCCTGGAGTTTCTGAAGTACTGGTACTTTGTGTTTATTGTCCTGTACTGTTTTACCCTGTATAGTCTACGGTTTGTACCATGTACGGCGCTGCGGAAACCTTGTGGCGCCTAACAAATAAACGATAATAATAATAATAATAATAATAATAATAATAAATAATAATGATCCAGCCACAAGTTATGAATAATCCAGTCACACTACTACTCCCCCCCCCCCCCCCCCGTCACTCGTCCATGCGGGCAACCAGTGTGCCATATCACCACGATTTGGTTCCTGGTCTGCAGTCTTAGGGTTACTAGCGGTGACCCGGCTCTTCCTGCCGAGACAGTCCATCCACATTGCTGCGAGTCTTTCCTTGCTTGTGAATTATGTGAAAGTCATAAATTTGAAGGGCAAGGCTTCAGCGCAACAATCTGCCTTTTTCCCCTGAGGCGTGTTGTAGCCACATTAAAGGATTATGATCTGTCACCACAGTAAAATTTCATCCATACAAATAAGGTTGTAGTTTTTTCACTGCCCAAACAATGGGCAAACATTCCTTCTCAATTGTGGAATAACCCCACCTCCCGGTTTAGCAGTTTTCTGTTCAAATAGGCCACAGGGTGCTCCTGCCCATCTGTCCACACCTGGCCAAGTACTGCCCCCTGTCCATACGGTGACGCATCAGTTTGCACAATAAAGTCCTTGTCATAATTGGGCGCCAACAGTACTGTAGCATGAACCAGGGCTTCCTTCAAGTACTGAAAAGTCAGCTCACAAGCAGGTGTCCAGGTGTACTTTGGGGAGTTTCTTTTTAGTGAGATCTGTCAGGGGCTTCGCTATAGTACTAAAGTCTGAGACGAAACACCTGTAGTAGCCTGAGGTCTCCAAGGCGGCCAGTACTTGTCTTTGGGTTGTGGGCTGGGGCCAGTCTCGGATTGCCTCTACCTTACCTGGTTCTGGGTTAACCCTACCTCCCCTACTCAATGACCCAGGTACTGCACCTCAGACATCCCCATTTGACACTTGTCTGCTCTGATGGTTAAACCTGCCCACTGAATTTTCTCAAACACTTGCCCTACATGTTTCAGATGATCCTCCCAGAATTTATTGAAAATGTCATCCAAGTAAATCAGAGCAAAAGTTTTACACCCTTCCATCGGGTAATCAACCACATGCTGGAAGGTGGCTGGTGCATTCTTCATCCCAAATGGCATGGACTTAAACTCAAACAGGCCAAATGGGGTGATGAATGCCGACCGTTCCTGAAAATCGGGGGTCAGCGGTATCTGCCAATACCCCTTCAAGTCAAAATGCAGCTAATGCATCTAACAAAGCGTCAATTTGGAGAAGGGGATAGGCATCAGACACGTTCACTTCGTTTAACCAGCGGTAGTCTATGCAAAACCGTATTTTTTTGTTCTTTTGGAAACCAATACAATGGAGGACACCCATGGACTATGTGATAACTGGATTACCCCTAGCTCAGGAATCCTTCTGTACCCCATTGTATATATTTTCCTTGGCCTCTGGTGAAACCCGATAAGCAGGTTGCCTAACTGACTTATGCTCAATGTCCACATGGTGCATCATCAAGGAAGTCCAAACGGGCCTCCTACTGAACAGAGTCGCAAAGGGTCACAGCACTGCCTTAAGCTGCTCCCTCTTGCGGGCACCCAACTACTCATCCCAGCCCACTTTCTCTACACCACCTTCACCTCCAGCACACGCAAGAAGGACAGGTAGTGGGTAACTTCCTTAGTTGTTAAGGAGCAAACTGCTGCTACCGACCCCAAATGCTCGTGATATGCCTTCAACATATTTGTGTGGTAGATCCGGTACAGCCTACCATTGCAATCAAATGACACCACGTAAGTGATGTCACTCAGGCGTTTTGAGACAGTGTACGGCCCAGTCCAGGCAGCCTGGAGCTTGATCTGGCACGTGGTCATCTGGACAAGGAATTTCTACCCTACCTCAAACACTCTGGCACGTGCGCCCTGATCATACCAAGTCTTCTGTTTTGCCTGCGCGAGCCCCATGAGATTCTCTAACTGGTCTCTGAGCTTCAACACATACTCCACCACAGAGACATCCAGGGAGGGTGCTGGGGTTCTGGGACAGTCCATATGCAGGTGACCGGTTTTTCCACAATTGTAGCACTTCTCCAGCCTGGGCTCTGATGGTCTAACTCCCAAGGACAAGGCGGGGCGTTGGCTGGCGAGTGGTACCTGAAGGGTTAGGCACTTGCTTTTGGGATTGGGTAGAAGAGGGGTGTCCTCCTGATTGTACAGTCCTTTGGGGATGGCTGTTAACCTGGCGCTTCTAGAAGTGTGGCCTGACAGCCACATACTGATCTACTAACTGGGCCGCTTTCTCCAGGGTTGCTGGGCTACGGTCCAATACCCTCCTTCACCTCCGGTGAAACTGCTCACTGCATATTAAGTCTACTAATTCTTCCCAGAACTTGGCGTCAGATCCATTAATCTATCTTCTTGCCAAATGCCTAGCAAATTCCTCATTGCCGATATGGGCGTTTTTAGCCAAGTCCCGAAACTTCTGCAGGTAGGTCTCCGGAGTAATAACGCTGAAGGAGGGCCCGTTTTTCCACATCGTAGTCTGGGTCCACTCCGTGAAAAGCTTCCACTGCATGACCTTGTAGCATGGGAACCAGATACTTTGCCCAAACAGGAGTGGGCAAGTCACTGACACTGTTCAAGATATTGATGGACATTTGCAATTGTTCGAAATGTCTTGTAGCCTCAAATTTGGTAAAGTGAAGAAAGCTCAATCTGGGCACAGCAGATGACTGTCCTTGGGCCATCGCATTCCTTTTTGTTATCCCATATACAGATGTTAACGGCAGGGAAGTTTAAACGTTTTCATTGAAATGCATTTTCAAGTGTATTGGACTGTTCTGAAATAGAGCAAAAAATAACTACATCTCAAAGTTAAATTAATGTATAATTGCAAATCCATATGGTCCAGTCCGATATAAATGAATGTAAAGATGAAACTCATTCTATGCTTTTAACTGGCATTAAAAACTAACAGAAGACAGTTTTCATGCCAGTGGGTATGGTAGATTTGAACAACCATTGAAGAGGAGTCACTTGTGTGGAAGTTTTTATTTTAGCGTTTATTTTGCAAAGTCTGCACTGTATGCAATAAACCAAACCTGGAGTCAGGCAACAGAATGCCTTTTGATTACTACAGGGATGGACAAAATAATGTCAAACTTAAGCCAATCAGACAAATTTTATGGACTATTTTCCTTCCTTTTTTTAGGAGCAAGAAACGTGCATCCACTGATACAAGTAGAAAGTAGTAACAAACTGTATGCTTTAGCAGATATTTTGTAGGCATATTGGTTACCCGTAGTTTGTTCAGCTCTGTCTCATGCCCCAACATTACAGCTCACCTACCTTGGTAGTGCTCATGAGCCAATATGAAGTAGGCTTCCCAGAACTGGGCTTCAGGCAGTAGGCTGCCCTAATTGGAAACAGAATATTAGCAAAGCAATAGCATTGATTAGCAAAGCAAATAGCATTGATGCCTAATAAAGCTGGAGCTAGGGGTTCGATTCTGACCAGGGCTCTATTTGTAGTTTATATATTCCCCCCATGTTTGCATGGGTGCTATAGTTTCCTCCCACAGTCCAAAATACACACTTAGATTAATTGGCTGCTGACAAAAATAGATCCCGGTGTGTGTTTGTGTGGTAGAGAATTTACACTAAGCTCCAATGGGGAATGGACTGATGTGAATGATTACACATTTGCTGTGTAGCACTATATAAACCATAATTTTTTGACACCATAATCTTTACACTCTCCTAAAGGGCGCAGAAAACTTTATTTTTGAATACATATATAAAGCTATATGTAAAAAACCCAAGTTTCATGTATGAACTTCATTTCATGAAGTGAAATGCGTTTAATCCCACAAACTACCAAACATTAAGAGCTTGGATCCCTGCTATGCTGCTAGTGCACACTCCTCCTTCCTCTATACAACTGTGTGGCTTCTGTCTTACCTAGAACCCACTCCACATATCATGACAGCACTGTCATTATCAACAATAACACAAGTTAACAAGTCATTGCCTCCCACAAGATCAGTATAGTTACTGATAATCTGTGCTCCTGTGAACATTTTAATAGTCCGATTGGATACATGTGCCCCCATATACTCCTACAGTGAGAACATGCTTAATGAGCAGGAGATGAATAGTGACTACTGAGGTATGGACAAATGTGTTTAAGGCCACAACCTCACTATCCCATCATAAACACATTTTCCTAGTAAAGGAAAGAGGCAGGATATACACAACTTATGTGTTCTGTGTACAGAATGTTTCTGTTTACAATAAAAGTGTATATGCTGTAAGCCATGTATCGTGTCAACTAGAACACAACAGTCACAGTCAGTCTGAGCAGAGGATAATCAGGCTCAATAGGAACAAAATGTCCCGTCCCCCCCCAAATTAAATTTAGGTCCCAAAAATGATTTTAGTCACCATATGAAATGGTATTTGTCCAGATTTGGACTCTAGTCAAGCACACTTAAAAGGCATAAAAATAACATATCAGAAAGGTGGATATAGCCTTTAACCATTATAGGCTTGGATCATTGAGAGCAAGGCAAAAAAAAAAAAAAAAAAAGATGGGCGGGTCCGGTTCCCCGAGAACCGAACCCACCCGAACTTTGGGTATCCGAGTACAGAGCCGAGTAGCTCGGTACTCTCCCGCCCGCTCCGAATCCAAATCGAGGCAGTCATCGTGACGTCGTCGGATCTCGGGGCTCGGTTCTCGCGATACTTGAAGACTATAAATACACGCCTCCACAGCAATCCATCGCCATTTGACAGAGGGAGAGAGCAGGGTGTAGTCACAGGCTGATTAGAGCAAGGACAGAGAATCCAATATTCTTTTTCCAATTGTTGAAACAAGAGAAGAGGAGGATATAGGTTTTTTTTCCTTTTCAATATTTGGCACTCCCCAGTGCTTTTGGGGTGTCCCCCCTAATTGTGCATAAATATTTCTGGCTGTCAAAATCTGTCAGCAGTATCTTACCAAATAATTTTTAGCACTACAAGTGCTTTGGGCTGAGAATGGATTCAAAGCAGTCCACATATGAGCAACCAGGTTCTGTCTGGTAGTGTTCCCAGTACGTCATCTGGGCAAGGCGATGTCAAACTACACAGTGTTTCGAAATCAGTCCAAAAAACTTCCAAAAAAATCCCCCCAAAAAATTTACCGTGTTGAAGCGAAAAAGTAGTGTTATTGAGCAAAAGTTAAGTGCCGATAAAAAAAAATTACCAACATGCCATTCTACACACGCAGTGGCAAAGAGAGAATGAGGCAGAGGCCTTCACCTTTGGCTATTAGTGGCTGATCCCAAAAAGTTACCAAGCCTACAATTGGTGCATAACTACTGTCACGCATCAAAGCCAAGCTGCAAGATAACAGTAAGGCATTAGAGGATAATGTTTGCTCTGATTCACAAATGACAACAATCCCTGTGGAGAGTCCATCCAACAGTGGTATGTCTAATCGTGAGCATTCTGTTAGTGTACCCATAAAGAAGGGTCCTTTCTGCAGTTCTGCTGATGTGTACCTGAACAGCCCAAGTGTAGCCGATGATACACAAATTGAGGATGCCACTTTGGAAATAGAAGAGGATGAGGGGGAGATTTGTGGAGGTGACGAGGGCGCTAATGAGAATGTTGATGATTAGGATGCAGACAGATACCAAATTGTCTTTCTCAATTTCTATTTATATTCTAGATTATATAACGGCTGAATAGTTTTCTATTTTACTCCTAGTGGAGAGGGGATCTGATGCAGACAGATACCAAACTGCCTTTGTCCATTTCTTTGTATATTCGAATTTCTAGTTCCCCAGTCTGTGGAGGCGGCTTTTTTTATATTCAACTATAAGTGGAGGGCAGGGGGGGGGGCATAGATAGCCCCCAAATTACCGTGGTCCATTTAATTTTACTTTCTAGTTCCACAGTCTGTGCAGGCTGCTTTTTTTTTTATATTCAACTACAAGTGTAGGGTGTAATATACACCCAAAGATGATGGCTACATTGCCAATAATCAAAGATGGAGGAGGTAGACAACCAGATTTGTCTGTATAATTTGCAGACAAGTGTTCGAATTAAGGACGGCCTACCAAGGATTAAACTGTTTTTTTTCATAATTTATTAGCTTTAGAATTACCTCACTTATCTAAGAAACTGGTGGAGCACTAAATTAGGTTATTTTAGACCAAAAAAAAAAAAAAATGGTATTTTTTTGAAAATAGCAAACCAAACAAAACCAAAACACGCAATGGCGGTTTTGCAAAATCAAAACCAAAACACGAAGGCAATTCAGATCCAAAATCGAATACAAAATCAAAACACAGGGGTTATGGTGGCATCCTGAGAGAGAGAAAGGGACAGATGCGGGCGATGTTGCATAGTTGGAAGCGACAGGAATGGGCAAGGGAATGCATATGGGGGGGCAAAAGAGAGAGGAGTCGAGGGTGACACCCAGGCAGCAGGGTTGGGCGACAGAGGAGATAGTGGTGTTGTTGATGACAATAGAGAAGTCATGGTGGGATAGGAGTCTGGGCAGAGGAAAGACAACAAGTTCCGTTTTAGAGATATTGATTTTGAGAAAAGGCGCGGATATCCAGAAGGAGAAGGCGGAGAGGCAGTCTGATACCCGAGAGGAGGGTGGAAGAAAGATCAGGAGAAGAGATGTAGAGTTGAATGTCGTCAGCATAAAAGGTGATACTGAAGAAAGAAGGAGGAGATGAGAGCACCAAGGGAGGAAGTATAGAGCGAAACGAGTAAAGGGCCGAGAACGGAGCCCTGCGGGACTCCTACAGGGAGAGGGTAGGGGGAGGAGGAAGAACCGGACGTGGAGACAGAGAAGGAGCGGTTAGCAAGGTATGAGGTGAACCAGGCATGGACAGATCCAGAGAGTCTTAGAGAGAAAAGTTTGCAGCAGGAGGGGGTTGGTCCACGGTGTCAGAGGCCACAGAAAGGTCAAGGATAAGTAGGTAAAAATGAGCCTTGGATTTGGCCGATAGGAGGTCATTAGTAACCTTGGCCAGGGCAGTTTTGGTGAAATGGAGAGGGCGGTAAACGGATTGGAGGGGGTCAAGGAAGGAAAAGTCCGAGAGGTGTCTGGCGAGGCGGCTGCAGACAATCCGCTCAAGTAATTTGGAGGCATAGGGGAGTAGTGAGACAGGGCGATAATTAGTAAGAGAGGTGGGGTCAAGATTGGGTTTTTTAGGATAGGAGAGATAAGAACGTGTTTAAAAAGAGGAGGGGACTACACCAGAGGAGAGTGATAAGTTGGAGACTGAAATTTAAACTGAAATTTAGAGTTGATCTAGGACAGACATGCCCTACCCCAAATATAAATCTCTCCCCAAATTTTAAATTTACACCCCTCCCTCCAATGCAATGTTTTTGCCAAAGTGCAAAGTTGTTTTTTTTGCTTTGCTCTCCTTAATGACTCAGAATATATATATATATATATCACACACACAGTTAGGTTTATCTACACAACTAAAACACTTGTCATAGAAAGAATTGATCCCTCTGGAAATTTCAGTTAAACACCTGGACAGCAAGACACCTGAGGCTTGGGCAATGACACGCCTCACAGATATTCAACCTGAAATGTCCACTAATTTTGAACAGATTCCTGTACTGTAATAACCAGACATGCACACAGGAGCATAGGACATGGGACAACAGAAGCAATAGTTAACTGAATTCCCCTCAGACTGCAACACTTTCTATTTTATGCTGTCCTGCTCTAAATAGAGAATACATTGACCATACCAATTATCTCTATTACACCAGCTGTTATAGCTGCACCCACAGGAGGCAAAAATGACTTTTACAAAGCTCATAAAAGGACTTTACCCACAAATGCTAGATAACATATAGTTTAATTTTGCTGAAAGGAAAACAAATGCAATCATCTGTTTTATGAAATTAGGAGCACATTTATGTATAGGTTTATGAATAAAACACATTGAAGAATCATAAGCTTGATTTTAAGTTGTTGCTTTTTAAACTTCATTTGTAAAGAAACAATATAAAATAAAAAAGGTGCAAACAAAATGATTTAAAGATCAGATGTTTTCACTGGCACAGCAAAGATTACAGAATATGGTAATAGAACCAGTGCACAGGCACCGACCAAAAAAACCCCACCACATTGCTTATATTTGGGGCTCTGCATTGAGCAACACAATTGTAGATAGTGTTTGTTTCTCATTACCCATAACAATTTGCACTCAATAAGTGCAGGACAATGTTGCAACGCCCCAAGAAAACGACACCTGAGGGAGGTGGGGGACACCTAAGAGAGCAAAAGACGTATTAGCTCAGGTGACCTGAAAGTAACTTGGCATAAGAAGGGAAACGCGACATGACAGAATCATTGGAACACAAGGGGTTAGGAAGAGACGAGCAAGAAACTGGAAGAAAAATGGTGCTGAGGGAAAAAAAAACAAATCACAGCGTCAACAATAACCCAAACTGAGCAGCGCCCAATGCCGCACACTGACCAAGCCAATCCTCTGCAGTCTGCAACTCAGCTGTCTATCAGCCCTACTGCCCTTGCTTGTCCAACCGGCTTTTATCTGCCCCCCTTCATCGTGCAGTTCGGCTTCTTCCACCCGGAAGGACGCAGCCGGTGACACAGGAAGAGATCCTGCCTCCCTTCCCAGACCGTACTGCGCATGCGCGTGAGGCAGGCTGCTGGTTTAGGTGATTGTTTGGGGAGACCGACAATTAAACATATTCATATTACAGTCTCTTAGCTGCGTTGACTACTAAGGTAAATTCACGCCCTAGTGCTCACTGTATAGAAATGAATGGATAGGAAGAAACAACACGCAAGCAACTAAACTATACGTTTGTGATTCAGTTTGGAAACCATCGAGCTGCAAATTATATCGGGGGTACTAAAAGGAGTGACTGCTCCAGTCTGCTAAAAGGAATGCCAATTGACTGTAATGGAAGCAAATAAAGCATTTTACTATATTTTATAAAATGTTACATTTCTGAATTATAATTTCCAAGTGTGGTAATGTGGAAAGTCAGCTGTATTATACCCCATGCCAATGCAGAAATATCAGTAAAAAGTTGCATTCGCTTGTATAACACCCTTATTTCTCCCAGATCCCATGAGTAGGAGATCTGAAAGACATAGGGGTGCTTTTATGAGAGAACTGCATCTTGTTAATGATATTTCTGCATGGACATGACTTATAAAACAGCTGTCATTCCATAGTATGTCACTTGTGTATTAGGGTACAGGTATGAGGGAGCGCATATGCAAAGGATTTCGTGTGTGGGGTTATGGGATCTGGGAGAAATAGGAGTGTTTTATGAGAAAAATGCTACTTTTTACTAATATTTATACATTGACATGGCGTATAAAATAGCTGTCATTCCATAGTAATCAGCCCTCATTCCACATGACCTCACTTGTGGTGTGGGGGAGGACATATTGAAACCGTTTAGTGTGTGGCATTAAGGGATCTGGGAGACGTAGAAGTACCTTTTTTTGATATTTCTGTACTGACGTGGCGTATAAAACATGTTATTCCACAGTAATCAGCCCTTAATCCACATTATGACACTTGTGTAGTGGGGTACAGTATAGGGGAGAGCATATGCAAAGGGTTTAGTGTGAGATTAGGGAATCTGGGAGAAATAGGGATGTTTTCCATGACAGAACAGCAGTTTTATTGACATTACTGCATTGATATGTCGTAGAAAACAGCTGTAACTTCATTATAATCGGCCGTCATTCCACATGTAAAACATGACAAAGTATCTTAGCAACAAGCGTGTGGAAGATATAATTCAGAAGTACAAGATTTTAAAGAATCTAAATAAAATTTAAATTTGCTATCATAGTAGTCAATTGGCATTTCTTTTAGCAGACTGAAACTGTCATTCATTTTAGTATATCCCATTGTATCTGCTGAAACTGTTATGAGATGCAAATCTGACAACTTGAAATATTCTTTACAGTGATCAGGGTCTGGCTGGCAAATTTTAGCCTTGGCTCACCAGCCCATTAGGAACATTTTAAAGGGAAAAAAATACAGGTAGCCAAGTGACTCAGCCCAAGGCAGCCGCTGACTGAGATATTGAGTTGAAGATAACATTGCACAATATTTCCCAAGATGTCTCTCCTCCCCCTGCCACCATTTTTCCCAAGGCTCTGCTGGCAAATTAATTTTGTTATCCAACTTTAAATGGCTGTGGGAGGACCAATCAAAAGCTGCAATGAAGATATTTGCTTTGCTGCCTCACAGTGCTGAGGTTGTTGTTCAGATCGGTAGTATTCATGTTAGCGATGCTTATAATACCGACAACATATATACCGACAAAACAATTTTGATTACAACAATGCCGATAAGAAATAAATGCAGACTCACCATAATAAAGACACAGTATATGCCCGACACGCCTCCTATAGATTCCGATTGTAGTAAGTGCTGCCAGTTGTAATTTACATCATGACGACACTGAGATTTCTGGATTGAAAGCGGCAATGCCAGGATCCGCCACCTCTATAATCTAATTGAAGGATTAGGGGAACAATTACGATAAAGGCTTCTAGATTATACACGCGGCGAATGCTGGCATTGCAGCTTTAAATCCGGAAATCTCAGTGTCGCCATGATAAGTGACGTAAATTACAACTGCCGGTATTTACTGCAATCGGAATCTATAGGAGATGTGTCGGGCATGTACTGTGTCTTTATTATGGTAAAATTGCATTTACTTCTTATCGCCATTCTTGTCATCAAAATTGTTTTTTTGTTTTTTTTTGCATCAATATTTTTATTGAATTTTTCCAAGGGTATATGGGGTACAGAAAAAAAAAAGGGAAGGGGGGAAAGAAAGTACAGACATAGGGAAAAACACATGGGAATCCCCACGCAGGGGGAGGAGGATCACTGAATTAAGATAAGGCACATAATATTAACAGTATACAATTTAACATAAAGAAATGTTGCAGGGCATGTCAAGCTACATTTTGGCATTCTGGAGGCTTCTCCATCATAAATAGACTAGCAGGGGATGCGGGCTGATCGACTGGCCAGGGGGGTTCTATAAGAGCCGCTGGAGAGTGGTCTGATGGGAAACCAGAAATATCCTGAGGAGACCCAGGGCCGTCCGTAATGTACACGTGCCACCTAACCACTTCATGATGGGAGCTGATGCAGATGAGGCATAGGGCGTGTCTGTTGTTTCCATCTCAAAGCTGTATTGTATCTTTGAGATGATGCGAGCAGTGGTAGGGGGAGTCTGAGACTTCCAATTTTGTGCTATTGCTGCTCTAGCAGCAATCAAAATGTGACCCAGTATATAGTGATCGTGCTTTGGAATAGAAGTCGGGTAGATGTGAGGGAGAGCTAAAGCTGGGTCTGGGGCAACAGGAGTCTTCAAAACTGAGGAAATCAAAGCAAATACCTCGCTCCACAGCGGCTGGATCACTGGACATAACCAGAATACATGGAAGATATCTGCTATTTGGGCACATTGACGCCAGCACAATTTTGATTGGCTTGGCCAGAACCTGTGTAACCGATCCGGAGTAAGGTAAAGCCTGTTGAGAAGTTTAACCTGCATCTCGGTATGGTTAATGCATTTAGACATACGGTGGGAAGTTACATAGATTCTCTCCCATTGTCGCTCAGTGAGCACTAACTTCACATCCATCTCCCACTGGGTTTGTGCAGGTGTTTTAGTTGGGGGGATCAGGGAGTAAATGTAATGGTACCAGAATGTTATTCCGCCTCTCCCACTACCCTTCGTCAATCTATCAATGACATGTGTTGGGAGTGAAATAAGGGAGTGGGGGGTCCTAGAGACAGTTCTGACCCAGTGTCTGATTTGCAAGTACCTATATGTCTCTGAGGATGGCAAACTATAACGAGCTTGGAGCTGAGGAAAGGGAAGAAAGAGGTCTTGGGCAAATAAATCCGACATGGAGGTAATCCCTCTAGCTTTCCAAACAGCAAGATTTAGGTCTGGGATAAGCTGAGCCACTGCCTGTAGGGAGAGATTACAAGACGGGAGAACAAAATTTGGATGCAGCCCTATAGCCCTATCCCACACCTGCATGGCATCCGAAATGGACCGTAGCCTGCATACAACAGATGGACGGACCGACCTGGGAGTCCAAAGAAGGTCCAGCAGCGGGTGGCTGGGACACAAGGCTCTCTCCAAGTCCACCCATGGCTTAGAAGTGGGGGGGAGCGCCCAATCCCGCAGATGGCTCAATATGCAAGCCTCTTGATAACTAGATAGATTAGGAAGCATCAGCCCCCCATGTTGTTTAGATAGGGCCATACGTTTATGGGAGAGGAGGGGGCGTTTCTGCCGCCACACATAGAACATCATTAACGTATGGAAGCGAGCCATCAATCGCCTGGGTACCATATAGGGAATAGCACAAAAAATATACATCAGTTTGGGTAATAACATCATTTTAAAAACAGCTATGCGACCCAGCCAGGAGACCTCGAAGTTAAGCCAATTCTTAGCTAGGGAGGAAAGATGCAAAAAAATTGGAGTGAAGTTAGTTTCAAATACTGTAGACAGGGTAGGGGGAATGTAAATGCCCAAATACGGCAGAATCCTTTACCCAGGCAAACGGAAATTTCTTTTGCAAAGACGATAATGAGGATTGCGGTATATTAATAGGTAAGGCCTCAGATTTAGTCATATTTAATTTATATAGTGAAGCTGAGCTGTAGTCATCTAGGATACGCTTCAGGGCTGGCAACGAGGTCTCCGGGCTGGTGACAAATAGAAATACGTCATCTGCAAATAGACATAGCTTATGTGCATAGGAGTGAAATGTGATGCCTGGGAAACGAGAAGCATGTCTGATAGTGTCTGCTAAAGGCTCTATGGCCATAACAAACATCAGAGGGGAAAGGGGACACCCCTGTCTTGTTCCATTAGTGATAGGAAAGGGAGGGGATAGGAAACCGTTACTAAATACTCTTGCAGAAGGGCTTTGATACAAAGCTAATATGGAGTGTAAGATGTTACCCTGAAACCCAAATTTAAGTAAAACTTCTTTCATATAGAACCAGTGGAACCTGTCGAACGCCTTCTCTGCATCCAGAGAAAGCATTACTAGCTCTTCTCCAGTCCCGGATAGAAGGTCCACCACATCTAGAATGCGTCGCGTATTATCTGTCGCCTGGCGACCCAATATGAAGCCCACCTGGTCCGGGTGGATTAACTGAGGTAGGAGAGGATTCAGGCGATCAGCTATTAACCTAGCTTAGATCTTTAGATCAGTATTAAGTAGTGCTATAGGTCTATAGTTCTTGCAATCGGAGTGATCCTTTCCGGTTTTGGGGATTGTTATTATTTGCGCTTCTAACATCTCAGCCGGGAAGTTGCCTCCCATCAAAACATTATTTTATAGATTGGTAAGGAGCGGGGCCAGCTCCGACCGAAATGTGGAGTAAAAGGCATTAACGAAGCCATCCGGACCAGGGGCTTTGTCTCTAGGGAGGGACTTGATGACCTCTTCAATGTCTCGCTGAGACCAAGGGAGATTAATTTGCTTCAGACTTTCAAGATCTAACGAGGGGAGATTAAGTTGGTGAAGGAAGGTAGAGATAGACAGTTCTGATGGCTGCACTGTGTCCTTGTCATCCTGTAGGTTGTATAGTCTGGCATAATATTTAGCGAATTGGTTTGCTATGTCAGCGGGAATGTGAATCTTGTTGCCCCTAAAGTCATGTAGGGTTTTTATTCGGTTCCTAGCTTGCTTCCATCTGAGTTTACGGGCCAGAAGCCGACTGGCTCTATTACCTGAAGAGTAGAATTTCTGGCGCAATTTAGTAAGGGCTGATTTCATGCGAGATATAAAAAGTGTATTAAGCTTTTTCCTAATGCTGTTTATCTCTTTTTGACGGGCTTTAGAAGGGCGTGACTGGTTTTGTGATTCTAGAGTGGTTAGAGTAGATTCAAGTGTATGCTGTCGAAAAAGGTATTGCTTTTTCAAGCGTGCACCAATTTGAATAGCTGACCCACGTAAAACTGCTTTCAGTGCACACCAGTGGGTGGAGAGGGAAGTATCTTCCGGGTTATTGACCTGGATATATTGCAATAGTGTTTCTGACAAGCCAAGCTTGGCCTCCAGGGAGGTGAGTAGGTAGGTCGGCATCCGCCACGGTCTCGGGGGGATTTTAGTGAGGTTTAAGTTCCAGGTCCATTCTATCGGGGCATAGTCTGACCATGTGATAGGGAGGATATTCACTGTGTTAGTGTGATGTAATGTCCATTTGTCTGTCATCACCATGTCTATCCTAGAGTATGTGTTATGTACACTAGAGTGGTAAGTATAATCCCGTACATTTGGAGATTGGACCTGCCAGACATCATAGAGATCGTATTCCGCTAACAGTTTACGAAATGCTGTTGAAGGACCTATGGTTGAGTCAGGCCCCACCGATCTTAGTGGTCTGGATTTATCAATTTTGGGGTCTAGAGTCAGATTGAAGTCTCCCATCAGGACCAGATGGCCTCTAAGCTCTATGGCTGTAAGCTTCAGGGACTGAATTGAATGACTACATATTCTCTGTACAACACTGTATAATGTGATTGACACTGTATAAATGAACAATAAGAATAAGACATTGTGACTTGTGATTTTTCTTCCAGTTGAGTAGTGCAGAGTAGCAGCAATTTATACAGGGAGACGAAAAGTTCAGTGGAGCAGTATAGAAGCACCTGTGTAGCTCATTTTGCAAAGCAATGCACATACAAGATTTCATTTTGGAGAGCAGAATTATTGTTAAGTGATAAAAATGGTGGATGGCATGCATTTAATGAAGCTTGGTTTGGCTTCCACTATTTTACTATTTATTATTAACCTTTATATAGCACCAATTTATTGCATACTTCTTTACAGATAATGTTTAATCATTCACATCAGTATCTGTCCCAGTGGAGCTTACAGTCTCATTAGAGTGCCATTGTGACAGAGACCATTAGTGTGACCTCCTCATGCTATAGTAAAAGACAGACAGCCTGCCTAGAATTAGAAGTCTCTGAAGGTACTTCCCCTCATAAAGCATACGGCCCAGTTTCTCATTAGACACGTGGGAGCAGCAGCAATTGGACCAATTAGAAGGGTGGGCAATGAAGAAAAGCAATTAAATCACATTGATCATTGTTCATTCCAACGGCTCCAATGAGTAAACCGCACATGTGCCAATGACCTCTTATCTCATAAAATGGTCTATTCCCAGCATAGCCTGGCGTTGGCAAAAGTCTAGCAGGTCCATGAGCATATAGGAATAGCCTAAATGCACGTGCTATGAAAATCTGTTAAAGTTACCTTGCAGGGAACAAAATAGACACAAAACCACAGTGCATACATGCGAAGAAAGAGTAAGGTGTGTGTCACGAGTCACAGGGATTGAAGGCCACCTGCTGATATTTACGCTACTAAACTGGGAAGCGCAGAGTTTAAATACTCCCCCAGTCTTTGCCAGGGACCCCCGCAAGGGAGTTTGTAGTTTGCTGCAAGTGACATGCAGGTCGCAGCCCTCCAAGTTAGCTAGCAGCGGAGTGAATGGTGAATAGACATGGTCATTCAGGCAGAGGTCAAACCGTACTAGCAAACCTGGTATCAAAGGGTAAGGCAGATCAGAGTCAGCAAGCCAAAGGTCAAATACAGAGGGAGCAATCAGGCCGAAGGGAGAACTAGAGACAGAACCAGGGAAAGCCGGGTCGGTACACAAGAGGTCAACCTACCTAGTGTTAGAGGCAGGTTTAAATAGGGGAGCTCGTTCTCTTTTTGGAGGCAGTGGAGGTGTCACCGCCGACAGGAAGTGCAGAGAAGCGTCCCATTGCTTGGAAACGGAGACGCGAGTGGACACAAATGTGCACGGCAATCCTGAGGAGAGAGGACAGGATCCAGCTGCCTAGCAATGGACAGCGCTGCCGGTAGAGGAAGGCGTCCGTCCCTGGCACCGATGGTGAGTGCACCTGACAGTACCCCCCTCTTCCGGAAGGCCTAACCTCCGAGCAGCATTGGTCAACAAGCATTGAGATCCTCCTCATAAACCCAGGACCTCTCCTCAGGGCCGAAGCCTTTCCAGTGGACCAAATACTGGGCGCATTCATGAAGCTTGCGAGTATCCAAGATATCACTTATTTCATACTCGTAACCAGAAGCTGTGAGTATAGGGTGAGGAGAAGATGGGAAATGAGAACATTTATTGAGCACTAGTGGCTTCAGCAAGGAAATATGGAAAGTATTGTGAACTTTAAGAGAGGGAGGGAGTTGAATTCTGTAGGTTATGGGATTAATCACCTGAAGTACTAGAAAAGGCCCAATGAATCGCTGGTCCAATTTCATTGAGGGTACCCTTAGCTAAAGATTCCATGTGGAGAGCTACACCTTGTCCCCAACTTGCAGAACTGGTGACCATTTTCCGATGACGGTCTGCTGCGAGTTTATACTGCTGAGAAGACTGTAATAGCTTATCTTTGGTGTCTACCCAGACTTTGCCAAAGTCGCGAATCAGAGCATGAGCAGCAGGAACTTTCCCGGGGAGGATACAATAAAGAAGGGGGCAACCAGAAGATGCATCGGTATGGTTGTTATGAACAAACTCTGCCCAGGGAAGTAAATTGCTCCAGTCAGATTGCTGTTTCATCAATAATAACCAGAGAAATAATTCAAGATCTTGGTTAACTCGTTCAGTCTGACCATTAGTCTGGGGGTGATAACCAGAGGAGAATTTTAATCCCATCCCCAGATCTTTACAGAAGACCCTCCAGCACAGAGAAATAAATTGTACTCTGCGATCGGAAATGATCTCCTGCGGACACCCATGTAGACAAAAAATTTATTTGATGAATACTTGAACAAGTTTGGGAGCGGAGGGAAGACCCTTCAATAGGACAAAATGAGCCATTTTAGAGACTCTGCCCACAGTTACCCATATGGTATTAAAGCCGTTGCTGGATGGTAGGTCCGTAATAAAATCCATGGATACACTTGCCCAGGTACGATCAGGGACAGGCAATGGCAAAAGTAACCCAGGTGGAGTTTGTCTGGGTACTTTATTCTGGGCACAAGTAGCACATGCGGCAACAAATTCCTTCACATCAGTGCGAAGAGTGGGTCACCAGTAACGACGAGACAGTAAGGACCCGCAAATTTCGTGATGTGAGCACAACGAAGAGCCTTGAGGAGGAGATGAGGTTCCAAATAGGAACAGCTGACAGGAGGGGGTTTTAGAAGAAGTCCTTGTGAGAGCAACAATACTGGAAGGCTCAAATATTTGAGGAGACTCAGAGGTAGGGCTAAGATCGGACTCAACGAATGACCGGGATAAGGCATCAGTCCGGGAATTCTGAACACTGGAACGGTAAGTCAATTTCAGGTCAAAGTGGGCAAAAAATGAAGACCACCTGGCTTGGCGGGGGTTCAAACACTGAGCATAACAAAGGTAGATACGATTTTTATGGTCAGTGTAAATTGTAACTGGATGGTGAGCTCCTTCTAAAAGGTGACGCCACTCTTCAAGTGCAGATTTATTGGCCATCAGTTCTCGGTCACCAATCTCATAATTATGTTCTGAGGTGGAGAAATTCCTAGAGAAAAAGCCACAGGAATTTAATTGACCCGAAGGAGATTCTTGCGAAAGAACAGCCAGTACTCCGACTGAGGAGGTGTCCACCTCCAGGAAAAAAGGTTTCTCTTGATTGGGCTGAGTCAGTACTGGGGCAGAAATGAAGGCCACCTTCAGGGTGGCAAGTGCAGCGATGGCCACAGGAGTCCACTTCCTAGGATTGGCTGACCTTCGGGTCAGTGCAGTAATGGGAGCAATCAAGGTGGAAAAGTGCTTGATAGACTGCCTGTAGTAATTGGCAAAGTTAATAAAATGTTGTGTAGCTTTCAAGCAGGAGGGTTGAGGACAGTTGAGAATGGCAAAAAGTTTCTCCAGATCCATCTGGACACCTGAGCTAGAAACCATATACCCCAAGAATGAGATTTGAGGAACTTAAAAAACACATTTTCAAGCTTGCAAAGCAACTGGTTAGCACGGAGACGGGATAGAACCTCCTTCACATGGGACCGGTGGGAAATAAGGTCAGGAGAGAAAATCAGAAAGTCATCCAGATACACTACCACCGTACTGCAGAGCAGGTCACGGAAGATTTTGTTAATGAAGGACTGGAACACTGCAGGAGCACTACAAAGCCTGAAGGGCCTCACTAACTACTCATAGTGTCCATTGTGGGTACTGAAGGCAGTTTTCCACTCATCCACCTCCCGGATTCGGATAAAATTGTAGGCTCCCCCGTTTTTCAAGGAAAAAGAAGAAAGCCCCTGCAGGAGATTGAGACTTTATGATGAATCTGCGTTGGAGGTTTTCAGCAATGTTTTGTGACATTGCTTGATTCTCAGACAAGGAAATTGGATAAATCCTACCCCTAGGGATAGGTTTATCTGATAGCAAATCAATGGGACAGTCCCAAGGACAGTGCGAAAGCCGCTTTACAGAAGACATCCTGAAAAGAAGTATAGGGAGCTGGGAGCCCCGGTAGGGATGAGGTGATTCTGCAAGGAACAGCGGATCTTCCTGGTTTGATTGTAGGGAGACATCTTCCGAAACACTTAGTCCCCCAAAAAATAAACTGGGCCGAATTCCAGTCGAATTGAGGTGCATGGAGTCTGAGCCAAAGCAATCCCAGAATGACAGAATTAATAGACTGGGGAAAGACCAAGAACTCAATCCACTCCCGAATGTTGCACCCCTACTGTCAGCCGAAAAGAAGAAGTGATCCGGAAGATAGAACCATTGGTAACTCTGTTTCTATCCACCGCAGTGAGGTTTAATGGCTGAGGCAGATGTCTTGTAGGAAAGTGGAGCTGTGAAGAGAAAGTGGTAGATATGAATTTACCAGCGGAACTGGAGTTCACAAAGGCAGAGGTCACGAAAGGGCCATCGGGAGTATCCAAATTGATAGACCTAGAGAAGCCTGAACCCGCAGGGATATAGGGAGTAGTGAACTTGACTCCTAGATCAACCTTCCTGTTACTGGCTAGGATGAGGCATTTCTTGGCCTTTTAGGACAGGCAGAATTTAGCTGGCCTGGTTCCCCGCAGTAAAGACAGAGGTTCTGTTTGAAGTAGAGATGGGCGGGCTCAGTTTCCTTAAAGCTGAACCCACCCGAACTTTGGGGTTCCGAGGGTACTCTCGCACCTATTCGGATTCCAAATCGAGGCAAAATGTCATTGTGATGTCGTCGGATCTCGCAAGTTTTGGAATCAATAAATACCCGTCTCCACGGCGATCTGGCACCATTTGAAAGAGGGACAGAGAAAGGATAGGTCACAGTGTAGAGCAGGCAAAGTGATAGAGTAGAAATAGGTGTTTGGGATCATATACACCTTGATAAAAGACCTGAATTTTATGAGTGCTGAAATCCTAATATAGCAATAATTGCACTGTATTTTTCTGAATTTGCACTACAAAGTGTAGCGTCTGATATACACCATTATAGAAGAGCCGAATTTCTAAGTGCTGAAATCCTAATATACCAGTCATTGCACTGTTTTTTTCTTAATTTGCACTAATAAGTGTAGGGTCTAATATACACCAAAAGACGAGTGTTCCATTGCTGAGAGTCATTGATGAATAGGAAGACAAGCAGGATTGTCCTATGAATTTGCAGGCAAATTCAACAGTGTTATACTGAATAATCAGACACATAGGGGGAGAAGGAGAAGAGGGAGAAGAAAATGAATCATCTTCCTCTTCCTCAGGACCGTCAGTGGTGTTATAGTCTCTTAGTAGGCTAGTAGGCTGTGGATCAGCCTGCGACAGTCCTGGATGGCCATCTTCTCCCTTTTCACGATGAGGCAATTCCTGGCAAGCCAAATAGCGTCCTTAAAGCAATTCATTAGGCTCCAGGCCTCCTGGATTGTCCCAATAATGTGGGTCCCAGGAAATAATCCATAAAATACTGAATGGTATGAAATGCAAGTTCTGGGCACACTGTCCTTATGTTCATGTCCCAAGGCATCTAACAGTGCCTGTGCAGTGGGGCAGTCCCAAAAAATACGCTGTGCTGTTTCCCTTCTGGTGATGCAGAAGGGGGCAGTGGACATATAGGCACAGGTTCCGGGGGTGCATGAATGTTCTGAGAGGCAGACATCCCTGGATAGCCATCCATGCAATGTCTTTGTGTCTATTAGTCAGCCTCTTAGAGGCCACATTCTCCCACATGTGTTTTGTTGTGTTTGTAATCTGCACTTTACATGAAAGGTACCTAACTAGATTATAATTGTGTGGGAATTGGGGCTGATTCGAAGCTCACTGGTGAACTGGCTTTTTGCCATGAATTTCACTGGCTCTTTTTAGTGCACTGTCTGGCACCCTGGATTGGTGTGTGTCTGATAAAAGCACGCATCCCGGGGAGGTCAGCGCTCCTTGCCATGTATTAGCTGTATAATTACCTCACTTATCCAAAAAACAGGTCGAGCGATCAAATAAACCATGACTGGTTTTATGATCCAAGGACAATTCCATCTTGCACCACTTTTCTTTTCTGCCACTACTGTGTGCCAATGTGTCCTAGATGTGCTAGGAACTGCCGTGTGTTTGAGTCATTGCTCTGTCGCTTGCCATCCAGCCAGTTCGCTCCAGTATTTGGCTGAAAGTGTATGAAAAGCATATTGTGACTTGTGAGATGGAAAAAATTGAATGGAAATCACTGGAATTTAGTGTTAGTGAATTTAATAATAATGATTTTAGCCCCAAAAATGGAATTTTGTACAAAACATGGCTAAACGAAACCAAAACCATACAAGGGGTGGTTTTGGCAAAACCAAAACCCGAAGGTAATCCAGATCCAAAACCAAAACACGGGGGTTAGTGAGCATCTCTAGTTTGAAGTGCCTCTCCCTTTTTTCAGGAGAGAGACGGGATTGTCCAATTTGCATGGGCTCATCAGGAGTTCAGGAGTTACCGGATTCTGAAAGCGAGGGGCCAGACGTGGTAGAAAACGTCTGCCAGATTATCTCCCTTGTGTTCGTTCCCAGAAGCGTAGGTCGATTCTATTGCATAAATAGATTAAAGAATCAAGGTCAGCTGGGAGCTAACGGGAGACCAACTTGTCCTTTATGCGGTCTCCCAGGCCCTGCCAAAAGGTTGCCACCAGCGCCTCGTTATTCCATTTCAATTCAGAGGCCAGAGTGCGGAACTGGACTGCTTACTGACCCATTTTGCGAAAGGCTTTGATTAAAAGATGAGGCATTCTGTAGCAAAGGATCGTTGCGTTTCCATAGTGGAGGGGTCTGTCTGACTGGACAGCAGGGAGATAATAAACGCAATCTTAATGCGTTCAAAGGGAAAGGATCCAGGATTGCATTCAAAATGTATCAAACATTGGTTAAAATATCCTTGGCATCTCTTCGGGTCTCCGTCAAATTTCTCTGGTATAGAAAGGTGTAAGGCTGGAGCAACGACTGCAGAGGGGGCCTGGGTAGGTAGAGTAACCCCAGAGGAGGAGAGAGCAACTGCCTGAGAAACCGCCACCAATGCTTGAACTGTTTCCATTCTAGCAGCAATCCCCTGAATACACTGTAGGAGCTGTGCCTGTTCAGATTCTTGTTTAGCAGCTCTGTGGGCCAGGTGAATAACAATATCACGAGCCAAGGGTTCATCGGGTCCTTTAGTAGACCTGGTCAGAGTATACGGTCATGGGTCACAGGGACTAAAGGCCACTTGCTAATATTTGCGCTGCTAAGCTAGGAGGCGCGGAGTCTAAATGCGCTCCCGGTCTTCGCCAGGGACCTCCCGCAAGGGAGTTTGTAGTTTGCTGCAAGGGACGTGCAGGTCACAGCCCTCCAAGTTGGCTATCAGCTGAGTGGATGTTGAATAGACGTGGACATGCAGGCAGAGGTCAAACCGTACTGGCAAAGGTGGTATCAAAGGCTAAGGCAAATTGGAGTCAGCAAGCCAAAGGTCAGATACAGCGGGCACAATCGGGCTGAAGGGAGATCCAGAGGCAAAACCAGGGAAATTCAGGTCTGTACACAGGAGGTCAGTCTGAGAGCAGGGAAACAGGCTGGAAGGCTGGAGCATAGGAAGACTTAGATACTCTGGCGCCTACCTAGTGTTAGAACCAGGTTTAAATAGTGGAGGCCATTGCCTGATGGTGGCAGTGGAGGCGGCAGCCCGATCAGCTGACTGCCAACAGGACGTGCAGAGAAGCGTCCTGTTGCTTGGAGACGGGAGCGGGCACTCATGTGCATGGCAATCCTGAGGAGAGAGGATGACGTTCAGCTACCTAAAAACGGACAGCACTGTCGGCAGAGGAAGGCGTCCGTTCCTGGCACCAATTGTGAGTGTGCCGGACAGTGTGCATGCATAGAAAAATATATATATTATTGAGACTTACTGCTTACTTTGCATGCTCAAAGTATATCTAAAAGTCTATGTTTAAAATAAAGGAAACCATTTTCATGAAATAATAGCAATAAAATTGCAATAGCTTTGAAAGTATACATGTAATAGTTATATATGCATAAATGCCACTATGTTGTCAGACTAATGCTCTATGCAATGTATGAACATAACTAGTCTATCTGTACAGCCAAAAGTAGTTTTGTTTTGTTTATCAACATCAAATTTTTTTTTGAGTTTTAAAAGTTTCAGGGGAAGGGGTACAGAAATAAGAAAGGGGAAGGGAGGGGGGTGTACAGAGTGGGGAACAGACATAACATCATATATCTAACCAGAAAACCTTCGAAACTGCATATTCTTCTAGACTAATTAGACAAAGAATTAGGAATTATTGTGGAGGAGGAGCCTTGGTTAAGGGCGAATGATGGGTTCAATGATGATGCTGGGTCAGTGGATCCAGATGGATTGGTGGGGGGGATAAGTTTGGAGCCTTCACCATCTGTTGTAAATATATGCCAAGGCATCTATTTAACAATAGAAGAAGACGATAACATAGAGTACGGGGCATCAAGTCTCTCCATGCAAAAGCTAAAATGGATTTTCACAATTATCTTGTGAACTGTAGGGGGAGACGGATACTTCCAAAGCTGCGCTATCGCTGCCCTTGTAGCTATCAAAATGTGCCCCCAAACATACCTATAATGTTTAGGAAGTTGTTGTAGAAGAGCCGTAAGGGGGGTTGGGGTTAACGATATGCAGGTCACCTTCCGGGCTAGATCAAATATATCTTGCCAGAGTGGTTGGATAACAGGGCATGACCAGAACACATGGAGTAAATTGCCTACATCTCCGCACCCGCAATATTTAAAATGGCTAGACCAAATCTTCTGGAGACAAGCTGGGGTGAGGTAGGTGCGATATAGCAGCTTTAATAGCATTTCTACATAATTAGTGCACTTTGATACCACAGATAAGTTGCGGTAAATGATTTCCCACTGAGACGGGGAGAGGGAGATGTTGAGGTCATCCTCCCACATGGTTTGGGAGACATGCTCTGGGACATCTGTTACCCCCAAGAGATTTAGGTACCAAAATGTGATACCTCCTTTATTGTCCACTTTAGTTAATTTCGTGTAGAAGAGAGGCGGGGAGGAGCAATTGAGTAGTTTTGACGCCGTAGGTCCCCAATCCAGTGCCGCAATCACAGATATTTATAGAAATATTTATGCGAAAGTGCAGGGGAGGATAGTCCGTACTGGACCCAGCTGGAAATGTCAGTCTGGAAGTAGGGAAGATACAGTCAGGAGAGAAACATTGTTAGTCGGAGAGACAAAGTTTGGTGATGTGCCTATGGTTCTATCCCAAACCCTAAGTGCATCAGTAATACAGGTCACAGGATTGGCCAACCATGGCCTCAGTGGCTTGGGGAGCCAAATTAAATCCGGTAGGGAACAGCCAGAGCACAGAGCTTTCTCCATATCAACCCAGGGCTTTTGCGAGGGTGGGAGGGACCAGTCTCTAATCTGTGAGAGAATGCAAGCTTCCCGAAACTTAGAAAGGTCTGTTAATGCTAGACCTCCCAGCTTCTTGGGAAGAGTCATGCAGACATATGAGAGTCTAGAGGGTTGGCCTCTCCAAACATAGGAAATCATTAGTGAGTACAGAGTGGACATAAACTTCTTTGGGGTTATATATGGGAAAGTCCTAAACAAGTACATTAGCTTGGGTAGAAGCATCATCTTAAAGGCTGCAACTTGGCCTAACCATGAAATTTCATATGTCATCCAAGAATTAGATAATTTGTACAGTCTTTTAATTAGCAGGGGATAATTAACCTCAAATATTTCTGAAATATTTGCCGGGACCTGGATCCCCAGGTAGGAAAGTGACTTCGCCTTCCAAATGTATTTTAACCTTGCTTTTAAACGGATCAGGGATTCTGGAGGGATATTAAGTGGAAGCGCTTCAGTTTTGGCGGTGTTCAGCCTGTAATATGACGCCTGGCTGTATTCCTTTAGAATATAATGCAGAGGCTCCAATGATGTTTCGGGATCTGATCTAAATAAAAGAACGTTGTCTGTGAAGAGACACAGACTGTGAGTGCCACCCCCCGTGAATATATTACATGCCACAGACTGTCTCAAATACTCCGCCAGAGGTTCTATTGCTAAAATATAGGTAAGGGGTGAAAGAGGGCATCCCTGGCGTGTTCCATTTGAAGTAGGAAATGCTGTAGATAAGAACCTCTTACTAAAGACTTTAGCAGAGGTACCTTGATATAGCGTCATGATCTCCCACAGGACTGTTCCCCGAAACCCAAACCTAGTTAATATTTGCCTCATAAAGTCCCAGTGCAGTCTCTCGAACGCCTTCTCCACATCCAGAGAAAGCATCAACAGCTCAGCACTGTGTTATGAGGCGTGCTCAACTATATTTAGGACTCTCCTCGTGTTATCTGACTCCTGGCGTCCCAGGACAAAACCCACCTGATCGGGGGGAGGAGAGGGCTGATCCTGCGAGAAATCATTTTAGCATAAATTTTCAAATCCGTATTAAGAAGGGCAATTGGCCTATACTTTTGTCAGTCTCAAAAGTAGGTTTTTAATAATGTTGTGTGCATTCAAAAGATCCAAGACACAAAAACTAGAGGACAGGATAGTCTTTTAAAAATATTTCACTCTTATTTAATCAAATAGTAAACTTAATAGTTAATTGTACCACCAATACTCTACTATAGTGTGCCATAGTTAATTTATTCCACCAAATAACAATATCAGGCTTTGTAAATATTTTTAAGGTATCACTGAGTATTGAGTATATGTATTCTCGCATGTAAAGATGTTGATCTAAAAGGCTGAACAATTAGTCTGGGATCAGGGAGTCGAATGTAATCATCATCATCTGTTTATATAGCGCCACTAATTCCACAGAGCTGTACAGAGAGAGAACTCATTCACATCAGTCCCTGCCCCATTGGAGCATACAGTCTAAATTCACTAACATACACACACAGGCCGAGAAAGATTAAGGGCATTTTTAATAGCAGCCAATTAACCTATTAGTATTTTTTTGGCGTGTGGGAGGAAACCAGAGCACCCAGAGGAAACCCACGCAAACATTGGGAGAACATACAAACTATACTGAGATAAGGCCATAGTTGGCAATCAAACTTATGACCCCAGTGCTGTGAGGCAGGAGTGCTAACGACTAAGCTGCCGTGCTGCCCAATAAAGATCACATTTAACTTCAATTTCTCTGTGGCACAACATTTTTTTCATTCAAATAATTACCTCATTAGTTATAAACTGTATAAATACTGTGTATTTTATAGACAGTGTTCAGATTTATATATTATATTAAAATAATTTTTACACGAGACATAATCGCAAGTTTTTTTGCAATAAAATCCATGAATTTACAATAAAGATAGACATCAATAAGAATATTACTGACACCTGCACTTTTTCTGACAATGAGAGCGAATGTGTCATGAAATCCGAGAGTCTTTAATGGATCCCTTTTTTTTAAAAACTTTTTATTTATAACAGCAGATGAGTATAAAGTACAACAGTGCGTGACAAACATATTATCCAAGTACCGGGATTACAAAATGTAAAGGCTCAAATAAGGAAAATAAAAAATACATAAAGACATCAAAAAACATATAGATATATTTTTCACATCCCAGTACATTCCACCTGGGGGATAAAGAACTACAAAATGAATATTGAGGTAGAAAGTTTTCCCAAATCCAAAGGTGCATCCTGCACTGTTGTATGTATTTAGCGTATATAACAATCTGCCAGAATTTTTAATTTTTTTGGGGGGAAGAAGGGGAAGGGGAAGGAGAGAAGGGAAAGGGACAGACCAGGTTGGGTGCATAGCCTCGTCTGAAAACTCACCACAAGTGTGATAATAAAAGGAGGGGGAAAGGTGAACAGAAGGAACACAAAAAGAATAAAAGAAATAGAGTTATAGAGGTTGGAAAAAGAACGGAAAAGAAGAGCATCTACGGCTTACGAGAGGCCTGGCATAGAACTGTTATTAAAACTATACCAAGGATCCCACACTTTGTGGAAAGTGGGAACTGTGTCCTGGAGAAGACTAGTTACATATTCCATGGATGCCGTGTGCCAAGTTCTATTCATAACACCCACTCTAGAAGGTTGTGAGGCCTTCTTCCATTCACTAGCTATTTGCAGCTTGGCTGCATTATATATGTGTCGAATAAGCTTATCCGATGTCTTGGTAATTCCCTAAATGGGTTGGCATAGAAGAATCGAAAGTGGATTCTTAGGTACGTTAATTGAGGTAACCTGTTGAACCAACAATATTACCTCGTCCCAGAATTTGGCCACTAGAGGGCAATCCCACCAAATATGAAGGAAAGAGCCCACTGCCCCACAATCACGCCAACAAAGATCTGACGTATGGGGAAAAATAGAATGAAGTCTCTCAGGGACCATGTACCATCTAGTATAAACCTTATATGTGTTTTCACGTATGGCTGTATTAATAGAAGACCTCGAAATTCTTTCCCGGATGAGTGACCATCTCTCCTCGTCAAGGGTCACCCCAAGATCCTGTTCCCAAGCCTGCTCAAACGGTTTCTTAGGAGGAGATGAGGAGGACACTAGAGAACTATACAGAATCGATATATAACCCCGGCGACCCGGACTATAAATACAGTACCTCTCGAAGGGAGTTGGCAACCGCAACTTAGATGATTGAGTCTGGGCTTGTATAAAGCTTTTGATTTGCACATAGTGAAAATACAGGTTGCTTGGAAGTGCATATCTCTCGCTCAGGTCTGTGAAAGAGCGTGGAGCATGTTCACACATCAAATGAAAGAATCGATCTAACCCCGCTTTCCACCAAGGATAAGCAAAAGCCTTGATGCAACCCTGTGGGAAGCGAGGGTGTCTCTACAACTGGGTGAGAGGCGAGGGATAGGGGGCCAGTGTATATTTTTTATTCAGTTTGTCCCATACCTCCAGCGTAAAACGGATGGAGGGCGTAACAGAGGCTGAGGCTGGTCTGACAATCCTAGGAATCCAAGGTAAGAAATGAACTCCTATATCTGGAGACAACAATTCTTCAATATCCACCCACTTCTTGAGTCCCAATGGTGTGAGCCAAGAAATGAGGTGAGTCAGCTGTGTGGCTTGGTAATATTTGTCAAATAAGGGAAGACCCAGGCCACCATTATATTTAGATTTAGCTAGACAAAGTTTAATACGTCTGGGTCTCTTGCCTTGCCACACGAACTTGCCACATATGGACTGAATAGAGCTTAAGAAAGAGTCAGGGACTTTAACCGGAAGGGTCTGGAATAAATATAAAAGTCTGGGTAAAACATTCATTTTGATGTTATTGATTCTCCCGAACCACGAGACGTAGAGGGAACTCCAGGTCACCAAGTCTTGTTTTATTGTGGACAACAGAGTTTCGTAGGAGGTTGTTATATAGACTCCCAGGTATCGAATTGCTCGGGGACGCCACTGAAACTCAAAGTTGATCTCTAATAATTTCTTTATGTGGGGTGAAAGATGTAGCGCAAGCGCTTCTGACTTAGAGATATTCACTTTATAACCAGAAAGAAAATTTTGCAGTTCTGCAAATAAATTAGGAAGAGAGGTTTGAGGTGATGATAGTGTAAGGAGAACATCATCTGCGAACAACGAAATCTTGTATTGACTACTCCCGACCTGGATTCCCTTCACATCTGGGTTCAGTCGAATCCGAGCAGCAAGTGGTTCAATGCAAAGTTCGTAAATTAGAGGGGAGAGAGGGCAACCTTGTCTCGTCCCATTCTTAATGCCAAACACGGATGAGCTCAAACCATTTGTCGACACAGAGGAAGATGGGTTATGATATAAGGCTTGAATACCTTGAAGAAAATTACCAAAAAATCCAAAGGATTGGAGGGTTTGAAACATAAATGGCCAGGAGAGCCTATCAAAGGCCTTCTCTGCGTCTAACGCCAAAACTACACAAGAGAGTTTGGTGTGGTTTATATAAGAAATCAAATCTATAGTTCTCCTGGTATTGTCTAGGGCTTGTCTGTTTGGGACAAATCCAACTTGATTTGAATCTTTAAGGTGTGACAAATGATTATTCAACCTATTCGCCAAGATTTTGGCAAATAACTTAATATCCGAGTTTAGCAACGAAATGGGCCGATAGTTAGCACAAACCGTGGGATCCTTATTGGGCTTGGGAATTACTATAATATTGGAGCGTGTGGTGTCTCTATGAAATTGCTCCCCCCATAGAATTGAGTTGAAAAAAGAGAGTAGATGCGGAGACAGAATATGCTTAAAAGTTTTATAGTAAGAGGTGGTGCATCCATCAGGACCAGGAGCCTTGGAAGTCTTTTGGGATTTAGGAGCTACCTTAAGCTCCTCTTCACTAATGTCTTCATTCAATTTAGAAGCTAAGTTCTTGTCTAGTTTTGGGAGGTTACACATCCTTAGAAATTGTTGAATGACAGACAGTGAGGGGGGTAAAGGGGCGCCCTCTTTATTCAAATTATATAAAGACTTATAGTAACTATAAAAAGAGTCGTTGATGACTTTCAGGTCGAAACTCAACATACCTTTCTTGTCTCTCACTGCCATTATTGCCTGAGCTGCTCGTTTTGCTTTCAATTTATTTGCTAGCATAGTATCACATTTGTTGCTCTTCTCATAACATTTTTGATTGAGCCAACGAAGGGCTCTCTCGGTCTTTTCCGCCAACAAAGATTGGATTTCACCTCTAGTAGAAAGAATTTGCTTATAAACTAGGTTTGAGTGATTTTGTTTGTGAGTACCCTCGAGCTGTTGCAACTGGGCAGTAAGAGAGTTTAGTTTCAAGGTTTGTTGTTTTTTACGAAAGGAGGCGAACTTAATAATGGCCCCTCTGATAACTGATTTGTGCGCCTCCCAAGTTGTGGGAAGAGAAATGTCAGGCGTTAGATTAATGTCAAAATATTCTTGAAGGTGAGACTCTATCTGCTCTTTAAACACGGGCAGTTTGAGCAAAGATTCGTTTAATCTCCAGGACAAGCTACTTTTAGATTTATCCAGCAAATCAAACAAAACCGTGACTATTGAATGGTCCGACCAAGGGTTGGGGAGTATGTCAGTGCGAGTGAGAAGTTGTATAACTTTACTGCAACCCATAATCATGTCAATTCTAGAGTAAGAATTGTGTGGATGTGAGTAGAAGGTGTAGTCACGAGAGGAGGTTATGAGCTCTCCAAGAGTCAAACAGACCAGCCCCAGCCATTTGTTTGATCAGCGCTTTTGTTTGGGCAGTAGGCGGGGGGACATGCCGCGTTCCTGACCTGTCCAGTTCCTCTGACAGGATAGTTTTAAAGTCTCCACCTAACAGGAGAAGACCTCTCTGTATTTTACTTAGCTCAAGGAAAAATGTGTTAAAAAAACTGGACTGACCAGTATTAGGGGCGTATACATTCGCCACAGTAATAGTTTAATGTCCCACCTGGCCCACCAGTATAATGAAGCGGCCCTCATGGTCTAGACTAGACACTGTGAGCTGAAAGGGCACGGAGTTCCTGATCATGATGGCAACTCCACACCTTTTGACTGGCAAAGAGGCATATTCCACAGTAGGAAATCTACGGGAGGACAAGGAGGGATGGTCGCCCTGTTTAAAATGAGTCTCCTGTAACAATACAAAATCAGCTTTCAAACCTTTTACAGTTCTGTGTAATAATGATCTTTTTTGTGGGGTGTTAAGCCCCTTAACATTAATAGAAACAAAGGTCAAAGACATGATGCTCTACGAAAGTACTATAGGACGTACTAAAATAAACAAGGGGAGCAAGTAGAGCTTGGATAGCAAAGAGAAAAGAGGAAGAAAGGAAAAGAAAGAAAGGGAAAGTGTGGAAGGGGAGTATTGGTGAGGGGGTAAGGGTAGCTAGTGATTGACCACCCCCCCAACAAAGAGTGGGGGAAGAGGTGAACACTGAGGTTGAGCCCACGGAAAAGTGGGAATTCACACCGTCACAAATAGGACGGGATGAATGGGCTCAGGATTTGGGTTTCAATTAGCTAAAATTAAAGTAACGTGAACAGGAAGATTGTAAGGACTAACCCGTCCACACACTCCAATGACCCAATGTATATGGGGTGCGAGGCCGGGCAGACAAACCTAGCCCGCCCCACCCAGAAACACGTGTTACAAACAGAAGTATAAATCCTTCTAAAGAATTACAATAAAACAATAACATGCATGTAGGAACATTTTAAGCAATATTAAGAACTTAAACTCTAAAACAGAATCCCCCAGGGGGCCCTAAGTCTCCATCTCCAGGAGGCGGCCACGTCCCATGAGCGATCCAACCGAAACCACAGGTATCGACTGTAAACAAGACCGTAACATCGATCAGGCCTCATCACTCATAAAGTGCGAAACAGCAGGAGAGCCCAGGGGACATGGCCGACCCCCAACAGCATAAAGTTATCCTAGAGAACAGTTTGAAAAACAAAGTGTAAACAGATCATAAACACATTTAAACGTGCAAAAGCAAGAATGACTCATGAAAATATGAGCAGCATATTAAACACGGCTTAATTGTAGAACTGACTAATATGTTTTATAATTCAAACTATACTAAACCACTACACATAGTTCTTTGCAATTGAGAGTATCAGGAACAATGGTACTTGCCCAGGACGGCAGATTACGATTTAAGGAGCCGTTACACTAGACAAGAAGCCGTAGATGCCCAATCTCCAATCCAGAAGGCTGACATTTAGAATGGTCACCTAGTGCCAAAGGAAATAAAGAGCTACTACCCCTGGCTGGAGATCGGATCCGGAACCGGACAGCCCAGATCAAGTTTCCGTAGCAAGTCCTTGCCTTCCATAGGATCCCGTATGGGGATTTGGCGGCCGCCAGCGTCTACAATTAAGCGAAAGGGGAAGCCCCACTTATATTTGTAACCATGCTCTCGCAAAGTTCTTGTAACGTCCTTTAATTCCCTGCGCTTCAAGATTGTGGAAGGAGCCAGATCCTGGAAGATTTGAATCCTGGAGTCTTCAAATAGGATATAAGGAGAGTTCCTGCTTGCTATAGTTATGCTTTCCTTGGTTTTAAAGGACAGGAACCTCATGACCACATCCCTGGGAGGTTCTGTGTCTTTAGGCTTAGGGCGCAGGGCCCTATGTGCGCGTTCAATGCATATGGTTTGTTCTGAGAGCTCAGGAACTAATTTTTGGAATAATCGGACCAAATAGGGTTCCAACTGCTGGTGGTCCACCGATTCTGGGATATTACGAATCCGAAGATTATTCCGCCGTTCTCTGTTTTCAAGATCTTCTGATTTCTCTTAATAGAACAACAGCTCCCTATTCAGGTAGTCAATATCTTGGTAGACCGGAGGGAGCCAGATCCACACAGTGAGTGAATGAACTCGAAGAACAGGCGTCTGACAGGAGGAAGTAGGAGGTTTAAATACCACTCCAAAGTGCCCACTCTAAAATGGATATTAGAAGATGTTGTTTAAGGCTTGAGTGGTTAAAAAGTCACTTGGCTGTGTTAAACTTGCATCAGCTGAGCTGTCGTTGTCTGGCCACTAGGTGGCAGTATAGACTCAGTAACAGAGAACCTGTATCGTACAGCAGGTACAAAGCAGCACTTTCAATTATAAATTTTGAGTTAGACAATAGAGGATGGTAAATCTTCACACTTCTTATAGAGACAAAGTTGAACTGAATTTACTTGATGTTAACCTCTTAATGACTTATGCCTTTTTATAACTGTAGACTGCGGTAAACTGGAGCTACAGTATCCTTAGATCAAACACTGGGGGATTCCCACGTGTTTATTTTTTGGCAACACAGGTCCTCCAGCTGCAGTACTACTGTACAATATGCCATGGGGTGATTAATTTGAAGGAAATCACTGGTCACAGCTTCCATGGATTGGGCACTTCCCGGACATACAGACATAGAGCACTGATCCCCATCAGGGAGTACTGCAAGCCCCTTTTTATATATATATTTTTTTTATTTCTTGTGGGGGAACCGCTGAGCTTGAAAGGAATATGGCACAAACTCACCACATACAGGGTGTTTGCAGAGCCGCGCCGACCGGAAGTGCACTGCCGAAAACCGGAAGTGCGGCTGATCGGCTTCCAAAGGGCCTGGAGACCGCAGGCGAGGAGCAGAATGGGGGCTGCAAGTGGCGACGATGTCGGGCCAGGTAAGTGCCTCTATCCTGTGAGTGTCAGAGCCTCCAGTGGGGACAGATGACAGCGCGCCTCTTAGTTCTGATAGCGCCCACACCGCTTGCAAGTTCTGCCTTCCAGCGGTTCCCCGTAGTCCAGGGGGGTCCTGGAGCACTTCCCGATCGGTCAAAGGGGCAAGTGGAAACCTTTTAGGGTCCAAACAACACCGGAAAGTCCGGAGCTCTCCTCAACTGCTGCCGCTCCCGATGGCTGCCAGACCACGCCCCCTAATGGATCCCTTTTATCTGCCAGGTTTGGTATTGCTCACTCGGGTGTGGTGTCTAACGAGTAGGTGGAATTAATCAGGAACCCCGCAAGGAGGTATGGTCTTAGCTGCCCCTATCCACCAGGTTGCGGTCCCCTGGGTGAGTGCTGGGCAGATTGATAGGAGGAACCAGGAGCGGAGAAGGCAGAAGACGACTGATGCCGGGCGGTGACCAGCAGAAGCGTGAAGTTACTGAAGCAGCAGTAGATTAATATGAGCAACGGAGGTGCAGAACTGTATCTGACTTGAAGATAGCAGTCAGAGCAAGGGCAGGAGAGTCACTGGAACAGCGGTAATTCAATAAGCAATGGAGGTGTAGAACTATAGCTGACCCGATGATGGTAACTCAGAGCCACGGCAGGAGAGTCACTGGAAAAGCGGTAGTTCAGTATGAGCAACGGTGATGTAGATGAACTCAGGAGTGGAGATGGAACCTCGAGCACACAGAATCAGCTGCGGATGCTGGGAGGAGGTAAAGCTGCAGCCAGCATGGAGAAGAGTACTCGTGAGAAGCAGAGACTACACTGGAGCAACAGGAAACTCTGGTAGACAGGAGGGAGCCAGATCCACACAGTGAGTGAATGAACTCGAAGAACAGGCGTCTGACAGGAGGAAGTAGGAGGTTTAAATACCACTCCAAAATGCTGTGACCAATTAGGAATGAGTAGGAGGTCTGAAGAGAGGAGAGCCGACTTGCACATGCGCAGAACTCGAGGCAAGATTCCAGGATGTGACTAGAACACCGGGCTCACCGCATTAACAAAAAACACATTGTGTACATTGAGCAAGGTGTCACACAGCATGTTTACAGACTTCAATACATTTAGATAAGCGTTACAGACATGTTATAGATCACAAAATCATCATCCAAACAGAAATTTAAAGTTAGGGACACAGGCCAGCACCCCCCGACTATATCAAACTTTATGTCAGGTCACAAGTATGCTCTTTATACAAGGGCAGCTGTATTTATTAAATTGTGTGCATATTTTGCAATTTAATAACTGCAAACACTCTGCAAAATCAAATATCCTAGTTCTTTTTACAAGCAAATATTTGTGAAAAGCATGCAAACAAATGGCTCCTCACACAGGTTTTCTGAAGCACTTTGACGTTTATTTTACTTGTCAGGATGGATAAACAGTCTTGGAAGTGTCTTCAGCAAACAAAATGAAACTTTCACAGCAATAACCATAATCCAATAGCCCTCAACTCTGGCTATAACAGGTCCCTATCTAGTCACTGGCCACTTGTTTGCACCAGTCTCTCAAACACAGATCAAACCCAGGTTTTTAAGCTTCCTGTCAGGCCTTGCTCTGGCTGACTCCTTAATTGATTAGACCAGGTGCTCCACCTGGTCTCCTGCTCTGTGTGTGTGTGTGTGTGTGTGTGAAGATTTAACCTTATCTGCACCTTTAGGCTGTGGTTTCCCAGGGAAACCACCACTCTTTCCTCTATAAGACGGTGGCAAAGTGTCCCAATTGCCACATACCCGTCCCCTTAGCTTCGTCTAGGCCCACGAAGCGGACTCCGTGGGGAGCGCAAAACTGCCCTCTTTGTCATACACCCTTCTCTTTGGCTTCATCAACCCCAGTGAAGTAGATACTACGGGAGGTGCATTTTTATGGAAGTGGGCATCTGCAGTTTTAAATTTAGATCCTAGTCTCCTGCAATGAAATGAGTCTTTGAACTGGGAACCAGTTCTCTGCTTCCTCTGCTGACCCCAAAGGCTCCATGGCAATTTCACTGGTAAATGATTGGCTGAAGTTCCCCTTTTGTTTCCTTTAGTGAGACTTGGGACGAGTAGCCGTGGGCCTGTATTCAGCATCCATAGGCGACAATTCTGTTGTCTCTTTTCCTGGGCCCAGTGAGAGTTTGGCAGGTTCCTCTAAGATTGGACTTTCAGCCGGTGTGTCAGTTGCAAATATGTCCAGCCGGATCCGGTCACTAAGAACCTCCTGGAACATGGGAAAGTCTTGCCCCAGGATAAGGGGGTAAGGTAGTTTTGGGGCTATAGTAGCAACTACCTCAATCGTTTAGCCTTTTAGGGTAATTGGTAGAAGAGTTTGCCTGTACTCCGCAGTAGCTACATGAATGCACATCACCCTCACTTTAGGTCACCTTGCAGACACCTCTTTTGGAACCAAAGAACTGGAGACTAATGTCAACTTGCTTCCCTATTCCACCAGGGCCGAACCAGCACGCCCATTCACCAGGACATAGAGGACAGGAATGGTCAAACAATCCACGTCAAAACCAGCTGGAAGTACAGTACACAGGGGTGATCCAAGGGTAGTCGGTAACAAGCCAAAGGTCAAAACCAGAACGAGCTGTGCAGTCCCAGAATAAAATCCAAAAGGGAAGTCCAGAAACAAGACGTGAGCCAAATACAGGAAATGGAGAGCAATCATACAGGAAAGTTGTAGTAGGTGTGCACCTACACTCTGGCACCCTAGTGGTACCAGAAGCTTCCTTAAATAAAGGTAAGTTAGCCTTGATTGGACAGGAGGAGATACGGCGGTCACAACACAGCTGACCATCAATGGAGAGCCGTGGAAGCGTTGGACAAATACAGGAAGGGCGTCCCGTTGCTAGGCATAAGCCATTGATGTAATAAATTGGATCAAGTAACTATGTCTCTATAAACAACCTGGATCAAACTAATTTAAAATTTTAAGTTAGGTCCCTGAAAGAATTTTATAAATTGTATCATTTTAATTAACATTCCTCATCTTTCATTTTAATATGTTGCTCTTTAAAGGAGTTGTTATTTTAGGGAATTTAATAAGTCATGAAGTTACTATTTGATTAAACAAGAGTATGACCTTAAAAAGACAGTTATCCTGTACTCTCTTTTTTTGTGTGTGAATATTGTGAATTTATTAGTTGTCAAGGTAGCTCCACCACCATTATGGGCAGGAAGGGCATGGGGGGCATCTTTTCCCTGGGTCGGTCCCATAGTGTGCTATCTTTCAGATAGATAATAATCCACCTTAACACTAAAACTAAAAGACTAATAATAGTTGCCATGTAGAGTAATTAACATCAATAATGTCTCACATTTACTTCCTCACTGCCACCACCCTCCCGCAATGCCTGCCCTGAAAGGTTTTGATTGTTGTGGAGTCATTCTTGTTATGCAGATCAAATTTTTGGTTAGCCAATACTCTGCTTTTTAAGCAAAGTGTGTATGAAACTGTGAAATCAACAGGATAATTACTAAAATATGATTGCATATTATATCTATTAATACCTACGATCAGGGCCGGATTAATGGAATGGAGGCCCATGGGCTAAGGGGGCCTTCATTCCCCCATGAGGGCCCCCCTTCCCCCTCCCAGGTGAGCTGCCCCCAATGCACTTACCTCCTTCTCCTGGCATTGCGGTCCTTCCCCGGCGCGCTGTACGCTCTTTACTGAGGAGATCTCGTGAGAGTGAGACTCACGAGATCTCCTCAGTAAGGTGACTACAGCGCGCCGAGGAAGGACTGCAGTGAAAGTGCTCAGCAACATTGATCGGGCCAGGGGCGCCCCCACGCCCGACCGATCAATAATGCTGCTGAGCACTTTCAAGGGCCCTCTGGATGCCCGAGGCCCCTGGGCTGTAGCCCAGTTAGCCCTAGGGTTAATCCGGCCCTGCCTACGATCATATTATATTCTTGTTAACACCATTGACTGACTCGTGTACTAATTACATTGGTGGTTATGGCAGAAAGTATGTCATTTTTTACTGCATGGTCATGGAGATGTTAGAATTACATTTCTTACTGGAAATTGTCAATGTAGCTGCTGTCCTGCACAGGCGAAAGACATTACATTATTAAAAAGAGACATCTGATAATCTTAATTTACATTTATAACCTTAGCACTCCTTTCTTCACAGTTAACTATTTTGGATATAAATTATACTATTATTATATTATTAAATTATACAAATTTATATGTTGAATAATTATCAAATCTAACTATATTTGCCATTTGCTTATTGCTATTGTAATAGTGGCTCTCTATTCCCTGATATAGGTATATCCTGGCTGTCACCAACAATGATGACCTTACTAACAATATCATACCACACAACAGGGTCTTGTATCATGAAACTGATTCGCAGGTATTATCTGGATCGCTTTAAAAATAGGTTATGGTGTTTTTAATTTTATTTTTATTTTTATTTTAAACAAAGTTTTTTATTTGAAGAAGTTCAGATTATTTCAAAACAAAGACACACACATGTGAATAGAATAATCAGAAATATAACAATAAATGAAGGTCATTCATACAATAATAAAATGGAGATAGAACAATGCATAATTTATCCACTGTGACTAGACTTTACATTAGTGTTTGTTATCCCATAGGGTAATGAGAAATAATTGAGTGAGACTGTCGGACTAATTGTTGGGAGTCAGGTCACCCTTAATATTTAGATTGCAGGAATATGTCTCCTTAGTTTGTAATGGGGTGCATCCTTTTAACCTATTCACAGTAATAATTCCAGAAAAAAAACGGTTTTTACATAATGATGCACAGCTGGCTCCCTTTTTTTTTTTATCAAACCATATTTATGAGAGTGGAAAGTCTTCTTGTGATTAAAAAAAAATAAGTGTTATTAGTTTTGTTTAAAATCAACTACCTTGTTAAAAAAAACAGCGAAATATAACAAACAAAAAAAGTGCATGTGAATAAACAAAATTGTGTGTATTAAAATTACTGAATGCACTATATCTATCTCTTGTATCAACAGAGGATTTGTATTCTCCACACAGACAAGCTTATTTTGAATCTAGATCAGGTATCTAGGGAGATTATATTTTCTCATTTTACATATTCCAATTTATTGTGTCATGTATTGGTATTCAGACTATCTCCCTTTTGTTCTGCCTAATACACCATTCATACTGCACCAAAAAACTGGGTTTTTGCCGGGGCAAGCTCAGACAACCTGGGTCAAGGTGCAGTATGAATGGTCCCAGGTCTAATTCCCGGGTCATCAGACCCGGGTCTTTTGGTGGGGTCATTCCCGGGTCCTCCCCGGGAAGCCTGCACTATGAATGGTGCTACGTGGGTTTTTCAACCTGGGTCTCACCAGACACAATGTTAAAGTAAAAAAAAAAAAAATCACAAGAGAATCCAATGAGAGCTTCTCTTGTGATGTTGCCATGGAGACCCCGGGCAGACCAGTGTTCAGTATCACCATCATCATTTATTTATATAGCGCCACTAATTCCTTAGCGCTGTATAGAGAACTCACTCACATCAGTCCCTGCCCCATTGGGGCTTACAGTCTAAATGTTAGCAGCCAGTTAACCTACCAGTATGTTTGGAGTGTGGGAGGAAACTGGAGCGCCCGGAGAAAACCCACGCAAACATGGGGAGAGCATACAAACTTCACACAGATAAGTTAGATCTGAGGGATCAGTTTTGTCAGAGTATAGCAAACGTGCGGGCAACTATATTGCAATGGAGTGTTAATTGTGTATCAGACTGTATTCTTTTCTTAATCGCTAACATTGCAAGTATGATACATTATAACAGGACTAACCACTAGGTCTCTTATATAAGTTAATAGCATATTCTTCACTATAAGATAATTAGCAATTCCTCAGTACACATAGACTGGGTTTGTCTTTCTGAAACACTCCTGAAACTGCTATAAATTTCCCTAGGAAGATTCTTAACTCAAATTCTGCTGCTATTACAGCGAGTCTGCTTACTAATGTGTTAGCACTGCATTCCCCTCCATTTAATCGGATGTTCCCAGTCCGATTACTATTTAATCACCTCTTTTTATATTAAACAGAATAATATTGCAGCCAGTGAAATGACGCACGTTTCGCTGACACTGAGCTTTCTCACGGTTTATGATGTATTTAATTTTTTTTATATTGTTTTAAACAAAGTTTTTTTTATTGAAGTTAAGATTATTTCAAAGCAAATACACCACACATACATATGAATCAGCAATATAAGAAAATCAATGAAGATCATTCACATAATAATAAAATGGAGATAGAGCAATGTATATTTTATACTCCCCTCACTGTGGCATGTCTCCTAACAGTCCCCTAAAATCAGGATTATTAGGAGATATGCTACAGTGGGAGTTCCTTCCCTGCGAACAGGAAATTATCTGTATGAACTTATTTGACGTTTGTGTGGCAGACAGTACATCAGCATGACTGCTTGAGAACTGGAGGTCAAAATAGCAGAAAATGTCAACTGGAGTCCGATAAACTCAAAACTAATAAACCCAAACACTTCACAATGAAACATGGAAATAGTGGACTTCTGAATATTCATTGGCTTTAGTTAAAAGGTTTGAGAGGAAAATTATCAATGATTATTACAAACAACCCACAGACACATCATGAGAGGTTCCTATGGAACCTCACTGCTTATTGAATCTCCCCCTATGACTGCATATCTGCCTTATTAGCGAAGAACTTTATTGAGAATCTGAAAAATTGACACTAGATGGCAGTGAATGCATTTGGATAAAATTCTCACTAAGCAACAACTAGTAAGTATGCATTCTTTCTTTTAGAATTTTTCAGGGAAATGCTACTATGGCAGGGAAATATACAATAAAATATAAATATTTACATATGTTACATGTTTGTATGTTAAAAGTGTGATCATTTTCCAAGATGCAAAGTGCATGCCAAAAGCACAAAAATTTTGATACAAGGAGCTGGGCAGATCAGAGCACTCTGCTAAATTCAGTCTAGGTGAGCAAGCAGTCTCTTAGAATTTTAACATTGGAAGTTAATTTTACCCAACATAGATCATGAAGGGATTCTTCAGAATCTTTATGATGATCATAGTCAACTATGAAATTAGAAAACGCTTGACCTTTTCTGAGAGATATACTGTCGATGTCAAGGTTATCTTAACTGCAACATGATGTACAACAGGTTTATGCAAGTGATCAAACAGCAGCTAGGCACACAAATCAAAAGAGTGAGACCAGGGGATAAGTGTAACAAAGCATGATTATGGCAATATTCTATATCTGGCAATGACTATATACCGCAATATTGCAGGCTACATTTAAAACACGTGTTGCCTTTAATAAAATTGCTATTTTAAATAGTGCTGGCAAATCGCTGATTTGTCGATACCACAGATTGTTACATAAGATTCCATAGCGCTTTACAATTGGGAACAAACAGTTATAAACCAATACTGAGTAATACATAGAGATAGAGGGCCCTGCCCGCAAGCTTACAAACTATTTACCCACAGATATTATAAGCATCCAAAGATTTAGAACTAGCACCCTGAAGACAAATCTAGCTCTGCAGCAAAAACATAAGCTGACTTACTAATGAATATCACATTCCATATGAACTGTGCTTATCCTCTTATCGATAAGTGAACCACTAGCCAACACAAAGCCACATAAAAAGGAATGGCCTTGCAGACACAGGCCATAAGGGAGGTCATAGAAGAAAAGACCTGAGCCCTTTGGTACGTGTCCTCCTGACACTCAAGAAAAGCCAATGTCTGCTTATGGTTTCGGTTTTAGTTTATTCTACTTGTTTAGTCATCCTTACGCCCAATATCTTATCTACTCTCTCTCTGTTTTGTCCCAAACAAGTGATTTTGGTGGTACCCTGAAAGTGATCTATACTGTGAAGTTTCCTGTATAGACCTCTGAATTTGCATGACAAAATAATCTGAGATGCGAAATACAGGGTTACCTTGATTTACAAATATAGTCAACATGAAATGGTTAGGAACTTGTGGTTTAATTAATGCTGGTTTAGCTTCAGTGTTTAAGGTATCATACAAGTAAGCTTGCAAGCAGGGCCTTCTTACCTCTCTGACGGTGTTACCCAGTATTGTTTTATTACTGTTGTTCCCAATTGTAAAATGCTACAGAATTAGCTGGCACTATATACATAAATGTTGATGATGATACAAGGTGGTGTTGAAAAACTAGCAGTTAAAAGCATAGTTGATTAAATTGTATTAACACTTCCATTTAGCTTAGTGTACTATGTATTTAATAAGCATTCTCATAGTTTTACCAAGCGTTAACATTTCTGAATGCTGCAAATGAAAAGTTAAAGAATGTGTACGTACATGTCTATCCCCTTGCATTAAATGCACTTTTAATAGGCTTTGTGAATAAGCAATAAATGCTTAAAATTAACACCTATGTGTGCAATGCCTTAATGTTTCAGCTCTGTTTGTCAGATAATGTATTCAGCTGGCAGGTTTTGTCTTATGCCAATATAATGTGTGGTGTTATAATGTTCCTGCCCTGACGCAGCTATGGTAAGTTTAAATGAGTCTGTCACAATTTTACCTGTTTAGTCTAGTCAAGCCACCAAAGCTGCAGACGATCTCATGCTAGGTAAGTTAATGAAGAGGAAAGGTGATTAGATTAGACAACAGAAGAAGTGTGATATGGCAAGCCATGCGTGTTATTAGAG
This sequence comes from Mixophyes fleayi, assembly GCF_038048845.1. Taxonomy (NCBI): domain Eukaryota; kingdom Metazoa; phylum Chordata; class Amphibia; order Anura; family Limnodynastidae; genus Mixophyes; species Mixophyes fleayi. Next base: position 296,130,367 of record NC_134402.1, read on the forward strand.
AGTCCTTTTATAAAAGTGCAGTCAAAATCACTAAGTGCTGATCACGGCAAGTGATAATCCAATCTTTGCAGCTCTTATTTTAAATCATTGAGTTTTGGGATCTTTTCTCTGTATTTACTCATTGACTGACTGGTTATATAGCAAAAATGAATAGCTCAATAATGCCCAATTTATAATTACAGATGTGTCTTCCATTTGTTTTAGCTCTAAGAATTCTGCAATATTTATGTTAGAAAATCCCTTCAGAGCCTCATCAAGCAGAAGTGTAGTATTAAGAGTACACTGTGTTCTTTTTTGCTTTATTTAACCCTGCAAAGGACATAATGAAGGTGATTTACACCCCGCAAAAAATGTCAACATACATTTCCATTTCTGCATTTGCACCTCATTGTGCATGACAAAGAACACATACCCATTCCAGATTTTGAAACGCCATGACCTTTCAAGGGTGCTGCTGGAAATATAGATGGTAGGAGAAAGAGTAAAATAGATAGTCTCGCCTGCTGCTGCTAGAGGACCACCCACTTCATTAATTAAACTTTTCCATTTTTATTCTAAGATACTGATCCATGTAGCTACTTTTATGCCTTACATTAATCATGAGAGTGTCTTTACTACCTGTCACTTTTAAGTCTGTTGAATGTTTTTATGACAATGGTTGAAATTTGCCTAAACTTCCACTTTCCCATATAAAGTGTGTCTGGGAGGTACAGATGGCATCCCATTGAAAGTATAGACTAAGGCCTGAATTTCATCACCCCCATAGATGTGTTTAAAAACAAGTAATTGTGTGATCCCACGCTATAACAGGGTATATACCCTATTAAATGCACTTCCACACCCTTGAATCTTATTGAAGCAATTTGTTCACATAAACTGAAATCTGTTTTTAACAAATGAAACCACAAATTTGCGCATTGATGCATGTATTTTACATACAACAAAAATGCCTCAATCCACTCCCATCAGAAAATGCAAATGTTTTCATCTGCACAGATGCTGCTGTCTTGACTAGTAAATTCATCCATTACTCTGTAAAAATATGTGCAAAGCCAATGATATCACCAAACAACATTTGTGTTGCGTACACAAGGTTTGCATTATCATAAATGACCATTAATACCTGCATAAAACATCTAAGTTTGGGAAATATAGCAATATATATTTTAGGAAGAGGAGAAAAAAGTAGTCAATGTGAGAAAATGTTGGAATAAGAACAGAACATGAAGGGCCTGATTCATTAAGGAAGGTAAGTAAAAAAAGGAGTAATTTTTTCTTCTAGACAAACCATGTTACAATGCATGGGGTGTAAATTAGTTTATGTTTTTGCACGTAACTTAAATACTGGCTGCATTTTCATATAGCAAATAAATACTTGATAGCTTTATCTTACAATGAAATATAAAGTTGATCTAGGACATGTCCTATCCCAACTATAAATATTTCCCCACATTTTAAATTTACATCTCCCTCCACTGCAGCATGATTTTGCCAAGGTGTAAAGTTACTCTTTTTTTTTTTTTCTTTACTTAATGAATCAGGGCCAAAGTCTCTGCTTCCTTATGGAAATACTAATGTATATTAAGTCATTCTTTCCAGGGCAGATCAGAGTTGCACAGTCCTCCCAGAGGTTTTTTATTTTTTTTATCAAGATAGCAATCAATGGCAAAATTGAAGTCAGCTTCGAGTTCCTGGGAAAACTGATAGACAAGCATTGATTTACCAAACCTAAGAATAATAAATAATAACTATAAATATGCATGTATTTCATACATATAACTGTAATTATGCATGTCATTTATATAAGTATTAATATGTTTGGCATTTCCCCAACATTTAGTGAAAGCATTAGTCACGAGTGCATAAAATTACTCAAAATCCTCTTTGATGGGTTGGGCTTACTGGAAGGAGTCTCCTGCTTAAATATAACATCTGACCAACAAAGATTTTCTACGCTGAAATTGTGACTTATGCACAACTTTTATATTTTTAAAAATGTTAAGTATCTTTAGGTGTCACAAATTACATTGGGAAAGTGGACATACTCCTGCTAGCAGCTGATGCTACTGCACAAAGACCCCGCAGGAAGGTTTAGTCTTAGCTGCATGGGACATGCAGCTTGCGGCCCTCAAAGACAGTCGCTAGCGAGGTAACTGGAGACATGAACAGACAAGCCGGGTCAGTACCAGGAGATCCACGAAAAGCCAGAAACGTGAAGCAAAAGAATGGTCAAGGTAGCCGAGGTCAAACCACGAATCCAAACAGGACAGGAATCGCTGAGCAAAAGAGTAGTCAGGGTAGCCAATGTCGAGCCAAGAATCAAATGGAACCAGAATCTCTAAACCGATAAATGGTCAGGAACAAAGCTAGTCGGCATCTAGGAATCCAAAAGAGTACAAGGGTGTAAATTATAAGCAGGAACCAGGAAGTGATCTAATACTCTGGCACTAGATCAGCCTCGGCACTGGGTCAGTGCTGGCACTACATTCCCCGCTGCAAGAGGAGAGAGCAGGGATGGCACCTGACCGTACCCCCCTCTTTAGGGTGTGCCCATAATTAGCCAAAATATTTTGAGGAGAATTTTCTTGAATTTGGTCAGAAGATGGGGAGCATGAACCTCCTTAGCATCAACCCAGGATCTTTCTCAGGGCCGTAAACCTTCCAATCAATTAGAAATTGAAATATCCCTTTGGAAATTCGGGAATCCAATAACTGTTTAACTTCAAACTCTTCTCGATAGAAGGGGGGTGGACAGGCTCTTTAAAGAATGTATTCAGCACCAGTGGGTTCAGCAAGGCAATATGAAACACTCCCAAATGTGAGAAAAATCACAGACCAGGGATTTCACAGGGGGATGGTAGAGTTCTTAAGTGAAAAAAATACAGGTAACTCAAAGGTGGGTGTCAAAGACTGTGAAGAAGGAAGTGGAGCCAGAAAATTAATGAAAATGGTTGAAAATTTAACCCAGACAATTCACTCCAAATTTACTGATTCTTGGCGGTAAAAATTCTCAAGAAGAGCTCAAGGTGTTGGTTCACCCTTTCTGCCTGCCTGTTCATTTGGGAATGATAGCCAGAAGAGAAGTTGAGTTTAATACATAATTCCTCACAAAAAAAACCCTTCAAAACCAAGAAATGAATTGAACACCTGGGTTAGAAATGATCTCCTGGGAGCAGCCATGAAGACAAAAGATCTGTTTTATAAAGAGAGTGGCCAGGGATGGTGCAGAGGGTAATTCTTTCAGTGGAGCAAAATGAGACTGTGTTAAACTCCTTCCTATTGCTATTATAAGCTTGCAGAACTAGGAGAAAAGTTATTCGCATATAGCAGCCGCCTTTCACGTAGAGCTAGTAGCCCTCACAGGTACTCGGATGCCCCCAGGTCTTAAATTCTAGCGTAGTGTAAGTTTATGAGTAATAATGCAGCATGGATTAGGAAGAGGTGACAGAAGGTAGCGGTAGTCAGGAGTAAGCCGAGGTCTAGGCTCTGTAGTGGATAATGTGGTCAGGAACAGGCAAAGGGTCAGGGCTGGCAGCGAGCAGGGAAGTCCAAGAAACTTAGAGGTCAGGGCAATCACCAAACAACCAGAGTACAGGTCAAGCCAAAGGTCAGCAACAGGAAAAACAATCAGGTGTCAGAAGACAACACAGCAGCAGGTCAGTAAACACAGGAAATTAATGCTATAACCGGCAAGGAGGATAAGCCCTCTCTGACGTATAAACACATATGGGCCAATGGCAACTTGGGACAACGCTCAGTAATTATTCCCCAGGAGATCCAATATACATAACAACACCTCTAAGGGCTAATGCCCAATATAAGTTATTTATTTATGAAATATCCTGCCTAATGTCTGAACGCGGCACTAAAGCTATAACCAGCATCCTGACCGTTACCAGAGGAAGTGACATCCTGGCCGTCGCCATGACGACCGGGACGCAGGATTTGAGTGAGTAGCAGCGATTTGGAGCACCGCCGCAGCTTGTGACAGCTATCAGAAGAATCAGTTATGAAGTCTATGGAGATGCTGGACTAAGGCTTGTCAAGGACGGGGCAATGGCTGGAAAGGACGCAAGGGAGACTGCCGGGGCATTTTATGCTGAGCACAGGTAGTACAAGCCTGGACATCCCAATGAAGAGTGGGCCACCAGTAATACCTGGACATCAAAGAGAAGGACTTTCTGACTCCCGCTATTTTTGAGCCATGAGCCAAGAGAAGCAATTTAAGGCAGACTTTGAGGTCTAAGAAGGAATGACCTGGTGGCAGAGATTTAGAAGAGGTACTGGTGAGCGGTACAAAACTGTCTGGATCCAGAAATTGTTTTGGGCCTGGAGACATCTGAAGACCTGAGATATCAAAATAATAATAAAGAGCATCGCCTCGTGGATTGAGTCTCTGGACTGTCTGAAGGTAGATTAAATTCTTGTTGTCAGTGAATATGGTGATAGAGTGCACAGTGCCTTCTAGCATGTAACGCCGTTCCTGAAGGGCTGATTTAATTGCCAATAATTCCTTATCACTAATTCCATAATTCTTTTTGGCAGGCAAGAACTGCTTAGTGAAAAACCCGCAGGCATGAAACTTCTCAGCGGAATCTTTTTAGGACAGGACTACACCAATCCCTACAGTGGAGGTATCTACTGCAAAGTAGAATGGCCGGGTAAGGTCTGGTTCCAAAAGGACTGGTGCAGAAGAAAAGGTCATTTTTAGAGTTTGAAAAGCAGAAACTGCCTTTGGTGGCTAGACCTTGTGCTCCCTTATGGGCAGTAATGGGAGCTATTATCAAAATGAAGTCCCTGATAAATTTACAGTAATAATTATTGAATCTCACGACTCATTGAATAGTTTTGGGACCCAAAGGTTGAGGCCAATTGAAGACCGATGCCACTTCCTCTGGATCAGTTTGAAAACCCTGGCCTGATAAAAGGTTTCCGAGGAATGAATCTTTGTCTTGTTCAAATAGGCATTTTTCTAATTAACAATAAAAATTATTGGACTGGAGGCAGTTGAAAACCTCCTTGACCTGGTTATGGTGGGAATCCAAAACTTTAAAAGAATAAAATCAAAATGACATCCAACTATACAACCATTGAGTGGTACAGTAGATCCCAAAAAATCTTGTTTACAAACCCATGGAAGACTGCTGGGGTGTTACTGAGACCAAAAGGCATGACCAGATATTTGTAGTGATCACCACTTGTGTTGAAAGCAGTCTTCCACTCATCCCCTTGGTAGATTGTACTGAGGTTATAGGAACCACATAGCTCTAATTTGGTAAAGATCTTTTCTCCACAAATACTGTCTGAGAGTTCAGGGTTAAGCCGCAAGGGGTAACGAATTTTTACAGTAATAGCATTTAGCCGACTGTAATCAATACAGGATACCGTCCTTTTTAGTGTAGAAAAAAATGGTGAACAGAGAATTGGACTTGCAAATAAAGCCACGTTTTAAATTCTCAGAGATATAGTCGGACATAGCCATAGTTTCAGGTAAAAATAAAGGGTAGATCCTGCCACGAGGACTAGTCGTTTAGGTTTATAACGCAATTCTAAGTCCGGTGAGGAGAAAGCTTTTCAGCACCCTTAATGAAGATGAGTAGAAATGAGGCATAGCAGCTGGCAGGTAATTTGTGCCATCCTCCCATCAAACAAAGAGAGAAAGCTTCTGGAGCCAAGGTAAACCCAGGATCATAGGGTTAACTGACTAAGGCTGAACATTCCGAGTGGATCACTCCTACTTGGTGTTTTATAGGAAAGGTAAATTTAGAAATGGTTCCGTAAGCGACTTAGTTACCATTTACCACGGTTAGCGATAAGGTATGCTCCAAAGTTCAGGTGGATATATGTAGTTCCTCTGCCATCAAGGCAGAAATAAAATTACCAGCCAAACTGGAGTCTACGAAGGCAAAGAGAAATTTTTTTACTCAAGGAAGACTTTAACATGGCTCCTATCTTAGCCTCCATAGTACCGGTTATTATTTAGAGATTCACGGTCTCTTATGGCAATTCACAAAGATGTGGCTGTGCTCTGCGTAGTAGAGGCATTCCTAAACCTTCTGTCTTATTCCTCTGAGGTGACTGAGTGGTCCTGAAATTTGGTGCCAATCGGACAACTGGACGATGGGAGTGTTTCTCCTCCTGGGTCCGCTCCCTGAAGTGAAAGTCAATTTTAACACAGAGGGAGATTAAGTCGTCAAGATTAGACTGAAGTTCTCTGGAAACGAATTCATCCTTAATCCGGTCAGTTAAACCTTGCCAGAAGGCCGCCACTAAGGCTTCGTTATTCCATTTCACCTCAGAACCAAGTGTACGGAATTGCACTGTCAGGATTTCTAGTAAGAACACCACTGAGAGAAATGTGAAATGGAACAAAGAGGTTTAATTTCAACACAGGTCATACAGGTAGAAGTGAGATGCATTAATTGATAAGGCAAATAACTCAAGTCCATACAAAAGTAAAATTGGAATCCCAGGATACCCAGGTAGCTAAGAGACAGGAGTACTGGATACCTGGCCCAACAGGTAAACTGCAGGTATGGGTGGGAAGCTAGAGACTCTGATATTTCAAGTTATACGGTGGACTCCAGATACTGATTGTCTGGATTGCCAGATAAGCAGAGAAGATGGAGACTCTTGTTTTCCCAGTTAAACAGTGGATTGCTGATATTACAGGTATCCTGAGAAGCTTGGAAGCTAGATATCATGTGGTAGTGATAGTCTGCAGGCACAGGTAGCACAGATGTCCAGGTTAACCAGGAGACATGAGGCACTGGTAGACTCACGGGAAAATCAGACAAAAGGAGGGTCAGACAAGTCAGAAGCCAGTACGTCCACAACAATATCAGGGAGAAAGCAGGAGCGAAGTCAAAATGAAGCGGGGTCTGGGTCATAAGATGAGGTGCAAACAGGGACAAGCAGGAGTCAATACAAGGAAGTCAGTCAGGATCAGAACAAAGGAGTTAAACTGAGTAACCAGCAACAGCAAGACCGTTGATGAACTGGCAAAGACTGCTGGGAGAGGCAGTCTTTTAAAGGCCAGAGACAGGTAAGTATGATCTGGATCCAACAAGGAGAGCTTAACCCTTAGTAGGCAGGATCAAGGAAAGGCACAGCAATATCTAGGGAAATGATGCAGAACTGCGTCCAGAGGCAGATCGTGACATGCACGGTGTACTGGCCCACTTTTATGGAATGTTGTTGGAGTTTCAGAAAACTGGAGGCAGCTGAGGAAACTGCCGGGCTCATCGAAGATTTGCTTGAACGTCCTGATAAAGGCAGTGGAACATCTCGATAAAGGCAGTGGAACTCAGTGAAATAGCATCATTGCATTCTCATAGGGGAGATGCCCAATCGAGAGCTTGACTAAATAGCAGGAAAATCATGTAGGCCACCCTTCTCTCTTTCAGACGAAAAATCTCCAGGGAAAATTTCGAATTGAATTATGCATTGATTGTGAAATCCTCGGCATCTCTGGGGATCCCCATCATGTTTGTCCGGAGTGGGAATGCACACATTGGAGGTGGTAGGAACCGCTTTTGTCGGTACAGAGGCAGAAGGAGATTGTAGTGGCGGAGTCTAGGTACCCTGATTGGTATCCAGATGAGTCACCAATTCTTGGAGGCATTGCAGAATTAAGTGCTGATTTAACTATAATTGATCCACCTGACTCGCTAAGTGTTGAAGAAGCTCACGAGCAGACGTTTCTCCAGCATTGTCCATATTAGGCTAAAGTATTCTGTCACGAATTACACTGGGAAAGTGGACATACTCCTGCTAGCAGTTGACGCTACTGAGCAGAGAGGCACGGAGTCTGACATGCTCCTGGTGTTCAACAGGGACCCCCCAAGGATTTTTGTCTTAGCTGCATGGGATTTCAAGAGAGTGTACAAGTGTGCAAAATACAAACATAAGCCAGGAACAAAACCAGGAAATGATCCAATATTCTGCCACTGATCCAGTGCCAGAGTCAACCTTTTAAATTTCCGGTAGTCAGTGACGTCTTACTGACCACCTATAAGTTTTGTCTTTAAAGAATTTGCCGTTTTAAATTTAGCTGTCTAAGTCGTCGAATATCGGCGAGTTGCAGAAATAGCAGATTAATACAGTTACCCCATAGGAAGTTGTGGCCTGTTGTCTAGCAATGGGGTGCTTCCTATAGACAACTGACTAGGAGCCAGAAGTAGTGTTCCATTGCTAGACAATAGGAGGCGAACTGTAGGTCTCCGTCACCATTGCAAAAGGAGAGAGCGGAGACAGCACTTGACAAACTATAGGTAAAATGTAGAAAGTAATGGAAGGAGCAGGGTGTTGCACTATGCAGTTTCAGTAGCGGATAAGCAATATTTGATATGTGACTTTCTCATCCACACTCAGAAATGTATACGTATTTGGTCTGAATCATTAAGGCACGCATACTGAGCGCAGCGTATGTTTGCTTTAGAAAGCCTGTAAGTCCGATATCCATACTCCTGAAGTCATCAAGGAGCTAATGTAAAGATATGTGTGGTGATGACTACAGGTGTAGGTTTACTCTACACTACTAGACATGAAGCTGCAGGATACACACAATACCTGTGTAAAATATAAACTCACTAAAAAATGCACAGAAAAAATATTAAAATAATGTTACCTGTTTATAAAATATGCATTAATGATAAAATATGTAAATTTAAAAAAAGTTTTTTAATAGTTTTATAAATTTTTCATGAAAACAATTATTAGGCTCTTCTTAATGTGTACCGTACATAACATACATTTTTACAGTTGCTCCTAAACACATAGTTTAGCATACATACTCAGCTGTCATCACTAGTATTCAGGACATAGACTAGCCCTGTAGATGGAGCAAGAGATACAGCAGAAATCCAGCTTACTTCTGTGTGCGCCTGAACAAGACTGGGACGTTGCTGCACGGGAATGCCCTAATTATACATTGCCTATGTGCATCGGCCCATTCCACACCCCATTCCCTCTCTGACATTGTAGGGTGTAGTAAGTCTCCTTTGCATTCCAAGATGACTTGGACACGGCTGCGATTCCTTGGTATAGAGTCTGGGTATGCACAGAATGAATGTGCGAATGGTACAGCAGGAAGCACATGAGAGAGAGCTAATGAGAAGTGGCAAAGTGTTCTGAAGACAGCTCAGGCGCACCTCCTCTCAGCCACGTGGGTTACCTACGTCATCTGCAGGCTCAGTCGATTAAATTTCAGCAACCAGTCATGTTATTATGGAGTAACAAACAATATACTGTCCAACTGACTGGCTTATGTGTTTCCTCTCATTCAAGGTGGGTGAGCCACCAGCCAGATCAAAAGATGTGTATGTTAAAGTTAATCTACAAGGCGAGGCAATCACAGCAGTGATGTACAAGGCAGTCTGCCAGGATTAGTAATGAGAGTGTGTCTGACTGCAGGACATGCTCTGTGGAGCCAATAAAGACGAGCAATTAGATAATGTTAGGTCTGTCTGATCACGTGACCTGAGAGGCAGGGAATTCAAACTTCCCCACTATTTAGTCTTCACTCTGACACTCTCCTGTGTCAGAGCAACAAGTGTACTTGGCGTCTGGCGGCTCCTGATTCCTGTGCTTTCCCTGTGCACTTCTCCCTGTGAATACTGGCTGACTTTCAGTGTACCGACCCGGCTTGTCTGATTAACCCTGCATCTGCTGAATCCCTGGCAACACACACTGGCTGACTTTCTGTATAACGACCCGGCTTGTCTATTTAACCCTGCATCTGCTGAATCCCTGGCAACACGCACTGGCTGACATTCTGTGTACCGAACCGGCTACAGTTCCTGACTCCACTCGTGTTTTTCTCCTCGTGCCTCTCTACTATACAGCAAGGTACGTCTGGCTTCCTACTGCTTATAATTAAGCTGTTTACTATCCAGCTCAACGAGGCCTTTTACTGTGTTCCCAGAACCACACCGGTGGGCTAACCTAGGGGCCGCGACCTGCGGGCCTCCGGCAGCTAAAGCCATCCCGCCTTGTAGCGGTTCTTGGAGAAGATCAGGGGGTCCTTTAGACTCCGTGCCCTGGGAAGGCAGTGCCAATACCGGTTGGTTGTTGTCTCCAGTGAGACGTAACAGATAAGGATTAATAAATCAGATTTTGTGGGCACAACTGGCGTACCCCTATAGGGGGCAACTGTACAATGTGTCAGCCCCAGCGCTGTGTGTCTTGTGTCCTCCACAGAGCCCCTTTAATTAGTATTATAGAAGCCAGCTTGTATGTGCAACTTCCCACATAGATATAAGGCCTTTACCATGGGGAATGATTGATGTTTGCGCTATAACAAGAACCGACAATACCTGATGTTTGTGTCCTTCAGGTAGCGCTATTCTGGGATCCCCCAGAAGTCGTTAGCAGGAATGCGGTCTCCCACTGTCCCTCGGGTGGTGCATCGCATTTCCACTGGTCTGGTTAGCGGCATGCGTGTCCAGGTCGCTCCAATGTCCAGGCCTACTCACGTCCCCTACAAGGCACCGTAGTTGCAGGACCATGTTCCCTCTGCTGTGCTCCCGAGCAGGCTCAGCAGCAGGTCCCTGGGAACAGTTAGAGATAAGTAGAAATCTTTAGCTCAGGGTGAATGGGTGCCGATTCAATCGCCTCAAAGGAGGTCGTGAGCGAGAGATGTCAGCAGAAGAGAGACTTCTCAGGAGTGCAATGTATTGAATGCTGTAAATAGCCGGGGGAATGTCCCAAGGGTCCCAGCTCGGTGGATGCCGATCACCTCCCAGTTGCATGCCATTTGGCGGGAAAATAGGATCCCCAGGCCTCTACAATGAGGCTGGACTCCGTGGAGAAAAAAAGGGCTTTCGGGTCTGCCAATGGCAAATGAAGATCCCCAATCAGTACTGTAACCTAGAAGGCCACAGACGATGATAAAAGGGGCCCTGAAATAGTGTAATGGCAATAGATCCAAAGCGAGGCTCGGAGAGTGTCTAAAATGCGGCCATATTTGATCTCCTGTCCACCGCTATTTATGCACAAATTTAAATCTATCTATATCTCTTCATTACTGGTACCACCTTTATAATTTCAGTGTAATTTTATGAAAAGAAGGGAGCTACAAAATCCTGCATTGTTTTACAGAAATATCTCTACTATCACTGCAGCTTACAGAGTGAAACATCATGCATAACTCCTATGTCTTTAAGACTCAAGTGTGGTCTTACATGACAATGGCAGGTCCATCTTAACAGACCTATCTCTAATATAAACTTGACATTATTCATTAATGTATTGTTTTATGTACTGAACTAATAGTGTTCAGTTTGTTGGGACTGAAACGCAATAGGAAATGTAGTAAAAAAGCATTAATTCCAGTTTTGGTCTGTGTTTTAAGCTAGTGTTTAAATAGAGAGCATAGCACGATCATTATTTAAAACCAATACCTATTCATGCAAGGAACAATCTTGTGATTAAGATTAAAACTAAAATTATAATCTGTTACTGGAGTAAATACATTTATAAACTTCATGTATCTAATTGATTTGGATAATTTTATGAATATATCCCCAAACTGGGTATAAGCCTTAAGAATCATTTTAATAAAGAGATTTAGAGGGTTCCCTGACAGTAAGGGCCTAATTCATGCTCGAACGTAACTTGGACATTCCGTATTTAAAAAGAGCATGATATTTGTGCGTGGTTCCGCCCGTATTCAAGTCCAAGCGTATCTCAAGCTCTGTCTAAATAGTAGTTGCCGTACCTAGACACAGTATATGCACATTTGTATGTACTATAAAAGTTCATATCAGAACACATAAAACTTTTATTACATCATAACTTAAAATAACAACTATTAAAAGTATATAATAATTCAAAATAATATAATAATTATTTTTAAATATAATTTTTTTACATTATTTAAAAAAATATGACCTAAATGCGTTCAGTACATACAATGCATTTAGATAGTATAGCTAAGGTACATACAGTTCTGTGATAGCTACTGACATTCATACGTGTAATTTTTAATTCAATGACTATGCATTGTCTTTCATCACTATCATCCAGAATTTACACCTGCCGAGTACCGGGTATAAAAAATACAGCTCAAAACAAGAGTACCTGACAAATACAGGACTTGAATCAGCTGCATCTGTTTAGAAATGCTCTTACTGTACATGGCCTACGTTAGTCCTCCCCTTCCATCCCCATTCTACCTCTCAAGCCGTAGGGAGTCATAAGTGTCACTTACGTGTGAAGGGAAATTGCCTGCTGTTGCGCATATTGGCGCAATGTCTGTTTCTGAGCATGTGCAGTGTGGAATCACACAAGATACGCTGTACAAACTGACGTACGTCTGAAAATTAATCAAGCCCTAAGTGGTTAACATTTGACTTATGATATCTGCGGAACAACAGAATAGTGGAATGTTCTGTCAGCAGCATACAATGGAAATCTTGCCAACCAGATTGATTTTGAGTTTTATACGTCCTTTAGGAACATGAATTCTTTCCCTATTTTTCCATGCTTGTAAATGATATTGCATTACCTACGGATGGACTTTTTTCCCCAGCTATGGTAAATATTGTGTAATTTTAACTCCCTTCCAGCTGACTCCTACAGATGTTTAAGTTGGTTGAAAGATTTTATTAGTTTAAGTTTACTAGGCAGTTTTATAGTCTTGGCTATTTCATGGTTGTCACATAATTATTACTTGGAAATAAAAATAAATGAAAAACGCTAATGCTAAAAGTATTCAAATGTCTATATTTTTTTTAACTTAACACTGAACTTGCAATAATTTATCTAGGGTATAACATTGCCTAAATAAAGCAAGTTGTCTTTAAAAAAGCAAGTTGTCTTTGAATCGAAACTTGCCAATTTAGAAATGAGTTTTTTGAAGAAGTTTCAAATTAATGCACAGGACAAAACTAAGGAAGTTAACTTATGGTGATCATCAGTAAAATATTTTGGTCACATCCACGTATGTCGGTAGATGTATACTCTTAAACATTTAAAAAATGTAAGCAAGTTAAGAACTTCATGGATGCAGTAATTAATGGTCTGTTAGGTTAATCAAGACCAAATTAGCCACAAATTGCTGTTTCATCTATATAGTTCATCATCATCATCATCATCATCATTTATTTATATAGCGCCAGCAAATTCCGTAGCGCTTTACAGTTGGGAACAAACAGCTATCTATCCTGATTAATATCTGGTCTGGAACAGTCGAAAATTCGTCTGGACAGTGACCACAATCGTAGTGTGTATGTGTGTGTGTGGTCATTGTCCAGCCTCACTAATTGGGTCTAAAGCATTTATCACCAAATGCATCTTGGGACATCCCGCTTCATATGTAGTGCCCCTATGGCCCTGTAGCTGTCAGTTGACGATTGATGTAAGAGATATGCAGTGATGGTATCTGATGGTTGGGGCCACTAAATGCAAAATTTAAATATTCACATATGAACCATGAAGGTAAACTATTTTGATCTGCTTTAGCCTGAAATTTCACTCTGTTAAAAAGTAATGGTTTACCTTCCACTGCATTATAGACAGCTAGTGTCCCTCTCACAGCTTTTGGACAGTATAAGCAGGGGCAAGCACATGATTTTTAGAGAGTATTTTTCAAAAGCATGATTTCAGAACAGAGCGAAAAAAACCCTGTTGCATTATAACAGTATTACAAAATTTAATGTATACAAATGTAATAATGTATATTAAAAATGCATACAGTAAGTAGTGCATTAATGTAAGAATCCCAAATTAATATTAACCTTTTTGACATAAATCCATCTTGGACATCTTACCAAATGAATATAAACTTTGGGAATTAACAAAACACTACAAATTGTATCTAAATATCCCCTCACATAAAAAATATACAGTATATTAAAATGAGTGTTATAGCTACTCACCCAGTACTTGACATCACTTTCAGCCGACAAGAAATGCAGAGGAGCACAGGTTATTTACCTCCTGCCTTTTCTTTTTCACTACATCCACAGAAAAATACTAGAGCACTAAAACTTACAAATAGGAACAATAAAATTACCAAAAAATAAGTAAGAGTGGCCATTTTGTTGAAGTCAAAGATCATTAAAGCAAAATTTATTCTTAGACTATAAACAAAATGTCCTACTTTATTTAATGCAGGCACTGACTGGAAGGTCCATAGGAGCTTTTATCTCAGAATTGTTGTGATTCAACTGTGTGTGCTTTGGAGGGAGGGAATCTATGCAATGGGACCTCTCTATCTCCAAGTGTGTACGTGATCCTGGTGAGATCTGATGCAAGTCAAAAAGCTGAGAGATTTAACATTTGAACATCTGCAACACCAATAGCCCTGACCTTGACTATGAATCTGTCAATGCACACAAGGTTGTCAGTTATTGTCAGCTTTCTTAGTTAAAGAAGCCATTCTACTTTAACATAGCAAGCTGCTGGAGAGAGGTTCTACGTAGTTATATTAGGTATATTATTCATCTCAGAAATACATATTGTGGTAAAGAGGCCTATTTGCCACACCTCTCCTGCATAGGGACTGGTGGGGTCCTGGGAAGTCTGCAGTGTAAAGTGCATAATGTAATGAGACCAAAGGGAGTAGCTTTGTTTGTTTAAGCCTGTTTTTCACTTGTAAGGGGTGACTGATGCTGAGCAAGTCGGCCAGTGGATACAGAGCTTGACTGTGATAGCTAGCAGTAGGGTTCACCAAGAGGTATAGACAACTTGGTCGTGCTTACTGGTGTCATCTTGACAAAAAAATATGCTGGTATTGTGATGTGAACAATAGAGTAGTGTTTGATTGCAAGCAAGAGGCTGTTGATATCTCATGTCTGCAGGGTGTCAATGTCACTAGGGGGTAAATGTATCAAGCTGAGAGTTTTCCAGTGGGTTTGAAAAGTGGAGATGTTGCCTATAGCAACCAATCAGATTCTAGCTGTCATTTTGTAGAATGTACTAAATAAATGATAGATAAAATCTGAGGTGTCAGAAATCCTGGATCTAGGTACTCCAAAATATACATAGATTGTACTTTATCTGGTTGTCTTCCTCAGCCCCCCTACTCCAAAGGAGTACTATTTAAAAAGTTAATAAGAGGTGGCACCCAAGGTTTTTCTTACACAGTATTTCCAGCAATAGGAGTTTATTGTGAGATTCCGATGTTTCAGGTACAAAACTATAACTTTCCTGAGGAACATGAATATGATATAACCAAAGGCCAAGATTTATATAATAATAATCATCATCAACAACATTTATTTATATAGCGCCAGCAAATTCCATAGCACTTTACAATTGGGGACAAACACAGTAATAAACAATACTGGGTGAAACAGACTAAGAGGTAATAGGGCCCTGCTCGTAAGTTTACAATCTATAGTTCAATGGGAGTCAGATATATGAGGTTAAATCTACATACTGCATATTGGTCCAGTCAGATTCCAAAGGTAAAAGTGATTTGTATACTATGTGATCCAGTCCCACAGCAATGTTGGTCTGGGGTCAGAGGGTTGTTGTCTTGTGTGAACTGTGTAAGAGATGGTAATAGGGTAACCTAGTGAGGTTAAGAGAGTGGTTGAGGAATATTATAAACTTGCCTAAAGAGATGTTTTTTCAGAGAAAGCTTGAAAGTTTTTAGACCAGAGGAAAGTCTTGTTGTGCGAGAGAGGGAATTCCACAGAGTGGGTTCAGCTCGAAAAAAGTCCTGTAAACGGGAATGGGAGGATGTAATGAGAGTGAATGAGAGGCACATATCTTGTGCAGAACGAAGTTGTCGAGTTGGGAGATATTTTGAGACAAGTGAGGAGATGTATGTTGGTGCAGTTTTGTTGATTGCCTTATATGTTGGTAGAAGAATTTTATTTTGGATTCTATAAAAAAAAAAAAAAACAGGCAGCCAATGTAGAAACTGACAGAGTGGCTCAGCAGAGGAAGAACGATTTGAAAGGAAAATCAGTGTGGCCGTTGCATGCAAAATAGATCGTAGGGGTTTGAGTCTGTTTAGGGGAAGATCAGTAAGGAGGGAATTGCCAATGCGGGTGATAATGAGTGTGTGAATTAAAGTTTTTACAGTGTCTTGTGTAAGATATGTGCGTATTCAGGAAATGTTTTTTAGATGTATGTAACATGATTTAGATATAGAGTCGATATGGGGAACAAAAGATAGTTGCAAATTAAGAATCACACCTAGGCAAAAAGCTTGCGGGGTGGGATTTATGGTCATGTTGTCAACAGAAATAGCAACAGATGGCGAGAGATCAAGAGAGGATAGATACATTTGTTTATCATCCGCATAGAGATGATACTGAAATCCAAAGGAAATTATTTGTTTTCCAAGAGAAGTGGTATAGATAGAGAACAGCAGAAGACCTAGTACTGAGTCTTGAAGGACTTCTACAGATAAAGGAAGCGGAGTAGACGTGGATCCAGAGAAATTAACACTGAAAGAGCAAAAAGGTAGGATGAGAACCAGGATAGGACAGTGTCTTGAAGACCTAGGGATTGTTGCATTTGTATGAGAAGAGAGTGGTCAGTAGTGTTGAATGTAGCAGAGAGATCCAGGAGAATTAGAAAAGAGTAATGGCGCTTGATTTTAGCAGTGATCAAATCATTGACAACCTTAGTCAACAAAGTCTCCCTGTAGTGTTGAGAGCGAAAGCCTGACTGAAAAGGATACAATGGGTTGTTTGCGAAAAAGAAGAGTGTGAGGTGAGCGTAGGCAAGTCTCGCTAGAAGCTTGGAGAGGCACGGGAGCTGAGAGATGGGATGGTAATTTGAGAGAGTTTGAGTCAGAATTTTGTTTTTCAGATTAGGAGTAATCACGGCATGCTTGTATAATGATGGGAAAATATTTAGTAGAGAGTGAGAGAGCTTACAGATTTTAGTTACAGGTGGAATAAGCTCATGAAACAGAGATCTACCTATTTGAGGGTATAGGATCAAGAGGACAGCAGGTAGCTTAGGAAGTTAAGAAGAGAGTAGATACTTCATCTTCGTCACATTATTTGTGCTGGATTCACCACCGACTGGTATTGGCACTACTAAACAGGGAGAACGCACTCCCTGTGTTCACCAGAGACCCCCACAAGGAGTTATGGACTTGGCTGTGTGGCAAGTTGCAGTTCTCCGAGTTAGTCATCAGTGCGGTAGCGTGGTGAAGAGTAATGGTCTAACGGTCTAGGTCAAAGCCAACTAATAACAAAGTACACAAAGATGATACAGAGGACGGTCAGAGGGAAGCCAAAGGTCAAAATCAGAACGAGTCAAGCCAAGGGTCAGGAGCCAAAACACAGATGTAGGATACAGGTAACAGGAACGCTAGAGTTGGTGTGAGCCAATACTCTGGCACTAGAACACTGAAAGGAGGTGCCTTAAATAAAGGGAAGAAACTCCTGATTGTAGGGAAGTCGATTTTGCAAACAGCTATAGCTGATCGCCGGCAGAAGCAAGTCGAAAGCATCCCATTGCCTAGCAATGGGGCGTGAGAAATACTGTGCATGCACACGCAGCACGGCCACCCAGAACCAGGAAGTGCATTCCATTGCTAGGCAATAGGAGGCAAGGGAAGTCAGGCGTCCGTCCCCAGCATATAGGAGAAGTCCATCGACAGCACCTGACAATCTTCATTTGTGAGGAATTGAGCTGATTGCTTGTCAAGGAAGATTATACAATTTCTAGTCAGATCTTACCAATATTGTCCTTGAAGTAGTACAGAGATAGGCTGCAGCTTATTCCTGGAAGTATACAGATGTTGTCCAATGTTTGTTCAACTGTGTTATTTAACTGTACATTTACAAACACTTTGTGAGTGGAAATCCACTTAGTGTAGGAAACCCCAAACATGTCACAACCCAAATACGTTTCTCCTAACCTGAATGCTGAGATATAGTCAGGACGATTTCAGAATACACTACATCTGTGCTAATTGGTCAACTAATCAGAGAAAAGAGAAAAAATAACTATTTGTACTGATAGGCTAGGTACACACTGGAGTGGTTTCGTCCAATAATCGGTCAAATCAGCAGACATACAACCGTTCAATCGGAAGTCGGGTTAGTGTGTATAGTGACACGATGGTTGAAAGTTGTTCAAGAGTGTCAATTGTCAACTCATTTGTTTGGTTGCACTGTTTAATATTTTCCGCCCGATCATGTAGTACGTATGCACTCATGCTCACGATCTCCATATAGTTTACAGAGTCGTGTTCTTTTCAGCTGATGCTAGCAATGAATGTCCCAGTGAATAAATGTAGAGAGTGCTGTAGAAGGAATTATTAATTTGTTTGTTCTGAGACAGAATGTTTAGTTTTAGAGTCACAGAAGCTAACGAAATTCGTTAGGATGTGTGGATAGGTATAACAAGGAGGTTTTTTTTTATCAGTGTGACAATGTGACAATAATGAACAAATGAATATTGTGCTATTATTCTCTGAAGACTAGAGGACCAGATGAAGGGTCAGATGAAGAGCACAGATCTGAAGGTTAATCGTTTTGGTGTGTATGCATGAATTGTCAGACTGACCAGACTTTCAGTCGTAGGTACAATCGTTTGAGATAACACATCCATCGGAAAATTCTTCAGTGTGTACTTAGCCTTAGCCTAGAGGAGACTAGATACCTATTATAAATTAGGCATCAATAAAACACTCTGGCCAACATAGGTTAAAACAATAGATAACAAATTCCTGTTGCATATTTTAAACACAGTTATACGGCTGAGAGATACAAATTAATGAGGTTCAGATTAGCAGAAAAGGAGGAGTATCACTTAATGAACATTTTATTTTTTAAAAAGACAGTTGCAGAGATGAAATACACAAGTGAATGAGATGTGGATCCAGAATAGATGTTGAGAGTTGCTTACCCTGCACCTTTGTTTGTACTGTGAGTGTACTCTGGTGTCCCGCCAATGCTTCCCTTGGAGAAGCACTCGGGTACGCTACAGCACAGGCCCAGCCCAGTAGAGTGCATACAGCCTAACAAGAGGTTGAAGTCTCTTGATGACATTATGACATCATATACCATGTGGCTGAGCAAAGTTATATATTTGTAACTGAAATGTAGGAATCTCACAATGAACACCTATTGCTGGAGACAGTATAAGAACATCCTTAGATAGATAGATAAAATCTTTAATTGACACTTTTTCTTTTGGTGTTTATATAATAATATGTTCTGAAATATTATTAATCTGATGAATTACTGGTGTTTATACAAATAAAATTGAGACAAAATGACAACGCATTTTATACTGATGTTATGAAAAAAAGTGAATTATTTAAATATTTGTCAAGTAGTAAGCAAAGAAATATGTCAGTCCCCAAACATGTTAATCAATGTGTACATAAAATAGGTAAGGCTTTCTGTGAAGAGTGAATGAGCCCACATATTTTGCTAAGCATTTATAGTTTAGTTTTACATTAACTAAAAATAAATTCCAATTATAAATCAGGTATAGTATACATTTTAAATCAGTAGCATACATTTATGTGTATAGTCCATATCCCAAACTAATAATTCTGTAGTTTAGGGCAGCTCACCATGTGTCTAGTGAATGTGTTTACATAGATTTGTTATTGACCCTCTCTGAAAAACACATATACTGTACATTAATAATACAAATATATAATACAGACATAAAATTCCCCTGCCTCCCAATAAACTGTTAACATAATTATTTTAAAAGATGCAGGTGTTCAATATAGTGTAGTAAAAAGCATCTATTGTAATATTCCTCATGGGACCATACCTAGAAATGTAGAATAGTTTTTGCATGAGGCATGTCTAATTTAATATAATTTGAAAGCAACTAGACATGCTGGTAACAACCTGTGGATCAAGGCTTTCCCATAAATCTAGAGAGAACCTAATAAAATGTTTATGTAGCCTTGTAAATCTACAGTCTAGTAAGAAGCATTGCATCATACGTCTCATTACATTTGGGCTTGGATACAACATTCAGTCATGTTTGATGGAGCATGGTGCTGCTCAGTTGCTGAAGTCAAACTTCCCACTATCAACATTTCACAACAGCTGTTTACATACAGCAGTCTGCAAGAGGAAAGATAAATAAATAGTAATCCAAGAACAGAGGATGGATCACAATATTTTTTTAATTTGATATTATTATTAATTTTATGGGATAATGCATAAAAACTGAAAAATAAGGAGGTTAGAAGAAGTCATAAAGGGGTTAAAGTGTAAAATTAAAATATAAAAGCATGAGGCCGCAGGTCACAGATTCCCTGAGGTGACTTCTATTGTCCTTAGTTTTCACAGTATGGGGTGCATTATTCATTTTCATACATGAGTAGTAGTTTTATGACAGAAAATATAACATTTATGTATTGTAATTACCATTGTTAAAATATACTTTGCTAAACGTAATGTTTTGTTTCTTTATGTATATTTTCTAGTGAAGGTAAAGCTGTTTGCCTGCCATACAGCCATTATTATTATTGTAGACTTTTAAAGCGCCACAGTAATCCGCAGCGTCGTACGGTAGGGAGAACAGGACATACAATGCAGTCAAAATACATGCAGAGAATAAAGCAAAGGGTATGGAGGACCCTGCTCATTGCAAAGCCTAGAGTCTTAAATGGAAGAGGGTACAGCTGAAATAAAAGGTACAACTGTAGCTCAGAGGGGAATAATTGCTAGGGTGCATTAGTGTGAATAGTATCATCTGGGATAAGGTAAATTCTGAAAAAGATATGGGTTTTCAAAAGGGTGAGAAAGAGGACATGAAAGGATGATTTGTGAGTGTGAGGTTTATTTTTGTTTATGTAGGCTGGTGAGTGTGGTATGTGCGGGAGACAAAGCAGTTCATGCGTGCAGACTAGCAAGAAGAGAAGTAGTAAAGGGGAAATAATAATAGAGGAGGGAGAATTGGATGATGGAGATAGAAGAGGAGTTTGGAAAGAAGTGTAGTGAAAGTGAATAGGAGAAATAGAGAGTGTAAATTGAGTAGATGCATGATGAAGAGGTGTCAATGAATGTGATGAAATAGAAGTATGATTATGCGGAGAAACGCGTAAGGGGAAGATTTATATGGCTGTAACAACCCAGTCTGAATGATCATGGAGGACTTTATTGAAGCTTACAAATTGCAAGAGAGAGATCCGGGTCTCGAAGCTGCTAGATGTACATGGCAAATTCATTGAGCTGTGAAAGGTAATAGACGGGGAGCCTTGTTTAATGTACTGCTGTGGAGAAGCTGGATTAAGAACCACGTCGGGTGGCTGAATTTGCCGCTTACTAAGTGAAAATTTGATCTCAATTAGCACTGAAAGTAGCGGATTGAATTATTCCATCTATGCCTATAAAAGAGAGGTCATTGGCTTCCTAAAAGTATAACAGAGGAACACCTGCAATTGGTGCTTGGAGTGACTTTTTCTTTATGTAGGATAAATCTGTGATAAAAAGCTATTTATATAATTTGTGGAAATTTTACTGAATGAGCAAAATCCGGTGTGTACACCACAGGAATTATTAGCCCATTTATTTTATAATCTAAAGGCAATTGGGTTTTTGTTTACCTTTTTTTGTATTATTATTTAATTAGGGGGATTTTATTTATGTATGTTGGATGTTAATAATAAACATAATTTTGTAATGATTATGGTATATAATTTGTGGAGCTTGTTTGTGCTTTTTTTCTCTTTCTGAAGTTTTTGGTGGTTAAATTATTGCATAGTGATTTACTATTTGTCACGAACTCAGAGTATTTGCTTACTGGTTTTGGCACTACTCACCAAAGAGGCACGGAGTCTAACGTGTCCCAGGTCTTCACCAGGAACCCCCCGCAAGGAAGTATGGTCTTAGCTGCGGGAGACACGCAGGTCGCGGTCCTCAGAGGGAGCAACCAGTGAAGCGATAGATGGAAGCGGTGTCAGGCAGGCCGGGTCAGAACCGAGAAATCAGGAGATGCCACAGGGAGAATCCAAATCCGTAGTCAGGGGCTAGCCGGGTCAGGTATCAGGAGCGCAGGAGAGAATGGTCAATCAAAGCCGAGGTCAATTCACAGGGAGCACAGAATAGGGGTAGTCAGGAACAAGCCGGGTAATACACAGCAGTCACTGGAGGGAATACACAGGAATGCTGGAGCTAGGGTGAGACCTAATACTCTGGCACTCATTAGGTGCCAGAGTCTGAACTTTATAGGAGGGAAGGGGGCAGGACTACCTACGGCGGTGGTGACGCTGAACACCACCGCTGGATACTGTGGATCGCGTCCTGTTGCTTAGCAGCTGCCGGGATCCGGAAGTGATGACCGGTTGCCTAGCAACCGGCTATCTATGGGAAAAGACAAGCGTCCATCCCTGTGCGGAGGATGCGACACAGGGACGGCGCGTCACACTATTGGAGCAGCAACTGTCTTCCCAAATAATTAAGATGGGGTAGTTAATGAGAGAGTGGGAAGGAACAATTGATCCAAATTGTGCAGGGCAATGGAAGAGGTGAAGGATACTTTACTGTCCCCAGGTTAACAGAATAGACAGTTTCTGCAGCTCTGAAACAACGAGGTCCAGCATACTGACAGTTGGGTGCGGAGAGTCCAGCAACCAAACAGAGATGGCAACAGTAATCACAATTGAGCTCAGTGAGCAGCTGAACAGATGATGAAACAACAATGGCATTTGAGCTCTCAGGTCCCACATCTGAACAGAGTTGTTAGTTAGTAAATCCTAAAACAGCCTTGTTTTTGGTTTGAAGTCGATTCTCAGCGCTACTGTGACATTTTTCAACAGTATTCAGAAATATCCAATGTTTTTTTATTTGTGACAATAAGGAAAAGAGTGAGCCTGGGCAAAGAGCTGAGCCAATGTACAGCTTACTCTAACTGCCGTCTGCTATGTCTCCTATTGTGATTCTATCTCTGACAGGCGTAATCGTTTTCACGATTACCACAATTCTGACACCAAGGAGACCTACAACTAAAAATACGAATTTATGAAAAATGATTTCAATATATAGACTTACCTCAAAAGTGATGCTGCAGATCTCCGATCACACCAGCATGCTGACTGCAAGTTATTCCGAATGGACAGCTCTCCGGCACTACACTTTCACATCATCGCGACCTCTCTGAATGTTAATTTAAAGCGGCAATGTTGGCTTAAGTGTTTAAACACTTAACCTGTGGGGTCCCGACATTGGCGCTTTAAATTAACATTCATAGAAGTCGCAATGATGTGAAAGTATAGTGCTGGAGAGCTGTCCATTTGGAATAACTTGCGGTCAGCGAAGGTAAGTGTGTTTATATTGAAATTGTTTTTTCATAATTTCGAATTTTAGCTGTAGGTCTCCTTGGTGTTGGAATTTTCAGCACTGTTAAAGCGTACCCAACACCTGACAGGATACAACATGATGCAGTGTCTGGTGTGAGCCAGGTGCAGGCATGATACTGAGTCTATTTCTGATCAGTGTACTTTCTGACTAAGTTAAATTTCAAGGAGACAAGTTGTAAGTAGTGTTTAAAGTGTATGAACAAATGTGTTATTTTTTTTAGGTGTGGCCTGACTGCTCCATAGACAGGGGTATTTTGAGAGAACTCCCGTCTGACATTATCTGGTACAGATATCGTAAGGGGAGGCTGTAAAGAAAATTTTATCAAATTGCATTCCCTGCGCTCACACCTAGATGGCCCATCAAAGTAAGCATCTATACAGCTGCAATTTGCGCCTCACTTTTGAGACTGCCACAACCTGAGACCACAAGGAAAAGACCATGCTGGTATTCCCATATGCATTTTGGTGGCTATTTAAACATGTCAAACCAGCTTCACAGCCAAACTAATGTCTCACAACAAGTTATGAGCCTAAATACTTATTGGCCTAACCTTTTATCTAATGAATGCTAGTTACAGCAACAGGTCCCCCAAATATAAAGGCACATTAATAACCAGGATAATGGGTTACATGTTCTTTTTCAATTTTATGGTGGAAAATCCCTCAAACCACCTCTGCCTGAGCCTTCGTCAAGAACATTTTTTGTCAAACTACTAAAATTTCAAGATGACATTATACATCACCTAGCAAGGGAAAACATCCCATTAAGACATGATAACTCTGTTATCTCCATATACCTGGACATACATTGATACCTCCAGAGGCAGCATTCAGTTGGTCAAAGGAAACTCAGGTGTTATTTATCAAACCTTCTAAAAAGGAAAAGTGGAGGTGTTGCCCATAGTAACCAATTAGATTCTAGCTATCATTTAGTACATTCTAGAACATTATTGCTAAAATATGATTGGTTACCTAAATATTATATAAAGACAATTTATTAGATAACACACTTGATATCCATATTATAACAACCAATAGGCCAATGCCTTACAATAAGCAACAGAGCTCTTTAATAATATCAATGAAATAGTATTGCATTAATAACCAACTAAAAAATTAAAAAACATATCTTGGATGTATGAAGTAGTCTATAAACCACAGTGAAGATAATATCCTCCAGTGAATCCAAAGATTAAAATAAGGAAATAGAGTTAATAGGTATTCCAATATGACTCTTCTTATGTCAGCGGGAGAATCAGGTGTGGATGAAGTAATGAAGTCCACACACCCCGATAACTCAACCGCCGACAGCCGATGAAAAAGTATTGTAAGAATCAAAAACGCTCTCCCACCTCAGGACAGTAAACAAACAAGCATCTTTACCGCAACAGGGTCTCTTGAAAGATTGAGGGCTGTAGTCCTTCTGTGGTGTGCACCAGCTTCTCAGTCCGGACAAATAGTGGGTGATATTTCAGATAGTTCCTATTTGAATCAATGTGAATAAATGATTCTAATGCAAAGTAATTGTGACACAATCACTGTGGTAAAGATCCTCACATCCGATGATTGTCAGTTAGTAAACACTGAACAGCACTCAATTAGCAATAGCGACGCGTTTCGTCTGTCCTACAGACTTTCTCAAGCAATATTGCTACATCTCCAAAAGGTTGTTCTTAAATAGAGAATACTGAACCATCATTAGATAAATTAGTCTCGTGTCTGAAATTAGCAATCTTAAACAACTAGTATAGACCCTATACACAATAAATAGGACCAAAGATCCTGAAAAGTATTCATATATACATTTTCATATTATAACCTAAAACATTTGGAAAAATATATATATATAGTGTACCTTTATAGTAAAATAAAAATGTTATTAAAATTAGATTTAAAAAAATTAGTAAATAAATAATATAAAACACATTGTTATAGAATATATATATATATATATATATATATATATATATATATATATATATTGTAATACAATACACATCTATATAGAAGAAACCACACATATAGATATATAACTGATGATATTCATAATAACTATTATTTACCTAGTAACAGATTAAAAATTAGACAATATATAACGTCAACAAAGAGCTATAATCCTCATAAAATATAGCATAACTTTATAATTGATAACAGTCAATCTTGGATTGCAATTCTGCATAATCAGTTGCATACCAATCTTGTATGATAAAGAACAAAGAAAAAATATATAAATATATATAAATAATAATAATTCACTAAAAAAACAAAATTACATAAATACATGCCCCATTAAGTATGAACAAAATATTCAATCGCTATACATGCATCTATGTATACACATACATTTATGTAACACGGCGTGCACACAGCAATCATGTGCACAAGAGCATATGTCAATCTGAAACAAAACAATAATAGTAAAATAATACTAATCCTCTGTCACTCACCGGACTGTGAGTGCCATTTCCCGTGTGTTCAGGAACCGTGGCCGTCCGCCATCCTGAGGGTCTGCGCATGTGCAGCCCTTATCAAGCCTCAATACCTGTTGCTTTTAATTGATTGGATGATCAGGCAACCCTCCCTATTTAAACCACCTGTGATCATTACCTGGTTGCCTGATCTTGGAGTCTCATTCCCCATGAGCCTCTGAAGGTGTTCCTGTGTTCCTCGTGTATTCAGCTTCTGCTGATTCCTGTTTACTGCTATTGTGGTTTCCAGACCACTTCAACTCTCCTGTGTTCATCGTGCCTGCATTCAGCTGATTCCTATCTGCTGCCTTCGTTACTATTACAGAGTTCCTGTTTGTTTCAACTCTCCTGTGTTCATCGTGCCTGCACTCAGCTGATTCCTATCCGCTGCCTCCGTTACTACTTCAGAGTTCCTGTTCGTCTCAACTCTCCTGTGTTTATCGTGTCAGCTCTCCGCTGCCTCCGTTACTACTACAGGGTTCCAGACCGCCTCTACTCTCCCGTGTTCAGCGTGCCTTCTCTCCGCTGCCTCCACCACTACTACTGGATACCAGACAGCCTCAACTCTCCCGTGTTCATCATGTTTCCAGTTTCACTTACTACTGCTTCCTGAGTATTGCTTCGTTGATTCTGGATTACCTGCCGTGCGCTGCACCAACCTGATTACCGCTTCTACCCTCCAGTGGTCTCTCCTCCTGCCGGCCTTCAGCTGTTCAGGTATCCCTGCACGTCGCTCTGACAGCCTGCTCTCCTGAACCGCGGTATGCATACTTTCCATTGACTTTGCTTTTGTATTGCATATCCATCTGGAATGAGTTGTGTTCTTCTCCGGAGCCTCCTATCCACTGAAGCTATTGTTACCATTGACTTTGTTTCCTATTGCCTGGATTGCTATTGTGACTTTGTATACTTCAAGCAGCGCTTGTCAGTTATTGTTGTATTGTGGATATCATCGTGGGATCAAGTTCTGTGTGCCCCGTGTATACTCTGCTTTACATTCATCTCCTCGTGCCCCTCCTCACATATATATATCAGTGGTACAACTTGCTGACGCAGACCACTGACTCCTGTTCCCTGTGACACCAGTTTCAAGTATCATCTCACATAGCAGTGGTACAACTTGCTACACGCAGACCACTGACTTCCCCGTTACCTACCTTCACCTGGATTCCATTCCTTCACTATTGTCACGGACTTACCTGATCCCCGCCGCTCCGTCCAGCCGCACTTCCGCATTCAGGACCATGTGACCGCACCCGGAGGCGGTCACATGACCACAACCCTAGAGGCGGGGATTTTGAATCCCCTTCAGTATAAAAACCTCACTCTGACACTCGCTGAGTGTCAGAGCAACACTTACCTGTTCCTGGCTCCTGCTCTTCGTGGATTGCAGTGTCTTCCAGTTTCCAGTGTCTTCCTGTGTGCTGATCTCTGCCTATTTGACTTCCCTGGCTCTCCTTTCCCTGTGTACCGACCCGGCTTGCTGACCATTCTCCTATTCTTGTGACCCGTGTACCGAACCTGGCTTGTTGACTCCGAGTTGCCTTCTGATTCTGCCTGACTCCATTCCTGTGTACCGAACCGGCTTGTTTGACTCCGCTACCACCGCTTCACTCCGCTGTACTACATCTTGAGGCGAACCTGGGGACCGCGACCTGCGACTCCTGGCAGCGAAGCCCACCCCGCCTTGCGGCGGTTCTTGGTGAACACCGGGGAGATCGTTAGACTCCGCACCTCAGGTAAGCCAGTGCTAATCAAGATTAGTAATATAGTATCCAGAATCTATTACAGTTTGCTCTGACCATGGATACCACAGCTAAAGATCTGTTGGAGCAATTAGTAGGAAGGATGGATAAGCAAGAAGCTAACCAAGAGCAACTTTTAAAATTCCTCAATAGTCTATCCACTCGGTTGGATGTTGTCCAGAACACCCTTGTGGCTGGTGGATCACCTGGGCCGGCAGTGGCTCCTGTACCTCAGGCCGCAGCAGCAGCTTCTTCCTCGCAGTTACGGTTACCTAACCCACCCAAGTTCGATGGAGACCCTAAATATTGCAGAGGATTCTTAAATCAATGCTCCATACAATTCGAGCTTCTACCTGGGAACTTCCCTTCCGAAAAAACGAAAGTGGCCTATGTGATTTCGTTATTGTCCGGTCAAGCCTTAGCATGGGCTTCCCCCTTATGGGAGAGGGGCGACCCCATTCTACATAACTTCAACCTCTTCTTGTCCACCTTCAAGAAAATATTTGATGAGCCAGGAAGGGTGTCCAATGCCGCTTCCGGCTTACTACGTCTCCGCCAGGGAAACCAGTCTGTGGGGCAGTATGCGGTCCACTTCAGAACTATGGCCTCTGAACTTCGCTGGAACGATGAGGCCCTAGTAGCTACATTCTGGGAGGGCCTTTCAGACCAAATCAAAGACGAGTTGGTATCCCAGGAACGCCCTACGTCTTTGGACGACATTATCTCCCTCTGTGTCAAAGTTGATTTGCGTTTCAAGGAACGTAATTCCGAGAAGGAACAGTCGCGGCGTAGTATAATTCGCTTGGCCCCCAACTTCCAAACCCCTGTTCTTCCTCCTGAAGAGCCCATGCAACTTGGGAGGACCTGCCTATCAGCCGAAGAAAGGGAGAGGAGATTTCGGAACAAGTTGTGTTTATATTGTGGAGAGAGCAGCCATCTTCTGAGTTCTTGTCCCAAACGCTCGGGTAACGACAGGGCCTAACGAGTTCTGGAGCTGTATCGTTGGGCCTCTTTTCTCAGTGTCAGTCAGTTCCCAATAGTAATGATTGCCTGTCTATTCCCATTTCCCTCCAGTTAGGACAAAAGACCTTCCCGCAGTCGGCTCTTCTAGATTCCGGAGCCGCAGGAAATTTCATTTCTGCCACTATAGTTAAACAATTCGCTATTCCCACACAAGCTTTGGAACAACCCATCTCTCTGATGGCCATTGATGGGGGAAGAATTCCTGAGGGGTCCATTCTGGTACGCACTATTCCCCTTCTGCTTCAGATAGGAGCACTTCATCAAGAGAAGATTTATTTTCTAGTAATACAGAGGTCTACCAACCCAGTCATCCTAGGACTTCCATGGCTGCGTGTCCACTCTCCCACCTTGGACTGGAAATCTGGTCACATATTGTCCTGGGGACAGTCCTGCTTCTCTCGCTGCCTACAGAGAGTGGTTCCTCCGAATAGTCCTAGACGTTCCCAAGAATTTCCTGTGACTCTCCTACCTGAACCATACCAAACTTTCTCTGATGTTTTTTGTCAACAGGAGGCCACTAGACTTCCTCCTCACAGAATCTGGGACTGTGGCATTGATCTGATACCTGGTAAACCCATTCCCAGGGGCCGTGTTTACCCTCTTTCCCTCCCGGAGTCTAAGACTATGGAGGAGTATATCCAAGAAAATCTAAACAGGGGCTTCATCCGCAAGTCTGCCTCCCCAGCTGGGGCTGGCTTCTTCTTCGTAAAAAAGAAAGATGGGGGCCTCCGCCCTTGCATTGATTACAGAGGCCTGAATGCCATTACCGTTAAAAATCGGTATCCACTGCCACTGATTTCTGAATTATTTGACCGGATTAAGGGTGCCACCATCTTTTCTAAACTTGATCTCAGAGGAGCGTATAACCTTATACGCATTAAGGAGGGGGATGAATGGAAGACAGCGTTCAACACCCGAGACGGCCACTTTGAATATCTGGTCATGCCTTTCGGGCTATGCAATGCCCCAGCCATATTTCAGAGCTTTATGAATGAGCTGTTTCAGGACCTCTTGTACCAATCCGTAGTCATCTACTTGGACGACATTCTCATCTTTTCTCAAGATCTAGCATCTCATCGTACTCATGTATTGGAGGTCCTCTCTCGTATCCGAAAAAATCAGCTATTTTGCAAATTGGAGAAATGCACCTTCGAGCAGAAACAAATTCCCTTCCTGGGATATATTATTTCGGGCACCGGTCTACAGATGGATCCCACAAAATTGAAAGCCATACTTGACTGGCCCCAACCTTCGGGCCTTAAGGCCACTCAACGCTTCCTAGGATTCTCCAACTATTATCGTCAATTTATCAAGGGGTACTCTTCTCTCATAGCTCCCATCACATTATTGACCCGCAAATCTGCTGATGCTGGTATTTGGTCCACTGAGGCTATCCAAGCCTTTATATTATTAAAGTCTCTCTTTTCATCTGCACCCATTCTTCAACAGCCAGATTGTTCTCGTCCTTTTGTCCTGGAGGTAGATGCCTCTTCTGTTGGCACAGGAGCCGTACTATCACAGCGAGGTCCTTCTGGAAAACTTCATCCCTGCGGATTCTTTTCCCGTAGCTTTTTACCTGCTGAGAGGAATTATGGGATTGGCGACAAAGAGCTCCTGGCCATCAAGTTGGCTCTCTCCGAATGGAGACATTTACTAGAAGGAGCGCAATTTCCTATCACCATATATACCGACCATAAGAATTTGCTTTACTTACACACTGCTCGATGTCTAAACCCTCGACAAGCAAGGTGGTCCTTATTCTTCTCACGCTTTGATTTCAACATCACTTTTCACTCTGGATCTAAGAATACGAAGGCAGACGCCTTATCTCGCTCTTTTGATCCAGCTGACATGGAATCCTCGGAAGATAATAAATTCATTGTAAATCCATGTCAAGTATTGGCAGCTACACACCTGAAAAAGGGTTGTCCTCCGGGCAAAACATTCATCTTGCCACATCTATGCACCCGGCTCTTTCACTGGGCTCATCACTCACTCTTCTCTGGGCATGCCGGCATTCGCAAGACCTGGGACTTATTGTCCCGAAGCTACTGATCGCCTTCCTTGCTGGAGGATGTGAAGAGATTTGTTGCTGCTTGTTCCAAATGTGCTCAACACAAGACCTCTAGGAAGAAGCCTTATGGATGCTTGCTCCCATTACCCATTCCTGATTACCCATGGTCACAGATCTCCATGGATTTTATCACGGACCTTCCTCCTTCCAAATCCTGTACTGTAGTGCTTGTGGTCACAGATCGCTTCTCTAAAACAGCTCACTTTATTGCTCTCAAAGGCCTTCCTTCTTCCTCCTCCTTAGCCGATATTTTTATTAAAGAAATATTTCGCCTCCACGGCTGTCCTCAACATATTGTCTCCGATAGGGGATCACAATTCATATCAAAATTTTGGCGGTCTTTTTGCAATAAATCCGGGATTAAGCTTGACTTTTCTTCCGCATATCATCCCCAGTCCAATGGGGCTACTGAGAGAACCAACCAAGAATTAGAGAAGTTTCTAAGAATATTTATCTCTAGTAACCAAGACAACTGGGTGGACCTTCTCCCTTGGGCCGAGTTCGCCCATAACAACCATTTCCATGAGGCCATCTCTAACTCCCCCTTTTTTGTTCTGTATGGCTGCCATCCTAGACTACCCACCTTCTCTCAAATCTCATCTTCTGAAGTTCCAGCAGTGGACTCTCTGTTTCGTAACTTCTCTGATATTTGGGAACAAACCACGACAAATTTAAAGAAAGCAACTACTCGTTCCAAAAAATTCTACGATAAAAGGAGAAGAATGACTCCAAGTTTTGCAGTTTTTTAAATCAATGCTCAGTTCATTTTGAGCTTCAACCTTACAATTTCTCTACTCATCGTTCCAGAGTGGCCTATCTCATTTCCTTGTTTTCCGGACAAGCTCTCGCATGGGCTTCCCCTCTGTGGGAAAGAAATGATCCATTATTACAGGATAGTGCCAAATTTATTTCCACGTTTCGAAGTGTATTTGATGAACCTGGTCGTGTTATTTCCGCTGCATCCAGCATCCTCCGTCTACGTCAGAGTTCTCGTACTGTAGGCCAGTACGTCATTCAATTTCGGATATTAGCCTCTGAACATCAGTGGAACACTGAAGCGTTAATTGCCGCCTTCTGGCAGGGGCTTTCTGATAAAATTAAAGATGCACTGACTACTCAAGAATTACCTACTTCTCTAGAAGATTTGATTTCTCTTTGCCACCGTGTAGACATGAGATTTCGTGAAAGAGAGTCTGAAAAAACAACTTAATTTAAAGCACCTCTTCGTTCAAGCCCTCAAGTTCGCCCAGTTTCATCTCCGGCGATACCCATGGAGATAGGTCGCTCCAAATTAACTTCAGAGGAGAGGGACCGAAGAGTAAAAAATAGACTTTGTATCTATTGTGCTGATTCTACTCATATGCTCAATTCATGCCCTAAAAAATCGGGAAATGCCAGGCCCTAACCAGTTCTGGAGAGGTGAAGTTAGGGTCCCTGGAGTCCTCTCCATGTTCTACGAAATTAAAAGTTTGTGGTTTTGATGTCACAGTTTCCTTTGCTACCAAATCCTTTAAGTCCCAAACACTTATTGACTCTGGAGCTGCAGGAAATTTTATTTCTAAATCCCTCGTGAATCAATGGTCCCTACCAGTGATTACCTTGAAAATACCTATTACTGTGACTGCTATCGATGGATCACGCATTATTAATGGTCTCATCACCCAGAGTACGTCTCCAGTAACCCTTCAAATTGGTGTATTACACCAGGAAGAAATTTTATTTTTAATTCTTCCTGTTACTACCAGTCCGATTGTATTAGGCCTTCCATGGCTTCAACGTCACTCTCCTCAGATTGACTGGCACACTCCTCAAGTTACGTCTTGGGGGCCTGAATGTCATCATCGTTGCCTCTCTCAAGTCGTTCCTCTCAAAATACAGCAATCCTCCATTTCACCTTGTTCACCGGGACTTCCTCCTCAGTATGCTTCTTTTGCCGATGTATTTGATAAAACTCAGTCTGAACGTCTTCCTCCTCATCGTTCATGGGACTGTCCGATTGATCTTCAACCTGGCAAGACTCCTCCCAGGGGACGTGTGTATCCACTTTCGTTACCTGAAACTCAAGCTACATCTGAATACATCCAAGAGAATCTCCAGCGAGGATTTATTCGACCTTCTACCTCTCCCGCTGGAGCAGGGTTTTTCTTCGTAAAAAAGAAGGATGGGTCATTACGCCCCTGCATAGATTTTCGTGGACTTAACGCCATAACTATCAAAAATCGGTATCCCATTCCATTAATTACTGAGTTATTTGATCGTATCAAGGGAGCCCGGATCTTTACCAAGTTGGATCTTCGTGGTGCCTACAATTTAGTTCGAATCAGGTCCGGTGATGAATGGAAGACAGCTTTCAACACCAGAGACGGGCATTATGAATATTTAGTAATGCCCTTCGGGTTATGTAATGCCCCCGCTGTTTTCCAAAGTTTCATTAATGAGATCTTCCGGGACTTGTTATATGTTTGTGTCGTCGTCTATCTGGACGACATATTGATCTTTTCGCAGGACCTGCTTTCTCATCATCAACATGTGGCAGAGGTCCTTTCCAGACTCCGGAAAAATTCATTATTCTGCAAGTTAGAAAAATGTTGCCCCAGATTCCATTTCTGGGATATATTGTCTCCGGAGTTGGTCTTCAGATGGATCCAGAAAAGGTGAATGCTGTGTTACATTGGCCTCAGCCAACTACTCTTCGTGCAATTCAGCATTTTTTAGGTTTTGCCAATTACTATAGACGCTTCATTCAAGATTTTTCCTCGATTGCATCTCCTATTGTGGCCCTAACTCGTAAAGGGGCCAATACTAAACAATGGTCCTCTGAGGCTCTTCAAGCCTTCCAGTTTCTCAAAGAGTCCTTCTCCTCTGCTCCTGTTCTTCGACAGCCTGATGTGACGCTTCCCTTCTTCCTTGAGGTAGATGCCTCTAATGTTGGTTTAGGAGCCATTCTCTCCCAAAGATCGAAGCAACAAAAATTCCATCCTTGTGCCTTTTACTCTCGGGGTCTTCTGCCTGCGGAGAAGAATTATACCATCGGGGACAAGGAGTTGCTGGCTATAAAAGTAGCATTAGAGGAATGGAGATATTTGTTGGAGGGAGCTCGTCATCCTGTGACAATTTTTACTGATCATAAAAATTTGTCATATTTACAGTCTGCTCAATGTTGGAATCCTCATCAAGCAAGATGGTCTCTTTTCTTTTCTCGTTTTGAACTAATTATAACCTTCAAACCAGCTGCAAAAAATAAAAAAGCAGACGCCCTATCTCAAGCTTTTGTGACGTCCTCAGACGTTGAAGATGGTCCCAACCACTCTATATTAGACCCCAAAAGTGTTTCTCTGGCTGCTTCTTCCACTAAGGTGCTACCATTTGGGAGAACCCTCGTGCCTCCTGCTCTTAGGAAGAAAATCCTTTTGTGGTTTCACTCTTCTCGTTTTTCTGGACACTCTGGTGAACGCAAGACCTTTGAAATTCTTTCTCGAAGTTACTGGTGGCCTTCTATGAGGAAAGATGTCAAAGATTTTGTGGCTGCGTGTGATTTGTGTTCCCAGTTTAAGACTCCCCGCAGAACTCCAGCGGGTTTGCTTCAACCACTACCCATTTCTTCCAAGCCGTGGACCCATATTAGTATGGACTTTGTTACTGATCTTCCTCCTAGTAAAAACTGCAATACTATTTGGGTAGTGGTGGACAGATTTTCGAAGATGGCACATTTCGTTCCTTTGACCGGTTTACCTTCTTCATCTACTCTGGCTGATTATTTCATCAAAGAAATCTTCCGTATTTATGGATGTCCTTCCGAGATTGTTTCAGATAGAGGAGTACAATTCGTTTCCAGATTCTGGCGGGCCCTCTGTAAGACCTTGGGTATCCGATTATCACTCTCATCCTCCTACCATCCTCAATCAAACGGACAAACCGAAAGGGTCAATCAAGATCTTGAGACTTTTATAAGGATGTTCTCTTCAGCCAACCAAGACAACTGGGTAGATTTGCTTCCATGGGCTGAATTTGCTCATAACAACATGTATCATGAGTCATCTTCTAAAACTCCATTCTTTGTGGTTTACGTCACCATTCGTCTTTTCCGGAATTTCCTGCCCTCCCTCCCACCCAAGTTCCTGCTGTAGAGACTGTTTGTCAGACCTTCAAAAATATTTGGTCTCAGGTCAAAACCTGTTTAAAGAAAACATCTGCCAGATATAAGTCTTTTGCAGATAAAAAGAGACGGGCTATTCCACCACTGAAAATCGGAGATCGTGTATGGGTATCAACCAAAAATATTCGTTTGAAGGTCCCATCTATGAAGTTCGCTCCTCGTTTTATTGGTCCGTATAAGATCATTCAAGTGATAAATCCAGTTTGTTTCAAACTTCTACTACCTAAGAACCTTCGTATTTCCAATGCCTTCCATGTGTCTTTGCTCAAACCTCTTATTATCAACCGTTTCTCGGTCCCTCCTTCAGCACCTCGGCCAGTTCAAATTCATCAAGAGGAGGACTTTGAGATTACTCACATATTGGATGCAAAAATTTTGCGAGGAGTTCTTCGTTTCCTCGTTCATTGGAAGGGCTTTGGTCCTGAAGAGCGGTCATGGATCAAAACAGAAGATCTCAACGCTCCAGCTCTTCTTAAGAAGTTTTATTCCAAGTTTCCGGACAAACCCGGTTCCAGGTGTTCTGTGCCCACCTTTAAAAGGGGGGGTACTGTCACTCACCGGACTGTGAGTGCCATTTCCCGTGTGTTCAGGAACCGTGGCCGTCCGCCATCCTGAGGGTCTGCGCATGTGCAGCCCTTATGAAGCCTCAATACCTGTTGCTTTTAATTGATTGGATGATCAGGCAACCCTCCCTATTTAAACCACCTGTGATCATTACCTGGTTGCCTGATCTTGGAGTCTCATTCCCCATGAGCCTCTGAAGGTGTTCCTGTGTTCCTCGTGTATTCAGCTTCTGCTGATTTCTGTTTACTGCTATTGTGGTTTCCAGACCACTTCAACTCTCCTGTGTTCATCGTGCCTGCATTCAGCTGATTCCTATCTGCTGCCTCCGTTACTATTACAGAGTTCCTGTTTGTTTCAACCCTCCTGTGTTCATCGTGCCTGCACTCAGCTGATTCCTATCCGCTGCCTCCGTTACTACTTCAGAGTTCCTGATCGTCTCAACTCTTCTGTGTTTATCGTGTCAGCTCTCCGCTGCCTCCGTTACTACTACAGGGTTCCAGACCGCCTCTACTCTCCCGTGTTCAGCGTGCCTTCTCTCCGCTGCCTCCACCACTACTACTGGATACCAGACAGCCTCAACTCTCCCGTGTTCATCATGTTTCCAGTTTCACTTACTACTGCTTCCTGAGTATTGCTTTGTTGATTCTGGATTACCTGCCGTGCGCTGCACCAACCTGATTACCGCTTCCACCCTCCAGTGGTCTCTCCTCCTGCCGGCATTCAGCCGTTCAGGTATCCCTGCACGTCGCTCTGACAGCCTGCTCTCCTGAACCGCGGTATGCATACTTTCCATTGACTTTGCTTTTGTATTGCATATCCATCTGGAATGAGTTGTGTTCTTCTCCGGAGCCTCCTATCCACTGAAGCTATTGTTACCATTGACTTTTTTTCCTATTGCCTGGATTGCTATTGTGACTTTGTATACTTCAAGCAGCGCTTGTCAGTTATTGTTGTATTGTGAATATCATCGTGGGATCAAGTTCTGTGTGCTCCGTGTATACTCTGCTTTACATTCATCTCCTCGTGCCCCTCCTCACATATATGTATCAGTGGTACAACTTGCTGACGCAGACCACTGACTCCTGTTCCCTGTGACACCAGTTTCAAGTATCCTCTCACATAGCAGTGGTACAACTTGCTACATGCAGACCTCTGACTTCCCCGTTACCTACCTTCACCTGGATTCCATTCCTTCACTATAGACAGCGGTACAACTTGCTATACGCAGACCGCTGACTCTCACTACCTCCTCGCTACTCCTGGACATTCCTCCTCACTATAGCAGTGGTACAACTTGCAATACGCAGACCACTGACTCTCCTCACGTTTCCTTGTCCATCTGGTTCCTCGTGTACATTCATCTACTCATTACCAGTTGCTGCTAGTCATAGACTTTCCTTGAGCATTCTCTCACCATCTGCTGTTTCTCCTGTTCCGTTGTCACCCTGCTACCAGAGAACCATAGTACCAGCTATATTACTCTGGTAAGTCCATCATCTGGTGATATCCTGGGCAAAGACTCCTAGTGCCCATGACATCCTCTCACTCTCTATCTAGGGGATAAAAATAGAAAGATGTGAGGACCAGTACAATATTTTGTCTGATAAACAAAAGGAAGGTTATATCTAATGGGGTACATATATAGGTAGACCCTCTACGAATCCCTCTATATACAAGATCCCCTATAAGTACTAATCATTGAATTCCATTGTTTCGTTCAGACCCTCCGGACATAAGGTTTGGAGTTTAAACATCCAAGATACTTCTCCCTTAAACTATCTTTTATATCTATCTCTTCCTCTTACCGTGGGATCAAATTTTTCTAATGCGGTCACTACCAGACCCTTAAGATGACAGTTGTGACTCTCAGAAAAATGTATAGAGACACTGTGACTCTGTACGCCCTTTATAATATTCAATCTGTGTTCCCTAAAACGACTTTTAAGGGTCCGGGTAGTTCTACCCATGTATTGGAGTCCACAAGGGCACTCCAGTACGTAAACTAAATATGTACTTTCACAATTGATAAATTGTGCAATAGGATATTCCAACCCATTAGTCTTTGAATTAATCTTGAAGGTACCTTTCCCCATAAATTCACATGTCAAACATAAATTTTTATTGCATCTAAAGCAACCCGGCAATTTAGAAGGTAACCATCATTGATTTATACTCTGTTTCTTATACATTTTCAATACACTAGGAGCCAGTACACTTTTAAGATTACTATTCTTATATGCCATTATAGGCTTTTCTTCCAGGACATTATTTAAAATAATGTCCTGATGCAAGATCTTATAATTGTTAGTTACAATTTTCTTAATCACATGGGATTTGTTGTTAAATTTCGAAATAAACAAGAGAGAGTTATTAGAACCTTAAGCTGACTGTATTTTATTCTTGGGGACTAATATATCACAACATTTTTGTTTGGATGCAATATCCTTTGCCTCATCAACTAAATACTGAGGATAACCCCTCTCCAGAAAATGTTGCCGAATTTTTTCAGCTTGCAGTATAAAGTCTCGTTCTAGAATGCAATTTCGTCTTATCCTACATAACTGGCCTTTTGGAAAGTTACAAATCCAAGGCTTAAAATGTCCACTGTTATAATATAACTATGTATTAGAATCTACAGGTTTGTTGTAATTGGTAGACACAATTCTATTATTCACTTCATCCACTGTTAGGGTGATATCCAGGAAATGCACAGAAGAAGAACTAAATTGATGAGCAAATGATAAATTATAAGAGTTAGCATTTAGGAAAGAAACAAATTTGTTTTTTTTTATCTGTACATGTTCTATGGTGAAATTCAGTGATTTCTTATACAAACTAATACAAAGACCCCTCTGGAGTTAGGGGAGTAAACAGAATTATATGCACCCACTGGCGCTTCAATGCTAGTATCTTGTTACCATATAGGCATTGGCAAGCTATGTCTACATCATATTTCTGGAGCTGGGACAGCACAAGGGAACATTTAAACTTATCATTCAACCCTCTGGTGTTCCATGTAACAAGTGGAGCCCCCCCAGACAAACTATTCACACCCATGCTGAATCATACAGCATCCGAAGAAATCAAAGATGCAGTAAGAGGGAGGATCAAGCAGCTGGCAAGAGGAGCCTGGAGACTTGTCCTGTGCACCAAAAAGAAAAACAATATACCCGGATAAAACATGGATACAATGGCACTGTGGTGAGAACAAAGAAAATAACAAAACAAATACAATAATAACATACTAAGCTGGCCTTAGTATATCCCAAATTAAAATATACTCTGCAATGGAAGCTAGAATAAAAAACAATATAGCCCCCCGTTTACCAGCCCCATCCCCATATGCCCGTTAAAAGACCCTCTTAACACTAAGAAAGCTCAAATGAAATACAAGACGGAGAAGCTATACAATCAAACTATAGCTAGTAGGAACCCACTTCTAGAACAATGTAACGCTAATCCTCTGATACCAGTCCTGAATGGAAAAACAAGACACAGTACACATAGGTGACTGAAAAATAATGTTAATATAAAA
Source organism: Mixophyes fleayi (assembly GCF_038048845.1). Taxonomy (NCBI): domain Eukaryota; kingdom Metazoa; phylum Chordata; class Amphibia; order Anura; family Limnodynastidae; genus Mixophyes; species Mixophyes fleayi. The sequence goes on from NC_134402.1 coordinate 296,169,186, forward strand.
CAATTCAAATCACAAGATCACTAAGAACATTAGTGAGCATCTCAGGCTCTCTACTGCAGGCATCTTTCCAGCCAGTCCATGGCCTCCTGTGGTGTAGAATAGAAGTGGTGATGGCCATGCGCTTCCACCCAAAGTCATGGAACAACATAGACTAAGATTTAGTTCATGTAATTTAAGATTAGCTGATGTGAACTGAGCTCTTGCCCTCTAGATATCCAAAGCAAAATCCAGGTGTCCAGTGTTGTTGTCAAACTTTAATGGGCCCATCTGACAAACCAGTTTAAGGATTGTACCCCTATCCTTCAAGTGGAGGAGCTTAGCTATAAATGTTGCACCAGGTGGAGGTACCTGGGGAGGAAGATGATGTGCTCACTTCACCGCAAACTGAAGTGAAAAGACCTCCCTTCCGAACAGCTCAACAAGCCTATATTCCAGGAATATTTCAGGAGCAGACTCTTCTGCACGTTTTGGAACTCCGACAAATTGAGGTTTGTTACGCCTCAGGAAACCCTCAAGGTCCGTCATTTTAACTTCGCAATTGGAAATTTGCACGGCCAGGCCCTCCAGCTCCCATTTAATGGGAGCCATAGTGTCTTCTAGAGTAGAAATACATTGTTCCGCTACACTAACTCTCTTACGTATTTTTTGCATGTTGTGCTTTATCAAATAAAGTTCAGCCTGGACTTCACCAATTTCATCAGTGACCCTTTTTCAGAGGCCATGATAGCGGATAACACCTGCTGAAGGGATGGTGAATCTTCTTGGTCCTGTTTGTCAGAATGATTGGAGAGATGAGAAGCAATAGATAGTGCATGGCTATCCTTAGCAGTGGTAGCGAAAGGTTGGGGTGTATAAAGTTCAAGTTTGGACACAGCCGCCTGTGCAATTTTCCCCATTTTGACAGAATACAAAGCAGGGAATATAGTGGTGCTGTCTACAATAGTTCAGGCCCCTCTTTTAGAAGGATATTAGTACGCAAAGTCCCACAGAATCATCATCATCATCATCACCATTTATTTATATAGCGCCACTAATTCCGCAGCGCTGTACAGAGAACTCACTCACATCAGTCCCTGCCCCATTGGAGCTTACAGTCTAAATTCCCTAACACACACACACGGACACAGACAGAGAGAGACTAGGGTCAATTTGATAGCAGCCAATTAACCTACCAGTATGTTTTTGGAGTGTGGGAGGAAACCGGGGCACCCGGAGGAAATTGGTGGGGGGAGCTGGAACGAAAAAGAGAAAAAAAAAAAAAGAATCATACTCACGTGATCAGCGCCGCGTCCCTCCTTCCTCTCTTCTCGATTCACACTGACTGCCGGGCGTGACGTCATCAAGTCACGGCCGTCAGTCAGTGAGGAGCGCCAGACAAGACCAGAAGAAAGAAGAGAAGACAGAAGAAAGAAGAGAAGAAAAGAAAAGAAAGAAGCTAACAAAAGGTAAGTAAAGAAACGGAGAGGCAAGGGGAGGGAAACAGAAAGGGACAGTGCTATAAAGATAAGGGAGTTAAAAACAGGGGAGAGAGGCTGAGAGTAAAAAAAAAAAGGGGAGAGAAGCACTAATTAAAAAAAAAGGGCAGAGAAGCACTAATTAAAAAAAGGGGAGAGAAGTACTAATTAAAAAAAAAGGGGAGAGAAGCACTAATTAAAAAAAAGGGAAGAGAAGCACTAATTTAAAAAAAAAAAGGGGAGAGAAGCACTAATTAAAAAAAAAAGGGGAGAGGCACAGAGTGAAAAAGAAGGGGGGGAAGCAGCATGGAGGGCGCAGTGTGTGCATAAGGGGGCACAGTGTAGTTGTGATGAAGGGGCACAGTATTGTGTGTGTGATGGCACAGGGGGCTTGTTGCAATGTAGTGTGTGTGAGGTAGGTGGTGGCTAATTAATGGGCGCTATTTTGTTTGTAGGGGGATGGTGGGGCAATTTAATAGTGGGGACTATTAATTTAAGATGGGGTGGTTTGGGGGCTGTTATGTGCGTATTATCGCTAACCAATAACGATTGTCGAACCTCGATTTGTGTTTCCAACGCACAAAGATTTATTCGCAAAAAGTAGTACAATATGTTCAAGCGAAGTGATAATAAATACAGCCGTTACTTATCGCAGGCGCTCTGGATCCAGTGTGCAGTCATTCAATCCTGAAGTCTGGGTACAAGATGTCTGAACACTAGATGAGAAGCTGCTGCTTATATGCACACAGAAATACAGTAATACAATGGAGATGGTATAGCTTGCTTCTATTGGTCCAGGTTTCAGGAAGGTCCAAGGAGTTGTCATCATTGGCTAGTTCATACTAAAGAATCCAAAGGAGGGGGTCATCTCTCCAGGGGGTATGCTCTGCTCTTCCCGCCAAGATTCCTTAGTCTTAAGTAGTTCATAATTCCCTATCATTCATAACTTGTGTATGCAACTCTGCGATTCCTTCGCAGAGTGAACCAAACAGTAGCAAATGTTAAGAGGTTTATTATGATACCACATATGATATGATTCCTTCAACCTGTTCCATATATTTCACTAATGTGCATATAACTTATAATATATAACATAAATACTACTATATTTCGACATAAATGACTATGTGTTGCAACTACCATTAATGTGTACTACTTTACAAGTATGCGTGTTTGTGCGAATGTATGGTAAAAGACCAAATACTGTTGCTGCCACGTGTAGTAGCTGCGTACGCCCTTCCACGCCGTAGCGTGCTTTTGTACGCCGTAGCGTACCATACGCATCTTTTCAGACAAAGACAACCAAGTTTGCTCGACTTTAATTGAAATGACTTTATCCAATTTGCTGACTTCAACAGGGCTATTGAATATGGGGGTGAGTTTAGGGAGAATGAGGTCTATTTATTAAATGTGACTATGAGTTATTTAATGGCAGTGATGATTGCGGGAAATAGGTATTGCTGTTTGCAGGAAGGGAATAGGTTTATTTATTAAATGTGAATACTATTATACTATTATTTTAATGTTGGGGCTGGAGGAAGGCCTAATTATTAATCGTGGGTGCTATTGATTTAATGCCGGGGCTGGCTGTAATTTTCTAAATGTAGCCATTTTTTTTTTCAAAATAGGTCCTTCAACATTCCAGGATCCGGACAAACCACAACTAAAGAAAGCCACAGGTGGAGAAAGTGAGAAGAACAGGTAGGAGAGAGCAGCACAGTGTGTGAAATGTTGTGATTTTAGTAGGGACAATACCAATTTTTGGTGAATGTTGTGCCCAATGTAAGGTGCAGGCCAAGACTGAACTCTCTGTGTACACACTGCATTGTTTCTATACTACACTGTGGTGCTAGATGTCCTAAAAGTCAGGAGTGCTTGGACATATGTGACGCTCCGGCGAATTGAAAGCCTAGTGATTTTGATGTTAGGCACGCCCCAATGGCGCATTTGCCACGCCCCCAAATGCATGACCACAACCCCTAAAAATTGTGCATGCTCGACTATAAGGGGGGCCCCATGAATTTGTTGTACCGGGGCCCTGAATTCCTCTTGGCAGCCATGCATGTACATATGCAGCCCATACAGAACTGGATGCATCACTAGATGTGTACGGCTCTGCATATGGGCAAAATATGCTCCTTATTCATGTGCTTTATTTTAGCGTAAATTATACACATATTGGAAACAGCTCAGCATCAGGTCCTATATTCATACCAGAATTATACCAGCGTATACTTGCATAATCAATGTGATTCCCAGGACAAGTAAACACATTGGAGAGACATCACTGGAAGAAACCTCTATTTGTGGAGTGTAAATAGAATTCAATAGAAAGGATAGACTAGAAGTTATATGATATGGTGCACTCAGGGCTGCCACCAGAAATTGCGGGGCCCAGTAGAAATGTAATAGGTTAGGGCCCCCCCCCCTACCTTCTCTCACCCCACATTCATTTTTAAATTATTCTCTACCCAACATTTGCCTTCCCCCCCATTCTCTACAGTCACACCCCCCATTCCCGGTTCTATCTAACCCCAGCAGTAATTTGGTAATAAATTTGTTTGGACCAGGGCTGGTGGGGCCCTATGCTGCTGTGAGCCCCATACTGCTTTACTCCCTGTACCCCCCTGATGGTGGCCCTGGGTGCACTAAGATCTCAAATAAAATAGAGTTAATTGGTAGAACATCAAGGTAAATTTAAAATATAACTTTTATTAAAGAGATTTAGTTAAAATTAGCGAAATAATTAAGTGTTAGTGATAATAAGTGAAGACAGTAACTATATTTAGTTTAAAAAACAATTGGCATAATATGATGCTGGGTTATTCAGTAAATGTCTTAAAGTATGCTTTAAGACATTGACTGAATAACCCAGTATGCTTTAAGACATAGAGGGGGATTCAATTCCCCCAGAAGTACTGCCACGCTAAAACTATTACCGTTATTGCGGTAGTTTTAACGCCACCATTTTGCTTGCAGCTCCCTGAGCTGTGAGCAGAAAGCCGGGTTAATATTACCATAATAATGGTAATATCTATAACGCGGCGGTACTTCAGGGGAAATTGAATTCCCCCCATTGACTGAATAACCCAGCATCATATAATGGCAATTGTTTTTGAAACTATATAAACTTACTGTCTTCTCCAATCATAGTAGCTTTGCATACAGTGTTTTAATTCACATTTATTCACTTATTATCACTAACACTTAATTAATTATTTAGTTAATTTTAACTAAATCTCTTTACTTAAAGTTTTATTTTAAATTTACCTTGATGTTCTAACAATTATCTCTATTTTATTAGGGATCTTAGTGCACCATATTATATAACTTCTAGTCTATCCTTTCTATTGTATCCAGTGTAAGCTATTGGTAGCACCCCTTTTAGAATCTAGCAGAATATTCTGTGGTCAAAAGGACGAATGAGGGTATTCCCTATAATCGGTGCAATGGAAAAATTATTTTCTTCTAGTGTATATAGTGTTCAGCTGTTTCCACATGGTTTAGGCATATTTTAGCTTACGGTCAACTTAACAAAAACCTAAAACAGGAGCTATCTCCTGCATTAGGCAAATTCCTCCTGAATATCGCAGTCCCATTTATTCTCAATGGGGATTGTGGTGTGGATCTATTTAACTTGTTCCTGATTGCTAATACAATCTGTAGATGGCGACAACCATACTATTTGATGGGGAGAGCATCGCTGGAGAGGCTTCTTCGGATCCTTCTCTGGCAGCCTGGACGCTTCTCCCTTCCCTATTCTGACTAAGCTGACTCTGCGCATGCGCTGACCAGTATGGCCGCGCATGCACCTTAAAGACTTCCCTCTTTTGGATGCGCTGTCCTGGCATGACTTTTTAATAAATAGTCATGAAAATTCATCCCATATTGCTGTGACAACCATTGATAAGGGATGATAATTTCTATGGACATTTTGCAGTGGGTCATAAATAGACCTGTTATGGGCAAGCTAATTTCTAGGCATAAAAAATTGCAAATATGTGTTTGTAAATTAATAGCTTCATATTGATTTGTTTACAGCCAGGGTATAATTCTTTCAAACTGAAACTAAATCAATGTGTCTCTGTTATTATGTTAAACTCCTCTGTTCTCCCCGATGGTGTTTGTAGATAAGAGAGCCCCATACCCATGGTTACGGACTAGCACTTTGTAGCCATTTATGTCAGGTTGCAAAAGTTGAAGCCTTTGGAAATCTCTTTCAGGACTGTTATATTTAACACACCTCTGGAAAGTCTCAGCCATTTCGACTACTGAAACAGACAGTTGGGTTTTATTTAATGACATATCATCATATTTTCCAATATCATACTTACAGGAGGCTTGTGTGCTATGCAGATGAAAGGAAACGTATGACCTAATTTGTGGAGGTAAAATCATATTTGTAAGCCATTCTGGTGAAAAGTTAGGGCAGGATACATAAAACCTGACTGGGAAAGTGTTTTTTTGCAGCAAGAGTCATCAAACCCTAATTTGCATTTACATAGACTTTTAGTTCTGACATCACAGAAAAGGGGGCTGTGATCCCTGCAACATGTTTTAAAACTGGCCTGTAAATCTAAGAAGTTGTTCACTTTTGGGGAGTTAATTTGATATTGAAGAGTGTCCCATTTTCTGGTTCTCCCAGCAACATGAACTTGATCATTCGTGAGTTATGAATTCTGTTCAAGCAGCTCCTTTCTTCTTCCTAAAAAAGTCTTTTTTTTTAAAGTACAGTAACAAACACAACCTAAAGCTTAAATAGGTCTAAGTATTTCTTTAACTCTGAAAAATGAATGCTGGTAAGATTTTGCGTCATCATAAGGGTGTGTGTTCTTATATTGTCGAAACAATAATGAACAAAAACCCTATACTACCAATTGGTTCAATAGAATGAACTAATGAACTTGAATTTTATGTGTCTGTGCTTTTAAGAAGAAAAGTACTGACCTTTCTCTTACATATTGCACAATACAGAGAACCACAAGTTATATAGGGGTCACATGATCATCACTTCACAATATAAGGCCAAAGGAAATATGTGCTCCAAATACGGTCAAGAAGACCCTTCCAAAAGGCCCCTCCAAGAACATGTCACTTTAATGAAGATTAATGATAGAAACTTAGGGCCTGATTCATTAAGGAACTTAAATTAAGAAGTTTGTTATTTAAGTCTCCTGGACAAAACCATGTTACAATGCAAGGGGTGAACATTAGTTTTCTATTTTGCACATAAGTTAAATACTGACTGTTTTTTCATGTAGCACAGAAATATCAACTAAAAATGTCAGTGTACAAATAAGCTATCAAGTATTTGTGTGCTGCATGAAAAAACAGGCAGTGTTTAACTTATGTGCAAAGCAGAAAACAAATTTTCACCCCTTGCATTGTAACATGGTTTTGTCCAGGAGACTTAAATAACAAACTTCTTAATTTAAGTTTTGTATGCTGGAAAGGTGTGGTTTTGGCAATGATAAGTAACATTTTCTATAAAAGAATGACTTAATCAAATATAGATTGTCAATTGGCATTTGAGACCCTGGACGTAAGTTTGCTTCGTACAGTAATGGCTGTATCTATGCATAATATTTTTTAATAAAGAATAGAAATATTATATTTTGGAAACCTGCTCATCTCATTTATTATTTAAAGAGAAGAATAGAAAAATCTTATACAATATCTTGTTTACTTGTATGTCTTTATGTATTTTTGTGTACTGACAATTTCACCTGTCCACCACGTAGACCTTTGTTTAGGCAACATTACAATGTATATCTCACTTCTATGGCATCGTATCATATTTTTTCCCTTTCATATTTGCACCCTATTAGTGTATGCCATGATCAATCTAATGATGCACAGTCACTACACTTCCCTTATTTTCATGATTAAGGAACTGATCAAACGAATGCTAATTTGTTGGCTCATATGTACATTTTATGGCCCCCACCATGACACCCTGTGCTGTTTCACATTTTTATTTATTTATTAAGTACTAGCTGAAGTACTCAGTGTTGCCCATGTTTAAATCTTCAAGTTATTAAGTTACCAATGACTTGGATGTAACTGGCAACATTTTAAAAATAATTAGCAGCTTGGCAGCTCCTCCAGCACACTCATGAGATGGCTGCCCAGTGTCATTTTCTTTATATTAAATATCATCCATATCCATATCCAGTGGAAGGCCCAGAACAGGCTCCTTGGGTCAAAGTTCTGGCCAGTGTACACCAATAGCAGGTCCAACTGGGACCTCAACCTCCAAGTATATCTTCTGGTTACCAGTCTGTGAAGTTTTCGTTCAAATCCATCAAGTGCAAGGCTCAGAACTTGCTCCCCGGGTCAAAGTTCTGCCCAGTGTACACCAACGGGAGGTCTGACTGGTACCCTAACCCCCTAAAATCTGGCCAGGGTCCAACTGAGCCAACTCATATTGGTTTCATCCTAATCGGTGCAGGGATGTCTGAATGCATACCTGGACAGACAAACAAACCAAATCTATCCAGTGGAAGGCCCAGAACAGGCTCCCCAGGACGAAGTTCTGGCCAGCGTACACCAATGGGAGGGTTGACCAGGATCTCAACCACCTAATATGTCCTCTGGGATCTAATGTTACCAGTCTGTGAAGTTTTCATCCAAATCCATCCAGTAGAAGGCTCAGAACAGGCTCTCCAGGTTAAAGTTTTGCTCAGTGTACATCAGCGTGAGGTCCAATCCTAAACCCCTCAAGACCTGTCCAGTATCCAACTGAACCACCTTGCATTGGTTTCATCCCAATCGGTGCAGGGGCGTCGAAGATATTCACAAACAATCTAACTTCTTTTATATATATAGATGTATTAATTAACATTGGTATGCCATGTGTATAAAATTAACAAAACACTCCTCCGAAAACTAACTGCAAAAGTACATCTACAGTATAAAGCCCTGCAGAATGTGAGTGTAAGTTTCTATAAGTACACCATAAGAATCTTGTGATGTCTTCAACTTCAATTATGTTAAATAATAAATTGAGAATATTCATCTAAGAATCTCCAGCTATAAACAAATATATAAATAATCATTCAACACTACTGAATAGCAGATAATGATAACAGATCTGGTATGGGATGAAGTGGATTAGTTCATTCTAGAGAAAGGATACAGTTCTCTTTCAGTCTCAAAAGCATTGTGGACACAGGTAATTCGCTAGGATTAAACTCTTAGCGATTTTACATTTACCATTTATACTTGTGTTATGCATAGTGAGTGGGTACGTTAACAGGATCATTTTTACATACCAGAAATCTTTTGTACTCTTAAGTCATACTTCAAATTTGAAACCACACTGGTATTTTGGTGGCTGCGGTGTCTCTCTTAATTAATTTAACCTTTTAAGCCATCACATCCTCTTTTTCAGTACAGTCGTTAGACTAGCAGTATGTTTTGCTGCTTTATATTCTGACATGAAGGGTCTCAATGCTTTCTTTCAGTTTACCTCTAGCCCAGTATTTCTGTCCCCTGAAAAAATAATAATTGGAAACAAATTGTTAGTACAGTAACATACAAATTAAAATGAGTAATTAAAAGCTCTGCTCTGGGAAGAGCTGATATTCACACCAGAGTTTAAGGGACCAATAAAACTATACACTTATACCTTCCTGCCATTATTTACAGTACTACCTCCAGTAGTATGACTAAGGATAAGTTGGAAATCTGCTCCTGATGTCACAAACAAGTTATCTGCACATGAAATAAGATTAGAGCCCATGCTTATTTCTTTGCAAAAATTATCTTCCAGGCATAGTCCAGTCTCAGGCACTGTTCTTATAGTGTAGCAAAGAAAACACTGACATTTATCTATATTAATGCTCAGTGCTCCCTTTGCAAAATTGCTCTGTTGTGGAAATTTAAATGGCTGCCACCTCAAAATCAAAAATGTCTCCCCATTGTGCCAGTCTGTCAGGAAGCTTCTCTCTAGTCACATGATGCTATGAATGTTCCAAAACCTATTTGCTCAATACTCATATGTCATGTGACTTTGCTTGTCAATGTAATCACATGACACTTACAAACTGTAAATCTTTAACAACACAGCTTGAATCATAATCCGTACGAACAATAAACAACTCCCTGTGTCTCCTTACAGATAAACAAAGTGATTTAAGGTAAAACTCACACATCATTTTTACGGGGATTGAAACTTTAAAGATGATAAGGATATTCAATTTTCTAATACATAATACCCTCAGTTTCAATCCTGTTTTATTCAGTCTTAGTTAAAAAAATGAAGTAGTTTCCTTCCTACCTCATAAAGCATGAGGCTGGTACAAACTTTGAGTAGTTAAACCTGTTTTGCCTTTAAAAGCAGCTTACATTTACATATAAAATGCTTTAAACCATCTCAGAGGTACAGAGCTCTTAACTGTGGCAGGGTGGCTCCACCCCAAAAGAAGGTTTTATCTCATGAAACACAAGGCTGAAGTCTATTTTCTTCTGCTCTCCACAATGAGCACACAGCTGACCATCATCATCATCATCATTTATTTATATAGCGCCACTAATTCTGTACAGTGACTGCATCAGTCCCTTCCCCAATAGAGCTTACAGTCTAAATTCCCTAACACACACTCATCATCATCATCATCATTTATTTATATAGCGCCAACATATTCCGTAGCGCTTAACAATTGGGGACAAATACAGTAAGAAACAAACTGGGTAAAACAGACAAAGAGGTGAGAAGGCCCTGCTCGCAAGCTTACAATCTATGGGACAATGGGAGCTTGATAAATGAGGTTAGGTCTACAATTTGCATTTCGGTCCAGCCAGACTGCAAAGGTAAAAGTGATTCGTAAGCTAAATGATCCCGTCACACAACAATGTTGGTCAGGGTAGTTGTCTTGTTTGAAATTGTGTAACAGACTAGGGTCAATTTGATAGCACCCAATTAAACTACTAGTATGTTTTTGGATTGTGTGTGAGGCAGCCTGGAAGGCCATTTGAACTAGAGTATGGCTGAGATTATAGAGTTTATTGAATGGAGTTTGAATGAAATATATAAAGTTTGTGATTGTTTGTCTTTGTGTGTAGATGGCTATGATGGGAAGCTATATTGAAGTTTGAATGAAATATGTATAGTTTGTGATTGTATACGCTATGAATGTAGTTATAGGGATGTGTCTTTGTGATTATAGGTGGAATCTGAACACATAATGTTGGGAATAGTGAGTTACAGTTAATACTGCTATTAATATGCCATGCCCATGGAAGTCTGGGAATTGATCCAATTCTGTGTCGTTTAGGTTGAGGACCTTTAAAAAAGTGGCAAGCAAAGCTTTGTGGAAGACAGTGTTTGGGGATTTTTAGCTCGACACTCTTGGGCAAACAGGTGTGTGCAATAGGAACCTCTGAAATATCACAAGGCAGAGCTGGTCTGGAAAACATTTAGATATTTTGGGTAGCGACTCCACATTCTTTATACTTCTCTGCAAGAAGTTCCACTGCATTTGGAATTGCTGGCAGGATTGGAACTTTCCTCCCTCATTTTGCCTGGATTTCAGTCTATGTGAAGTGTCGGCAGAGGTTCTTCTCAAGTTCAGAATGCACTAGTGCAACATCTTTGTAGGTATCTAAAGTATCTCTTGAACAGGATATCTTGGAAACTTCTTCTTCCCTACTTTGATTGAACAAGATCACCTGTGCCAGGGTGTCTTTTGCAAGCTTTGGTATGCTTGCTGGTTTTTATCGATATAAGTGTATCGTTTTCACATCTTCAGTGAAAGGCCGGAGCTGAGGCATGTTCCACTTCCACTCCTTAAGAGAATTCAAGGGAGCTGATGAGATCAACTCATCACATCTTGCCTGACAGACCTTCCTGAAGTTGTGTGCATTTTTAACCGCAGGAGTGCAGCCCTCCATCATTGCTTAACACGCCACAATACTCGGTAGCTTTTGCTCTCCATGCCCAACCTTCAGTGCAAGCAGGGGTGTCTTAAATGTATCCGTCTCTTCATAGCCAGCTACCAGCTTTACAGCATCTACTACATGCAGAAAGTTTGATGGGATGGCAAAGTCTTCCATCCTCTTCAAAGGGGTAGCTCTTCTGGCATGTAACATTAGTCTGCCTATTTCTCTAAGCTTCTGACAGATGTCCCTGTATTTGCCAACATCTGACCTGACCCAGTTGCAGAGCTACTGCCCCATCTACATGACTCTTCAGTCATTTTTGACTGTGAGTAAAATTTCATCTGTTCTCATGTCGCTCAAGAGCTTTCAAAAGTCACCACTAATATCAGGTGGAACAGGCTGAGCAAAGGCACACAGAGACTGGACTGTTTTTGTTCTTTTTGCCTCTTTTTGTTCTTTTTGCTTACATGTTTTCATGTGTCACCATAGGTATTTTCTTGCAAACAAACCTTGGCAGGCTGTGCAGTGCATGAGGCTTCTCACAGTGTAGGCAGTATTGCTTTTTGTTATCCACCCTGCTACTATCACTTTTTTGGTAGGGATACAGGATCATCTTTTCAGCCTTCAGTGTTCAAAACATCACTTATGTCAAGTCGAGAAATCATTGTGCATAGAATGTGTCTCTGTGTTCCTTCGCTTTGTTCCACAGCCCCGAAAAGGCACATCATTGCTGCTATTGCTGGTGTCTGACCCACTCTCCTCTTAATGGTCAGGTATATACTGATCTCCACTGCTTTCCAGGCTATAGTCGGTACCACCACTGGGCTGTGTTATGACTCACTGTTCCCACTTTCCTTTCGGCAGGAGAAGAATGTGACTATCTCTTATTCCCATTATTTTTAAAAGGGCGGTAAAACTGAAAAAAAAGCTTCACTTCTGGCACGCACTTGGTCGAACACTGCTGTTCCACTGACATCGAGTGGTGTTGTGCACACAATTTTCCCTCCAAAATACACACACACACACACTTTTGGTATGACAAAAGTGTCTTATAGGGACATGCCAGATTTTGATGCTGAGTATATTAACGAGGTCGTCTGTATTGTTTGTGGGACCTCATTTTTTTTTGTTCTCACTACTACCAAGGTATCCACAGTGTTGGTGTCTAAATAGGTCCCCGTAGGGACATCGACCTGTACCTGAATAGGTACATACGGGTACATGGGCAGCATGGTAGCTAAGTGGTTAGCACTTCTGCCTTACAGCACTGGGGTTATCAGTTCAATTCCCAACCATGGCCTTATCTGTGAGGAGTTTGTATGTTCTCCCCGCATTTCCTCCCACACTCCAAAATCATACTGGTAGGTTAATTGGCTGCTAACAAATTGACCGTAGTCTGTGTGTCTGATGTGTGTGTGTTAGGGAATTTAGACTGTAAGCCCCAATGGGGCAGGGACTGATGTAAGTGAGTTCTCTGCACAGCGCTGCGGAATTAGTGGTGCTATATAAATAAATGAGGATGATGATGATACACATACACAAACGCATATTGATAAAACAGGCAAAGAATGGGATGTATTGTTTTAACATCTATGCTATACCATCTATACTAAGAGAGTAAACAAAACCTGGTGATGTTCTATAATATACTTTGTTTAATGAAACTGTTTTATATTATGAATTAGTGAAATGAGTGTTAGAATTACAATGTTAATTAAGAATACAAAACTTTTTAAATAAAATATATAAGCTTTTTTGGCTTGATTCATTAAGGAAAGTTAAGCAATAAATTGAGGAAGTTTTTCTACTCAAGTTTTCTGGACAAAACCATGTTACAATGCAAAGGGTGCAAATGAGTTTATTATTTTGCATACAAGGAAAACACTGGTTGTTTTTTCATGTAGCAAACAAATACTTGATAACTTATTTGTTCACTGAAATTTAAAGTTGATCTAGGACATGCCCTACTCTAACTATAAATCTGCCATCACATTTTAAATTTAGCTCCCCTCCAATACAAAATGGTTTTGTCTTACTTGCTTACTTTTGCTTAACTTTCCTTAATGAATTAGGGCCATTATATAAATATTGGTCCTGTGGATTTAGAGCTGAATAGAAATGATATTCCTTTGGTTAAACCAGAACTACCTTTTGTGAGGAGTTGGATGATGGTAATAATCTTAAATACATAATTAATTGATCACATTTGCCAGCCTATTACTCTCCCGCCCCTTTAACAAAAGGTAAAATTGTAATTGTACTGTCTTACACAGACACATACTTTTTAAGTGATATTAAGTGTCATTCAATATATACTTCCTTATTGTTTCTACTCCAGTATGATGAGCATGTAAAATATGATCAACATTCCACTACCTTATGTATCATGTATACCTCATTTGGGATGGGCCATCTTTACCTTATATTGCATATCATTATTTGTGTAATGATTCCCCAATGTTCAATACTGCGTAATATGTCAGCACTTTATAAATAAAAGATAATAATAAAATTGACCGATCAGATTGTACGATTGAACTGTACCATGGGTGGGTACCATAACCTAGACTGCAGTGTTGGGCTTCAGGTGAACTTTCTAAAAAACATTCACTACCATGCTTACAATTAGGTGTATTGTATAGGAATTTTACATACACATTTTGAGAGAAAGAACTTACATGTATGTCCTTCTCCCAACTAGCAGAAATATTGGATCTTGAATCAGAACCATAGTATATTGGCACTGCTGTAGTTAGAGCTTCCAGCAGTGCACTGCCACTTCATATAGCACCTACGTGATTTTAGCTGTGTACTGGGCCTCTAGTAGATTTTTCTGCAAGTTTTCAGCAAAGAAGTCGCAGCTATGATTAACCTGTAAGTCAGGCTGCCACAGACTGCTGCTGGATACTGCCCAGTGCTGACCACATGGAGACTTTCAGTTAAGTTTCAAGTATCCAGACAGCTATAAGGCCTTCAGCAATGTCTCTGGGGAGGTGGCCAGTAACACTAGAGCTAAGGGGGAATCCATGATAAGAGTTGTGTAACAGAGCTGGTCAGTAACAGATCAGAACTACACTACAAAACTGTAAAGCAGTTGGATAATCAAATGACAGGGATTGTAAAAGTGCAAACAGAAGGTCAGCAACAAGGAATCAACATTGTTTTTTGCTCTAATGAAAAGAAAACGCCCAGAAGCAAGGTCCTATATTTGAACAAGGATTAAAATAGTACAAATATTTAAATAAGTACTGACAGGATCCAAGCTGACCGCTGTAAGAATGAAAGAATTGATGATACAAGCAACCAAGATGGTCACTGAGAACAGATTCACCCAGCAAAGATGACCACAGAAAGGAAAGAACATGCATGTGGGTATGATAATTTATAAAAAAAAATGGCAATGTTAGGGTCATCTGAAGCACAGTTGTGGAGACAGCATCATCATCATCATCATCATCATTTATTTATAAAGCGCCACTAATTCCGCAGCGCTGTACAGAGAACTCACTCACATCAGTCCCTGCCCCATTGGAGCTTACAGTCTAAATTCCCTAACATACACACACACAGACAGAGAGACTAGGGTCAATTTGTTAGCAGCCAATTAACCTACCAGTATGTTTTTTGGAGTGTGGGAGGAAACCGGAGCACCCGGAGGAAACCCACGCAAACACGGGGAGAACATACAAACTCCTTACAGATAAGGCCATGGTCGGGAATTGAACTCATGACCCCAGTGCTGTGAGGCAGAAGTGCTAACCACTACGCCACCGTGCTGCCCCATAGTGGATGTTGGAAACAGAAGATGAGTACATGACACATAGCTCATACATTTCGACTATAGACAAGTTAAAGGATGGGTGGTGTTGTAATACCATTGGATACTTGTGCCAAAATGTTCCAACCACTCCTAGGTAGTAATTGTACTCACTTTAGTGACAGCACACTTCCTGAGCATGCAAGTGCATGCAGGTCAGTAGGAGACATGCACAGAATGTTGGGAACACCCACTGCAGTGCCTTAACATCGAACCCCCTGCAAGCATCCTTTGGGGACAGAATTTCACTTAGGATAATCCAAACAAAATTTACATTTATCTAAATAATATGCAAAAGTAAATATCTTTTTTTTGTTGAACTATTAACAGTAAAAAAACTTTACACCTCCACAAATGCTTCTATTTTTTATCTTTTCATTGAAATTTTTTACATTATTATTAAAAAACAAAACCTTAACAACATTAAACTAAAGGTAAACCCACTCAGGGGTAGTAACAGTTGACCTGATTCATTAAGGAAAGTTAAGTAAAAAATTGAGTAAGTAGTCTCCTAGACAAAACAATGCAAGGGGTGCAAATGAGTTTATTATTTTGTACATAAGGAAAATACTGGCTGCTTTTTCATGTAGCACACAAATACTTGATAGTTTATTTGTAAACTGAAATTTAAAGTTGATCTAGGACATACCCTATCCCAACTATAAATCTGCCTTCACATTTTAAATGTAACCCCCCCCCCCCCCTCCTTACTTGCTTATTTGCAATTCTTGCATTGCAACATGGTTTTGTCCAGAAAGCCTAAGTAAGATAACTTACTACATTTTTGCTTAACTTTCCTTAATGAACCAGGCCCATAGTGTGCAAAAATATTAAAATAGTACTGGCTAGGCATCTGTCCAGGGCATAGTACCTAAGAGAGATCCATCTCCCGTAGATGCTGCTATTTTTACATGAAATATCTATTTGTGGTGATTAAAATTGGGTGAATATGACCTGCACTCCACCTATAACCTATGCCCCATAGAGTGGCATTCAAACTAAATCAATTGGATGTATGAACTTTGTTTCATATAGGCAGTACAATACACATATGCCTCTGTAAACAATGGAGAAAATAGTGTAACAGTCATGAATGTTACAAAAGCTACATGTTATTTCAGTCAAGATTAGTTGTTAAAAGTATAACTATACTCATGGAAATACAGAAGCATAAATATAATACAGATGATAAATGAACTGCAAGTCCTTCATCTTGATTGATTTGATCATGGAAAACTTTGTATTGGTCTATATGGCCAATGGACTGCAGTTTACATCCTTGCTTTAGAACAGGTCTGGCCAGTCTGTGGCTCTCCAAGCATGCCCTGTCAGTTATCGGCTTGCTATCTTCTCACAAAGCATTCTGGGGATGTAGTTTCCTAACTCCTGGAAAGCCACAGATAGGCCAGGCCTGCTTTAGAACACCATCACATAAAACAAACAGGCCCTGTAACTTTAATTACACCTCACAACTTTGCTTAGGAAATTGAAGAAAAAAACAACTTTATCATTACCTCTAGATGGCAGTGTGCACCTAATATTAACAGTGGTCTATACCTTTACTCTATTAACAAAAGTAAAATAGTTAAATATTAACATTGAAACTCACTACAATTCTGAACAATAAAGTTATTTATAATAATATTGCACATTGCAGCACAAGAAAAAATAGTATGTTTTTGTACAAATTAATTTAATTACAAAATTAACTGCACTGCTATGGGCATTTAGCTATATAAGAAAAGCAAATATGTTTGAAAATTGTTTTCTTTAGAAAAAGAATCTGCAGAAATGAGGCAAAATATATGTTAACACAAGCTAAGGAAATTAAAATATGAAGTGAAATATTAAATTTCTACAACATAAATATCAAAATCCTTTAGTTCCAATAAAAATGATTAATTATTGTTGTTATTATGAGATTTTTTTATTAGGAAAGGTAATGAAAAAACAAAGGTGGATTTCCCCCTTTTTTAAATACTTTTTATCGAGTTTTAGAAAACATAAACAGGTTATTTATAAAATACAGTCAAAATTACTCTGCGTTTTGCAACGGTAGAGAAGCGACACGGCACCAGGCCATTATGGAGTTGTGTGCACAGAACTACAGCCATATATCTGCTTCTTATAGCCTTATGACAGACAACATAAAGACAGATTGGGTGTGGAAATCCTGGAGGACCGCTAATATGTCGATTAGAGAAAACATATCTTTAGAGTCTCGTATATGAGTAAACCCTCTGAGCTCTTAGCTAGTGAGTATTGGAGATGGATAAGGTCTGGAATTCTGGTGAATCTGTAAACTTTAGCCATGAGCCCCAAATAGTGTAATATGTTATCAATGAGTCTGCTGCTGACAGAAGCATTACATCCATAGACCTATAGACCTATAGAACTCCAAACTATTAAGCCATGTCACTGGTATAACAGTCTTAGCTCACTGAGATAAGGAATTTCAGTAGGGATTTTTTGAAACAAGATAAAGGCATGTTTGTTTTGTTAAGGGGCCAGAATGAAGGGATATCAGGTATTGTCTGGCCTAAGAGTTTCTGTGAAAGAGTTTTTACCTAGGACCAAGACTGTAGTATAGGGCAATCCCTCTAAATATGAAGTGGGGAACTGGGCCCTTGTGTGCATCGCCAGCAGGAGCTAGAAACTCTACATTATATTTTTGCCACATGTGTGGGGCATCTATACCTCCTAGTAAGAACTTTGTAGTGAGTTTCTAGGATCGAGACATTGGCTGAGTATGCATGAGTTGTTTGAAAATTTTTGCCCAGTTTCTTGAATTTTGGCTCCTTATTCAGTTTGCCACTCTAAACTTCTACTAAACTTCGACAAAGAGTTAAATAAATGTTCTACCAGAAGCTTGTAAATAATAGAAAGGGAATGAGGAGGACAACATGGCATGCAGCAAAGAGTCTCGTAGTCTGTAAGTTTCCTAGCGGTATGCTCCTTTGGAAGACCTGTCATCAATAAAAGTTTAATTTGCAGATATTTCCAAATCTCGACATCAGGTTGCTTCCATTTAGACTGAACTTCTGCAAAGGAGAGCACACCTGTCACTCCTACCAGTTGGCCGACACGATGGATCCCTGCCCGTAGCCAGGGTTTGAAGGCTGATGAGGTGGTGCCCGGTGGGAATATCGGGTTATGAAACAGGGTTATTAGTGGTGAGATTGGGGAAGAAATGTAGGTAAGGGATCTGATCTTAGACTATCTCGCTAAAGTGGGCCCTATGGTGGGGCGTTAGACCCTGGGTAAACTACTGAGCCAAGGGAGTATGGTGCCAGGGGAAGAGAGAAAAAATTCAATCGTAACCCACTGTTTATCTACCGTCTGGTTAGTCAACTCTATAATCCTATTCAGTATCACGGCATTATAATAAGATGGGAAATGAGGGAGTTGGAGACCTCCCAAGTGTCTAGGTCTGTACAGGACATCGTGCTTAAACCTAGGGCGTCTCCCACTCCACACAAAGTCACGTATCAAGAGTTGCAGGCCATGGAGCCAAACATCAGGAATGTGGATTAGTAGTGTTTGCATGAGTTAGAGGAGTCGGGGTAATACATTCATTTTAATAATGTTGATCCATCTTATACAAAGGGAAACTTTAATTCTGCCACTCTCTCAAGTCAGCTCGGAGACTACATAAAAGTAGTTTAAAATTGAGATTAAACAAGTGTGCAGGGTCATTTAAGAGCACCTAAATATCTCAGTTGGGAGGGATGCCAAATAAAGGGGAAGGGATGCTGGAGATCCTCCACCGTCGTGGTCGGGTTCATGATGTTCAGGGCTACTAACTTGGTGTAGTTAATTTTGAAATTTGATAATGATCCAAAGTTTTGGAAGTCATTGACTAGGTTAGGTAAAGAAACTACCCAGGAGGTCATCTGCAAATAAGGCAAGTTTGTGCTCTACGTTGCCTACTCGAATTATATCTGGGTTAGCCTTGATGGCTCTTGCCAAAGCTTCCATACATAAAAAAAAGATGAGAGGGGATAGCGGACACCTTTGTCTGGTGCCATTGCTTATAGTGACAAATCTTCATTGATTTTGATGCAGGCAGTGGATTGTCCATAAAAAGTTATACTTCTATGGAGTCCTATTGGACCCAGGCCCAAATGCTCTAGGACACCTCTCATAAAAGGCCAGCTCACCGAGTCAAAGGCCTTCTCTGCGTCGATGGATAGTAGCATTGACGCCGTTGCTGAATGCACGGGCCTATTTAATCCTCCCCTTCTGTCACTGTAGGGCCTGTGCAGCATATTACTGCAGCACACTACCTTCCTTACAGGCTGCCACAGGACCACCTTTCCTCAACACCATTGAACACGAGCTGCCTATTGCCATGTAGGTGCCAAAGCCACTTAGTTAGCAGAGTGCAGACCCTGTCGCCACCACTCCTCTAGTGAATGGCACTTGAGTGCTTTTCCTCCTTTCAGTAGAGATAGTTTTGTTTAGTATGTATACCTCTCTCTGTCTCCCCATGGATGCCTCTACCCCCACCCCTTAATGTGTGTGACTTCATATCTCTCTCCCCTGTGTGTATCTGTCTGTTTTGTTCTCTAATCTTTGGCAACTACAACATCCCAATTGACATCCCCATTCACTCTGCTGCCTCCAAACTCTCTCTCTCTCTCTCTCTCTCCCCCCCTTTCTCTTCCCCTCCACCTCCTTCCCCTCCCAAGTCCAGTCTCACTAAGCATAAACTTGATGCTACAGTCCCTCATACAGAATTACTTCATTTCAAATTAATTCTTCCCTCCTACAGCTCTGCCCTATCTCACTCCAGTCTTACTTAAAATCCCTCCTCTTCTGTCAGTGCTCCAACCCTAGTTGTCTCCTCACTACCTTCACTACCTTCTATTCTCAACACCCCCCCCACTCTGTTTACCCTTAACTTCGCCACCCACTCCACATCCAAAATTGACTCACACCACCACTGCACTTTGAGTGTGAATATTCATTTTTGTTTACATATTACAACAATAAATCAGAAAACATATTTTATGATCTGCGGTCAGTGATCTGGGACTGATTCATTAAGGATCTTAACTTAAGAAACTTCTTATTTCAGTCTCTTGGACAAAACCATGTTACAATGCAAGGGGTGCAAATTAGTGTTCTGTTTTGCACATACGTTTTTTTCATGTAGCACACAAATACTTATTTGTACACTGAAATTTAAAGTTGATATTTGTGTGCTACATGAAAAAACAGTCAGTATTTAACTTATGTGCAAAACAGAAAACTAATTTGCACCCCTTGCATTGTAACATGGTTTTGTCCAGGAGACTGAAATAAGAAGTTTCTTAAGGGAAGATCCTTAATGAATCAGGCCCCTAATTCTTATGTATATGCACAATTGCGTTTACTTTTAAAAAAAACAAAACAAAAAAAAAACCAAGTCTTTATTAACGGTCAGAAAACAAAACACAACAAAAACCGAATACAGTGGTGCATACAATTAAAGTGTACAAGTATAAGAAACGAGCAGAAGAGTAGAGTAAAGAGGGTAAGAGAAAAGAGGGGGCAACGTGGCGAAAATTGCCAAGGGATTAGAGGGAGAGAGAAAGGGGAAAAAGAGGGGAGAAAGCTGGTGTGTGATTTTAATGAAGGGGGAGCGGTATTGATGGTAGGACAACCAGGGATCCCAAACTTTGTTGAAGCTTTTAGAGGTGTTGTTAATAATGCTAGTCATGAATTCCATGCGGTGGACATTCCAAATCCTGGCAATTATTGTGGGAAGAGAAGGGGTGGCAGTATGTTTCCAATCAAAAGCGATTTGGCAAGTGGCAGCAGATATAATATGGCAGGCCAATTTGTTCTGGCGTTTAGTGGCTGTGGGGAATCCAAGGGTCAGGAGGAAAAATTTCGATTCAAGTGAAGCATTGATCTGAATAATGGATTCTATGGAGTCTTTGACTTGCCGCCAAAAAAGTGTTAAATCGGACAATTCCACCATATATTAAGAAATGAGCCTATGCCAGAGCACAAATGCCAACAACTGTCAGAGGAGTCAGGCAACATTTTATGGAGGCGAGTTGGGACACCGATTGAGATAGAGATTGCATTGTCTCGAATTTCAGTCCAGTCTTCCTTGTCGAGGGGGTCACCCAGGTCATGTTCCCAGGCTACTTTGTGGAGGTCACGGAGAGAGGAAGAGGGAGATCAGTTCGGCATAGATGGAAATAAGACTAGGGGGTAATTGTATCAAGCTCCAATTTTGAATATCCAGCCATTTTCTTGCGAGTGTTTCATCTCGCAGATGTATTTAAGTGAGATTTCTCGTAAAATTGCCAGAGATGTGTTTCTGTCAAAATCGCTATTTTCAAAATCGATAGAGATCAAAGTCCCACTGTTTGCTACTCTAGCTATACTAGTCTCAAATGTATAAAGCTGCGATTAAGCAAACTCTCCTGAGTTTGCTTTAAAAATTGGGATCCCCTGCCATAAGGACAAATCAATCCCAGGCACTAGGACTATTCCTACCCCCGTGGGCTGTGGGTATTAGGGTAATAACGGCGAAAATTGTGTAACAAAAACATCCGCCATTTTGTTTTTGGGAACTACAAGTCCCAGCCATGCCAGGGTGCCCTAAACAGTCTGGGCATGCTGATGCTTGTATAACTACAAGTACCAGCATACCCATGGCAGCCAGGGTATGCTGGCACTTGGAGAGCCACAAGTGCCAACATGACCTGACACCCATGGCTGGCTGAGACCTGTAGTACCACAAAACAAAATGTTAAATAAGCCACAACTCTCTGTTTCAAACCACAACATTTTAATAAAAATAATAAAACCCCAATAAATACACTAAACACCCTCATTCATACCACATATATTTATTAAAAATAAGAAAACCCTAATATACTTAGCACTCAGATTTCTTCTTCTTTTGTCAGCAGTTTTTAATCCAAAAATGCTTGTAAACCATGTCCCAAAATAAATTTGTAATTCCAAATGTCCGCGCCTGAAATGTCCAAAATACATTTGTAATTCCAAATGTCCCTGCTTGTAAATATCTTCTGTTCTTCTTGGCCAGGAGGGCCCCCTTGTTGCTTGCAGACTTCTGTTCTTCAGGTCAGGAGGGCCCCCATATTTGCAATCCAAACTGGAACATGCTTAGTTAAAAAAAAAAAAAAGATGAGAGGCGACGCTAAACAGCTTATACATTGTACAAGCTCTGATACGCAATGACTATAACAGAGCCGCAAGCTCTATTTACAGTCTAAGGGATTTTCCCATGCTGTAATTTGCGGTGATTTTAAAGTGCTGAAAAAATCGGACTTTGATATATTTACCCTCAGGTGTTGATGCTCAGCGCATGCACAATACTTCAGTGGTAGTAAGGGAGTGAGAGGTAAGGTAAAATTTGACTGTAGAGTGGAGGTTGTGGATTTTCAAATATTGATAGAAGTATTGTGTGGTTAGTCCAATTGCCGTTTGGATTTCAGAGAATTGGAGGAGTAAGGAGTTGCAGGAGATGTCATTCAGGAAAACGAACACGTCGGGAGTACCAGGGAGAAAACATGGAGGGTTGTAAACCTGAAGGGAATGCTGGAGAGTTGAAAAAAGGGATTACTGGGGAAGGGTGCAGGGAGAAGAGGGCAAAGATTAGTGGGGAGAGGGGGCATCCCTGACGAGTTCCATTGGCAATTGTAAAGGGTTTAGAGGTAACGTCGCTGGCCAAGACATTAGCAGAGAGGGACTGGTAAAGAGCCAGAACCCAGTCAAAAATCTGCCAGAGAAATCCATTGATCCAAGCACACCACACATGAACGGCCAGTACATGCGGTCAAACAACGTTTCAACGTCCAGTGCCATTTTTAAAGTAGTTTGCTGTCATGAATGGAGTGGATCAGATCGATGGCCCTCATAGTATTGTCAGAGTCCTGTCTCCCCGGTATAAATCCGACCAGCTCGGGGTGGATCAGGGTTTGGAGGAGGGGTTGAGTCTGCTGGCTAAGATCTGAGCATAGAGTTTAAGGTCCACATTGAGAAGGGAGATTGGCCTGTAGCCCGAGCAATGTAGGTGACCTTTTCCAGACTTCGGGATAACAGCAATGTTAGCAAGGGTGGTGGCAGGGTCAAGGGATGCCCCCTCGAGAATTTGGTTATAAAAGGTCATTAGAAGTGGGGTGAGCAAATTTCTCATAATATTGGGCCGAAAATGTTGAGCCAGGAGGGGGGAGATGCATTGCTCTAAGAAGGAGACCTTGAGGGCTGCCTTTTGCTTAGCTTGTGAAGCTGCACTAATAAGTTGACCACGAATGGTTTTCTTGTGAGCCTCCCAGATGAGACTGAGCATGAATTCCTCTGAGTCATTATCTTGACAATAATCAGAGATAGCTGTTTTGATTACAGAGAAAGTGGAGGAGTTCAGTAGCACAGAGTCATCCAGGCACCATGTGAATGTGCGTGGGTAGGGATGTAAGAGGTCAAGGAAGATGTATACACCCACATGGTCAGTCCAAGAAAATGGGGTGATGCCCGCATGCATAGTCATGTCAGGGAGTGAGAAACCTGGATTATGTCAATGCTGGAGTATAGTTGGTGGGGGGATGTGTAATGAGTGTAATCTTTTGCGGTGGAATTTTTAAGGTCTCAGTTGTAATACAGGGAATGCTGTTTTAAAAAGGCAGACAAGGCGGAGGAGTCCTTAGAAATTGTTTGTGATGAGAGAGGTAGGATTTAGCTAATTGAGGATCTAAGATGACATTGAAGTCACCTCCTAGAATAATATGACTCAGGGGCACTCGCTCAATATGTCGGAATTAGAGAAGAATGATCCCTCACCCAGGTTAGAGGCGTAAATTGAGGCTAGTGTGACTGGCATGGAACAAAGAGTACCTGACACTAATAAAAAGCGGCGGTCTGGATCCTAATAGGTGGGAGAGACATGAAAGGGCACTTTATTGTGGATAAGAATTGCCACACTTTTTTGCTGAGGCAAAAAAAATTGCTTACACTTTAGTTGTGTATGAGTGCCTGTGAGATGCATCTCCTGGAGGAATACTATGTCCGCCTTTTCCCTCCTGCAGGCAATTGCGTCTACTTTTATGTGTCAGTACATACTGCATGCCTACATTGAGAAAGTTCATGGTCCGTCTGTGCGTGAGATTTACACAATTATTGTGGTTTTCAAGGAGGAACCCAAACATGTGTCTTGTACATGTGAAAACTTGTGAAAACTTCACCACTGCCTGGCCTAGTGTCAAATTTTGCCCAATCCTCATATAATTGAAAATAGTATGTATTTCTCCCAATATACTGCTTGTTTGTTTATTATTTATGTC
The DNA here is from genome assembly GCF_038048845.1 of Mixophyes fleayi. Taxonomy (NCBI): domain Eukaryota; kingdom Metazoa; phylum Chordata; class Amphibia; order Anura; family Limnodynastidae; genus Mixophyes; species Mixophyes fleayi. The sequence goes on from NC_134402.1 coordinate 296,193,644, forward strand.
ATATATAACGCCTACAAGTAAGGGAATATTGGGTATGCCTTTTATTCAAGGGTAATTTGACAGGTGAGATCGGAGGGCCAGACTGAGTAACTAGAACAATACGGAGGCATACTGGAGTTTTCATATTGTTCAAACAGCATTTAGTTTGTAAGGCAAAAAAAAAAAAATCACATAACGGCTTAGGTTTGCAAAGTTGCATCTGGATGAAAAACAAGACCCCTGGAATTGTCCTCTGGACAAACAATACCAGAGTGTAGTTGTTTAGTCTTAATGTACAACACTATGTGTGATGAAAATCAAACACCATGTTTTACCAAAGTACTTCATAACAACTGTTGAGCATGGTGGAAAGAGGAAAATCTGAATCCATTTGTCGAAGAACTGAAACTTGACTAAAATTGTATCATGCAAACAGGACAATGGTCCTAAGCACACCAAAAATCTACAACTTAGAGGCAGATTCAAGTAAACTGCGAGCAAAAATCAGCGTTGAAATTACCATAGTAACGGTAAGAATGCGAAGCTATTATTGTAATAACGGTAATAGTGCACAGCCCGTGTTGCTCTAAAGAACAATGCGGGGAATTGAATGTATGAAGAAAAAAATCAAGATTTTGGAATGGCCAAGTCAAAGCACAGATCTCAAACCTATCCAGATGCTGTGGTGGAACCTTAAGTAAAGCCCTCATCAAAGCAGTGTTGTAAGGAGAAGTGGGATAAAATTCCTTAGATACAAGGTAAGAGACTGATAAATTCATACAGAAAACAATTATTGCTGCAGTTGGTTCTACAAGCTACTAAATACTTTTTTCATGCATGGCTTATTCATAATGGCTTATTTTAACTTATTTTACTAAGAAATGACAAAACAATATTTATTATGAGTTATTTGTGACATAAGATTAGATTTATCAAATTTTAGGACTTGGTGAGGACCTAGTGATTATAAATTATTTCCTGATATGTAAAAATACAGATTTGAAAGGAGGGTCCTTTTTGCATAACTGAATACGCAAATACAACCGTTTTATATATGTTATTTTGCTGATTACATTGTAATTCTCTGAATGCACTGGCTGACATAGTTCTATTTATTGACTGAACATTCACGGACAGTCTCTCAGTAAATGTCCGGGTTGGGTACTATTTAACGATGCTGGATATTGTGACACAAGTTACCCCAGCAGGATTACAGGGAAGACCGCATCTCTGACTCACTGGACACACAGGCAGCTTGATAGGCAGACTTCATTAAATTGCGGCAGCTAAAGAGCCTGGCAGCGTCCAATGACGTCAGAATGAAGAAACACACTGTTATCCGAGCTCTTAAGGTACTAATTTAAGGAGGCACCGCCTGTACAAGGTTCTTTACTACGCCATGTACATTGTACAAAAAATTTCTTTATTTACCGTTCTGCATTAATTAAGCCTCATATTCATCTTGCCTTCCACATATGTGAATTTTACAAACAATGAATAATGTTCAGTTACAACCAGACATAAGTGTTTCCCTAATATTTCACAGGTTTTGCCAATTTTTAATGTATCTGTCCATTGGCTGAATAATTTAATCTGATTCATTCTGACTGTAGATCTGGGCAAGAAGATGTGACTTGATAAACTGCCTGGTGGTTTGGAGAAGAGTCTGTTGTTCAACCCTTAATGTGAGGTATAGTATTGTAGCATCAAATAAATTCAAATTGATGTCTGTGCCTTTCTAGTTTGTCTAATATGTGAGTCTATTAACTGGTTTCACAGCAGATGTATTTACCACAGGAGGATCACTACATTGGATAGGAAATGATTTGTGGCCAAATACCCACTGAGACCACTGAGTGTATTCGCAACTAATGAGCAATATTCAACCATGCTTTATTCATGGGCAGACAATACGGATTGGCTAAAATATTTGTCAACAAAAACTGCCTTTAAAGTAGTAAATATCTTTGGGATATTTAAAGGAACATTTTCTTGCTTATGTAGTAAGTGAAGAGTTCAAGGAACATTAAAGAAAACTAGACAACAACAGTGATAGTAATAATTCTACGCTCTCAGTTCTTTTGTGCCAAGATGATTTCTGTCCTATTGTAATTGTGTCTTTTCAGAAAGGAAATGCATTTCCATGACAATGACAAAAAGAAAATGTCAGTTACATAAGCATAAGTTAAAAGAAACACACATGTAAAAGGCACTGTATAAAATTAATGCCTTATGTGGGATGGACTTTCTTTAAAATATGGCAGCAGGCTGTGAGCTTGTATAAAATAATTAATTTCCCATGTAAACAAAGCTGTTTTAATACGAATTACAGGTAAGAAATAGGATAAGTAAAATGCTGCAACCTGTACTATATCATAGAAAAAAATATTTAGCGATAATTTTAAAAAAATTTGAGGGGTTAAAACATTTTGATGTTTTAGGTGTTTCAAAATCAAGATAAATAATGCAATATCTATGCACTCATCTAAAAGTATGACAAATCATTCATAATGTGTGATTTTCATTGATTTATGAAGTTAGCTGCTAGATTATCAGCATAGAAGGTATGACTGGTACTGTCAGCGGTGAAGACGCTACAACCTGTTTTGCTGTCTAGAGCATGTGGAGACATGGTATTAATAACTGCAGCAGTGTGCTGGAGGACTCATATCAATCTTGCTTAAGCAGCAAGAAAATAAATGGGTGGGCACACTAATTGAGGAGAATGAGAATGTTTTGAGATCATTTTGCTCATTGCAAATTAACAGTGTCATACAAATATGCAGACAGTCAGAGTCTGAATACAATTTATGAAATGTTAGTTCAGTGTAGGCATGTTAAATAGAAACCTCAATTTAGGAATAAATAAATGTTATGGGATGAGATAATTACAGGTTTAAATATGAAAATGTGTATAGATATTATATAAGTGTATACACACACATATATATATATATATATATATATATATATATATTGTGTGTATAGTGTGCGTATGATATATATATATATATATATATATATATATAAATAAATATAGAAGTAGCGGTATGAAAAAATGTGATGAGGATGTATATGAATGGAATTCGATAGTTTTACAATGAAAGCAGTAGGAGAAGTGACGGTATGTAATACAACTGTATACACCCCCCCATCAACCAATGTATATATGTGTGTGTATGTATATATATATATATATATATATATATATATATATATATATATATATATATATATGTATTAACCCTTTGAGTTTTACATTAGTAGTTTTCCCATTGACCTAGTCTCATTCTTACCTAGAAGATGCCATGAAAATGAAATTGTCAGTAACCCACAGAGTTACCGTTCCTTCACTGTGGTTATGTGGCAAAAATCAATGACTTTAGAGAGCTTGTGAAACCTGACCACAAAGGGAGCTTTTGGGCAGTGGGTTCAGTATAGAAGAACACGACACTATATGCAGATGCATTAATTCCGCATCTGGGTGAAACCACTTTGATGTCATGACTGTGCCTTTCCCTGCAGCTACATAGTTCTGTGTCTGAGACAGTGGCAGGTCCAGGAGGGGGGGGGGGGGGGGGAAGCGATTGGGGCAGGGCATGCTGCCAGCGGCTACACACTATGTGCAGGTCCATTCGACAGAGACAGACAAGAAGAGTGTGCTGCCCGGCTGCTCTGATTGTGCTTTAAAAACAATGTTTTTTCCAGGAGAAAACGTACTCATTTTTTGTCTTACTTTCCTCAATGAATCAGGCCTGTAGAATCTATAAAATTTTGTGGACGTGTGAATGAAGACCGGTCACCTGACACAGCTGCTCAGCCGAGGGCCTGTGCCGCACACTCTCAGGAGGCACTCACAGATCTGGTAAAATGTGCCATAGCATTTTAGTGACCAGCTTTCCTGCCCCAATGTAAACCTGATGAACAGGCAAACTGGCAAACCTCTCATGGGTATCATCAGTGACCAAAAAGGTCATCCGTCCTGAGCACTTCAAGGGTCATATGAACATAGGTCCTAAAGGCCCTGACAACATCCAGACAGGGAAGAGAGGCCTCTTTTTCCGGACAAGTTCTGCAGACTAAGGCCATAATCAAAATGTCCTGATTAAGGTGGAACTTGGAGACCACTTTTGGCTAAAAGGAAGGTTTAGTCAATAGAATAGCCCTGTCTTCTTGAAAGATGAGATCGGAGACCTATAGACAGAGACAGGGCCTCCAACTCCAGCTCCTAAATTCTCCTAGCTGTTGAGATCGCCAATAGAAAAGTAGTTATACAGGAAAGAAACTTTAACTCCATTGAATCCATAGGTTTGAAGGGAGGTTGCTGTAAAGCTGTGAGCACCAGGTTGAGATGCCAAGAAGCTAGTGAGGGAATTTATGGAGGCTGCACATGCATCATTCCCTGTAAAGTTTGCACTGCTGATAAAAGTGCCAGTTTTCTCTGAAAGAAAACTGAAAGGGTTGAAACCTTCGAGGAGCTCAAACTCCCATACAGGACGACTCAAAAGAAGAAGTAGGAACTCCCTGTCTTTTACACCAGGAGATGCAAGTCTTCCAGACCCTGTGATAATTCTTGCCTGATACCAGCTTCCTTGCCCTGAGCATGGTCTGTAACAGATATCGCCTTAACTCTAAGGATCATGGCTTCAAAAGCCACACTGTTAAAGCCAGCCTGTGACAATTATGTATTATTGCTATTTTCCCTTAATAATCAGGTATGACAATGTATATTGTATGTAACCTTGTAATGTAATCTCAATGCGTGCTTTGCTAGATGACATGACTCTCAACCTATACAAGTGTCAATAATCTTTTGAAATTAGCAAGAAAGAGATAGAGGATGTGGACCTGACCAGCCAAGCCGAACGAGCAGAGATGAGAACTCAGGTTCTGTGAACATTCCAGATCTCAGGACATCCCTAGATCACTTTGAAAGCCCTGTGACATTTGGAAGATCAATCTGTCCTTATTGACAGCTAATCTCCAAAGGTGGGGGTGAGAGCTATGTGGAAAAAGGTTTAAAATCTTCTGCCTTGGAGTGTGCATTTTCATGAGAGGGTCTATCAAGTCTGAAATGTCTCATATTTCTCATTTGTGTTCCCTCACACACACACCAAGTCTTAACTATTAAGTAGTGACTCTGGTTTTATTTTCCATTTTATTTTCTGAAACTTACTTGTGCAAGTTAATGTATGTCTTGTTATAAACTTTTTTGTAACTAAGCCTTGGAATCATTTTTCAGATTAAATACATTTAATTTACTGTGTTCTCTGTGATTCCTTGTGAACTTACGAAGCCCAGGGAAGCTCATGCTACATGTGCACGTGATGTAAGTGTGAAACATTAATAAGTGGTTTTGGTGAACATAAGGACACCATAATAAATTGTTTGTGGTGGCAGAAAAGGTGTATTCATTGCCAAGTGACTAAGGTGACGCCAGTCACAGCCAGCTGTTCAGATTGCAGTATCTGATACAGGCTGGGCGTTCATGACAAACTGGTGGGCAGCTTGGTGGGATTGATATTATTTTTCTTTTTATCATAAGAACTTGAAGTGAATTAGTGGTGTGTGATTCTAGAGAGAGTCAGCATCCTAATTGACCAGAGATTACGCTCAAGGCTTACAAAATGTTAAAGGACATACTGCACATATAGTTTCTTTTCCCCCTACCTTTTCTTTTCTATTTTTTATTTGGTGGAAGTGTGAGGTTCAGCATGGCCACTGACTATAAGCAGATGAAAAAGGATGAACTTTTGTCTATGTGTGTCGACAGAGGAATTGTTGTCGTCCCTGGCAGGAACCAAGAGCAACTAATTCAAGCGCTTATGGAGGCTGATCAGAAACTAAGAGTTGGAGGAGGCAGAAAACCTCTCTGCTTCAGAAGAGCAGTCAGCACTATATATTACCACAAATACCTCTGTTCAATCAAGTGGGAAGTCTACCCTGAACAGTTACCATCATGCTGCTCTCAAACAGCTGAAGGATGCTGATCCTGCAACCTCGTTGCAGCTGATCCATCAACTCCAAGAGGCTGCCGAACACCGCGCTGTTGCAGACCGGGATGCTGCTGAATGACGTGCAGACAGGGAGGCTGCCGAACGCCGCGCTGCTGCAGACAGGGAGGCTGCCGAATGCCGCTTTGCTGCAGACAGGAAAGCTGCAGAGCGTCAAGCCGAATGTGAACACCAGCTGGAACTAGCCAGGCTCAACAGCCAGTTGACAGACCGAGGTCCGGGGAGGAAAAAAACCAGGGACGACCAATTTCCCGTGTTGGAAAAGGACGGCGACTTGATGCGTTCCTGAGGGGATTTGAAAGGACTTGCCCACACTTTGAGCTGGACCCCAGTGAGAGGGAAAGCTTTGGAAGCGTTTGCCGACCTTCCCCAGGATCTGGACGGCGATTATGTTGCAATTAAGAAAGCCTTGTTACTTCGTTTCAGCATAACTCCTGAGGCTTACAGGCATAAGTTCCAAGACTCACAGCGCAGTCTCTCTGATACCTATGCCGGACTGTTAGCGCAATTATCATCCATGATGCATCAATGGATTGAGGGATTGCAGGTACTGGACTATGATAAGCTAAAGGATATTTTTCTACAGGAGCAGTTCCTCACACTGTGCCCCGATGAGGTGAGGAATGGGTTGTGGATCGTGACCCTAAGGCAGCGCAAGCAGCTGCTAGGCTGGCCGACAAGTACACAGTTACCAGGGCTCCTGTAACGAGGAAGAGTTGGGGAGCGCTAGCGCAAACTATGTGGAAAGAGAGGCAACCTGGAGGATCACCCCTGAGTTCCCCTTCAAACAAACCAGCTGTGCCGCACCTTTTGGCGGGTGGGGGAAAACCTGTTTTGGCAACTTGCTGCAGGTGTTTTACATGCGATGAAGTGGAGCATATCAGTGTCAATTACCCCCTTCTCCTGTGGGGAGCCCAGCAGGAAAGCCAGTGCCGGCCATCCTGTGTGCATGAGGACCCGAAGAATGCCCCAGAGACAATCTGCAAGTGGTTAAGGTAGGACACCAAGTCGCAATTCGGTTGTTAGACTCTGGCGCAGACCTGATTCTTGTACATCCAGCTCTAGTGAGAACATTATTCTCAGGAAGACTATTGCTGTGCAAGGTGTGGGGGGCCTACATTCTGCAGTACCCCTAGCCAGAGTGTATCTAGATTGGGTATCTGTCAGATGAATACAAGATGTTGGGGTAGTAGACAATCTGCCTACCACGGTACTGATATGGGAAGGATGCACGCTGCTTATATAAATGAAAGTGATGTAATTTTTGACGCACTAGTGCAAACTATTCTTTCTCAGATGGACTCTGCTGACCAGAATAAAATAAGTGCACAAATATGTAATGAAATTTCATGTGCTGCTCATGCAGATTTGCAGGTACCTGTGATGCAGAGAGAGGGCTTATGTGCCAATGTGTTTGTTGATAATGCTCTTGTTGGAGACACTATAAATTTAAATCCCCTGGGTTGTGAATTTGATCAGGGCAAAATGTGTGAGATTGTGCCTAAATGTGATAACCATGTCTGCTAATGTTTTAGATAGTCAGATCGATTTACCTGTGCCCAGTTCTGAAGGTGACCCAAAGTGTGAAAATGTATCCAATGCCTTAGTAGTAGTGACCCGGAGAGCAGCACAGATGAAAGTGTGGAGGAAAGTTCACTAGACGCTGTTCCTTCTCCACCCCCTCCCTCACATTAGAAGCTGCAGATTCATGCAGTGATTTCAATGAGTGACCTCATGCTGTGTGCAACACTAAGCTCAGAAGTGACACGTTCAAAGCAGAACAACACACTTATTCCAGTCTATCAGCAGTGAGGGTCAGGGTCAGTCAGTCCTGTCTTGAAGGTGAAGAAAAATGTCACGAGTATGCATCTAAATGTAATTGCTGACAGGCTATCACCCTTCAGAACTGCTGATCCGATGGGTCTCCGCTGTCCCAGTGTTCTCTCGGACGGACGCCGCGGCTACCTTCATTGGGCGACATCCTGACGGACATTCGCGCATGCGCGAACCGGCACCTTCATTTCATTCATTCATTCTATTCACCCAATCAGCCTGCTGACTAACCTATATAAACCGGCTCCTGTTCTGGAATGGTGCCAGATCTTCTAGTCTCTTCCCTAGAACAGTCGTTTGGCTTTCTGTCTCCTGTGATTCCTCTGCGCTGATCGGTTTCTGCTAAACACCCCAGGACTGTTATACCTAGTTGCTGCAGATCATCGCTTCTCAGTGTCCTACAATTAGAGGCTGCCAAGCACCTCAGGACTGTTACACTTTACTGCAGCAGATTATCGCATCTCAGTGTCCTACCACTAGGGGCTGCTAAACACCCCAGGACTGCTATACTTTGCTGCCGCAGGTCATCTCATCTCTGTGTTCCACAAATAAGGGTTGCCAAACACCCAGGACTGCTATACCTTGCTGCCGCAGATCATTGCACCTCTGTGTTCTGCAACTAGGGGCTGTCACAGCTCTCAAGGACTACTATACCATCTACAGCTGCAGACCATCACATCCTTGTGTTCCTGTTACTAGGGGCTTCCAAGCACCCCAGGACTTCTACATCCTGTACAGCTGCAGATCATCACATCCTTGTGTTCCTTTTCTCTGGTTCCTCTTGTACTGCCCGTCTTTTCTTCTCCTCCATTGCTCCCGTTGGTTCTCCTTGCAATCTCGCTCGTCATCTCCTGAGAGGACCGCAACCTGCAGTAAGGGAGCCGCTAAGCCCAAACCTCCTTGCGGGGGTCCCTTTGGAAAAACCTCCCCGTCTCTTAGACTCCGCACCTCCAAGGGGGTATTAACCATTCAAGCAAATTGTACGGGCTCATTTCCAGACCATCCTGACTTGACACAGGCAACTAGTTGTACCTCAAACCTATAGGGAGGGGTTGCGGAAAGTAGCCCATGAAATACCTCTAGCAGGACATTTGGGTGTTGCCAGAACTAAAGCTCATTTGGTACATAATTTTTACTGGCCTGGCATGCTGGCTGACATAGCCAAGTACTGTCGCTCATGCCATGCGTGTCGGGTTGTTGGGACGTCTGGTGATGTGGGGAATGCCCCTCTCATTCCCCTGCTCATCATATCAAAACAATTTGAATAGGTTGCTGTGGATATTGTGGGTCCCCTAGCCATTCCCAGTAGCTCAGGGAAAGAGTGCATTCTGACTGTAGTGGATTATGCTACTAGGTACACAGAAGCAGTAGCTGTTTCCTCCATTCGCTCAGACAAGGTAGTAGATGCCCTTATAACTATGTTCTCCAGGATGGGGTTCCCAAAAGAAATGTTAACTGATCAAGGTAACCAATTCATGTCTAACCTCATGCAGAGTCTTTGTAAAAAGATGCAGGTGAATCATTCAATTACTTCCCCATATTACCAACGGGCTGTGCAAACGCCTTCATAGAACCCTAAAACAAATGCTTAGGACTTTTGTGGAGTCACAGGGAAGAGACTGGGAGAGGTTCCTGCCGCACCTCCTCTTTGCATACTGCAAGGTACCGCAGGAATTCAATGGCTTCTCACTCTTTGAACTCCTGTACGGGTGCTGGGTGCGCGGCCAGTTAGATTTGATTAGGGAAGAGTGAAAAGGGAAAGCGATCATCCCAGAAATGTCACTGGTACACTATGTAGTGCAGTTAAGGGGAAAAATTGCCGTCCTTAATGGGGATGGCACAGAGCAACCTGAAAGCTGCGCAGGCAACAGAAGCTGTGATATGACCACAATGCAAGAGAACGCATATTTCAGGTAGGGCAAAAAGTTCTGGTTCTGATACCTATGCGGCAGAACAAGTTGCAGGCTGCCTGGGAGGGCCCCTACACCATTTTAAATCGCATTAATGATGTCAATTATGCAGTGACAAAAGATGAGGGCCAAAAAATGCAGAAGGTATATCACATCAACATGCTCAAAGCTTATCATATCAGGGAAGCTTGTGTATTAGCTGTGTGTAGTTTGCCTGAGACCGATCAGGAGTCTGAACTCTTGGCAGATTTAGCAGCTGCTGCTAGAGAGGCAGGGTCCCTAGCAGACGTTCACTGCAGTGAAGATCTGTCTGACTCTAAGCTAGAGCAGCTGGCTGACATGCTACGGCCCTATCAGTCCCATTTTACAGGAAAACCTGGAAAGACACACTTGGTCACACATCGCGTAAACACAGGCAACCAGACCCTCCTCACACAGTCAGCATATCATACTTCCCTAGAAGTGCAAGAAGCAATGAAATTGGAAATAGACGAGATGTTGCAGCTAGGGGTAATTCAAAAGTCTCACAGTTCTTGCGCTGCCCCAGTGGTTCTGGTCCCAAACAAATGTGGGGACACCAGGTTCTGTGTAGACTATAGGAGGTTGAATGATGCAACACAGTGTTTGATGCTTATTCTATGCCTAGGATAGATGAACTACTAGATCAGCTTGCCTAGGCATGCTACATCACCATCATGGATCTCAGTAGAGAGTACTGGAAGATCCCATGATCACCCGAGGCACTTGAGCAATCTTCATTTATCACCCCATTTGGGCTGTTTGAGTTTTTGGTCATGCCCTTTGGAATGAAAAATACACCTGCGTCCTTCCAGCGCCTGGTCAATGACCTGCTAGTGGGCCAGGAGGGACATGCAAATGCCTACCTGGATGATATTGTGGTGTTCAGCCAGACCTAGAAGGAGCACCTGATTCATCTGTATAGTGTGTAAGGCCGAATTACTGAGGCAGGTCTGACTATCAAGCCAGAGAAGTGCCAGCTTGGCATGCGGGAAGTCCAGTACTTGGGGCACTGTGTAGGGTGAGGTAACCTCCGCCCAGAGCCAGGCAAGGTAGAGGCTATCATGGCGTGGCCAACCCTACCATGAAAAAGCAGGTCATGTCTTTATTAGGTACAGCTGGGTATTATCGAAAGTTCGTGCCCCATTATAGTACCCTAGCCAAACCTCAGACTGACTTAACAAAGCAGAAATGACCACATGTGGTTAATTGGAGAGAGGATTGTGAGAATGCATTTATAGCTCTGAAATCTGCTCTGGCCCAGTCCCCTATGCTATAGGCCCCAGATTTCAAACAGAGATTTATAGTACAGACCGACGCATCTAACTATGGACTAGGAGCTGTCCTTAGCTAGGTCACAGCACAGGGGGAGGAGCACCCTATCATTTTCCTAAGTAGAAAATTAATCCCCCGAGAGGTGGCCATTGAACGAGAGTGCCTAGCCATCGTATGGGCACTTTAAAAGCTACAGCCCTACCTGTATGGATGGAATTTCACAATTATTACAGACTATAATCCTCTAAACTGGCTGAATAGAGTTTTTGGGGATAATGGAAAACTGTTAAGATGGAGCTTAATTTTGCAGCAATATAACTTCACAATTCAGCATGGGAAGGGTGCAGAATATGGGATCGCAGATGGCCTCTCGTGCCAAGGGGCATAAGTGGTGAATCTAGTGTGTTTTCCGAGATTCTTTGTGAACTTACTAAGCCCAGGGAGGCTCATGCTACATGTGTACGTGATTTAAGTGTGAAACATTAATAAATGGTTCTGGTGAATGTAAGGACACCATAATAAATCCTTTGTGGTGGCAGAAAAGGTGTATTCATTGCTAAGTGACTAAGGTGTTGCCAGTCACCGCCAGCTGTTCAGATTGCAGTATCTGGAACAGGCTGGGCGTTCGTGACACAGCCAAACTAAACTTTGTTGATGAAATGACCGCTTGTCTTGGAGACAGATACCATGAGGGTCCCTCTGCCAAGCTGAAAAGGTCAGTGTACCATTCTAGTCCATTCCAGCATCACCAGAATCAACTGAACTCCCTCCCTCTCTTTTTACCCTCTACAGCACCCATGGAAACATTGCTACTAGTGGGAACAGGCAAATCAGGAGAAAGTTCCAAAGAACCAACATGGTGTCTACCAACAATGACTTTTGGTCCTTTGTCCTGGAAACAAAGCACTCCACCTTGTGGTTCAACAAAGATTCCATTATTTCGACATGTGGCTGACTCCATCTGTCCCACAATCTTCTGAAAGCCTTGACCATTCCTTAAGTGAAAGGTTTCCCAGTTTTCCACCCCAGGAATAAGTACATGTAATAGATTAGCAGGATTCGGAACTAATCTTGATTAGCGCCGGCTTACCTGAGGTGCGTAGTCTAATGGACTCCCCGATGTTCACCAAGAACCGTCGCAAGGTGGGATGGACCTAGCTGCGGGAAGACAGGACGCGGTCTTCAGGCTCATCTCAAGATGTAGTATCGCGGCTGGAGCAGTGAGTAGAGGAGATGTAGGACGACAGCTGGTGCCGTTACACGTAGAATCGGATAGACAGGTATGTGCAGCATGGAGGAATCCGGGTTTGGTACACCGACTGGCGGCGGAGACAAAGAGGCGTCAGACAATCCGGGTCATGGTCACAGGCAATCAGAATGGTCAGGAAGCCGGGTCGGTACAGGAGAGCAGGAGATCCGGGAAGGTGGGACTAGCAGGGACTGGTATACAGGAAACACTTCACAGGCAGCAGGCACAAGGAATATCCAAAAGAACAGGAGCCAGGAACACAGGTAAGTTGCTCTGACACTCACCGAGTGTCAGAGTGGGTTTTAAATAGGAGCCGAGATTCAAACTCTCCACCCAGAGTTGCGGTCATGTGACCGCCGAACCCGGAAGTGCGGCTTCCGGGACTGACGGAGCGGCGGGGGAGCGAGTAAGGTAAGTTCATGACAGTACCACCTCAAAACCCAGCACATTCCGCTCCACCCATCACATGATCCTGGTTGGTTTCTTTTATGGCCAGGAAGCACTTGGTGCCCCCTGATGTTTGAAGTATGCCCCTGCCCTGGCATTGTCTGACTGGATCTTTATGCCCCTTACTCACAAGTGTGAGTAACTTACCTTCTCCATGCTCTATGATCCAGTGATGTGCTGCCACGCTGTCTTCTGAACATGCAGCTCTCTACCCTCTGTGATCATGTGTGCTCAAGTGGAGAATTTGAACTTCCCCTTGCTATAAAAGAACTGCCCTGACACTTGTCCAGTGTCAGAGCAACAAGATATTACCCTAGCGTCTGACTCCTACGATCCTCCTTCTCCTAGTGCCTTGTCTCCCTGTGTATTAATCTTTGCCTGGCTGACCTCACTCCTGGATACTCCCAGCACTGTGTACCAGACCCTGCTTGCCATTAGTTACATTCCTGGATATTCCCTTATACTTCTCTAACTGAATTTGGGTGTATGACCGCTGATTCCCTCTGACTGAAAACTCTGGGTTTCCCTTTGTACCGCACATACAGTAATGCATACCAGACCTTGGATACTTCCTCTGACTACGGCTCCAGATCTCCTTTTGTACTCTGCATACAGGAACGTGTACCAGACTTTGGCGACCTCCTCTGACTTCAGCTCTGGGCCTGCCTTGTACTGCGCATACCAGAATGTTTACCAGACCTTGACTATCATCTCTGACCACGGCTTGTCTTTTCCTATACTAGCATAGTAATACAAGCACCCCGCTGATCTGTTCTCCTTCTGCTGCTGTCTCTTTTCCTATTTTCCACATCAGTGGGCTGATCCAAGGGCCATGACCTGCGGATTCCCGGCTGCTAAATCCATCCCTCCTTCCGGCGGTTTTTGATGAAGTCCAGGTAGTTCATAAGACTCCACGTCTTGGTAGGCCCGCGTCAACACTGATTGGAAGTACATACCCATGTGCATAACAACAAGAATTAGTGCCCTCTAAAGCATTGAAAACTACTCTGAGTTTCAGCACATTTATTTGGAGCTTTGACTCCTCAAAAGTTTAAAGACCCTGAAAGCGGCAAAGAGCGGTAACAGTCCCACAGCATCTGTCAGGTTTGGTCCATGCATCACATATCAAGTCTTACAACTTAGGGGAGGCAAACAGTCTGTTTCTTCTCCCTCTTAAACAGTGAATTGTCCTGAATATTTTGTAACCGCTAAACAGCTTGCACTAAGTCCTCTACTCCCTGTTTCCTGTTGCAATCCTCATCCAGACACAAGAAAAACTCAGGGTCAGAGTCCTGAGCCACCTCACCTTCCTTCTGGGAGGAAGATTCAGAGTTTGATCCCTCCCAGGACATAAGAACCACTGGAGCCTGGCACATCTGCTGTCTTGTAGGATTAGCAGATTCCATGATTCTTTTCAAAGAGGGTGAAACCTTGACCAGACACTGACTTTGCCAGGACAATTTAACCAGAGCAGAGAGGGAAGCATTATGTAGTCTACAGAAAAATGAGGAGATTATTGTCAAAACGGCTGATAAGGGTGGGGGTTTGGTCATTTTAGATCTACTAGATTATCATACTGAAATGTCCAGGATACTTAGTGACACTATCACTTATTGTCAACTGTCACAACATCAAACACATGAATATCATAAGCTTTTAATTGAACATCTTAAATCTGCTCTAGAGAGTGGGACCACCAGCAGGGCCTAGATAGTTCCAGATACTTTTTAGAACCAGTAAGTGTATTACCACAGATTCAGGTAGATTTTATATTGGATAGTATAGAATTTATACTTCAACACAATTATTTATGGTATTATGGTATGTACTATCTGCAGACTCAAGGTACAGCAATGGGCACTAGGTTTTCCCCAAGCTATGCAAATTTGCTTATGAGCAAGTGGGAGGAAGACTACATCTGGTCCTCCCACAAATTTGGGGCAAACTTAGTGCTCTGGAGGCGTTACATTGATGACGTTCTTATTGTTTGGAGGGGTACTCACCAATTGTTGGATGATTTCCTACAATACATTAACCACAACGAGAACAATTTGAGATTCACCTGTGCCTGCAGTCAAGAAAAAGTCCAATATTTGGACTTGGAGATCTATATAGAAGATAACACCATTAAAACCAAGACATTTATTAAACCTGTAGATATCAATGGGTATATCCTGGCCACGAGCCATCATCATTACAACTGGTTGACCAATATTCTGCAAAGACAACTCCATAGAATTCGTGGAATTGTACCAATCTCAATGTATATGACGCACAGAGTGAACAACTGAGGGAGAAGTTCTTGGAAAAACAGTGTGATCCTAGTCTGGTGAATAAAGCATTTGAAACAAATAAGGCGACTTTACTCCAATATAACCATAAGGCCAATAAGGAACAGGATGTTAAGTGGGATCAGGAGCCTTTATTTATAACGCAGTATTCCTGATCAGCCTCTCAGTTGAATAAAATTCTTAATCGACATTGGCATGTACTCCTGAAGGATGATACACTACAAAGTATTCTATCCACTATACCTGAACTTGTTTATAGAAAAGCGCCAAATCTGTCTTCCAAGATCACTCAGAGTTATATACCAGTGAAGGTGGCCCCCCCCCCACAATTGGTTATCAGAGGTATCTTCCAAAGGGTTTTTTATTATTGTGGTACATGTGTCAATTGTAGAACTTTGAGTTATCATTTCAACAAACCTATTTGTTCCTTTCAGTCCAATCAGCCATTGGAACAGCTCACGGTAAAAGAACACCTCACTTGTAACAGTCAAAATGTTGTGTATTTACTAGAGTGTCCGTGTCACATTCAGTATGTGGGACGCACTACTAGGAAACTAAAAGTGCGCATTAGTTAACATATTAGGAACATCAAAAAAGGGAACACTTTACATAGTGTATGGCAACATTTTTCACAACATCGTGGAGGTGACCCTAAAGGACTCAAATTTATGGCTTTGACTCAGATAAAGTGAGACTGGAGGGGAAGTGATTTTAATAGGAAAATCAATAAGGAAGGAGGAAACAAAATGGATTTTCCAACTGAAGACTCTAGCCCCTAAAGCGATGAATATTGACTTCCAAATTAATACGATCATATGACGAAACAGTGAGGTTGTTGTGTACATTTAGTGTTCTTATTGCTACAATGGGTATAATATATTAACCCAATACAATAGTATATAGGGTTATTTATAATGATACTTTAGAATCATCTGTTATAGTATAATATCCGGTCATTTATTATGATACTTTATACTCATCTGTTAAAAGGTGTGTGCAATATGTTTTTAGGTTCTATATCCCTTAATTTAATTAGGGCATATATGGATACTTCAGGAGACTTTATTTTTATCAGATATTTATATGTATATTTTTATAAGTATTTGTATATGTATTTCATTTAGTTTATTTTTTTAATTATACTTTTGTATTTTGTCTTTTAACCTCATGAGCATATTTTTAATAGTAGCCATAAGTCTTTGCTAAATGGAGTGATTACTTGTGGCGATTATTATGTACATGCATTCATATTGATGGATCTCAGATTACTATTATATGGGATAGCTTGGCATTGATTTTGGAGTATGAAGGGGTTAATAAAATATCATGGGATCTGTACGGGAGGGACAGAGTGTCACTCACCGGACTGTGAGTGCCATTTCCCGTGTGTTCAGGAACCGTGGCCGTCCGCCTTCCTGAGGGTCTGCGCATGTGCAGCCCTTATCAAACCTTCAGTACCTGTTGCTTTTAATTGATTGGATGATCAGGCAACCCTCCCTATTTAAACCACCTGTGATCATTACCTGGTTGCCTGATCTTGGAGTCTCATTCCCCATGAGCCTCTGAAGGTGTTCCTGTGTTTCCTCGTGTATTCAGCTCCTGCTGATTCCTGTTTACTGCTATTGTGGTTTCCAGACCACTTCAACTCTCCTGTTTTCATCGTGCCTGCACTCAGCTGATTTCTATCTGCTACTACTACCGGACTCCAGTTCGTTTCAACTCTCCTGTGTTCATCGTGCCTGCACTCAGCTGATTCCTATCTGCTACTACGACCGGACTCCAGTTCGTCTCAACTCTCCTGTGTTCAGCGTGTCTGCTCACCGCTGCCTCCGTTACTACTACAGAGTTCCAGATCGTCTCAACTCTCCAGTGTTTATCGTGTCATCTCTCCGCTGCCTCCGTTACTACTACAGAGTTCCAGATCGTCTCAACTCTCCAGTGTTTATCGTGTCAGCTCTCCGCTGCCTCCACCACTACTACTGGATACCAGACAGCCTCAACTCTCCCATGTTCATCATGTTTCCAGTTTCACTTACTACTGCTTCCTGAGTATTGCTTCGTTGATTCTGGATTACCTGTCGTGTGCTGCACCAACCTGATTACCGCTTCCTCCCTCCAGTGGTCTCACCTCCTGCCGGCCTTCAGCCGTTCAGGTATCCCTGCACGTCTCTCTGACAGTCTGCTCTCCTGAACCGCGGTATGCATACTTTCCATTGACTTTGCTTTTGTATTGCATATCCATCTGGACTGAGTTGTGTTCTTCTCCGGAGCCTCCTATCCACTGAAGCTATTGTTACCATTAACTTTGTTTCCTACTGCCTGGATAGCCATTGTGACTTTGTATACTTCAAGCAGCACTTGTCAGTTATTGTTGTATTGTGGATATCATCGTGGGATCAAGTTCTGTGTGCCCCGTGTATACTCTGCTTTACATTCATCTCCTCGTGCCCCTTCTCACATATATATAGCAGTGGTACAACTTGCTGACGCAGACCACTGACTCCTGTTCCCTGTGACACCAGTTTCAAGTATCCTTTCACATAAGCAGTGGTACAACTTGCTATACGCAGACCACTGACTTCCCCGTTACCTACCTTCACCTGGATTCCATTCCTTCACTATAGACAGCGGTACAACTTGCTATACGCAGACCGCTGACACTCACTACCTCCTCGCTACTCCTGGACATTCCTCCTCACTATAGCAGTGGTACAACTTGCTATACGCAGACTACTGACTTTCCTCACGTTTACTTGTCCATCTGGTTCCTCGTGTATATACATCTACTCATTACCAGTTGCTGCTAGTCATAGACTTTCCTTAAGCATTCTCTCACCAATTGCTGAGTCTCCTGTTCCGTTGTCACCCTGCTACCAGAGAACCATAGTACCAGCTATATTACTCTGGTAAGTCCATCATCTGGTGATATCCTGGGCAAAGACTCCTAGTGCCTGTGACACAGAGGACTCCACCCTCTGCTTTTTCACCTATCACAGCTCGTCGTGTTAAACCAGTGGGTACACTGCAGTCACATATAAATGGATTGAACATACTTGTATACGCTTACTCTTGATAAAGTTCCGTTGAGGAATGAAACGCGTTGAGTGACATCGCTTTGACATTGTTTTCCATTACATATGCGATTGTGCTTGTCTCGCATTGGCGCTGCAATGCCCTGTTCTTATATGTGAGTACTACTTTGTTTGTTGCTCAATAAAGTTGATTTTCACTGACCACTCCCCTTGGTGTCTTTATTGGGGCATCACTTCCGGGTGGAGAAGAGTCATCTGCGGGATAACACTCTTAATACATAGGTGCTTGCATCGAGTGGAGGAGGATCGCGTCCTGTGTACGTGGTCCTTTATCCAGCATGTCATCGGGGAATATCGTATTTGAAGATTAGATTATCTACGCGGATAACAGGAGCATTGTCACAGCTACATTGCCTGTAAGTGCTCCTTTCTGTGTAATTTGGTTTTATCTGATACTGATCCTTATTTTACATCATTCCCTTCATGCTCATTCATTGATTAATTGTGGGAATATTGGTGGATCATCCTTTAAGGTGGATCAATATTCCAATTATATACAATTATGTATATGGACATATTGCAAATGCACATGGACGTTTTTGTTACTGTATGTTTTCTCTGTTGATTTGTTTTTGTTGTTTATTTGGATTTTAAATTTGTTCTGGAATTGAGCACTTTAAGCTGGCTTTGCCAGGTGCTGAAAAGGAGGGCCCTGAAGTACCCTGGTCAAGAGCCCCCCAGGGAAGAAGTGTCCCTCCCCATGGCTCCCGAGGAAAGGGTGGAGGAGGGGGAATCACTGCTTAGCTCCCTGGGACATGCAGCGCGCTGCTTAAGATCAGCAATAGACTGCGCCAAAGATTTTGCATAGGCTGGATGTTTGTGACCCTTCCTCGCAAGAACTGATACTCTCTAACTGGAGTGTTGAAAACTGCTCTAAGTTTCAGCACATTTATCAGTAGCTTTGACTAGAGTTCAAAGAGCCTGAAGGCAGCATAGAAGAGTGACGGCCCCACAGATGTTGCCAGGTTTGGCTCATGTATCAAATAATAGGTCTTCCAACTGAGGGGAAAAGGAGAGGAAAACAGTATATTTCTTCTTTCTCTTACCAGTGAATTGTCCTGAATATTTAGTACGCACTAAATGCTCTACTCCCTATTTCCTGTTGCAATCATCATCCAGACACAAGGATTAGTCTGATTCCTCCCAAGACTGCCTCCTCCCTGGGGAGAGTATCACTCCCCATAGCTACCGTGAGAGAGTTGGAGGAGGGGGAATAATTGCTCGACTACCTGAGACATGCAGCAACCTGCTTAGGCTCCACAATAGAGTGGGCTAAAGTTCTAGCCCAGGTTGCATCTGTAATCTCAGGGGGAGTCACCACAGGTGAGTGTGGTTACTGGTCCTCTGCCTTGCATTCTATGCATAGGGTATTCACCCCAGACTGGACACAGGGCAACTTGATATGGCACTTGGAACAGACAAACACTCTTGCTGATGTCTCCCCTCCAGGCTTAGTCTTGTATGTAGTTCTCTTACCAGACATGATGAATGGTGATGAAAGAAAACCTCAAATAAAACAGCAGTCAAAATCCCAGTCAAAATACCCATTCACCAAGAAAGAGGTTTTGGATAGGAAAAGCCCTTCCCTCAAGATACAACACCAAAGATGTTGCTAAATAGCTCTAAAATTTGAATTAGTACCAGGTTGACCACTCTAGAATGATTCAAAATGCTTTTTAGAAGATTTTAAAAAATGATTGCAGAATAGGAAGCCCACCAATATTACAGTACTTCATTGAGTTTAAAATTGTCCAGAAGTGAGACTTTTCAAGTATACTATCTATTTTGCTATTTTACAGGAATATATTTTGTGGATGTTCAAATGAAAGCCAGAAGCTTTTTCATCTTGCTCTTTGATGTGATTGATCTGAAAGCCTTGACTTTTGGACAGTTTGAATACTTAATATAATTTCCATTGCATTCCATGACCTCATCCATACTTATATGATGTTTAATATGTATCAACAAACCAATAACATACTTGTTATGGTAGTCATTTTAAGAAACCTAAGCAACTCGCATCAATTCAACTGTCTGAAAGTGTTTTGGAATTTATTCTGGAAAGTATAAAATGTTTCAGTATGGCAGTTTGCCACAGGGTAGAATCGCAAATGACAGTTACATCAATTCTGTCATTGGGTAATAGTTATGTTTCCATGACAGCCTTCTACCTGTGTTTCAACACACCGTCATGTCACCACTTTACTACTGATTTTTTTCATTTTTAATGATCCCTGTGAAATATTAAATTTTACATCTGACTCATGTGCTACAATGAGTGGACAGGATGTAGTAGAGGTTCCTATACTGAGAGACATAGAGGAAATGTATAACAGAATAAATAATTTAATTGGGAGCTATTACATGGGGCACAAATGATTTTAAGAGCCCAATTAAATACTTTTTGTGAAATGTCTCATAATATTTTGATATGTACATAGCATTAGTATTGCATGCCATATGTAAAATATACACACATGTATGCAAATGATAAATGTACAGAACAATTCTACAGTGAATATCTAACGCTGCCCCGGGATGGTCTATATATAAGTACTAATCCCTGAGTACTACTACTCAATAATGACTGGAGGAGATGAAGGCTCAAGGAAAAGCCCAATGAACCTTTACACAGCCAGGGCATTTTTGGGCAATGGTATATTATTTTTATTACAGATGGGTTACTTGGTAGAGAGCTGTTCATGCGGGTGAATGGCATAAGCTCCCAGTCAGAGCACCATGGTCCTCTGCCTTACAATTCAAGTGTGAGCGGTGGTGAACCTGGTCCTTTCATAATAGCTGTAACAGTTATTAAGGCTGCACACTCTAAGCTGCTCTGCTGCCAACATTTCCAGGTGTTATTAGTAGAATAAAAACAGAATTCAGCAAATCAACTTTGAGAGGTGCATACAATGACAATCAGTTAGTTTATAATATACACTGTGCACTAGAAATATATGAATCTCTGAGAAATCCGATGCAGACGTTTGTGATTCTGGTACATATGCCTGCCCAAGTGCTGGAAGGGGTGTGCAAACGCAGGACAATTACACTACCAGCGTGTTTATGCAAACGGGTCTCATGCAGACCTGCAGAAACACGCATATAGGCCTGTTAGGAGTTGTATACTTCGCATCTGCTAGAGGACAGGTGCAAGTATGCACTGATGATGATGACTTATTGTAAACCAGGCATGTATACTGTTAATGCAGCGGCAGACGCATCTTAAGATGCATATAGCTCTGCATATGGGTGTACATACATTTTGTGTCCTGTTAGTTATTTTATACTTCCATCCAACTCTGAATCAGCCTCAAAACCTCTAGTACTTTTTATTAAAAAAATGTTCCTATTTATTTGCTTTGCACATTTCAATGTTTATGCCACTTCATGGACCTCGGAACTGTTCCCGTAAAAGGCAATGGGCCACTTTTGTGGGTCCACCTGAAAAAGTTTATGGTGGAGAGCAGAATATATGTCTTCAAAGTTACGACGATTTTAGGATTACCCCTTCGTTAATTTATATTTAATGTCTTTCACCCAAAATGTGTCCCAGTTGAGCCTCACTTATGTCTTACAATAGTCATGAGAATATAAAGAACAAAACCTTATTTTTGTATGTGAATTCATTACATAATTCTCCCGTGCAGCTCCCACTTATGGAATTCCCTACCACGCTCAAAAAAGACTTTCTCACAGCCTTCAAATCTTGAGACGCTCTTTGAAAACCCATCTCTTTTTTAGAGGCGACCTTATCCCAGATAACACTATTCACACTAATGCACCCTCACAACTGTCCTAATTTCCACTCTGAGCCAAATTTCCTCCTCTTGTTTCAGCTGTGCCCTCCTCCACTTAGAATGTAAGCTCTCTAATAAGCAGGGTCTTTCATATCCTTTGTTTTCATGTCTGCATTTATTTTGTCTACCTTGTTTTGTCCCTGTTTTATTTATGTCCTGTTTTCCCTACTGTAGGGCACTGCGGAGCACTGTGGCACCTTACAAATCTATGATAATAAAAATAATAATAATAATAATAATAATAATAATAATAATAATAATAGTAATAATAATATTTGCATTTGTTTACCTAGTCCATACTCAACATGGTACTCATACATACACCTTGCTCATAAAAAGTGCATATTTTTGTAAAAACAGACCCAGATGGCCTGGCGATCCGTACTTTTCCTCTTTTGTAGTTCAACCTTCTTGTTTATTTGCTGGCTTATCAAATAGTAAAATATTGCTGTCATAATAACACTAACAACCGTAATGTTGTTTTGTTCATATATTTGCCAATTTTCCATTAGGCATAAACATCCAATTATAATAGTCTTTGTATCTAGACAGTACCTCAGGCATCATATGTCAATTATACACTGTGGATAATTGTCAATGCATATTTTACACATGAGATATCCTTAGTAATGTCTTTTTAAACAACAGCTGCCATGATACAGATGTAACTCAATGTAATGTATATTTGCTGCTCTTTGTCACTTTGTTATAATACCTAGCTGTGTGACAGTCTGAGTCTTGTATATAGATAATGTTATTTATATTATTAGACGCTAACAGGATTCTTCATAAACAATTAAAAACATATACGAAGAGTCAGTGCTTTATATAACACTCTCCTGTGCTATATATTATTTTTTAATGTGATGTATAAATTAGTTGATGAAACAAAACTATATAGGGCCCTGTTGAGGAGAGCTTACAGTAATGGTCTGTTTTCTATGAAGATAATTCTATAGTACAAAGCAGCAGTATCTAATAATTAAAAATAATTATATAGTCTCAATAAACATCTTTGTCTCCTAAATAAAATGGAACAAACTCTACAACAAAGTACTTGTACTTTTACATTAACTATGATGTCAGATCTACAATTAAGTCTCCATTAAGAAACAAATCTATTAAGTCTTCTTCTCATCTCAGCACATTGGGTTAGTTGCAAATAGATAACTGAATAAAAGCCATCTTCCTTCTCCTTCTGCACAGTACTTTGGTCACAGTTTATCTTCAATAAACATACGTAACATAAGTTAAACAGCATTCACTCGGTATGTCTCTTGCCCTACATGCGCTTTTGTCTCTGTCTCTTCCTAGGCATTCTGCAGATCTAGGCTCTCATGCTCTGGCCTGTCGCTCTCAAGCAAATTTCTTCTGCCAGCCTTTTTTTTTTTCAATCACAGGCTGTCACACTCTGTGAGCCAATGGGTGCCCCACTCTCTCTGAGGTGGCTCTGTCACTGACTTGCAAACAGATTGGCTTTGGAGGAGGTATTATATTTCTAAATTGGAAACTATGCATTGTTTCACGATGCTGGCATCTCCCAGGAAAGAACCATTTGGCTGGGGTAGCTATCAGAGACACACCACGTCTGGTGAAGCCATTATGTCATGAAAGAACTTGTCGTGAGGTACAAGCTGTAGTCAAAGGATTGCAGAAGGTAGAATAGTGATGGACAAAGTCAAAATCAAAGAATTGGAGAAGATAGAATAGAGGGGGGTTGAAGCCAAGGCTGAAGGATTAGAGAAGGTAGATTTGTGATGTACAGTCAAACAAAACAAGTCTTCTTCAAAGAACAATCAGAGAAATCCAAAACAAAAAATTTTGCTCCTGCAAAAGTTCGGTAGAGCTGAGGGACTTTATAAAGACTGCAAACAGGTGAGATAAATTGTTGTGATTCTTATAATCATCCATAATCTTATAATGGTTACCTAAGTGTTATTCATTCTGACTTTCATATGAGATTATATATTCATATTTATAGTATTATTATTTTATTTTAAGATT
This sequence comes from Mixophyes fleayi, assembly GCF_038048845.1. NCBI lineage: Eukaryota > Metazoa > Chordata > Amphibia > Anura > Limnodynastidae > Mixophyes > Mixophyes fleayi. The sequence continues at coordinate 296,217,556 of NC_134402.1, forward strand.
AACTTATTGATTTATTTTATATCTATCTATATAATTGTATGTATATATACATTTTCTATTTATTCATTCTTATCACATTCACAATAACTAACTATAAAACAATCAGTCAAATTTAATAGAGATGAGCGGTTCGGGTAACTTCAAATCCGATGTTGGGGATCTCAAAACAAGTCAAAACGTTGTTTCCGCCAATTTTTTTTTGCAAAACACATGTTATATACATATAGTCATCCCTCGTTTTCTTCAATTTCATTTTAGAAGAGACACTGTGTAGGGCGGAGGTTAGCTGTGGTGCTCTGCTGATAAAATAGTGTTAAGGGTGAACCAGGGACATAGGAAAGCAATAAAATCCAGTTATTATTGTAAAGCAGAAAAGTTAGTTACAATAGTTTGCTGATCAATTGCTTTTAATTTCAATCTTAAATACATTTTACACAGACTAGTGGCTACTAGTATATTCTTTGAGAAAAAAGTGCTATAGCTGTCAGACTATTAGCAGCAGAATCCAAAAAACAAGCAGATTTCTTTATTTTAGACTTGAAAGTTTTTCTACTGAAAGTAATCTTGTGTGGAGCAGTGACAAGTGAAATAATTTAGAAAAAAATGGGTATTTGCGTGTGAGATTATGCAGCATTTGCACCCCCCAATAATACATTATTATATTCTAATCCTTTCTATTTTTCAATACATTTATATTTTGGAAAGGTCATTCAGTGCAATCTATATTTAAAGAAGGCTGTTTGTTATGGTCAGCATGCAGTTAGACCTCCGAAAAAAGGCTATATATTCTAATCTCTTCTATTTTTCAATACTTTTATATTTTGGAAGGGTCATTCAGTGAAATCTATATTTTAAGGAGGTTGCTTGTCAGAATCAGCATGCAGCTAGACCCCTCCTAAAATGGCTATGTATTGTAATCTTTTCTACTTTCAATACTTTTTTATTTTGTAAGGGTCATTCAGCAAAATCTCTATTTAAAAAAGGGAGTTATTGTTAGAAGGTTTTTTCTGGTCATTTTCGACATTCAGTGGCCATATGTAGAACATTGCAGTGGCTGCAAAAAAAATGTCACCTGCCTCGCCACCAACTGAAGCACAATTACTCCAATCTCCATTCTAACGGTTCCTGCTCATAAGCTTTTACTATGTTGAGTTAAGTCCTGGGGCATCCGAGTACCTATGAGTGCGTCCAACTCTACGGGAAAAGCGGCTGTAATAGGTGAAGACCTCTCCTGCTATACTATATGGACAAAAGTAATCAGATGCTTGACCATTGCACCAACAGGGACTGTAATGACATTGTATTCAAATACATATACTTTAATATGGAATTGGTCCCCCTTTTGCAGCGATAAAAGTTTCCACTTTTCTTGGAAGGCTTTCCACAAGAAGTTGGAGTGTTTCTGTGGGAATTTGTGCCCATTCATTCTGTAGAACAATTATGAGGTCAGGCACTGATGTTGAACGAGAAGGCCTGTCTCGCAAACTCAGTTCAACCAGTTCATCCCAAAGGTGTCCCAAAGGTGTTCGATGGGATTCAGCTCTGTGCAGGCCAGTCAAGTTCTTCCACACCAAAGTCATCAAACCATGTCTGTCACGTGCCGAGTGATCGGGCAGCGCACCCGACACCGCCATCTTGAAATCGGGTCTGCGCATGCACAGACCCACCGGCTTCTTTAAAACTCCTTTTACTCTCTCATTTGTGGATCCTAATGATGCTTAGTTTAAAAGGCACTTCCTCCTTACTTAAGGTGCCTATTCTTTGAGTCATTCCCTGATGATAAGAAGTGGCTTCCCTGTGTGCCCTGTGGCATCTGTTACTCTATTGCCTAAAGAGCTGATGCTTCATCCGTGGTATCTGTTTGCCTAAAGAGCTGACGCTTCATCCGTGGTATCTGTTTGGCTAAAGAACTGACGCTTCATCCGTGGTATCTGTTTTGCCTAAAGAGCTGACGCTTCATCCGTGGTATCTGTTTGCCTAAAGAGCTGATGCTCCTCCTTCAGCTACTCCTACCTCTCTGTTGTCTAAAGAGCTGACGCTCCATCCGCTGTATCTATTTCTCCTGTGCCTGCAGAGCTGATGCTCTACTCGCAGCTACTACTACTACTCCGTTGTCTGAAGAGCTGACCCTCTACAGTTGTTCTAGGCTGATCATCTCCACTCCCTGTTGGTGTGGTAACCGGCTAGACTGCAGAGCTGACGCTACACCTCCTGTTCCCGAGTGGCTAGCTATCTATTAGGGCCGCTGACTACTCGCCTTCGGTTCTGTTTCCTTAAGCCTTCCCAAGGGATTCCGTTCAGTAATCCTGGTGGGGGCCGCGACCTGCTAGTCCGATGCAGCTAAGACCATACTGCTTTGCGGCGGTTCCTGGTGAACACCGTCTCCTCGTTAGACTCCGCGCCCTGCTAGGAGTAGTGCAAAACTGTACGAACCCTAGGATTCGCTTCTTCAGCTTGACTCCTCATGTGGAACTGTGACAATGTCTTTGTAGTCCTTGCTTTGTACACTGGATCACAGTCATGCTGGAATAGAAAAGGTCTTTCCCCAAACTGTTGCCACAAAGTTGGAAGCATAGCATTGTCCAAAATGACTTGGTATGCTGCAGCATTAAGATTGTCCTTCACTGGAGATAAGGGGCCTAGGCCAAACCCTGAAAAACAGCCCCATTATCCCTCCTCAATTAAACTTCACAATTGGCATAATGCAGTCAGGCAGGTGATGTTCTCCTGGCATCTACCAAACCCAGACTCGCCCATCTGACTGCCAAACAGAGAACGGTGATTAATCACTTCACAGAACATGTTTCCACTGCTCCACAGTCCAGTGTCAGTGTGCTTTACCCCACTCCATTCGATGCTTGGCATTGGTCTTGGTGATGTGAGGCTTGCATGCAGCTGCTCTGCCATGGAAACCCATTCCATTAAGCTCGCACTGCACAGTTTTTGTGCTTACATTAATGTCAGTGGAAGTTCGAAACTCTTCAGCTATGGAATCAACAGAGTGCTGGCGACTTTTACACACCATGCGCTTTAGCAGTCGTTGACCCTGCTCTGCGATTTTATTTGGTTTTACGCTTTGCAACGGAGTTGCTGTTGTTCGTAAACGCTTCCACTTTCTAGTAATATCACTTACAGTTGACTGTGGAATATCCAGTAGGGATGAAATTTCATGAACCGTCTTATTGCAAAGGTGGCATCCTATCACACGCTTGAAGTCACTGAGCTCTTCTGAACTCCCCATTTTGAATCACAAATGTTTGCAAATGGAGACTGCTTGTCTAGGTTCCTGATTTTATACACTTCTGACAGCGAGTTTAATTGAAACACCTCAATTCAATAATTAACAGGTGTGGCCAAATACTTTTGTCCATATAGTGTAGTTCTAAAAGCTTGTGACAGTTATTAGGAAACTGTAACATCATAAAGGATTATATCCTGGGACTGGTGGTGTATTGGCAATTTGACATTCCACTATTTGGTTTTGCTATAAGTTCTTAGCTGATTTGAATTTCTCTCCTTGCCACCATTTTTGTTTGAATAGAAACTGTGGCCTTTTGCCAAATAACCACATGGACATTGGTGTCCGTGTGGTTATTTATTTATTCAATTATAGTAGTAGTAAGTCTGAACATCCGGAGGCTTGGATGCAATGAAAGGGGGATATCAACAATATTCAGTTTACAATTTTTTTTAATTGAATCAGAGAAAGCAAATGCAATGACGGCAAAGTTAAAATATCCTTCATTAAGACAGTTCGCTGTAGACTTTGGCCAACATTGGTTTAAATTGGGACTGTTGTGAAGGGATCATTAGAAAATAGACTGGAAATGACTGAACATGAATGCTAATGGTATAAATAGTAATATAGGAGAAAAAAAAGCTCAAAATAACATTATTTTACCTATTTTTCCCAATTTTCAATTAAATCCAGATCCAAAACCAAAACCAAAACCTTTCACGATAGTTCGACATCGGTAGCAAAGCCAAAACACGACGTTGGGTTAGAACCGACAACGGTTTAGAAACCGAAACCCGAGGGTCAGCGCATATCTCTAGTAAACACACATAAATAGTCCGGATCAAAGGTAGATGCAAACTATGGTTCTTCTGTTGTCTAGCTGTTGTGGAAATATATGTTCATGCATGCCTGCTTATAGTTCCACAATAGCTGGAGAACAATAGTTTATTTAAGTATGGTTTAATTTGGTTTCCTAATCAAGGGCAGAACAACTGATTAAAACAAGTAGAGTGGCTGGGCAGCACCCTCCGCCTCTCGGCCGACAGGCACATGTACATAGTGTGCAGTCATATCTGCAAGCACAGCCTGGGAGGCTATGGTTGCATGGGTCAATAGAAAGCTGCTCTGCTATTGGAACATGCAGTCACCTCACTAGAAGCCTCACTAAAATAATAAGTAGCAATAGATAGATTATACCTCTCTGAAAAAGTGAATGGACTTCTGAAAAATATAACTTACATGCAGGGGAGAGGGCTGGCAAATTTTAGTCCGGGGGGCAAGACTTGACTTTTAAAGGAAATAAAAATGCAATTGGCCCAGTGATCCAGCCCAAGGTAGTTTACTATGGCACTGGCGAGGATGGCATATGTTCCCTGCCCCTGTTTATATGGGAGATGTGTAAATCAATGCCCTACCCACTGGGATTTTAAAACATAGGCTTGTACTGACACAGAAATGACTTTCAGCTAATTCCATTTACATATAAGACAATGCCCCACCCAGTGGATATTTATAGTGTAGCAAGGGCTTGTTTGGTTACAGAACATCCATCTACAGACAGGTAAATTATATTCCTCAGAAGTAATTTCCTTTTTTAAAGAGTCTTATTTGCATATTCTTCTCAGAGAGCATAGCCTGAATATACCCTTAACCCTAATGAGGCTTTTTTGTAATGTTACACATGCTGATCAGAACAACCTGCCCTGCACTGATGAGGCAAAGTAGGCTGAAACATAACCTGTGTCATACCCTAAAACCCATTGGATGGGGTATTGATGAATTAAAACATAAGGGGGAAGGCAAATAGCTGTCAAGGTTCCCCCTGATGCTGATGAAAGCAGCTTGATCAGGCCTTTGGGCATCAGCAGACAAGTTTAGATATTAGGCCCATGGGCACAAGAAACTCGGTCCTCAGGCCCATGGGCACAAGTAACTTGGGCATATGTCCACTGACACCAGATTTATTCGGGTGCAAGGCCCATTGCCACCCTACTAAAATTCAGGCCTTAGGCTTGTAGCATCAGATTACCATTAGACCTGTGGCCTCAGATAGTAAGGCTTGTGGCATCAGTAGTCCGGCACTAGACCTGTGGTATATTAAGAGTTTCTTCCCCTTCACTGTGTCCTTGTTCCTCAGGCCCATGCCTTTTATCCACTGGACCACCAGGGACTACCACTAGACACCAGGGACCACACACTGGAGATAGTTTTTCCTCCAAAATCACTGTTTACTGTGAAAACTAGCTCAGTGATTTTCCTGCCTCTTTTAGTGTACACCAATGATATTTGTGCACAGTGCTGCCTAGGGCCATTTCTGTAATTCTCTGCTATGTCCTCATTCACGTAGGACCCATTAGTCAGGCCCCCATTAAAGGTAGGCTTTTGGTCTGACCTCATTCAAGTAAAGCCCACTGGTCAGGCCTCCTTTTGGTGTTATTATTGCATTATTTCCCTTCTATGGCTTTATTATATAGTGGGTGTCACTGTTAGTCCTCAGTTAGGGTAATACATTACACCTAGTGCTAGGGGTTTAACTGACCATGAAAGTGCTTGCAAGTAGGTCGCTGGAAAAGATAGTGCTGTTCTGCAGGTGGATTGGCTGAGACTAGTTAGGTCCCTCTTACACTGGGCAAACCATGTTGAAATGGGTGCAAATGCGAGGGAAAATGTGCCTGCTTTTGCTTGTAGCACACAAATAGCAGGCAGCTTTTTAACACTACAATTTATACCACAATTTAGAGTTCAGTCAGCATACGCCCTCTCTCATCTCTCAATCTATTTGGATATTTTAAATTTGACCCCCCTGCAACACAACATGGTTTTCCCAAGGTGCAAAACTTCACCTTCAAGCCGAATTTGCTCCTAACTCTGAATAAGGCCATATATGTTTCAAATGGAAATCTGTATATTGTTTAGTGGAATAGGTAATACACTACTAATGCTGCAGCTTTTACTAATCAGAAATCTGATCCTCTGGTCGTCCTCTGACAATATATCTGTATGCTCCACTGATATAGGTTGAACAGAGCTGTTATAAACCTTCTAGTAGCATTCTCAAAACTTTACTGAAGTCAATTAAAATGACTGTGGCTTCATATTAATGTACTTTTGTTATCCACATGTCATCCTATACTAGAATGTTCAATCCAATGCTTTCTGGTATTATTTTGTCATTTTCAATTAGGGTATGACACTTATCAATCAATAGGCTACACATCTGTTCCTTTCATTTTGCATATATAGCATTTTGACATTGTGTTTCAAATTATTTAAACATGTAAAATTATACATTATTATTATGATTATTATTATTATCATTTATTTGTTAGGCGCCACAAGGTTTCCGCAGCGCTGTACACGGTACAAACAGTAGACTATACAAGGTAAAACAGTACAGAACAATAAACACAAAGTACCAGTACTTCAGAAACTCCAGGCAGGCAAATACAGTGGAGACGGAGCAGAAGAACAGGTATGGAGACAGGAGGGAAGAGGGACCCTGCTCATACGAGCTTACATCCTAAGGGAGGGTAAACAAAATCAGGCACAGACGGGAGCCAGTGAAGCAAAGGGGAGAGAAAAAAGGGGCCAGGGGAGAAACAGAAGAGGTGAGAGGTTAAGTGGATGGTTGGTAGGCCTTAAGGAACAGGTGAGTTTTAAGTGCCCGCTTGAAGGAGCACAGATTGGGTGAGAGACGGATGGAGCGAGGGAGGTCGTTCCAGTGAAGGGGGGCAGCGCGGGAGAAGTCTTGGATTCTAGAGTGCGAAGAGATGATCAGAGTGGAAGAGAGGCGGCAATCATTGGCCGAGCGCAGGGAGCGGGCGGGAGTGTGAATGGAGAGGAGGTTAGAGATATAAGGGGCAGTAGACTGGGAGAGAGCCTTGTAAGTGGTGGTGAGGAGTTTGAAAAGGATTCTGTAGGGGAAGTAGAGCCAGTGTAAGGCAAGACAGAGAGGGGAGGCAGAGGAGGAGCGGCGTGAGAGGAAGATGAGTCTCGCAGCCGCATTGAGTATAGAGCGGAGGGGGGCGAGGTGGGAGAAGGGGAGGCCAGTAAGGAGGAGGTTGCAGTAGTCGAGGCGGGGGATGATGAGAGCATGGATGATAGTTTTGTTGGCATCTTGAGAGAGGAAGGGACGGATGCGGGCAATGTTACGGAGTTGGAAGCGACAGGCTTGGGCAAGGGATTGAATGTGGGGCAAAAGAGAGATATGAGTCAAGAGTGACTCCTAGGCAGCGGAGTTGGGTGACAGAGGAGATCGTGGAGTTGTTAACAACGATAGAGAGGTCATGGTGGGAAGGGAGTCTGGGTGGGGGAAAGACAATGAGTTCGGTTTTGGAGATGTTAATTTTAAGAAAGCGTGAGGACATCCAGGAGGAGATGGCTGAGAGGCAGTCAGTTACACGAAGGAGGGAGGAGAAAACATCAGAAGATATGTAGAGTTGAATATCATCAGCATATAGGTGATACTGAAGACCGAACGAGAAGATGAGAGCCCCAAGGGAGGAAGTATAGAGCGAAAAAAGTAAAGGGCCAAGAACAGAGTCCTGAGGGACTCCAACAGGGAGAGGGGAGGGGGTGGAGGAAGAACCAGACGTGGATACAGAGAAGGAGCAGTTAGCAAGGTATGAGGTGAACCAGGCATGGACAGAGCCAGAGAGGCTGAGAGAGAGAAGAGTTTGCAGCAGGAGGGGGTGTGTCATGGTCGTCTGAATTTCTTGATCCGATTCGGGACCCTTGGGCCTAGCTGGAGCAGGACTGAAACAGAAACTAGCAGCCTGGATAATCTTCCTGCTCATGTTCTTGCTGAATGTAAAATATAGCAGGGGAATGAGCAGTCTGGAAATGCTGACAGGAGCACTGCACTTTAGTTATACAGACAGGAGCACTGCACTTTAGTTATGCAGACAGGAACACTGCACTTTAGTTATGCAGACAGGAACACTGCACTTTAGTTATGCAGACAGGAACACTGTACTTTAGTTATGCAGACAGGAACACTGGAACCAGGAGCCAAGAACTATCCTCTGGAGGGAAGTGTGTTGTTCTGGCAATGAACAGATCACAGTAGCAGGTTTAAATAGGATGTCCCAAACAACTATTGGCTGATCAGTTCATGTGATCACAGCTTCTGAATCTGGTTGGTTTGGAATGATCACCTGACTGCATCCAAGATGGCCGCGCCCATACAGCAGAACAAACAGTATGTGTTTGTTTACAAACAGAGGTGTGGAGAACGGGACTGCTGCAGATGACCAGAAGGGACCCAGGTAGCCATGATATGACAGCGGCGGATGAGGTAAGTGCGGCTAAGATCCCGATTTGTGACAGTACCCCCTCCCTTACGAGTGGCCACTGGACACTTAGATTGGGGCTTAGTTGGAAACTTGCGGTGAAATTATTTGATGAGAGATGGAGCGTGAACATCAGAAGCTTTGATCCAGGCCCTCTCTTCTGGACCATAGCCTTTCCAGTCGACTAGATATTGTAAGGTCTTATGTCGAAACCGAGAGTCCAAGATCTCTTTAATTTCATATTCGTCACCATGTTCAGTCTGCACTTCAGGAGAAACCAGTTTGGGTGTATAAAACCGATTTAGCACCAGTGGTTTTAAGAGAGAGATATGAAAGATGTTGGGTACCTTGAGGTAAGATGGTAGATGTAATTTGTAGGACACTGGATTGATGACTCGGGAGATGTTAAATGGTCCAATAAAGCGAGGAGCAAATTTCATAGATGGAACTCTGAGGCGTAGATTGCGAGTAGACAGCCAGACTCTGTCTCCAGGTTTCAAGCTTGGAATGGCTCGTCTCTTTTTGTCGGCCTGAATTTTGTAGCGTTGGGACGCTTTAAGTAGAGATTCCCGTACCTGGCGCCAGTGGCCTGAAAAATTCTTTAGGAAAACGTCAGAGGCAGGTACTGAGGCTGTAGGAAGTGGAATAAACAAGGGTACCCTGGGGTATAGGCAATAGACCGTATGAAATGGAGTGGAAGCAGAGGATTCGTGATAATGATTATTATGAGCAAATTCTGCCCAAGGAAGCAGATCTACCCAGTCGTCTTGAGAAGAAGATATGTACAAATGGAGAAATGTTTCTAGGTCTTGATTAACTCTTTCCGTTTGCCCGTTGGATTGGGGATGATAAGCCGAAGAGAAGTTTAGTTTGATCTGTAGTGCTTGGCACAAGGATCTCCAGAATTTTGCCACAAACTGAACTCCTCTATCTGAGATGATTTCTTCAGGACACCCATGCAAACGGAAGATCTCCTTTATAAATTGCTGAGCCAGGAAAGGTGCTGATGGGAGTCCATGGAGAGGAACAAAATGCGCCATTTTAGAGAATCGGTCAACGATGACCCAGATGGTATTGAAATTATTAGAATTGGGCAAATCGAAAACAAAGTCCATAGAAATATGGGTCCAGAGTTTGGTGGGAATAGGCAGAGGCAAAGTTGACCAGCTGAAGATTGTCTTGAACTTTTATGTTGGGCACAGCTGCCACATGCGGAAACAAATTGCTGAACATCCTGATGAAGCCTAGGCCACCAGTAGCTTCTCGATATGAAAGATTGAGTTTTGCGAATGCCAGCATGACCGGCAAATCTGGAACAATGTGCCTATTGGAGCAATTTTTTACGCAGATTCTCAGGAACAAAAGTTTTCCCCTAGGGAGGTGTATTGTCGGGTCTACTGACTGCGATGCTGAGTGGGCTGATAATGGGCCGTGGATCCACAGTAATGGAATCTTCCTCTTTTACCATAGAACGTGACAGAGCATCGGCCTTGCGATTTTTTGAACCCGGGACGGAAGGTGACATGGATATCAAATCGAGAAAAGAATCGTGCCCATCGGGCCTGAGGTGGATTCATGCGCAGTTTTAAGGTAGAGCAGATTCTTGTGATCCGTGTATATTGTGACAGGATAACGAGCTCCCTCAAGTAAATGCCTCCACTCTTCAAGCGCCAATTTGATGGCAAGCAGCTCTTTGTCCCCTATGGCATAATTTCGTTCAGCTGGTAAAAAATTTCGGGAAAAGAACCCGCAGGGATGCCATTGCTCATCAGCTGGTTTTTGTTAGAGAGCTGCCCCTACTCCGACAGATGAGGCATCAACTTCCAAGTAGAATGGACAGGTTAAATCTGGTTGCCTGAGTATGGGAGCAGAAATAAATGCTTGTTTGAGAAGTTGAAAAGCAGATTGGGCTTCTTCAGACCACTTGGCAGGATTAGCTCCTTTCCTGGTGAGGGCAGTGAGTGGTGCTACTACAGTAGAGTAGCCACGAATAAATTTTCGTTAGTAGTTAGCAAATCCCAGAAATCGCTGTACTGCCTTTAGTGTAGATGGTTGAGGCCAGTTAAGAATAGCTTACACCTTCTCTGGGTCCATACGGAGACCAGTGCCGAGATGATATACCCCAAGAATGGAATGGATTCAACTTCGAAGGTGCATTTTTCCAGCTTGCAATACAGTTTATTCCTTCTGAGACGGCTGAGAACCTCTTTAACATGTCTGCGATATCAGAGGAGAAAACGAGGATGTCGTCCAAATATACCACAATAGTATGATACAGTAAGTCCCGAAAGATTTAGTTTATGAAATTCTGAAAAACTGCTGGGGCATTGCTCAGACCGAATGGCATGACAAGATATTCGTAGTGCCCATCCCTGGTGTTAAAGGTGGTTTTCCATTCGTCGCCACGCTTGATACGGATCAAATTGTAGGCCCCGCGGAGATCCAACTTCGTAAATATTTGGGTACCTTTGACTCTGTCAAATAACTCTGTGATGAGGGGCAGAGGATACCGGTTCTTGATGGTAATGTCGTTGAGACCTCGGTAATCGATGCAGGGACGTAATCCACCATCCTTTTTCTTTACAAAAAAGAACCCGGCTCCTGCCGGTGAAGAGGATGGGCGAATAAAGCCCCTTTCCAAGTTCTCTTTTACATATTCAGACATAGATTTTGTCTCAGGGATAGAAAGAGGGTAGACTCTGGCACATGGTGGGGTTTTACCCGGAACAAGATCAATGGGACAGTCCCAATCCTGATGAGGTGGAAGAGTTTCAGAGGCCTGCTTACTGAAAACGTCTGTGAACTCTTGGTAGGCAGAAGGAACTGGCAAAACTTCCTTATCAGAGGTGGAGCAATGTGGAAGAACACGTTGTAAACAGAACCCGAAACAAGTTGGAGCCCACGCCAGGATTTGTGGAGTCGACCAGTCAATATGGGGGATATGCGTTTGAAGCCATGGAAACCCGAGAACCACAGGGCTAGAGGCTTCTGGGATGACCAAAAAGGTAAGAGACTCGGAATGCAGAACTCCTATTTGGAGCGTCACTGGAGAAGTCTGATGCGTAATGGTACCCCCTGGAATACGGCTACCGTCAACCGCAGAGAGAAAGATGGTCACTGGAATTTTCTCTAGTGGAATGGCTAGTTTAGCAGCTAATTTGGCAGACCTGAAATTCCCAGCTGCTCCAGAATCCAGCAGGGCTGAAATGCATTGGGAGCCTTGAGCGTGTTTCAGAGTGACTGGGATAATACAGTCCTTGCCTTGTGGGGAGCGAAGGACCACTCCTAGGCTCACCTCTTCATCGTCAGCTGGGAGGGTGTGTTTACCCGGCTTACGAGGACAATGATGTAACAGATGTCCGGAACTGGCACAGTATAAGCAAAGTTTCTCTCTAACTCGCCGTTCTCGCTCGGGGGGTGAAAGACGTGCTTTGCCTAATTGCATGGGTCCTTCAGGGAAATGAGACGGTACACGGACCCGTTGCATAGGGTGGAACTTGGGGTGTTTCAGCTTCCTCTTTTCTAGAGCTCTCTCTCTGAACCGAAGATCAACCCGATTGCAGGTGGTAATCAATTGGTCTAGCGTTGTAGGTAAGTCCCGAGACGCTAATACATCCTAATGTGGTCAGACAGGCCCTGCCAGAAGACCGCAACAAGAGCATCATTATTCCAAGATAGTTCAGAGGATAGTGTTTGAAATTGAACGGCATATTGGCCCACAGACTGCTGCCCTTGCCGAAGCCGCAGAATATATAAAGCGGCTGACGTTGTTCTTCCAGGCTCGTCGAATATTCTGTGGAAGGTAGACAGGAAGCTATCAATATCAAATAAAATTGGGTCAGATTTTTCCCAGAGCGGTGATGCCCATGCCAGAGCTTGCCCTGATAGTAGCGAAACAATATAAGCAGTTTTGGTACGTGCAGTAGGGAAATTCCCGGGTTGTAATTCAAAGTGTATACTACACTGGTTGAGAAACCCGCGGCAATTCTTCGGATCGCCATTGTATTTAGCTGGCGTGGGAAGATGGAGTCCGGATGAAGTAGGTAGTGAAGCAGGTATTACTGGCTCAGGCGGAGTATGGGATGTTGACTGCGGAATAACTGCAAGGTATCCATACAAGTAGAAACATCCTGCAGCTATCTCAAAATTTGCCCCTGGTTAGTTTCTTGTCTCTCAATGTGTTCAGCTAATATTTGGACAGAGTCCTCCCTCGGGGTATGTTCCCCTAGCGGATCCATTTGGCCAGAACAAACTGTCACGGTCGTCTGAATTTCTTGATTCGATTTGGGACCCTTGGGCCTAGCTGGAGCAGGACTGAAACAGAAACTAGCAGCCTGGATAATCTTCCTGCTCATGTTCTTGCTGAATGTAAAATATAGCAGGGGAATGAGCAGTCTGGAAATGCTGACAGGAGCACTGCACTTTAGGTATGCAGACAGGAGCACTGCACTTCAGTTATGCAGACAGGAACACTGCACTTTAGTTATGCAGACAGGAACACTGCACTTTAGTTATGCAGACAGGAACACTGCACTTTAGTTATGCAGACAGGAACACTGCACTTTAGTTATGCAGACAGGAACACTGGAACCAGGAGCCAAGAACTATCCTCTGAAGAGAAGTGTGTTGTTCTGGCAATGAACAGATCACAGCAGCAGGTTTAAATAGGATGTCCCAAACAACTTTTGGCTGATCAGTTCATGTGATCACAGCTTCTGAATCTGGTTGGTTTGGAATGATCACCTGACTGCATCCAAGATGGCCACACCCATGCAGCAGAACAAACAGTATGTGTTTGTTTACAAATGGAGGTGTGGAGAACGGGACTGCTGCAGATGACCAGAAGGGACCCAGGTAGCCGTGATATGACAGCAGCGGATGAGGTAAGTGCGGGTAAGATCCCGATTTGTGACAGGGTGGTCCACGGTCGAAGGCCGCGGAGGGGTCGAGGAGGATGAGTATGGAGTAGTGACCCTTGGATTTGGCTGATAGGAGATCATTAGTAACTTTAGCCAGGGCTGTATCGGTGGAGTGGAGGGGGCGGTAGCCGGATTGGAGAGGGTCAAGGAGGGAGTTGTCAGAGAGGTGTCTGGTGAGGCGGCTGCAGACAATCCGCTCAAGTAATTTGGAGGCATATGGGAGAAGAGAGATAGGGCGGTAGTTAGAAAGAGAGGTGGGGTCAAGATTGGGTTTCTTGAGGATAGGGGAGATAAGAGCGTGTTTGAATGAGGATGGGACAACGCCAGAGGAGAGTGATAGGTTGAAGAGGTGTGTGAGGTAAGAGCAGGCAGTATTTTTACTGTTCTGCACAAGGTCTGCACATTACTTATTATTAATGAACCTGAAACTTTCGTCATTATTCATAGTGTCAATAGCAGTTTCATTCATTCTGTATAACTCTTTTCTTGGATTACCTCTTGATTGTGCTACTAAGGCGATATCCAGTGAAAAGTGAAAAGAATCTATTAGACTACGTAATAAAACACATTAAATGTTATCAACATTTTGCCCAGATTTGTGTGCAAAGTGAGTTTTTCTACAAAACAAGTCTACAGTTAGATTGTCTGTAAGTGAAATATTCTTATATTGAACAAAGGATCTTGTAATTGTTTAGAACATGCATTTAAAACATTGTGTACTTGCTCATTTATGTTGGAGGTATAATCTACAGTGAAAATGCAAATCCCTCTGTGTAGTAATCCATTCTATGGAGGTTCCCTTTGTCCACTACTAGAAACAGATTGCATGTGTTGTGTTGACCTTTGTTTTGTCCTCTACCCTTTGGGGTTTCTGGTCTGACTCCTGGCAACATATAAAATTTTGAGCTAGTATCCAGAAAAGACACCAACAATGTACCTGGAGGAAAAATTAAGTAGTACGCAAGGGACAAATGTGATAATACACATGAATTATGTATCTTTTTGTGTCACAACTTCAAATGTGAAATGATAATGCACATATGTTGCTAAGATAGGCCTGTCAGCTTACCCAACAGAGAAGTGCACTGTGTATATGCAGACCCATAAAAATATGTGTATATGCCACATGTATTTTATGCCAGAATACTACAGCAGCAGGATTTTTTTCTAAATACTTTTCATTCTTCTGCCAAATGGTGTATTGAAGGGCCATTTTTCTTTATAATCCTGTGCAGGAGCAGGATAACCGCAGCATTTGCAACTCAAAACCGAATAGTGTGTGTTATTCATTTATTGTCAGGTTGGTGGGTAGTTTTAAATATGTGCTGGTAAATTTTTAGTTGAGTTTGGGAGGTTTTGGAATTTTGGTTGTGGAGGTATTCAGTATGTTTATAGGGTGGGCAATTACCTCATCAGGAAGAGGTATAAATCTGGATATTCTCATAGATTGTAAGCTTGTGAGCAAGGCCTTCTTGCATCTCTGTCTGTATTGCCCAGTATTGTTTTATTGCTGTGTTTGTTCTCAATTATAAAGCTTTATGGAATTTGCTAGCGCTATATAAATAAATGATGATGATGATGATGATATTCATTATAGATAGGAAACCTGGTTCCACAATACTAGAGAAGCCAGAATGAAACCCGCATGGCAAATGTGTCTGATGTCTATTCTTGAGTGTTAGATGTGTCATATTCAGTTGCCAAATGTTTTAAATAGACACTAGGTACCTGTAAATCATTAAGGATTTCAAAATGAAAGGGGCATATCCAGGACAGTAAACAATAGGTTTCGAACAGTAATGAAGACAAATAGCTTCTCTCTATGTTTTATAAAAGTGAACAATCAAATGCATTGTTCACAGAGATTTCTCCTCTGCTCTACCTGAATTTCACAATATGAAGCTCCATTGAATCATGAAAACTTGGAAAAAACTGAAAACTAAGGGGCATATTCAATTAGGGTTCCGGTCCTAAAGTGCTCGTTATTGCCGGTATTATGGTACCACAATAACGCAGATTTTCGTTCACAACCCTATGGGCTGCGAACGAAAATCCACGTTATTGCGGTAACGTGGATTTCGTTTTGCGGCTGTTTCGGCGTGATCCCGCGGACTGGAAAGCTAATTGAATATGCCCCTAAATGTTTCTCTAAGTAAATTATTCATTTCCATAATTCCTGCATAATGTATGCATATTGTAACAAACAGATGTGTCCACAAAATATTTAAAATCAGTAAATTGTGTTATGCTAAACATCGTTGAAAGATCTCATGAAAGTTTATTATGTCTTTTAGGGTATTTGATGGCTAATATGAAGACTCTTTGAATACTTTTGCTATAGAAAAATATGTTCTGTCAAATGTCAGCATTTCACACTAAAATTAAAAAGACAGCTATGCTCCCACCTCAAACAGACCCATCTGCAACACATTAGAAATAAAATATGACCTTAACATTTTATTTGACTAATCCGAGCCTGATGTGGTCATGTTACAGGCCAGAATAGCAGGCTTTCTGGCATTCACAGAGTCTTACTGAGTCCACATATTGAAATGGTATTTGAATACTTTTACATTCTATGTGAACTTTAAACCCAGCATCCTGAGAGTAGCCAAGACATATCTCAGAACGCTAAAGGATCTGGATTTCGGCTCTGCATATTAAATCTTTCTTAACATTCTTGAGTCATTTCACAAAAGTCTTACAAATGAGTTACTTGCAAGTTTGTTTTTTTATGAAATGAAACAGCAGCTGTTCAGCAAAATGCTGTATGGAGACACGTTATGATGTCATTTCTAAGGTGACATATGAGAGGGACCATTTTGTAGCAGCTAGAGGTTGAAATTGTGGTGTAAGATTTCATTTAAATCTGAACCGCATTCTTAAACTATATTTAAATAAGAATAAGAGCTCATAAGACGTCTCTAGAGAAAGACCGTAATTTTTTTCTTGGCCAAAGGAGACACATGAGCTGAGCCCTGGAAGAGAACTATCCCCAAAACACAAATTGATAAACGAGCAATATGATATTTTATTGACGTTTTGTATTTATTTAATTATAAAAATGTTCAATATTTGCCCATATTTAGTGTTTTGTACTGATATGTTTATTTTCTTTAGTATGCTGCTATCTTTGACTATCAAAAAAAGAAATTATATATATATATATATATATATATATATACACAAGTTAACCCGTGCATGATACTCATGCATTCTAGTTAAATCAAGCTACTTAAGGTCTTAAAAAGGTTCTTGTCATGCATTTGGACCTAGCCCAGGCCTCCTCAGGGGAAGAGCGTTAGTTCCTGACGCAAGCGGCCTTTTTAATGTGTGTTCATGAGGTAAAATTACCTCACGAAAATGAGTTTGACCCCTCAACTCGTAAATTTAGCCTTTACTACCCCTCCCACGGGGGGAAGGGGGGATGATGGAAGTTAACTGACTTGACTATTCTAATTTTTTTGTCAAATAATGTCAGTATACCAAATTTCAGGTCAATTGGATGAACCCTTTCTGAGAAAATAGTTTTTTCCACACACACACACACACACACACACACACTAACGCACGCCTCTACACATGTGTGTTCATGAGGTAAAATTACATCACGAAAATGAGTTTGAGCCCTACCAAATTTCAGCCCTTTTTGAATTTTTTTCCCCACACACACTAAGAATTTAGTAGGTAAGTGTATAACTCTGGCCAGCAGGTGGCGCTGCAACTTGTTTTCTTTTTCCCACACACACACAGACGCCACTAAGCATTTATATATTAGATATATATTTATATTTATATTTATATTTATTTCATGGTCGACTGTAAGTGATATTATTAGAAAGTGGAAGCATTTAGGAACAACAGCAACTCAGCCATGATGCGGAAGACCACGTAAAATCACAGAGAGGGGTCAACAACTGCTAAGGAGCAGGGTGCATAAAAGTCTGCTGATTCCATAGCTGAAGAGTTCCAAACTTCCACTGACATTAATGTAGGTACAAAAACTGTGCGGAGGGAGCTTAATGAAGTTATTCTTCAAACACGCATCCATCTCATCCAAGATATTATTTTACACACGTTATATTGATGACCTCTTTTTGATGTGGAAAGACAGTGGAGAATCCTTCATGGCTTTGATGGACACTATCAACTCCACAGATGACAATATTAAATTTAGATTTGAGTGCCTCAGAAATTCACTATTAAGATGTTCTGGCAACGAACGTGATACTAACTTAAGTACCAGCATCTATCATAAGCATACGGACAGAAACATGCTGCTACAGACAAACAGTCTCCCTCCTGCCCCTCTTAAAAGAGGATTGCTCTATTTCCAGCTTCTTAGAGTACACCACATAACAAGTGTCCTCAATGAAACAAGGAAAGAAATGGAACGCATGATTGATAAGTTTGCACAATGTGGTTATCTCTTAAGACAGCTTAACGCTATCAAGGACAGAGTCTTGCCAATTCTTAGATCAGAACCTTACAACATAAACCTAAAGAATGGATAGAAAACAAATTGCCCTGTGTACAACAACTTTATATGAGGTGCAAATAGGTTAAACTAGCCACAAGAAGTTTTGACCCATTATTTACTCTAACGAGTTAAAATCTTTGCAAGACTTTACAATTATGCCCTATTACCACAGGGGTTGACATATTAAAAATCTGGTGATAAGGAATGACATCACTGAGATCTTATTACATACTGGAGAAAGGGCATCAACAAGAAGGGTTGCTATCCAAATTATATAACCTGTAGATATTTAAAACCAGTTCGTCCTTTTAACCATTCTCACAATGGCAAGAAATACAATATTAAGTTCTATCTGTCATGTACAAGTACATATGTTATTTACTTGATCAGATGTCCATGTGTATTGTGCTATGTCGGTGTCACGACCTGCATCCTGCAGCTCCTGTCTGCAGGTATTTTGTTGGACCTTTGTATGTATTTGTATCCTGCCTGTAGTACCACTGTCCACCAAAGGGGCCATTGTGGTACTTAGACTGCTCTTACCTGCCTCATTATTGCTGGAAGCTTAAACACCTGCTTCTGGTCTATATAAGCCTGACTGCCCCAAGCAACCTGGGCCAGATCATCTGTTGCATTCACCTGTGTTGCTGTTCCTGTTCCCTGGCTCTTGTTCTCTGAGTTTCCAGCACGTCTATCCGCAGATCATCTCAGCCACTGTCTACTCCAGTATCCTGTGGTAACGCTCTGCAGATTATTGATACCTGTTGTCTGCAATCTCCAGCACATCTATCCGCAGATAATCTCAGCCACTGTGTCTACTCCAGTATCCTCTGGTAACGCTTTGCATGTTATTGCTACCTGTTCTCTGAAGTTCCCAGCACATCTATCCGCAGATCATCTCAGCCACTGTGTCTACTCCACTATCCTGTATTGTATACAGCACCGCCGCGGACGCTTCTTTGGCAGCGCCGCGGCTGCTTATAGGACAGCGCTGCCGAAACGCAGCAGCTCTCTCTCCTGTTTTTTTTTTTTTGGTCAGGGGGGGGGGAAACAATCCTGCGTGCGCCCCTGTATTGCTACCTGTTCTCTGAAGTTCCCAGCACATCCATCCGCAGATCCTCACAGCCACTGTGAGTACTCCACTATCCTGTGGTAACGCTCTGCAGATTATTGCTACCTGTTTGAAGTTCCCAGCACATCTATCCGCAGACCATCACAGTCTCTGTGTCTACTCCACTATCCCGTGGTAACGCTCTGCATATTATTGCTACCTGTTCTCTGAATCTTCAGTGCCTTGCTCCGCAGACAGTCGCACCTTGTGTGCCATCTCCACTACTCTGTGGTAAAGTCCTGCGGACCACCGCATTCTGCATCTGTTATCCACTGTGTTCTTTGAAATTAGAGATGAGCGCACTCGGATTTCTAAAATCCGAGCCCACCCGAACGTTGCCGTTCCGAGCCGGATCCGAGACAGATCCGGGTATTCCCGCCAATTGCAAAACTGAAACCGAGGCTCTGAGTCATAATCCCACTGTCGGATCTCGCGATACTCGGATCCTATAAATTCCCCGCTAGTCGCCGCCATCTTCACTCGGGCATTGATAAGGGTAGAGGGAGGGTGTGTTAGGTGGTCCTCTGTACCTACTATATCTCGTGCTGTTCAGTTCTGTGCTGTGCTCTGTGTTCTGCTCAGTCCAGTGGTGCTGTGTCCTGTGCTCTGTCCTTCTGAGTTCAGTGGTGCTGCTGGGTCCTGTGCTGTGTCCTGTTCAGTCCAGTGGTGCTGTGTCCTGTGCTCTGTCCTTCTGAGTTCAGTGGTGCTGCTGGGTCCTGTGCTGTGTCCTGTTCAGTCCAGTGGTGCTGTGTCCTGTGCTCTGTCCTTCTGAGTTCAGTGGTGCTGCTGGGTCCTGTGCTGTGTCCTGTGCTCTGTCCTTCTAAGGGCATTGTTATTTCCCCATTATTCCCAAATTATAAAAAATTTCAAAAAAAGTTTTAAAAAAAATTACAAAAAAAGTAATTATAAAAAATCCCAAAACACTCCTGCAGTATAAGTCCAGTGGTACTGCAATATTACAAAGTTCACTCATTCTGCAGTATAAGTCCATTGGTACTGCAATATTTACAAAGTTCACTCATTCTGCAGTATAAGTCCATTGGTACTGCAATATTACAAAGTTCACTCATTCTACAGTATAAGTCCAGTGGTACTGCAATATTACAAAGTTCACTCATTCTGCAGTATAAGTCCATTGGTACTGTTATATTACAAAGTTCACTGATTCTGCAGTATAAGTCCAGTGGTACTGCAATATTACAAAGTTCACTGATTCAGCAGTATAAGTCCATTGGTACTGCTATATTACAAAGTTCACTGATTCTGCAGTATAAGTCCGTTGGTACTGCTATATTACAAAGTTCACTGATTCAGCAGTATAAGTCCAGTGGTACTGCAATATTACAAAGTTCACTGATTCAGCAGTATAAGTCCAGTGGTACTGCTATATTACAAAGTTCACTGATTCAGCAGTATAAGTCCAGTGGTACTGCAATATTACAAAGTTCACTGATTCAGCAGTATAAGTCCAGTGGTACTGCTATATTACAAAGTTCACTGATTCTGCAGTATAAGTCCGTTGGTACTGCTATATTACAAAGTACACTGATTCAGCAGTATAAGTCCAGTGGTACTGCAATATTACAAAGTTCACTGATTCAGCAGTATAAGTCCAGTGGTACTGCTATATTACAAAGTTCACTGATTCAGCAGTATAAGTCCAGTGGTACTGCAATATTACAAAGTTCACTGATTCAGCAGTATAAGTCCAGTGGTACTGCTATATTACAAAGTTCACTGATTCAGCAGTATAAGTCCAGTGGTACTGCAATATTACAAAGTTCACTGATTCAGCAGTATAAGTCCATTGGTACTGCTATATTACAAAGTTCACTGATTCAGCAGTATAAGTCCAGTGGTACTGCAATATTACAAAGTTCACTGATTCTGCAGTATAAGTCCAGTGGTACTGCTATATTACAAAGTTCACTGATTCAGCAGTATAAGTCCAGTGGTACTGCAATATTACAAAGTTCACTGATTCTGCAGTATAAGTCCATTGGTACTGCTATATTACAAAGTTCACTGATTCAGCAGTATAAGTCCAGTGGTACTGCAATATTACAAAGTTCACTGATTCAGCAGTATAAGTCCAGTGGTACTGCTATGTTACTGGCAGGAAAAAAGGCAGTTTGGAAGCCCCTGTACAAACTGGCTCTATTTTACCTGAGTTGTCCCCCCTCCAGTGTGTACTCGGAAAGAGTTTTTAGTGCAGCGGGGAACCTGGTCAGTGAGCGGCGAAGGAGGTTGCTTCCTCAGAACGTTGAAAAAATGATGTTCATAAAAATGAATTATCAATTCCTCAATCAAGTGCAGCACTGCCCTGCAGATAGTACAGAGGGACCTGTGGTTGTGGAGTCCAGCCAGCAGGGACGAATTGATAATGTATGAGGAGGAGGAAGTACACTCTGTAGGGGGAGAGGAATCAGAGGTTGAGGATGAGGACGACATCTTGCCTCAGTAGAGCCTGTTTAGTTTGTACAGGGAGAGATGAATAGCTTTTTTGGTGTGGGGGCGCAAACAAACCAATCATTTCAGCCACAGTTGTTTGGTAGGCCCTGTCGCTGAAATGATTGGTTTGTTAAAGTGTGCATGTCCTATTTCAACAACATAAGGGTGGGTGGGAGGGCCCAAGGACAATTCCATCTTGCAACTCTTTTTTTGCCATTATGTGACCATTCAACAGTCGTTTGCCATGAGCACAAAGTAAAACAAAATTAAAACAAATTCCACAAATTAAACCAAAAGTAAAATGCCCTGTCATAATCAAAAACAAGAGGTATTGACGTGCTTGAACTACTGTAGTGTTTATAAGTTATAAACACTACACTTGAAAGCTTGAGCCTTTAAATGAAAAAGTCACTCTTCATTGCACGAATATTTGCAACAGGGACAATTTTTTGGTTAACAAAGTCAACAAATAACACTTCGACGCCATCTGTCTTTCACATACTTGATGGGATCTCAATGATGAATGCTCTGTACCATGGTCGTCTAAAACAAGAGTTATTGACGTGCTATAACTACTGTAGTTTTTATAAATTATAAACACTACACTTGAAAGTTGGAGGAGGTATTGTGGCCCCGGTACCAAATTGGGTACCGGGGCCACTCCACTATGCAGTCCAGATAGAGGCGTATCAGATATTAAACAACGTTGACTGTTGCTGCCAAATCATAAATTAATGAAAATGACCTGTCATCGTCAAAAACAAGAGTTATTGACACGCTCGAACTACACCCTGTATATGCTACAGAGGATGTAGGAGCAGGCAGCTGTGCAGTGGAATTCAGACCATTTGAAGGCGGAGGTATTGTGGCCCCGATACCAAATTGTGTACCGGGACCACTGCACTATGCAGTCCAGAAAGCTACCTCGGTGAAACGTTTTGGACTAAAAACAATATTGTGAGGTGTGAGGTGTTCAGAATAGACTGGGAATTAGTGGAAATGATTGTTATTGAATGTTATTGAGGTTAATAATAGCGTAGGAGTGAAAATAAACCAAAAAACTTGATTTTAACACTTTTTATGTTTTTTTCAAAATAAATCCGAATCCAAAACCTTAAATCCGAACCAAAACCTTTTGTCAGGTGTTTTGCGAAACAAATCCGAACCCAAAACCTCAAGCAAATCCGAATCCAAAACACAAAACACGAGACACCAAAAGTGGCCGGTGCACATCCCTAATTGAAATACAAATTTATTAACCATATACTAGAACCAGTCAAAGGTGGTGATCAAGAAAACATGCTTCTACGCCTAGAAGCCACATGGATAGACAAATTAAATAAAACCGTTTCCCCAGCTAGATAAAATGAGAGATTTTATTTAAAATGCTTCCTTTAATCATAAACTGACAAATTTCTCCAACAGTTTTAGGATATCACTTTAGGTTCCGCAGAGATGACCCTTATTGTACATGTAGCTTTTGTATAAGCTCTATATTTGTGCCTTTTTGATATGTGTTTATATATTCCCATGAGATGGACCACGTATACTGTCATGTATTTTTCCAGCTAGGGTTTATCTTACTGTCTTTATTTTATTTTAGTGCTGTTCCTTTTTGTCTCCCCATTTCTTATGCTTCTGTTCTTATACACTGCTTGCTTGTACCTGGGTGTTATCTGTTATTACTGTCTATACCATTGTATTTCTTCTTTGACAGTGTTTTTCCATGGTTACCCTCAATGCTGATGTTTTTCTTGCAATGCAACCGAGAAGGAGCCTCTTGGATCTTCCTAGACAACACCTGTTGCTCCTGTGACATTAGTGCAGGAGCAATTGGACACCAGGCTCTACACCTGCACTCCAGGTAAGAGGGTTCTCTCTTCTATTTAAACACAATTTTCACTTTGTTCGGCTAGTTACATCCCTGATGAAAGTTATGCTAAATAACCGAAACTTTGGACATATATATATATATATATATGTGTGTGTGTGTGTATATATATACATAAATATGTGTGTGTATATATGTATATAATATATATATATATATATATATATATATATATATATATAGAAACAAAGTGTAAAGAGGAGGCGCACAATAGTGTGTAGTATATATATATATATATATATATATATGTCAAAGTAGGGCTGTATATGGTGAAATGGCATACAGCCACTTCTCATACTGCCTTCATTATAAACCCATCAAATTCCAATATATATATCTATATCTATCTATGTATCTATCTATTTATCTATATATATATATATACAGGGCCGGACTGGGACTAAAAATCAGCCCTGGCATTTAAAGCACACAGGCCCACCTCTGTTGATAAGCTGGAAAAAAAATGTGTGCCGCAGTGCAGTGAACTGCCGCCAAAGGCGTAGCTACATTATGTTGGGGGCGTGGTCAAAATGGTGCATTGATGCATATATTATAATAAAACATTACATTTATCAGACCCTCCCCATCCACATTACACCACCCCCCAGATACATTATGACACCCCCAGCCCACTGTACTTATCTATGCTTCTGATGCTGCTGACATTCCTGTAGAGTGAGCAGGGAAGCTCTTAGTCTCATATGATTAATAAATCTCGTGAGACTTAGAGCTCCGCTGCTTGCTCTGCAGGCTGTGCCCTGTGTGGGACGGAGCACAGATCCTCCTGCTGACCAACTGGATTAAGGCTCGGGGGGCCCGGGCACTTAAGTCAGGGGGGCTCCTATGATGCAATTTGGCTATTAGACAAATCTTTGACAAATACAAAGGCAATACAGTGTGCACTACTGTTAGGTGCACGCAGTTCTGCCTTAACAAGCAGTACAGTGTGTAGCAGGACATATCTCCCAACTGTCCTTGTAGTCAGACCAAATCCTGACTAAGTGGGACAGTCACCCATCAAATTCAGAACAGTTGGCAGACTGTCCTGGTCTCTCCTACCTGTCTTGTCATGGTCACCACTTGTGGCTGCTGGTGTCTTTAGATCAGTTGCTGCTTGTCTGGATCCTGGAATGTTGGATGCCCTATTTGGAGAAAAAAATGAGCAGATGAAATTTAGCCCTGGTGTTAAATCAATATAGCATCCATGTTTTAAAATTAGGCCTCACTGCAGCCACAACATTAAAGTACTAGTATTCACATTTGATAAATACATCTATTTCCCTCCAACTAGCCCTGACATTAAATAGTATTCCGATTTAATAAATAAAACTATTTCCCTCTCTCTAAAGCACCCCAGCATTAAATTAAAAATCCAATCACCCCATCTGAAATTGATAGGCCCCACTATTAAATTGCCCCCATCTTCACCCCACAAATAGAATAGCACCCAATAATTAGCCCCCACCTGCAATTCCCTATTAGTTTAACAGCCTACCTCCCACATTATATTAAGAGCTACCCATACACACATTATGGTCATACACCGGCCCACACACACATACTATAGTTATACTGTTACACACATACACACTATAATCATAACCTGTCACACACACACACATACTATAGTTATACTGTTACACACATACACACTATAATCATAAAGGTCATTCTTTGGATATTTTTTTTGGGGGTTATTTTTTTGGTAATTTGTATTCATTGTCATTCAGAGCTTGATTTATATATTTTTTAACTTTGTCGATCCCATTTTTATTGGCGCCTGTCAGTAAATTCTGTGTTATTTTTTGTTACACTATAATCATACCCTGTCACACAAATAAATAGATACCCTGTCACACAAATAAATAGATACCCTGTCACACAAATAAATAGATCCCCTGTCACACATATAGCTCCCCTGTCACACATATAGCTTCCCTGTCACACATATAGCTTCCCTGTCCACATATAGCTCCCCTGTCCACATATAGCTCCCCTGTCCACATATAGCTCCCCTGTCACACATATAGCTTCCCTGTCACACATATAGCTTCCCTGTCACATATATAGCTCCCCTGTCCACACATAGCTTCCCTGTCACACATATAGATCCCCTGTCACACATATAGCTCCCCTGTCCACATATAGCTCCCCTGTCACACATATAGCTCCCCTGTCACACATATAGCTCCCCTGTCCACATATAGCTTCCCTGTCACACATATAGCTCCCCTGTCCACATATAGCTTCCCTGTCACACATATAGCTCCCCTGTCACACATATAGCTTCCCTGTCACACATATAGCTTCCCTGTCACACATATAGCTCCCCTGTCCACATATAGCTTCCCTGTCACACATATAGCTCCCCTGTCCACATATAGATCCCCTGTCACACATATAGCTCCCCTGTCCACATATAGCTCCCCTGTCACACATATAGCTCCCCTGTCCACATATAGCTCCCCTGTCACACATATAGCTCCCCTGTCACACATATAGCTTCCCTGTCACACATATAGCTCCCCTGTCACACATATAGCTTCCCTGTCACACATATAGCTCCCCTGTCCACATATAGCTCCCCTGTCCACATATAGCTCCCATGTCCACATATAGCTCCCCTGTCCCACATATAGCTCCCCTGTCCACATATAGCTCCCCTGTCCACATATAGCTCCCCTGTCCACATATAGCTCCCCTGTCACACATATAGCTTCCCTGTCACACATATAGCTCCCCTGTCACACATATAGTTCCCCTGTCACACAAACTACCCCCTCCCTCTTACCTTATGCGCTCCGCAGCGCGCTGTACAGTCTCTCCTAACACATGGGGCGGCACCTATCACATGGTGCTCATCCCATGTGACATCTCCAGAGCCATTCATAGAAGAGAGGGGAGGAGCGACCACACCAGGAAGTAAGTGTAGTGCCGACCCCACTGCTCAGCACACAGACTGTCATGCTGAATTCTGGCATGACAGTCTGTGTGCTGAGCGATGGGGCCGGCCAGCTAGCAACCGGCCCATCTGGCCATCGGCCCTTCTGGCATTTGCCAGAAGTGCCAGATGGCCAGTCCGGCCCTGTATATATACATATATATATATATATATGTATATATATATATATATATATGTATATATACATACTGCATGGGATACATGGTGCAGAAGCAAATGCAACCTTTCTAGAGGGGAAATTCAACGCTACACCACCAGAGTAGGCATGACTATTATGCAAGGGGCATGGCTATCATTTCAGGCTGTACGTGGACGCTCTGCAGGCACTTCCCATTCACTTCAAATACACAGGCAATGCTGAATGCTATGCGCACTACTGTTAAGTGCACGCAGCTAACCCTTTACAAGCAGTATGAAGTGGAACATACCTCCCAACTATCCTAACAATCGTGGCATAGTCCTGACTGGATGGGACAGTCACCTTAAATTACAACTGATTCACCATAATCAGGATAATTGGAAGACTTTCTCGCTCTTTCCTACCTGTTCTTACAGCTTTCACTACTGGTTCCTGTTCGTGCTACAAGATGAGTTGCCCTATGTCTTGATCCAGAAATGTTGGGACCCTATTCGTAAAAAGGATACATCCATGAAATATGAGAATTCTAGCAATGAGTAAACACTCTAAGCCTACCTCCTTTAAATTAGCCCCAGCGTTAAATCAATAGCACCCATGTCTAATAAACGGTCTCCCTATCGGCAACCAGTCCCAATATTAAATTAATAACTTTCCCATTTAATAGACCTATTAATAGACCAGTCCAGTCATTAAATTAATAGCATTAATATATAAATATATAAGAAGAAATAGACATATTTTTCTTCAACATGTCCTGATATTAAAAGAACATTCACATTTAATTAGTACCAATCATTCTCCACAAACTCAATCCCACATTCACATATCAGCCCCCAAAACCACCTGAGCATTAACTAAGCACCCGTCAACCCACCTTAATTTATTAGGTACTACCGTGATTCCCCTATTAAAGTAAAGAGACCAACTATCAAATAAACTGCCCACCTACCAGTAAGTGAATATATCCCACACACGGTGGCTAAGTGGTTAGCACTTCTGCCTCACAGCGCTGGGGTCATGAGTTCAATTCCCTACTATGGTCTTATCTGTGTGGAGTTTGTATGTTCTCCCCGTGTTTGCGTGGGTTTCCTCCGGGTGCTCCGGTTTCCTCCCACATGCCAAAAACATACTAGTAGGTTAATTGGCTGCTATCAAAATTGACCCTAGTCTCTCTCTGTCCGTCTGTGTGTGTGTGTGTATGTTAGGGAATTTAGACTGTAAGCTCCAATGGGGCAGCGACTGATGTAAATGAGTTCTCTGTACAGCGCTGCGGAATCAGTGACGCTATATAAATAAATGGTGATGATGATGATGATAAATAGTATTTCCTTTTTTTTTTATTTATGCAATGGCCTATGTCAGAACCTCCCCAGTATATATGTTTACTAGTATTGCTTTTATGCTTTTTCATAAACTCCCTCACCCCCATTAACAGTATATATCATGTATCATATATCATACTTTTTTACTTTGTCAAAACCCCCTATCACTGCCACCATCACCCCCATCAACAGTATATATCATGCTTTATTCACTTGTGGTGGTTTTTAATTTTGTCAGAACTCCCCCCACCATCACCACCAGTAACAATATATATCATGTTGTATTCACCTGTGGTGCTTTTTTTTTTTTTTCAGAACCCCCTTCGCCTCCATGCCCTCACCCCCATTAGAGACTGAGGACTGTGAGACTAACCTGTGATGGGCTCTTGTTGCTCCTTCTTCCATCAGCTTTCTTCGGCGGCGGTAGCTCCTCCTCCAGGGACAGATCTCCAGTGTTGTGACGACATCCACAGCCACAGCCAGCCAAGCTTAAATTACTGAGAGTCACGTCTTGGCTCTCTGCCTAGCATGGAACATGCATTTCTTAGCTCCGCCCCACCACTGAAAGGGATGGACTATCTGGCATCGGGGCCCACCGGGGAATACCCCGGCACACTGGTGAGCCAGTCCAACGCTGTATACACATACACACATACACACACACTGATCAGCCACAATATTAAAATCACTGACAAGTGAAATGATACAATGACACCTGCCAAGGGGTGTGACATATTAGACAGCAAGTGAACAGTCAGTTTTTGAAGTTGATGTGTCGAAAGCAAGAAAAATCGGCAGGCGTAAAGATCTGAGACACTTTAACAAGGACCAAATTTTGATGGCTAGCCAACTTGATCAAAGCTTGTCCAAAATGGCAGGTCTTGTGGGGTGTTCCTGGTGTGCAGTAGTTAATACCTACCAAAAGTTATCCAAGGAAGGATAATTGGTGAACAGGGTCAAGATTCAGTGATGCGTGTGGGGAGCGAAGGCTAGCCCGTCTGAAAAGCTACTGTAGCACAAAAAAGCACAAAGCTGAAAAAGCCTAATCAGCCTATTCAATAGTCTATAGAGGCCCCACCTTGCAACTTACAGGACTTAAAAGATCTGATGCTAACGTCTTAGTGCCAGATACCATAGGACACCATCAGAGGTCTTGTGGAATCCATGCCACGATGGGTCAGAGCTGTTTTGACGGCATGAGGTTGACCTACACAATATTAGGCAGGTGATTTTAATATTGCGGTTGATGTGTTTGTCTTTGTACCTGTATTCCTATATTTGGGGGGATATTGACCTGTTTACACACCAACACTGAGGGAATATTGGTCATTGTGGGGACAAAACTTGCAAACTCTAGGCAATGCATACGGCCTTGCTAATATAATTGGCATCAAAATCTAGTATATCCTCGTGAGTCATTGTTGTTGGACCAAAAGTGTGTGTTTTTCTGAGGTGGAGGGGACAGTGTGTCTACGATATCACTGGAACAGCAGCGTTCAACCACGTGTGTCTTGCAAATAAAGGAGATTGCAACTTTCCCGCCCTTTTACACACAACAGGAATCCTTCCCCTGCCAAAATGAAAGTGGGCACAGGGGGTCATGACACAGCACAGTGGTGTCTCTGACTACTTCAGAGTAGAGTGATTCAGATACCAGCAATAGCAGCAGTGGTGCGCCATTGCGGAGCAGTGGAATAAAGCAATGGAACACAGAAGAATGGTGCATGTAATTGACATATCTTCGGAATAGAGGCAAGTTTACACACAATGCTGAGGTGATAAGAACAGGACACGGTTTTCTGGTTCCATGGAAACTTCCAGACAAGATAAAGCCACTTTTTGCATTGTGCCATTAGTATGTAAATTTAGTTTAAAACTGTAAATTGTGTATGTTTTACAAGGAAGTTTGGACATTTAAATAGATAAAGTTATACAATGATGATTTTTATTGTTCAATTCAGTGTGGGTATATACAATGTTACATTTACATTCACTTACATTACCATTACATTTTTCATAAAAATTACCTTTTTCACATATGTGAGGCAGCTAATGATAAATACCCCCATCATATTATATTGTAAGTTAACACTTAACACTCTGGGCCAGTATTGCTGAGTATTACTCAGCTGCCTCTGCGATAATACTTTCATTAATATCAGCAATAAGGGATTATTTATTGCCTCAATAAACGGCAATCATTTTTCTACTTTTGATAATCACAGGTTTATAGTTATCATATTCTTCCCTAGTGCCTTTTTGCGCAGTGGATCTGTACGTATATCACATCTCCTTAAAATCTTTTATCTGCGCATATTTATGTATTGTTTTTATTTGCGGAAAACTTGACCCTAGATAGAGCAAGGTACTGAGACAGTACTGAATGCTGCAACTTTCAAAGTAAATTTTAAGTTTTATTTTATGCACAACCTCATCCTGACCATTTAAATATGTTATCCTGCAAAACAAAATATTAAGTTTGTAGTTTTGGATCATAGCCTGGGCATCATTGCGGCTATCTTACAGTGAAAAGTAACTTTTCATATAAGTCCTGGGGGTAAATTTATGAAAGAGTGATTTCTGCAAGTCGACGGATATCGACGACTTTAAAGTGAAAATTTAAAGTGGCGATGACTTGTGAAGGCAAAATTGCCTTTGCAAGGTAATGCCACTTTAAATTTTCTCTGCAAAGTCGCCGATTTCCGGCACCTTGCAGAAATTGTTATTTCATACATTTACCCCCTGGTCTGCCCACTATCCTTTTGGTTTATTCCAAATTATGGAGCCTTGCCCTAAGAGATCTTTTATTGCATTACCCAGATGTTCTAAGAGCTTCTTATAGGGCAGTGTCTTCTTTCACGTTCTGTATTGCTTTGTAAAATGTTATCCTTGGTCAAATAACAAACATAAACAATACTAATCTTAATTTAAGCCTTAGAGCCTAATCGTTACATCTCCTTAACATTAATTTATCCCCTAAATCTAAACCTATCCTTAGCTTTAACCATTGACATTAACATTTTTTCAGCTATATACAGTCAGGTCCATAAATATTGGGACATCGACACAATTTTTATATTTTGGGCTCTATACACCACCAGAATGGATTTGAAATGAAACTAACAAGATGTGCTTTAACTGCAAACTTTCAGCTTTAATTTGAGGGAATTTACATCCAAATCAGGTGAACGGTGTAGGAATTACAACGGTTTCTATATGTGCCTCCCGCTTTTTAAGGGACCATAAGTAATGGGACAAACTAAACAATCCTACATCAAACTTTCACTTTTTAATACTTTGTTGGTTGCAAATCCTTTGCAGTCAATAACAGCTTGAAGTCTGGAACGCATAGACATCACCAGATGCTGGGTTTCATCCCTGGTGATGCTCTGCCAGGCCTCTACTGCAAATGTCTTCAGTTCCTGCTTGTTCTTGGGGCATTTTTCCTTCAGTTTTATCTTTATCAAGCGAAATGCATGCTCAATCGGATTCAGGTCTGGTGATTGACTTGGCCATTGCATAACATTCCACTTTTTAACCTTAAAAAACTCTTTGGTTGCTTTTGCAGTATGCTTCGGGTCATTGTCCATCTGCACTGTGAAGCGCCGTCCAATGAGTTCTGAAGCATTTGACTGAATATGAGTAGATAATATTGCCCAAAACACTTCAGAATACTTCCTGCTGCTTTTGTCAGCAGTCACATCATCAACAAATACAAGGGAACCAGTTCCATTGGCAGCCATACATGCCCACGCCATGACACTACCACCACCATGATTCACTGATGAGGTGGTATGTTTTGGATCATGAGCAGTTCCTTTCCTTCTCCATACACTTCTCTTCCCATCACTCTGGCACAAGTTGATCTTTGTCTCATCTGTCCATAGGATGTTGTTCCAGAACTGTAATGGCTTTTTTAGATGTTGTTTGCCAAACTCTAATCTGGTCTTCCTGTTTTTGTGGCCCACCAATGGTTTACATCTTGTGGTGAACCCTCTATATTCACTCTTGTGAAGTCTTTTCTTGATTGTTGACTTTGACACATATACACCTACCTCCTGTAGAGTGTTCTTGATTTGGCCAACTGTTGTGAAGGGGTTTTTCTTCATCAGGGAAGAAATTCTTCTGTCATCTACCACAGTTGTTTTCCGTGGTCCTCCGGGTCTTTTGGTGTTGCTGAGCTCTCCGATGCCTTCTTTCTTTTTAAGAATGTTCCAAATAGTTGATTTGGCCACACCTAATATTTTTGCTATCTCTCTGATAGGTTTGTTTTGATTTTTCAGGCTAATGATGGCTTGCTTCACTGATAGTGACAGCTCTTTGGATCTCATATTGTGAGTCGACAGCAACAGATTCCAAATGTAAATGTCACACCTAGAATCAACTCCAGACCTCTTACCTGCTTAATTGATGGTGAAATAATGAGGGAATAGCCCACACATGTCCATGAAATAGCTTTTGAGTCGATTGTCCCATTACTTTTGGTCCCTTAAAAAGTGGGAGGCACATATAGAAATCGCTGTAATTCCTACACTGGTCACCTGATTTGGATGTAAATTCCCTCAAATTAAAGCTGAAAGTTTGCAGTTAAAGCACATCTTGTTTGTTTCATTTCAAATCCATTGTGGTGGTGTATAGAGCCCATAATATGAGAATTCGGTCGATGTCCCAATATTTATGGACCTGACTGTATATATATTTTCCCTCTAATGATCATCACTGCCACCTGCACACCAATGTCATTCATCTACTGCTTGTTCTCTAAGCTTCCTTCAGCACCTTGGGTCCTGTTAGTTGCCCCCCCTGCTCCTGGACACTGGCTCCCTTCACAATGATATGCTCCCTTTTTCTCCTATGCAACTCATTCTGTCTGCTAATTGCATAATTGGTTGTTCTGCCCTACTGTGGATGTCATTTGCTGTTTACTCAGTGTATAATACTATAGTTGTTTTCCCCACTCCACATTTTACAGCGCTACAGACCCCATGTGGCACCTAATAAATGATGATGATAATAAAAATAACAACAATAATTATAATAATAATAATAATAATAATAATAATAATATAAAATAAGATTACCTTGACCTATGTGTGTCAGTTTTAGTAGATACAGCCCCTTAAAAACCAGTGACTATATACAGTACACACTTGCTCGCAGGTAGCTGAAAACTGAGTGTTCTATGCCAGGCACTGACCTTTATACCCAACTGAGTGACATCACAAAGGCTATATATGATGTAAGCTAGTCACATGATCAGCCTAGTCAAAGCTGTTAAATCTAAATCTTCCTACATTTTGTAACTGAATGGAAGAAAATGACAAGCCTGCGTATAATATTTAATTAGAATGTAAACTTGTGTATACAACACGATACAAAGTTTGCTTATGTATAAACAACAACCGTGAGAAATTATTTATATAATGGTACATAATCATATATCATATATATGAGCTGTATACGAAGAGGTTTAGCCTACGGGTGCGTAAGAGTCAACCTTGACCATAGACAAGACATCAACAATAGACATCAACAATAGAAGTGAACCCACAGTTACATGTTGATTTACATGCAATTTGTACTACTTATCCGTGTAAGTGTACACCCGAAAGGGGATGAGAAGTGTAGCACGTGGTATTTAAGTATGATACCAACTATTGCACCGGGTATAGTGGTTCCTTTTTTACATTAAGCACAGCTGGCTATATGGGTCCCACTATGATGTTATCCTTTTTTCTTTTCTTCTTTATACATCGTTCTATGATGGGAATGCCAAATAATTGAAAAAAGGAAAATTAATATCTGTTGAGCTGACAACTCGGATTGGACTTGTGCGGGACTCATTTAAAGTTTGTTTTTATACGATTAAGACCTATAGCGCCAGTTGGTTCTTTTCTTATTGTTTGTTTATTTTGTTGTTTGCACCAAGGGGGTAGTGCTGATAATAACTATAGGCAGCTCTTGGTTTTTAAGCGCAGGTGGATTCATGTATTGTATATATAACACTATAGTTGTTTGTCCCACCCCACATTTTACAGCGCTACAGACCCCATGTGGCACCTAATAAATAGATGATGATAATAATAATAATAATAATAATAACAATAATAATAATAATAATAATAATATAAAATAAGATTACCTTGATCTATGTGTGTCAGTTTTAGTAGATACAGCCCCTTAAAAACAGTGACTATTTACAGCACACAATTACTCGCAGGCAGCTGAAAACTGAGTGTTCTATGCCAGGCACTGACTTTAATACCCATGCTGTGACCTCACAATGACTATGTATGATGTAAGCTAGTCACATGATCAGCCTAGTCAAAGCTGTTAAATCTAAATCTTCCTACATTTTACTGAATGGAAGAAAATTACAAGCCTGCGTATAATACTTAATTAGAATTTAAACTTGTGTACACAATACGTGACTGTTGTGAGTCTGTTATATTTCTCAGAGGTTTTTCACTAGTACTTGGATGTGCTGTAAGGAGATTTTGCTGTTAAAACATTCAAATATTCAGCAATTTCATTATATTAAAATAATTCGAATGACTGCAAGTGTCAAACGTCATGTGTCATTTGACTTGATTTAATCTCTTTTCAAAAGGTTTTTTTGAACACTAATTACAAAGTTGGATCACCACAAGGTACCTCACCATTTAAACCTGATCAGAACCCCTGGTGCTGGAAGCCCAGGGAGGTATGAAATTAAAGTGGAGGTGATGACTATTGCAAATGTGTTGTTCAAATGGGTTGCATGAGCATTCTTGTAACCTTGTAGAATGTCTTATCCTCACACAGTGCACTTAAAGTGCCCAGGTGGTGAGTAGCATTTATTAATGTTGGTATTAGCAAGATGCAGAGCTCTCCTGAATGAGAAATAGAGATGCAGCAAGCTATGACACCTTATTTCTTCATTATTACACAAAATAACATGGGATGCCATGTAAAACAAAGATAAGTTAAATAAACATGGGCTGCCTTGTAACATCCAAAAGAAGAGAAAATTAATAATGTTTTTACACTACTGGGACTGCTGTTTAATAAAGTTGTTTGTAGAAAATGCTATTATAACTGTGCCATCCAACGATTAAACTAAGAAGGAGAAGGTCTGCCCAGACTAATTGCCATTCTTTGTATAGAGTGGGGAATTTAGTTTACCCACTGATGAACTTTGAATTACCAACAAGTAACCGGTTGTTATTGCAACGGATTTCTTCATTTCTGTTTAAGGCTGTGTAATGACTAAACATTGTGATATACTTATCATCAATACGGTTGTTAAAATTGTTAATAAAACTGTCATTATCTTATTTAAGATTAAATTTGCTTAGTGCAGCTTATAAATTACCTTGCGTGAAAATTGTTACTTTAAAAAAATATTAATCAAGCATGTTAAGTTCTAAAAAGTAAGCCCGGTTTTGCGTGTCAAGAGTGTGTGGCTAAAACCCCCATATCTGTATATTTTCTTTCTATTTTATATTAATTAAAGTGTGGGTTGGGATCACAGAGAGGTGCAGCTGTAGGGAGATGACAATATGGGTTGATCATAGAAAAATTTGCCAGTGGGACAAAAAAATTAAATTTGAGCCTGCTGTTGTGGTATTGGTACATATTCATATGTATTTGTGAATGTTATTAGTAGTAACTATGAGTCGATTCATGCCAAATCATCACAAAAAAAGTAATGTTTCAACCCAACCATTTCAGATTTTCGTGAAACTTGGCAGAGTGGTAGACCACTTACTGTAACTTTCATATGTAAAATGTTAGGCTTCAGTGATACACGGTGTTCATACAACAGGGTTGCAAAGATGACAAAAAAAAGTTAAATTTATGCTTGCAAGGTCAACTAAAGCAAATCACAACTTTGCTTCTAATTTTGGTAGAACTTTCATGTTGTTCTTGTTTTGAAGCTTAATCAGAAGAGAAGGTCTCCAGCCTAGAAGAGGAGGAGGGTTCATCGACTCCTCCCAGAGTTTTAACGAGATATGGTGTGATCGCTTTCTGCAAGAACCATGGGAAACAGAGAAGAAGTATATTGTTTGCTGTGTTTTTAGAATTGGTAAATACTTCTTTAGATTAATTAAAAACTGATCACCTATTTAATATGGTAATTTATACACATATGTGATGTCAACCTCCTTGTCAATAGAGGTCATATTATAACCTGCATATTATAATTCTGCTGATTTTCAGCACATAAAATGCATAATCACTCTACGCATGCGACAGTGCACGGAATGGGCACATACTACAGCCTACAATTTAAGAGGGTGTCCTAAACAAGGAAGGCATGTTCTCCCCTAATCAATGTACAGTAGGGGTCTGCCAAATTTGAACGCATGCAGCCACGGTTGTGGAAGTAATCTTGGTCCAGCTATGGGACTAGTCTAAGCTCAGTCGGCCAACCCACCTGCTCTCTACAGTGTAACAAATAGAATAAAAAAAGTGCTGCCAGCTTAGTGCTGGTTTACAGCCGAGTGCTGCCAGCTTAGTGCTGGTTTACACCCCATAGATGGGGGGGGGGGGGTGCACTCCTTAGGGATTTCATCCTGGGGTTGGTTTGTCATTATGACAGGGTGACCTCCTGCTGCATGTCCCCCTGTTATATTGCCACCGACCCTGATTTGTTTGCTTAGTGCTGGTTTTTGTGATATCTGGGTGACCCCATGCTTTTTTTCCCTCCTGATTTCACAAAAACCAGCA
Source organism: Mixophyes fleayi (assembly GCF_038048845.1). Classification (NCBI taxonomy): domain Eukaryota; kingdom Metazoa; phylum Chordata; class Amphibia; order Anura; family Limnodynastidae; genus Mixophyes; species Mixophyes fleayi. The sequence continues at coordinate 296,254,072 of NC_134402.1, forward strand.
CTAAGCTGACAGCACTAGGGTTAATAGCATCAGGATAGGGGGACCCCACGTTTTTATTTTGTTTATTATTTCTTATATTTATCAGCCCTTATTCTGCTCTCCCTTCCGATATCTAATCCCCTCACTACTCTAGTCAGATTTCAGATTCAGATTTTTGATAGTCCCCTCACACCAACTCCCCTCTGATGTTTCCTGTTAGTCTGTCGTTTCCCCTAGATTGTCAGCTCCCGCAAGCAGGTCCCTTTATTCCTTGTGTCCTCCTCCTCCTGTCACCTTTCCTCTTGCTTCTGGCACCCCAGCTTCATTCCTCAAATCTGAATTCCTGCCTCAGTCTCCTCCTTAATCGCCCCCCCTCCATTTCTGGCTTTGGTCCTGCTAGTTGCACCCACACTGCTGGGCTAAGGCCCATCCTACTTTAGTTAACTCCCCACCTCTCTTACTCTCCCTTTCTGGCTCCCAAGCATTCTTTATTCACTCATACCTCTTTGACCAGTCTACCTGAACTTTGATGTTGTTTTTTGTACTTCCATGTATGCCGTGTTCTGTTTTCACCTATGCACTATGTACAGTGCTGCGCATCCTTTGTGGCACCATATAAATAAAGGATACTAATAATAATGGCTCTGCTATCAACAGACAAAGATGCAGGATACAGAAAGTCCCAATATCAGAATGTTATGGCTGACAGTACTGACATGAACTCCCAGAACAGATTGAAGACATCTTTGCCTTTAGCAGCCACCTTTCTGTAAGAGATCATTATGCTCACAGGTTCTCAGATGCCACAGGTCTTAAACTCAGTGTAGTGGGAGGTTATGTACAGAAACTGTAGCACAAAAAATGGGAGAAGCAAACGGAATACAGGAGACTAACCAGGAACAGTCTGACATTGTGGGTCCAAAGCAATCAAAATAACCAGGGACAGGCCAATGGTCAGGGCATGTAGCAAGCAAGGAGAATCCAGAACACAGGCAGAGGTCAGGGGCAGTCAGCAAACTCAGGTCACAACAGATATTATTTAGGAAATAACCAGTGAATCAACAGAGGTGTAGAGCAGGTCAGCAGACATGTAACCAGAAGCTATAACCGGCAGGGAAGCTAAGCCCTCCCTGCCTTAAATATACAGACTACGGATTAATGCCCCCCAGACTGTGCACGCATCTGGCTGTCAGTTGTTGAGACGCGGTGCTGATTACAGAAGCATCCCCGCCGTTGTCTTGGCAACGATTGGGACAAAGAAAGTGGAAGTGACATCCCGGTCATCATAGCAAGAAGTGAGCAGCAGCAGTGCTTATGCCGCCACGACTCGTGTCAGAGAGCAGGAGCTTAACTCTAATCAGCAGACGTGATACAGCGGAATGTCACAGTATACTTATCGTGTATTACAAATCCAGAGCATCCAAAGTATTCTAAGATAGTCCCAAAGTCCCTCAGAACAGTCTGCCACAATAGTGCTTGAAGCAGGACAAAAGTCAATGCAAATTCTAACCACTCCAATTGGATTGAGTATAGCTGCACAACGGATAGTCAGGATGCCGGTTGGAATGTATGTGGAATAGTTGAACACCCTGTTTCACCTCTCCAGGCATAATTAGATGCAAGTCAATATCAGAGATAACCCCCCTCTTTGGCTACTCTCTGATTTTATATCTTATCATATTTTCCAACAGTCATACAATATATCACCTCTATTTTGTCAGGAAACCGCTCCTTAACCCTTTTATCTGTCACAAACCGCCCTCTGCGCACTCGTGACTTGGAAGCTTACTGTAAGGGAACACACAGGATTCCAGCCCAAATCTTACACTCACCTCTTTCTCTAAGGCTACAAATTTACTGGTCCTTTTCCCAACACAGACACCCGCTTCCACACATCTCCGCCAACTGCCACCAGCTATGTATAAGGCCTGTAGCAAACCTATGACTTAATTATCCAATTGCACACACTTGGTGCTTTGATAGCTTAACAGTTAACCCTTCATACTCTGGTTTCTATAGAGTTAACTCTGCCAAGCAATATCTCTCTTCTAAACAGGCAATGGATTTGTTTAGAGCAATAAGGACAGAACTATTTAATTGTTAGATTTAATATTCAAAAGGTACAATGCTTACAGATAATAAAAAAAACAATTAGATACAGATTTGACATAAAAAATAAACAATTGCAATCAGTTATAAAATCAGATAGTACAGAGCATAACTTACGTATAATAATCTATATACCTGGGGGTAGGCAGAAAAGATGGACAGTCCTTCAATTGATCAATAGATTGATCCCCAAGAAACTGACAATTTTCCCCTTGACAACACAGGTTTTAAAACAAATTGAAATTGGATGGCCTTAACAGGGGCAGTGTGGATGGTAATGTGGGGCCAGGAATGTCACCTGGGTGTCACTAAAGTTTGCTCACTAATATCCCAAAAGTTTTAACCTTTGGTAACTCTCCACAGGTATATCCCAGAGACATAACTCCCTGTTCAATAAACCAGTCATAATCTCCGGAACATTTAAATACCATACATGATGGAATTATAACAATCTAACATACCTTTATCAAATACATGTGATTATAGCTGTTCCCTGGTACCACTAGTAAGTATAATTCACAACCCAGGTGTGGTTTTTGCCCCTCAGTATGGAGTGGCACACCGACTTCCCAAAGTATGAAATATGAAGGCATTTTCTTGGAAGTTCATATTTCTATATACCTGCATAAAGAGCCTTCAGGTCTTATCTCAGTCTCCAAGATTCTCACCTAGGCATATGTCTCTCTTTAATTTACACCTAGTGGTTCTTTTGTGTTTACAATACCTTCTGAAAGGAAGTCAATTAGGAAGTGGAATAAATGATCAAAACAATGGATGTCTAGGATTTGCATATCTTAAGCTGCTTTCCTCACAAAGGGTCTGCTCAACCTAATTACCTCCTACTGGGCTAATTGGCCAAATGTTTTAAAAAGTAAACAAACATTTATCTGAGGGGAAAATCATGTTCACTTCTATGTATCAATGCAATATTTTATTTGGGCCCTGACATTTAAAACTCTATTTTATCATATCAGATTTATGCTCTCATCCTGACAGTCTACATATGGATGTAGACATAATCAATTTAATTGATGGAATGCTTATTTTACAACAAAAACACAGTTCAATGTCCAACTCTAAATGAGACTCTTTATTTAGAAAACTTACAGGAAGTATGTTTCCTCTAAGTCCTTTTATTTTCATTGTTCTTTTACCAATTTAAATATTATTATTATTATTTTTTGTTTATGAGATGCCACAAAGGGTTTGCAGTGTCGTACATAGAGCTTGGGATAACAGTACAGGGTAACAATACATGGCATACATGGTAGTAAAAAAACAAAGCAAAGTGCAAGTAAAGTATAAACAAAGTGCAATAAGTATAAACAAGTACCAACTTAGAGAAAGGTGCACAGGGCAAAGAGGCAATTGTGAATTCCAGTGTGCAGATAGAAAAGGAATGGAAGGGAAGGAGGGATATGGGGAGTGAATAAGGGGATGTGCCTGTGCCATGTGCCCAGTAAAGTGGGCACCACTTACACGATCAAGGCAGAGATGGAGAAAAGGAGGCACTGGAGAAGAGGAAAGATGGGGGCCAGAGTCAAGTGACGAAATGGAGAGAAGAGGCGGAGGGCTAAAGGCAATGGTGGGATTCAGCTGGTTCGCACTGGTTCGCCATAACCGATACCTTATTTTAAGGTGAGTTCAGCGAACTGGTTGCTCCAGAGTCCACCCTCTTCATTGGTGGGGGAGCAGGGTACTTTGTAAAAAAAAAAAAAAATATTCACCTGCTCGCGATGTCGGCACTCCTCCTCCCTGCTTCGTCCGCACTGAATGTCGGGCGTGACGTCATCACGCCCGACATTCAGTGAGGAGCGGCACAGAGGGGAGCCAGCAAGCAAAGAGACATAATACAAGAGGAGAAGAAAAAAGAAGAAAAGAAAAGAAAGAAGCCGATAGAAAAGTTAAGTGAAGGAACAGAAGCAAGGGGGAGCAAAAGCAGTATGGCAGAGTGTGAAGGGGGAGCAAAAACACCATGGCACAGTGTGATAGGGGGGTAAAAGTAGCATGGCACAGTGTGAAGGGGGGTAAAAGCTGCATGGCACAATGTGATGAAGAGGGGCATTACTGCGGCATAATATGAACTGAGGGCATTACTGTGGCATAATTTGAAAAGTGGACACTACTGTGTGGCATAACATGACCCATTACTATTATTATCTTGATATTAGCAGCATAAAATAGGAAATATTTTATATACACGCACACCTGGATTTGACTAGATAACTGCCTCTTGATATTGATATAAATAATTTATGATTATGCAGCTTTTATAATATTTGTTGTTGATTACTTTACTATTGTCTGTGTAATGTCTTAATAATTTGTACTCTTTTACTGCCTATATTTAAATTTAATTCCTATTGTGATTCAATGTATGTGTTGCCATGTAACTTCCATTGTTGGTACTTTATATTATTTTTAGTTTTTTTGTCAGGTATTATTTAATATTTTTTCACTAATATTTTAAAACTCTTTCTTAGAACATAATCTAGTTTTGTGTACCTCTTTTATTGTTCTTATTTGAGTATTAGATGCATGAAATTTTAAACTACCTTTCGGAATATCTCTTTGTATACTTAAAGCTGTCATTAGGGCAAAGAACCGGTTCTTAATTTATTTGAATCCCACCACAGGCTAAAGGCAAAGGTAAACAGGAGGAGTAGGACACAAGGACAGAGAGCTTTCAATCTTAAGGGGAGGATTGGGGGGGAAGACTGACAGGAGACACAGAGTGGCAAGATGGGGTGAGGGACAAGAACACTGAGGGGGGAAGAAGCACAGGAGTAAGTAGGAGGGGGTTGAGGTATAGAAAGGTTAGTATAGAAAGATAGAGAACAGAGTTGTATGAGGGCAGGGTGAGGATACTGAGGAAAGAAAACACAAGCATCTGTAAACAAATTTAAAGTAATTTAATTAAAGCTGGGCACATGTGGGCTGATGTTGACCCTTTGCTTGAAAGACAGGATTAGTGTTCATTCTGGTCATACAAGTGGGTGGCCAAATTGTATGCGTTCAGTTCTTTGAATGTAAGAACTGAGCAGTCAGATCTCTTCTGTCATCACTAGGGCCTGTTAATGTGGTCTGAAGTTGACCAGAAAAAAACCAGGCCAATAGTAGTCATCTTCCAGCAACATTTTTCAATATGTCTAAAATAATGTAGATTTCAGTAGCAAGTCAGTCAAATGTTTTAGGAAGCCAGGGAAAATGTTCAACTACTGACCTCAAGAGAAGCGACTCACAAAAGTTAGGCACCAGCAGAAAGTTATAAGGGTTTAGCAATTTCGCTCCTGTAATTTCTATTAATATTGCCACCTGCAGCATGTGTGGCCAACCAAACATTTAAATAAATAAATTTAATAAAGTGTTTGAGTGTAGTTCATAGCTGGGAACTTGCTATGTCTTGGAAACTGGTTGAATGCCATCAGGCCCGGCGCTCCCATTAGGCAAGGTTAGGCACTTGCCTAGGGCGCCGGGCTCTGGAGGGCGCCACAGAATACTAAAAGACTTTAAAACTGTGCGGCGACCGCTGACCATACCTGTCACGGCCGCCGCACAGCATTCAGATGCACGGGGAGGGGGGAAGAGGCTATTTTGTCACCACCGCCGCCTCTCTGCTCCGTCTCCTCCCCTCCACTTACTAGTGTCAGTGAGTGGAGGGGAGGAGACAGAGCAGAGGGGCAGTGGTGGTGAGACAAGGTAAGGAGAGGAGGGAGGAGGGAGGAGGGCGGCGATTTTTGCGAGGGGAGGGGGGCGATTTTTGCGGGGGGGGGGGGGCGCCGCTTTTTTAAAAATGCCTAGGGCGCCGTGGACCCTAGCACCGGCCCTGCATGCCATATATCTTAACATGTCACATATGTGATCTGCTCCTTTCATGTTTTTTTTTTACTGTCCAATGCACCTGCACTATGTTGCATTTTAAAATGGCACTCAATATATTTCAAAATAGATAATATGTACTTACTTATATGAATACTGTAATCTTACCCTTTGCTTACTGGGGGACTGCCATGATAATGGGAATCAAAATGCATGGTACTGCGTAGTATCTATGGAGGGCAAATACAATTTTGATAACAGAAGTGCTTTGCTCAGATTATTATTTTCAAATGTCATATTTAAACAGGTACAGGAGGTAAAATGTTTGTTGTAGTATTCATTGCTAATGGAAGTAATCCAAGTCAATGTTTTGTCCTTTCCTAATAATATGGCAGCATCCAGAGAGCCACTTTTAAATTATTTTAATGAATAAATTAAGCTGGTCTAACATTCAAAACAAAATAAAAGAGTACAGTTCAGTTAACCCTTGTTTATATATATTATTGGGTTCATTTTCACTCTAAAGAATTATGTTCATTATGTCATTGTATATTGGAATTAGATATGGTCACTGACCCCCGTGTTTTGGTTTTGGATTCGGTTTTGGATCTGGATTACCGTCGTGTTTTGGTTTTGGTTTTGGTTTTGCAAAACCGCCATTGCGTGTTTTGGTTTTGGTTTTGTTTGGTTTTGTTTTGCTATTTTTTTGGAAAATCCATGTTTTTGGGCCTAAATTAACCCAATTTAGTGCTCCAACTGTTTTAGAGACAAGTAATCTAATTGTTGAGGTAATAAATCATCCAAAAAAACAGTTTAATTCTTCGTTGGTAGGCCTATTCTACACACAAAACAGATTGTCTTCCTCTCCATCTATGCATATTGGCAATGCAGCCATCGTCTTTGAATGTATATTACACCCTACACTTATAGTTAAATATGTAAAGAAATGGAAAAAGCCAGTTTGGTTTCTGTCTCTCAAGGCCCCCCTCCACTTGTATAAAATACCAAAAAATTCAGCCATTATAGACTGTACAATATTAATTGACATGGAGAAAGCCAGTTTGGTTTCTGTCTCTCTAGGCCCCCCTCCACTTGTATAAAATACTAAAAAATTCAGCCATTATAGACTGTACAATATTAATTGACATGGAGAAAGACAGTTTGGGGTCACTCTGTCTCTCTAGGCCCCCCTCCACTTGTATAAAATACCAAAAAATTCAGCCATTATAGACTGTACAATATTAATTGACATGGAAAAAGCCAGTTTGGTTTCTGTCTCTCTAGGCCCCCCCTCCACTTGTATAAAATACCCAAAAATTCAGCCATTATAGACTGTACAATATTATGAAAAATGGACAAAGCCAGTTTAGGGTCACTCTGTCTATGACACCCTACCCTTAAGGATAAATTGCCCTAACAGCAGCCTTTCAAGATGGTATGTGATATGGAAATGCCACAAGTCCCTTTCCTCTTTGGGGGTAGATTGCACCCCACTTACATAGAAAGTTTTAAAAAGATGTTATCAGCATCATCTTCAGCTTAATCCTCACCCTCATCAGTGTGTACGTCATCATCACAGACTATCAATTCATCGCCGCTTGAATCCGCCATTAGAGAACAGTCAGTGCTTGGATGTCTTGGATGGTGAAGGCCTTCCTCGTGGAAGATGTAGTTCATTTTTATAAACATCATTTTATCCACATTTTTGGGAAGTAACCTTCTACGGTGATCACTGACTAAGTTCCCTGCTGTGCTGAACACTCGTTCAGAGTACACACTGGAGGGTGGGCAGCTTAGGTATTGCAAAGCAAGTTTGTACATGGGTTTCCAAATGGCCTGCTTTTCTTCCCAGTAAGGAAAGGGACTGTCTGACATTTCCATATCAACTACCTCTTGAAAGTAATCCTCCACCATCCTTTGCATGTTTATACTCATATTGGATGGAGTTATGGGCAAAGTGACAAATTTTTTTGAAAAATCCTTCAAACCAGCCCAGATGTTAAATTGTTCTGGTCTGCCCCCTGTGTCTTCCCTGCTTCTTTTTTGGAAATTTAATTTTTTACGAGCAACAGCTTGAGAAAGTGAAGGAGGACACGTCGTCAAGCCGAGGCCCAGTTCAGCGGCCAACTTGCTGAGCAATAGCTCCTTGCAAAAGTTCACATCTCGCTCATTTACAAGTAAAGACTCAATGTAGGTTTTAAACCTTGGATTAAGCACAGTGGCCAAAACGTACTGATCCGAGTTCAAGATCTTAATAACTCGAGGATCATTGTGAAGCGAATTAAGTACTTGATCGACAAGGCCAACATACTTTGCTGAATTGCTTGCTTTCAGCTCCTCCTTCATTTTCTCAAGCTGCTTTTCCAATAGTCTAATTAAAGGAATGACTTGGCTCAAACTAGCAGAGTCTGCACTGACCTCACATGTCACAACTTCAAATGGTTTCAGCACCTTGCACAGCACTGAAAGGATTCCCCACTGTGCAAGAGTGAAATACATCCCCCCTCCTTTCCCAATGTCATGACTTGTGCAATATGCTTGGATGGCTTTGCGCTGTTCCTCCATCCTCTGAAGCATGTACAGGGTGGAATTCCACCGAGTTACCACCTCTTGCTTAAGTTGGTGGCAGGGCAAGTTAAACTGCTCTTGGAGCTGCTGTAATCTCCTACATGCTGTGGCTGAATGCCTGAAATGGCCTGAAATTTTACGGGCCACCGAAAGCATCTCCTGCACCTCACGGTTATTTCGTAGGAAGCTCTGCACCACCAAGTTGATGGTGTGAGCAAAACAGGGAATATGTTGGAAATCACCCAGCTGTAATGCTCGCACTATATTGTTGGCGTTATCTGAAATGACATACCCTGGGGAGAGTCCGAGTGGTATAAGCCATGCATCAATCACATCTCTCAGTTTGCGTAACAAATTGTCAGCCGTATGCCTGTTAGTGAAGCCGGTGATACAAAGAGTGGCCTGCCTGTGACAAATGTTACGTAGTGGTGTACATGCTGCTGCTGTTCCTGCTGGTGAAGGTGAATGACCAACCCAGTGGGCTGTCACAGTCATATAGTCTTTGGTTTGGCCACTTCCACTTGTCCACATATCTGTGGTTAAGTGAACAGTGGGCAGAATGGCATTTTTCAGCGCAATCTCTACATTTTTACACACTTTTTGGTATAGTTGTGGAATAGCTTTACGGGAGAAATGGTGTCGCGATGGAATTCTGTAACGCGGACACAAAACCTCAATTAACTGTGAAAAACCAGCTGCGTTTATTGTGGAGATTGGACGCAGATCTAACACTAACATTGCAGCCAAGGCGTCTGTGATTCGCTTGGCGACTGGGTGACTGCTGTCATATTTGCTTCCCCTCCCAAATGATTGTTTCACAGTTAATTGCTGAAATGTAGGACTGCTCATTTTATTAACCTGCCTCTGGGATGACGATTCACCCCCAGCAGCAGCAACAGCAGCAGCAGGACTAACGCTTTCTTCAGAGGAATCAATAATAGTGCCGGAGTCATCCAGCCTTAAGTGGGATGCCGGGCTAACTCCGAGCGCTACTGAGGATATTGATGAGGATGGTGTGGTGGGTGTATTTTGTAGCCGTCGGTATGTCGGTGAGCGGAGGGTCTTAGCTGATGAGGGAGTGCTTGTATTCTTTTGGGAAGAACTTTCAGCTTTTCCCAAAACTTTGCCATGAACTCTCGTTAAATGGCGTAACATAGACGAGGTTCCAAGATGGTTAAGGTCCCTCCCTCGACTGACTGTGGCTTCACATACACTACAAATGGCTATACAATTGTTGTCTGGATTTGGGTAGAAATAATTCCACACATAAGAAGTGGATTTTTTTGTTTTATGCCCAGGCATGACAATGGCCTTTTTCTTGTCACGTGCCAGAACTGCTGCCACTGGTGCAGGACTTACACAAACAACCTCATTCTCATCAACATCCTCATTAGCGCCCTCGTCGCCTACACAAATCTCCCCCTCATCCTCTTCTAATTCCAAAGTGGCATCCTCAATTTGGGTATCACCGGCTACACTCGGGCTATTAAGGCAAACATCAGCAGAATGCTCACGATTAGACATCCCACTGTTGGATGGACTCTCCACAGGGATTGTTGTCATTTCTGAATCAGAGCAAATATTCTCCTGTAATGCCTTACTGTTATCTTGCAGCTCGGCTTTGACGCGTAACAGTAGTTGTGCACCAATTGTAGGCTGGGTAACTTTTTGGGATCTGCCACTAATAGCCAAAGGTGAAGGCATCATTCTCTCTTTGCCACTGTGTGTGTAGAATGGCATGCTTGCAATTTTTTTTTTATCGTCACTTAACTTTTGCTCAGTTACACTTCTTTTTCGCTTCAATACAGTAAAATTTTTTTTGTTTTTTGTTTTTTGCACTAATTTGAAAACACTCTGTTGTTTGACATCGCCTTGGCCAGATGACGTACTGGGAACACTAACATCAGGACTGGTGACAGAACCTGGTTGCTCATTCAGATCATATGTGGACTGCTTTGAATCCATTCTGAGCGCAAACCACTGGGGAGTGCTAAAAATTATTTAGTAGATACTGCTGACAGTTATGACTTTTGACAGCCAGAAATATTAATGCACAATTAGGGAGGACACCCCAAAAGCACTGAGGAGTGCTAAAAATTATTTAGTAGATACTGCTGACAGATATGACTTTTGACAGCCAGAAATATTAATGCACAATTAGGGAGGACACCCCAAAAGCACTGAGGAGTGCTAAAAATTATTTGGTAGATACTGCTGACAGATATGACTTTTGACAGCCAGAAATATTAATGCACAATTAGGGAGGACACCCCAAAAGCACTGAGGAGTGCTAAAAATTATTTAGTAGATACTGCTGACAGATATGACTTTTGACAGCCAGAAATATTAATGCACAATTAGGGAGGACACCCCAAAAGCACTGAGGAGTGCTAAAAATTATTTAGTAGATACTGCTGACAGATATGACTTTTGACAGCCAGAAATATTAATGCACAATTAGGGAGGACACCCCAAAAGCACTGAGGAGTGCTAAAAATTATTTAGTAGATACTGCTGACAGATATGACTTTTGACAGCCAGAAATATTAATGCACAATTAGGGAGGACACCCCAAAAGCACTGAGGAGTGCTAAAAATTATTTAGTAGATACTGCTGACAGATATGACTTTTGACAGCCAGAAATATTAATGCACAATTAGGGAGGACACCCCAAAAGCACTGAGGAGTGCTAAAAATTATTTAGTAGATACTGCTGACAGATATGACTTTTGACAGCCAGAAATATTAATGCACAATTAGGGAGGACACCCCAAAAGCACTGAGGAGTGCTAAAAATTATTTTGTAGATACTGCTGACAGTTATGACTTTTGACAGCCAGAAATATTAATGCACAATTAGGGAGGACACCCCAAAAGCACTGAGGTGTGCTAAAAATTATTTAGTAGATACTGCTGACAGAAATGACTTTTGACAGCCAGAAATATTAATGCACAATTAGGGAGGACACCCCAAAAGCACTGAGGAGTGCTAAAAATTATTTGGTAGATACTGCTGACAGATATGACTTTTGACAGCGAGAAATATTAATGCACAATTAGGGAGGACACCCCAAAAGCACTGAGGAGTGCTAAAAATTATTTAGTAGATACTGCTGACAGATATGACTTTTGACAGCCAGAAATATTAATGCACAATTAGGGAGGACACCCCAAAAGCACTGAGGAGTGCTAAAAATTATTTAGTAGATACTGCTGACAGATATGACTTTTGACAGCCAGAAATATTAATGCACAATTAGGGAGGACACCCCAAAAGCACTGAGGAGTGCTAAAAATTATTTAGTAGATACTGCTGACAGATATGACTTTTGACAGCCAGAAATATTAATGCACAATTAGGGAGGACACCCCAAAAGCACTGAGGAGTGCTAAAAATTATTTAGTAGATACTGCTGACAGATATGACTTTTGACAGCCAGAAATATTAATGCACAATTAGGGAGGACACCCCAAAAGCACTGAGGAGTGCTAAAAATTATTTAGTAGATACTGCTGACAGATATGACTTTTGACAGCCAGAAATATTAATGCACAATTAGGGAGGACACCCCAAAAGCACTGAGGAGTGCTAAAAATTATTTAGTAGATACTGCTGACAGATATGACTTTTGACAGCCAGAAATATTTATGCACAATTATGGGGGACACCCCAAAAGCGCTGGGGAGTGCCAAATATGAAGAAAAAATAATAAACCTCTATCCTCCTCTCTGCACTAGCGATTTTGGTTAGAGCAATTGCAAGAACAATATTGTATTCTCTGTCCCTGCTCTAATTAGCCTATGACTACACCCTGCTCTCTCCCTCTGTCAAATGGCGATGGATTGCTGTGGAGGCGTGTATTTATAAAGTTGAAGTATCGCGAGAACCGAGCCCCGAGATCCGACGACGTCACAATGACGTTCGGCCTCGATTTGGATTCGGAATGGGCGGGAGAGTACCGAGCTGCTCAGCTCGGTACTCGGATACCCAAAGTTCGGGTGGGTTCGGTTCTCGGAGAACCGGACCCGCCCATCTCTAATTGGAATACTAGATTCAAATACTTTGTTATGTGTAAGGATTAACTGATTCATTTGGTGAATGTAGATCTCATAATCAGTTCCTAGCAAGTTTTGTGGCAATGTTATTATTTTGCATATGTACATTTGCAGACCCATTTATCAGCCTTATAATAATTCTGTGTTCAATGTTTTTTCAATTTTGCTCCAACCATTCAGTCTTCTATACTACAATATTATGTTAGCAATCAAGGCGGCGGCCGACCAATACATACACTGGAATAAAAACAAAGACACTAATTAAACTGGCCAAGAATGGAATAATAAAATTGAGCCTTATTCAGAAAAATAAAGTTTTTTTGTCTCTCATTCACAAGTTGTTGGCATTTAGCCAACAATTGAGCCATGCACATACTCTGAGGACAAGCAGCATGACAAAAGTAAATATATATTTTATTTCTCAAGAGTATACTTAAAGTTATTATTCATAGTGACTTCTGCACAGCTAAATTAAAAGCAATAAAGTGAAAATATGCTGTAATTGCAAACATTTTTTTTAAGGTTTTTGGATTGGAGTTAAGATTGGTGAGCTGATATAGAATCATGACTTATTAAGGGTTTACAATATCCTATTATTTTTAAGATAAAAAATTTATTTTCTACTTTGCTATTTTTTCATAGGTCAGCCAGATCTCACAGTAAAACTACAGATAATGAAAAATGTTCTATGGTACACATTTACCACATCTTTGTTATTTTTTTGCGATTTTGTGAACTCACTTAATGAGTTTATGCAAACTGCATCTTAGTCGCACAAGGTCAGATGGATTAAATGGCTCATGCATATATAGTACTGGAAATAATTGCCATCATACCTTAGGTTATTATAAGACATCATTATGAGCTCTTCCTTGTTATGTTCATCTCCAAAATAGGCTCTGCTTTGTGTATTAGTTGCCACAATTAACTTTGCATTGTATAATGGCAACCAGAATGGGTTCTGCATTGTATATTACCCTATATTACCCTTAAGACTCTATTGTGTGCTGTATATTTGCCTGCAGAACAGACTTTTCACTGTAAACTAGCCATCAGAAAGCTTTGCTCTGTTAATTAATATTAGAAAAAGGGGCCATTGTCTGGGCAGTGTCAAAGCCAGTAATTTGCCAAAAATAATAACAGGCAGCACGTTTTTAAGCTGTAAAACAAGTCCATCACATGTAGAAAAATTAAGACAAAACAAACGACATTGGTATACATACAGTAAGTTAGACAAAATATACAACACAATGTACAAACAATGAACAGTAAGGAACCTGCTGCTCATGCACTGGAGGACAGGACTGGAATTTAAGTAGCCAGATAAATGATTGAAAGTCAAAAAGTTGATATAGAATGGCGCTATTAACCACAGCGTAAACACCACAATATAAATATCAATCGTGAATATAATATCAAAGTCCAAATTAAAGAAATGTTCAGAAAGGATAGTTAACTCAAGTATGAACGGCAGCCACAATAGCCTGCAACCAGATGGTTAGTCCGGATAGGGATGATTACTGCAACAAAAGACAGGCAGGGCGCCTCATTGTGTATTATCAGATGTATAATATAGACAAATGTATTATGCTGCGTACCGTAAAGTAATAATCGGTAGTCAATTCAGAGATGGGGGATGATCCTCAAGGGCTGTTCCTCCAAATTTCCAACAAGTAAGACAATGCAGAAAAAAAGGCCAACATAGAGTAGTATTGTCATAGATTAAAACAACACCACGTGTGGGTATATATACCACCTAATATAACTGGGCTTTCTTATCGTGAATCAACACATATACCCATAGTGAAGATGGATGAAATAGATGGGACACCCATGTGGGACATCTATAAATAAAAAATAATAATCTGCGTACCAGATGATCTTAGGGCAGCAACGTATAGAAAACTCTTTTGCAGGTCAAATGTGTAATACTTCACCAGGACTTCCTCAGGAGCAAGATAATAGTAGCCAGATAAATGATGTCACATCACAATATGAGCCTTGGTAAAGGCACTTATACATAAAGCGACAATCTGGGAGTTCACGTCTGAGATGTCCTTCTAGATGAATGTAATTTGGGAGCTGTTACGTCTCGTGGGAGACGTCTATTAGTCTGTGTGGACACAGGCCTTCTCAGGGTGCGGAGTCAAAAGAACCTCCCGGTCTTCACCAAGAACCGCCGCAAGGCATTATGGATTTGGCTGCTGAAGGTCCGCAGGTCGCGGTTCCTGGATTAGCCCCCTGACGTAATAGATGGAGAAACAGTGGATGGAAGATCCAACGGACAGAGTCAGAGGTGGAAGCGCTGGGCAGGACAATTAGCTGAGACTAACAGCACCGAAACAGAAGTCCTGATGATTCTCAGTGGGATCCGGGTCGGATACACTGTGGCAACCACAGATAGGAAAATCACAGGATGAATGTCCAGAAGCACAGCAGCATCGGATACTCCAGGTAACAAACAGAAGAATGGTCAAAGGACTATCCGGGTCGGATACACAGGTTTAGCCGGGTCGGATACACTAAGGAACAGACAGTAGAATGGTCAAAGGACCAGCCGGGTCGGGTACACAGGATCAGCCGGTTCGGATTCACCAAGGAACGGACAGAAGAATGGTCAAATAGAAATAGCCGGTTCGGGTACACTGAATGCACTGGGTCGGATACACCAGGAGCGAGCAGGAGGGTTGTCAACAAAGCAGAGGTCATACACAGGAGATATCGCAGATTCAGCACAGGAACTCAGGAGGGAGCCAGGCACAGAGGAGAAACTCGTTGCTCTGACACAGCCAGTATGTCAGAGTGAGAAGGAAATAGGATAGGAAAAGTAAAAAACCCTGCCTCTGAGATCACATGACCGCAGCCGTGCCCCGGTCGGAAGCACAGTGCTCCGGCTGCGATTGCAAGCAGGAACAAGGAAGGTAAGTTCCTAACAGTACACCCCTCCCTTTAGAGGTGGCCTTCGGACACACTATAAGGTTTGTGAGGGAATTGGGCATGAAAGCGTCTTAAAAGATCTGGGGCATGGAGGTCTTTAGCAGGAATTCAGGAGCGCTTCTCAGCTCCATAACCTTTCCAATCAACCAGAAATTGTAAGAAGCCTCTGGAGATGCAGGAGTTTAGGATTTCATTGATCTCGTACTCCTGATCTTGCATGGAGAGTGCTGCAGGTGGCCTCTTAGAAGAGAAACACTTGCTAATATCCAGTGGCTTTAGAAAGGATACATGGAACTGATTGGGAATTTTAAAAGTAGGATGTAGGATCAATCTAAAAGCCACGGGATTAATAACCTCAGAAATTTTGAAGGGACCAATGAATCGGGAAGCAAAGTTTGTAGAAGGATCTTGAAGGAGAAGGTTCTGTGTAGACAACCATACTTGATCACCAGGAGAAAGTTGAGGTGTAGGTCTTCTCTTATGTCATAAGATTTTTTACTATAGGCGGGAGATAGAAACCGTCTGCATTTGATTTGATCCCATCTAGAGGAGAAATCATGTAAAAGAGAGTCTACCGCAGGAACCCCAGATGCAGGTAAGTCATTAAATGGGGGGATCGTAGGATGAAATCCATGAAGGGCAAAGAAAGGAGAGACTGAAGTTGAGTAATGAATGTGATTATTATGGGCAAATTCTGCCCAGGGAAAAAGATCAGTCCAATCATCATGTTTAGCTGAAATATAACATCTGAGAAATTTTTCAAGCTCTTGATTGGTTCTTTCGGTCAACCCATTCGACTGAGGATGATAAGCAGACAAAAAATTTAACTTGACCCCACAGGCACGAGAGAATGCTCTCCAAAATTTTGCCACAAATTGAGTTCCTCGGTCAGATACAATCACATCAGTACAGACATGAAGGCGAAAATCTTCCTTTATGAAATATTGTGCGAGGACAGGAGCAGATGGTAGTCCCTTCAGAGGCACAAAATGAGCAACCTGGGAGAAGCGGTCCGTGATGACCCATACCACGGAGAAACCTTTGGGAGACGGTTCATCTGTAACAAAGTCCATGGAGAGATGTCTCCAAGGGCGATCCGGAATAGGGAGTGAATGCAATAACCCATAAGGAGGTTGCCGAGGAACTTTATTTCGAGAACATGTACAGCATGTAGCTGTTAAATCTTGTACATTAGAGTGTAAGGACGGCCACCAATAACTCAGTAAGACTAAGTCCTTGGTTTTCTTGACACCCAAATGGCCGTAAAAACGAGAGGCGTGAGCCCACTTGAGAAGCTTGAGACGCAAATGGAAAGGGGCAAAGGTTTTCCCACGAGGAATAGCTGGATGTATGGGAGTAGTGGCCACAATACATTCTGGGTCCAGAATGAGTCTGGAACCAGGCCTGAATGTGATAATCATGTTAAAATGGGAAATGGGAAAAAAATAATGACCATCTGGCCTGTCAAGGTTTTTATCAGGATGCGGAGTGAAGGTCTAGAAGATTTTTGTGACCTGTATAGATCGTTATCGGAAATATGGCTCCTTACAAGTGATGTCTCCATTCCTCCAGGGCTAATTTGATGGCAAGCAGTTCCCGATTTCCAATACCATAATTACTTTACATAGAGGATAATCTTCGAGAGAAGAAGCCATAAGTAGAAAGAGGAGGAGTTCTTTTGAGATAAAATGGCTCCAACTCCGATAGAGGATGCATCTATCTCAAGGAAAAAAGTAAAGGTGGGGTCAGGCTGACACAGAATAGGAGCAGAGATAAATGCTCTCTTAAGAGAAACAAAGGCTTCCACAGCCTCT
This sequence comes from Mixophyes fleayi, assembly GCF_038048845.1. Lineage (NCBI taxonomy): Eukaryota > Metazoa > Chordata > Amphibia > Anura > Limnodynastidae > Mixophyes > Mixophyes fleayi. Next base: position 296,271,355 of record NC_134402.1, read on the forward strand.
GGCGGCCAAAGTTTGGAATTGGTGGACTTCTTAGTTAACGCAATTATGGGTGCCACTAAGGAAGAGAATCCCTTGAAGAACTGTCTGTAGTAGTTGGCGAACCCCACAAATTGCTAGACTGCCTTAAGTCCTACTGGCTGGGGCCATTCCAAGACCGCCTTCAGTTTCTCAGGGTCCACTTGGAGACCAGAACCTGAAACCACATACCCCAGGAAGCGAAGATGATTTTTTTCAAAAACAAATTTCTCCGTTTGCAGAATAATTGATGAAGACGTAGTCGCTCAAGTACTAGGGAAACATGCTTCAGATGAGAAATGATATCAGGTATATATGAGGATATGTTACGAGCCGCGGCTCCCCGACGGGCCGCGGCGGCTCATTTCCGGTTTCTTCAGACGTCCCGGCCGTATCCATGACGACCGAGACGTCACTTCCGCCTCCTACGTCCCGGTTGCCTGGGCAACAACTGGGACGCTCTAATGTTACTGCCGCAGCGCCCGGCCAGCGGTCTTGCAGCCGGGCGCATGCGCGCAGAAGAAGATGACACTGTGTCAGATGATCACCTGTGTGGGGGACGTTGCCCTGGAACAATCGTTTTTGTAACATCTTGTGGCAGATCTGACCATGGTAATGATATCATGTTGCCTGCAATAGTGAGTATTATTTTGATTACTATTTCCTGGGTTTTGGTGCAGTAGGGAGGGGTTTCACTGGCACTCTTTCCTATTGGCTCCTTTCACTATTTAAGGCAGTGAGGACAGAGCCTCATTGCCAGTTATAGCTTCCTGTGTAGCTAAGCTCCTGTTCCTTGTTTCCCTGCTCCTGTGCTGTATTCTAGTTTGGATTTCCCGTGTATGACCCCTGGCTTGTTTCTGGACCTTGTTGTATTGCCTGTGCCCTCCGACCTCAGCTCGTTATCTGGTATCGCTGTCTGCTGCCGGCCCTTGACCTTTGCTTGGATCTTACGCTGCTGTGTACTACCTCACGCTACCCCTGGGTTCTCCCCAGTCAGTGCACATTTCACAACCCTCCGTTCGTCTGCAGCCATGTCTGTCCCCACCACTAGGGGCTCCAGCGAACACCAGACTTCGGAGCAGACTCCGGGTTTTGTCGTGCTGACTGGAGGGGTTCCTAACAGGATATCATCTAGGTATATTACCACAAATTGGTAAAGAATATCTTGAAAAATCTCATTGATGAAATTTTGGAACAAAGTGGGGGCATTGCATAGCCCAAAGGGCATAACCAAGTACTCAAAATGTCCATCATGAGTGTTAAATGCTGTCTTCCATTCGTCCCCTCGTTAATATGGATTAAATTGTAGGCGCCTCTGAGATCCAGTTTAGAGAATACAGAAGCTCCTTTAATTCTGTCAAACAACTCAGACATCAAAGGTAAGGGGTATTTATTCTATACACAGTAAAGGCGTTAAGGCCTCGGTAGTCGATGCAGGGCTAAGACCACCATTTTTTATTTAACATGGAAGAAGCTGGACCGCGCAGGGGAGGTGGATTTCCTAATAAAGCCTCATTTAAGATTATCCATTACATAAGCAGACATGGAGTTAGACTCAGGTAGAGACAATGGGTAAACACGACCCATAGGTGGCATCTTGTCTGGCAAAAGTTCAATACAGCATTCCCAGGGTCTGTGAGAAGGTAACTTGGAAGCGTCTCTTTCACAGAATACATCAGTGAACGAACAGTATTGAGGAGGAATATCAGAGGATACCATGGTGGGAGAGGAGGAAGTTTCGAAGTGTCTTCCTATCTTGGGAAGACATCGAGAGTGGCAAGCAGACCCCCAAGCAAGTACTTCGGCTTTGTGCCAATCCAGAGTGGGGGAATGAAGTCTGAGCAAAGGGACTCCTAGAACCAAAGGATTTATAGCCTCAGGAATGACCAGGAATGAAATGGTTTCCGTATGCAGGGCTCCAATCTGAAGAGACAGCTTAACAGTACGTCTTTTAATAGATCCTCCTATTATACGACTCCCATCTATTGCTGTTATGGCAATGGGCAGATCCAGAGGTAGGGTAGGTAAGGATAATTTAAGGACCGTGGCGGCACATATGAAATTCCCTGCTGCCACAGAGTCTATGAGAGCAGCAAGGGAAAGCTGTCCGCATAGAGTAGAAGGGCTTGAATAGAAAAACTGGAATCGGATGGAGAGGAAGCGAAAACACCTAACCTGACCTCTCCAGAGTCGGTTAGGCCCTGTCGTTTCCCAGCCATTTGGAGCAATTACTCAACAGGTGACCTGGGTCCCTGCAGTACAGCCATTAACGATTCTTGAATCGTCTCTCCTTCTCCTGCTGAGAGAGACGAGCTCTACCCACTTGCATGGGTTCTTCGATGGGTACCATGGAACTCTGAAAGTGAGGCGCCAGACGAAACCCCGAACGGCGGGGCATCTCTTTCTCCTGAGAACGTTCATGAAAATGTACATCAATATTGTTGCACAACGAAATCAATGCCTCCAATGAGGAGGAAAGTTCATGACCTGCCAGTTCATCCTTGATCCGCTCAGACAGTCCTTGCCAGAAAGTGGCCACAAGGGCCTCGTTGTTCCAATGAACTTCTGCCGCCAGAGTACGGAACTGTAGAGCATACTGACCTAGGGGGAGAGTACCCTGGCACAGGCGTAGAATACCAAAAGTCTCGCTGAATACTCGTCTGGGCTCATCAAAGATGGGTCTGAAGGTCTCGAGAAAGGTGGCACAATTATATAAACTGGGGTCATTATGCTCCCATAGGGGAGATGCCCAAGCTAGGGCTGGACCTGCTAATAAGGAAATAATGTAAGCTACTTTAGTTTTTTCAGTAGGGAAATTCCTAGGCTGTAATTCAAATTGGATGGCACATTGATTTAAGAAACCACCGCAAGCTTTGGGATTCCCATCGAACTTGGGAGAGTTAGGAATCCGAAGCTGAGAAGCCATAGGTGCAGCAGACACAGAACTACTCTGGGAAGAGGAGGGTTGCAGAGGAGGTAGTATGGTCGCCAGAGCCGAGAGTGTATTCTGAAGAGTATCCAGATGAGCAGACATACTCTGAAGCAACTGTAGCAACTGGGTCTGATTTTTCTCTTGTTTCTCCACCCATGCAGCTAAATGCTCTAGAAGCTTTCTGGCAGAGGGATTACCAGATTCGTCCATCCTGGTGGGGGTTAGAGCAAACTGTTACGTCTCGCGGAAGACGTCTATTAGTCAGTGTTGACACAGGCCTTCCCAGGGTGTGGAGTCTAATGAACCTCCCAGTCTTCACCAAGAACCGCCGTAAGGTGGGATGGATTTGGCTGCCGAAGGTCCGCAGGTCGTGGTTCCTGGGTTAGTCCCCTGACATAATAGATGCAGAAACAGTGGATGGAAGATCCAATAGACAGTGTCAGAGGTGGAAGCGCTGAACAGGACAATTAGCTGAGAGTAACAGCACCTAAACAGAAGTCCTGATGAGTCTCAGTGGGATTCCGGGTTGGATACACTGAGGCAACCTCAGATAGGAGAATCACAGGGTGAATGTCTAGAAGCACAGCAGGATCGGATACTCCAGGGAGCAGACAGAAGAATGGTCAAAGGACTAGCCGGGTTGTGTACACAGGTTCAGCTGGATCGGATTCACAAAGGAACGGACAGAAGAATGGTCAAATAGAAATAGGCGGGTTGGGTACACTGAATGAGCCGGGTCAGATACACCAAGGAGCGAGCAGGAGGGTTGTCAACAAAGCAGAGGTCATACACAGGAGGTATCGCAGAATCAGCACAGGAACTCAGAAGGGAGCCAGACGCCGAGGAGTAACTCGTTGCTTTGACACAGCCAGTGTGTCAGAGCGAGATGGAAATAGGAGAGGAGAATTCAAAAACCCTGCCTCTGAGATCACATGACCGCAGCCGTGCCCCGGCCGGAAGCACGACGCTCCAGCAGGAACAAGGAAGGTAATTTCCTAACAGGAGCATGGTGAATGGGAGCTCTGCACCTTCTTTGGAATGACAGATGAAACAGGTTTGTTACAATGTCTTTCAACAGAATGTGCTCTAATATGTATACTAGTCACTGGACTATCACTGTATTGTATACTAGTCACCACAATTTCCTAATATTCTATACTTTTGTGATATTTTATATACCATTACAGACAACACAAGTTCTTGACTACTGTTTGTAACATAAGTATTTCCATGTGATATTAGGTACCCAGTGCCATCCTAACTTTTATGTAGAATACTTATATTTTTCTGCACTGCCAATTTAATCAGACAATATTAAACCATTTTTGGTTATCCTCTGTTGCTTGCAAAATCTGATCCATGATTTAAAGAATCAGAGAAGCTACATTGAGATGTTACCTCTGCATATCTCTTTTTTACATTCATCATTATATATTGGACTACCCCACCACAGTCTAAAAGACTTCAATGGAACCATAGAACTGTTTTATTTATGTAATAATATTTCGAATGTTGTGTGTTAGTATGGTGGGTGGCATAGTAGAAAAGGGACATGGTCTAAAACAATTTACTGCGTGCCACATTTTTTATTCTCCATGACCTTATAAAACTTTCTGTTTGCCATGTGACTACCAGAGCATGAATCTGGATGCCTTGGTGGTCCCAGTGTTTTTTTCTTTTCCTAGAACCACTAATTTAGCCTTATAAACTAAAAAGTCCCCCAAAAAATTCCAGCTGGTAAAAAGAAAAACTAAATAAGAAAAAACAAAACAATAAAGTAGCTTTATAATTGACTTGCTCAGTATTTCATTTGGAACAGAATGAAGCCCATAGTTTCTCAGGCTATTGAATTACCCATGGTGATATCACCGAGTGACTGAAGAGCGTTTGTATAGAATACATAGAAGTTTGGGAGCTGCACCAGAATCACTCCGTCAGTAATGTTACACCTGTTACGCCTAGTCATTTAAAGAAAAAACAAATAACAAACAACATACCGTCATTTTGGACTTTCTTTTATATATTTTACAATAAGAATGTTTCTTTTGAACTGCCAATTAAGCTGTTAATTTCAAATAAAAAATATTGTGTGTGTGTACTTTTAGTGCCTAAGTAAACTATACTTGTTGCTGGTTTGTTTATAACATTCTAATTTGTGTAAAAGCAAACTGATTTGGCCTTGTGCAAATGTCTGCATTTGCTATTAGTACACTCACAACAGGTTGTTAGTGGAATGCTGCCAAGCTTTCTTTGCTCCACTAGCTCAAACGCAACCCCTGAAAGCTGGCTTTTATTGGCTGTTCCTGATCACACAGAAGAGTCTCTGTAAGTGTGGTCTCCAATGATCAGCAGCTGCATGCTTTTTGTATAGTGGAAGCTTGTCATTTATAAGAGGCGAGAAGATGAGTGGGTGGCACCTCTAGCTGTTTTTCTTTTGCATCAGGCCCTCTTTTACTGTGAAGGACCATGAAGGACCATGTCGTTAGTTGATGGCGTTCACAATTCACTTGCACTTGTGAAGGCAGCCTGACAGCTGCATAAATCACTGCTAGATACCACTAATAGATTGCTTCATACCAGTTTCTAGCAGACCACCCAAGCACAGCTCAGAGGCAGCCCGAGTCACTCCAGACTTACATACCAGTACACTTATTCAAATCTCTTCATTCTTTGCAGTGTGTGATAATTAAAACAAAACTTTTTTCTCTGTAGTAAAAAACAACAACACTTCAGTCCTTGTTAATGTAATGTTAGTAGTAGTAACTTAGTATAGGGAACTTTTCTTTACATCTTCTGTTTTTGCAATTGAAATTTTAATAATGTCCATGAACTAAAACACAGAAAATCCTTATTTTTACCCTTTAAACATCAGCACAATTTTAATATTTTTTTTATTTACTTGTCAGATATAAAAATAATTCTTTATTTTTATTTATTCATATTTTTATTCTTATATATGACTTTATTTGAATAGTGTATTATACAATGAATATAGTAGATTGTATTGCAACTCAAAAAATGATGTGTTCTGCCTATTGTTAATTTACAGCAGTAGTGCATTCTTTGAAGTATAACATTATTCACTCACAGGGACCTAATAAGGGGTCTATTTACTAAGGTGCATTGAGCCATTAAAACAGAGAAACTGCTGTTTAAAATGGCCTTTGCATAATGTATTAAGGTATCAAATGAAATACGGAGCCATAACCCATTTAACGTTTAATGCAGAACCCATATGTCAATCTGGGGTCCAATTTATTAAGCTGTGAAAAGTTTTGATTTGATGCGGCCCCCAAAACATCATTATAAAGTCATATCCATCATGATGTCTGTTCCATACTCAGTCAGTATCCAATAGATCACTTTGACCTGAATTATACATACAGTCATTTTATTCTCATTATTCTCCAACCATATACCTACCAGGATAAAATAATTTTGAAGCCATATTAAGTATGTACTTTAAGACACCTTTTCCTCTGGCCAGGTCACCCTGCACTTCCAGATCCAATAACAGTATGGACCACTATGGCTATAGTTACGTCCTTGTTACGTCCATATATTTATTATTACTCAGTTTGCAAAGAAGCTCACAAACACAATTACCATATAAACACAGTGTTGTATTTTGGGCTATAAATAGTACTGGTGCTCTGTCTAGTGGATAATTTAGGCAAAATACAAGCTTGATGATGGCAACATAAAACACGGTGTGTCTGTTATTACAACTTTCTTGCATACCTTGTCTCAGGTACAGAGAATACATGAAAAGTAAAATCATTGCCCCATCTTTAGTTCAGTACACAGACACAATTTCAGGATTCTTACTTTCTTTAGTAAGCAATATTGCTCTATTTGGTTCGGTACCACCACTAGGTGAACCTAGATGGTCACCTAGGATGCTAGAGTTTAGGGGGAGCCTAAAGCACTGAATAAGTGACATAATGTAAGTACACTGATATCCAAATGCAGATTCAGTTGTATCATCATCATCAGCAATATTTATTTATATAGCACCAGAAAATTCCGTAGCGCTTTACAGTCATATCTTACACATCATCATCATCATCACCATTTATTTATATAGCGCCACTGATTCTGCAGGGCTGTACAGAGAACTCATTCACATCAGTCCCTGCTCCGTTGGAGCTTACAGTCTAAATTCCCTAATGTACACACACATACTGTCTGAGAGAGACAGACTAGGGTCAATTTTGACAGCAGTCAATTAACCTCTTAGTATGTTTTTGGAATGTGGGAGGAAACCAGAGCACCCGGAGGAACCCCACGCAGACACAGGGAGAACATACAAACTCCACACAGGTCATGGATGGGAATTGAACTCATGACCTCAGCGCTGTGAGGCAGGAGTGCTAACCACTAAGCCACCATGCTGCCCCTATATGACTCCTTATGCTTCGACAGGCAGAATTATGGCTTGCCCTCTGCAGCTGATTGTACTTAGCTAATTTGCATTGTGGCTGTATGATATTTGTGTCTTTGGTTGTATATCTGCTAATAGTTGATGCTACTGAATAAAGCGGGGGAATGAGTCTAACACGACCTCGGTGTTCACCAGGGACCCTCGTGAGGAGGTTTGCTCCTAGGTAGTGGCCCTCAGAGCCAGATGTTAGCGAGGTAGCTGGAATCAGATAGAGCGTAGTGGACAAGCAGGGTCAGATCCAGGAGATCCAAATGAAGCCAGCACGTGAAGCAGAAAGGTCAGGATAACCAAGGTCAAACCAGGAGATCCAATCAGAACTAGAACGTGAAGCAGAAGAATAGTTAGGGTAGCTGAGGTCAAACCTGGAGATCCAAACGGAACCAGGACATTATTCAAAGGATTGGTCAGGAACAAGCAAAGTCAGCAACAGGAAATCCAATATAGAAAGGAACCAGGGGCAAAAATAACTAACAGGAACCAGGAACAGACTTCAGAAGCCATTCAATAATCTAGCACTGGATCAGTGTCAGAGCCTGCCTTTTATAGGCTGTCCAGAAGTATTTCAAGTGCAGAGATTATGGGCTAGATTTTACTAAACTATTTTTCCGGTGGTTTGATTTACTAAAGCCCAAACCACCGTTAAACGGCAAGAATTGTCAGTTTTCAAAACCACCACTTTACAAATCGCTATCCCGATTTTAACAATGATGAACATACAAACCACCAGATTTACTAAGCTGGGGTTTTCAAAGCGGCTTCATCCATCAAAATGGCCAAAATGAAAGGAGTGGTTGTGAGTGCCGAGATTGCGCAAACTTCATGTTGTTTGAGCTATTTTGCCATTCAAAACAAAAGAGAAAGTACCAATGACATTTAAATTATTTGGGCAATCATTATTTATTGATTAAGATACAAAATGTATTTTTTTAAGGGGACACTATTATAGCATTATATTATGGGGAAAATGTGAATATATAATAATATTAACTGATTGTTAATGGTGGACATAATTATTTATGTTGCACAATTTGGCATTACATAGTGCCTGAATGATATAATAAGTAAATGATTCTGTCCCCTTAATATAATGACATTTTTTTCCCCCATAAGTTAATATTAAATTAATTTTGCTGCTTAGTCAATAAATAGTGATTGCTCAAATGATTTAAATGTCAATGGTGCTTTCTCTTATGTTCTGAATGGCAAAATAGTTCAAACAGCATGTTTGAGCTATTAAGCCATTCCGAAGCAAGTATTAAAACTGTCCTGTTCTGTCTTTTGGATGGCTGTTTTGATAGCGGCTTTAACCAAACCGCCAGCGATTTAGCTTTTTCAATCCACCACCCATTGCCATTCATTTTAAAGCACAGTGTCAAATCACCCTATAGAAAATGCGGTGGTTTGGACAACTAAACCGTGGTCGATGTGTGACGGTTTCAAACTGCCACCAAACTCAATTCTTATTAAATCTAGCCTTATGTCTTTAAAAACTTTTATTCTATTTGCCGTCTGAAGATCCAGAATTTGGCCCCCATTGATAGGCAACAGCTTTTCACCACCGGGTACTGAAGCCATCCATCCATGCAACAAACGAATAGAGAGGGGACGGCGTCTGACAGTAACAAGAACAATCTAATAATGCAAAAGAAAGATCAGCCTGTTTGACTGCAGTGTGTGTAGTTCATTAGTTAATTGGGTGCCCCACAAAATACACAATTTTTGACCCTTGAAAATCGGTATTGTAAGGGTAACAGTACCCAAATCATACACACACTGTACCATATGTAGCTAGCAGTACCTCCTGGCAGCACCATGACTCGTTGTTGGACATAAGCAGGGCCGGTGCTCGGGTCCACAGCGCCCTAGGCATTTTTAAAAAAGCGGCACCCCCCCCCCGCGCAAAAATCGCCGCCCTCCTCCCTCCTCCCTCCTCTCCTCTCCTTACCTTGTCTCACCACCGCCGCCTCTCTGCTCCGTCTCCTCCCCTCCACTCACTGACACTAGTAAGTGGAGGGGAGGAGACGGAGCAGAGAGGCGGCGGTGGTGACAAAATAGCCTCTTCCCCCCTCCCCGTGCATCTGATGCTGTGCGGCGGCCGTGACAGGTATGGTCAGTGGTCGCCGCACAGTTTTAAAGTCTTTTATTATTCTGTGGCGCCCTCCAGGCGCCCTCCAGAGCCCGGCACCCTAACCTTGCCTAATGGGAGCGCCGGGCCTGGACATAAGTATATTTAATGTACGTCTGACATAAACCTAGCACATGTGCGACCTTTGCAGGCATGGAAGCATACCTCATATCATTGTATAATTATTTTAATGCATTTTACATCAGCGTTTTTTTATGTAGATTGAGTCCAATTCTACATTAGACCCAAGAAGTTAATTTTAAAAATGTGATCTTTATTGTTGTTTAAATTTTTCCTGTAGATCTAGTTATGCTAAAAGAAGCAATATTTGTTATTATTATTATTAATAATAATAATAATAATAATATACACTAATGCATATGTTTATGATGATTTGTACATGGGTTGTGGCGGACACTATTTTAATGAAGTTGCCTATTGCACATAGAAGGACAGTAACATGCAAAAGTTGTCAGTTTAGCATTTGCATTGAGCCAATCCATTTTAAGTGGAATGTCCCGGAACGAGTTTGATATCACCTTAACCAGCCTGTTCATCGTTTCTCACAAAATTTACTTTTTATAGCCCTGGTTTATGTTCCACGTTTTGCCATAGTACACATGCAGTGTCTAATTACATGTGTATAAGGGGACATTGTAGCTATGCCTATATAGAAGACTTTTTCACTATATGTTACTCATTGTAAAAAATGTATATTGTTTATTGTATCTTGTTGATAATGCAGTGAAGCTATTATTCATTGTTCTTAAAGTGAAGCCAGAATCAGATGGTGTCCAGGATACAGGTGAGGGGGCTGTAGCTACATTCATTCTTCCACTCCTTTCTCTATAGGAAGCCCTGAACAGCTGAAAGCTACATCTGGCTGAAAAACCTTGAAAGAGGTTAATTTCAGGAGGGACTGAGTACTATTCTAGATTTGGAAGTGGAGAAGGCCAGTTGGTATCATTGTCTCGAACAGGACTGGGTCAGACTTTCTGGCAGGGGCATAACAGAAGAGCCACTGTGGAAGGACAGCTCATCTCCCATCCGCTCCAACCCCCAATCCAGCACCCACCAATGTTTGAGGGAGATTGTCAGGGGTTTGCCCGGGTAGGGGAAAACACTGTGGAAATTTGACCCTGGATATAAGGATCTGCTCAAGGGCAGGAGGGAGGTTTCATTCTAAGGATTGATTCCTGAAAAATTGGAGGGCTAGTTGGTGTTGAGTGTTCTGTACAAGCAGACTACATCTACAACTGAGAGAAATCTATGGGTCAACACAAAAGATTGGAGGAGAAGAAGTGTATATATCAGGTCACTCCGGGATATAATAAAATTAAAATTCTTTCAAATTTTATTGATATGTGTTAAAAATGGTTTCACCTGGTTTAAATGGAAAATAGCGAAATAATGTTTAGAAAACATGCCTGTTTTTTCTCTTTAGAGACATCTAGAAAAGTAATGTACATTACATTTTCTTTTTCTGTGCAAGATGTCTTGCTGTTGCTTTTTGGTGAGTACTAGAAGCAATACCCATGAGATATCCAATACACTCACCCGTCTTAAGCACAATATAGACACAAACCTTAAAACCATTAGTTCCACCCTCACAGATATTCACAACCTCTTCTCACGCTTCATAGACCTGCAGTTCCAGCATCACACTTCACACCTTCCTACACAAATGTCCCCCATGTTCACTCCAATCCATCAGCCTAATTTACCCTCCCCAGACCCTCAGTCCCATAATGCTCAATTCCCCCCTCCCCTTTTTTTGTCCCCAATTTTCTCCTGGTGCCCCTCAATCCTTGTCAAACTAACAATCTGACCCCAAAATATCTCTGCCTCCAGTCCCTTCTGCCACATCTCTGCCTCCAGCCCTTCTTGCTTCTCCTCCCACCACATCTCTGCCTCCAGCCCTTCTTGCTTCTCCTCCCACCACATCTCTGCCTCCAGCCTACCCTCCGGCCCACCCTCCTGTCTACCATCTGGCCTACCCACTGGCCTACCCTTCTGCCTACCTTCCGGCCCAACTTCCTGCCCAACCTCCATTCTATTCTCCTGTACAGCCTTCTGCCCAACCTCTGGCCTACTCTCCTGCCCAACCTCTCGCACACTCTCCGCAACACCTTCTAGCCCCTCCTGCCACCCCTCCGGCACCTTCGGCACACCTTCGGTGACACCTGCTGACCCATTGACCTTTGCTTCTTCTTCTGAACCTTTCACATCACTAGTGCCAGACAGAAAAAAACACACAACCGCCAGAAAAAAGCAAAAGGAAGTGATGTAAGTTTTTTTTATTATTATTACTATTATTATTATTATTATTATTATTATTATTATTATTATTATTATTATTATTATATCTGGTGTGTGTTTGATGTCTTTTTTTTTGTTTAAAAATTAATCATCGCAAATCATTTTTTACTAACAAAAAAGTAGGGTGTCGTAAGTGGTCCTTATGCTTGTTTTGCAAGTACTTTGCTTGCTTGTGTGTCCGTATCTCACCGTTTTTCGTATGCAACTCCTGATTCTGGACATGTGCATTGTGGTTTTACGCACAAAATCTGCAGATATGTCCACGAATTAATCAGGCCCATTGTATGTAGAATACGCATTAAAAGCATCATAATTTATGTATTTAATGTAAAAAGAAATAAAATCCATATTTTTATTAATAAATTATACTGTTAAGAGTTGTTCATTAATTTTATAATGAAACTATTTTTTATGTGTTTTGATGTGACCTATTAGTGATCAGCTTGTGAGTATACTGCAGTCTGTTCTGTCTGTCTATATACGGGAAGTGAAGTTTAGGCAGCGTAATTCTTTCCAGAGTCAAATCGCAAAGGTATCTTAAAATCCGCTTGAATTTGAATAAGGTTGGAACTGCACTTAAATTCCGTGCTCTTTTTCGATACACAAATAGTGTGCAGGTTGTGTCCGCAGTTAGGCAATTTGGCCCATTATAAGCAATATAGGCAATATGCTGGAAAACTAAGAAGTGCCACATGTTTAATACAATTACATTTGAAACAACATCTAAATATAGAATTAATGTATAACAGAAAATGTGCTAATTTCCATCATGGCAACCAATCTTAGATTTCAATTGTTTTGCATTTTTTTAACATTTTTCTAAGGAGCAACATGAGCCAATTCATCTCAACAATAAACTGATTTTCCTCACATCAAGTTAATTTCCATTCAAAGTAAACTGGTATCATCTTACAGAGCACCAGAGCTATTGCCTTGATGGCGGATGACTGAAATCCATGACTTGGTTCTTTCTCAAAAATTAAATCAACATAATTTTTTGGAAGTAAATTTCCCTTTATTAAATTATCTATGTCTGTCTCTCTATGTTGTTCTCATTCCAGTATGAAAAAAATTAAGCAAGCAATGAACTAAGTTTATAAAATGCTTAACAGCTGATATCTCTCACTCCTCTTAAACCTCTTAATAACTTATTTAACTTCTCTGAATTATTGACATGAGACATAATTGTGGCAATAATAAAAGGTGTTTATTTGTAAATCAATATGGTGGTGGAGAAATGAGTAGGCAGTATGACAAGGCCACTAGGATATCTCAGAAATGGGAGTCAATTTTTTGGGGGTGGTATAATAAACAGCACCCTGGGCGCACATATTTACTTTACCGGGAAACTCAACACCTTGGGCACTACAGAACCCGCAACCCTTCTGGGCTGAAAAGAGAACAACCACAAGCCGACCCACAGGGGAGGTACTTGCACAGAGATTATAGCCGTCTCATCGAAAGGAGGAGGTTTCAGTGTGCCCACTAATGTAATGTGCGCTCCAACCACTGGCCGACTACTGCATTGCGTTTTCTTGCAACACGGCATCCTGGACCTCCACAATCGAATGTCAGACACGCCAGGTAGTGGCAACAGGCAACCAGAGAACAGCCCGACATATCATAGTAGACGTGAATGTCCATCCAAACCTACAATTTCCTGGATCTCTAGAGAATGATTTACACTCCGCCCATCAATTTTGTAGACAACTCTATAGCCCTCCCTTATGATATAAGATGGGTGTACACATCCCAGTTAAACTTTTAACCTTAGAGAGATAACTTTAATTAAGTGACACAACCTCAGCTTTTAATTTCCTTCATATTTACTTCAACCCTTAGGTCTTATTATTGAGTTGGATTCCAACCACGATCCAATCTATGTGGATTTCCCTCGTGTTTGAATGGATTTCCTTCCACATTCCACATTAATATATAATTGTGCACATTTATAAAAAAAAAACAACAGTACCCCTTCGCTTATAATTTTTGTAGCCAGATTTTGAATGTCAAGTCTATGCTTACTTGTTAATTTACCAAATTCAAGTCATTGTGCATTAAATGCTTCAAAAGCAATAGTGCTGTTTTTAAAGCTGAACTACACCTGTCGATACTACATGTACCTGTTTTTCCTGGGGGTATTCCAGTTTTGTACTACAGAATTTATTTTTTTAATCACCTTACAATGGCAATGTACGTGGGGCTCTTAATTTTGGATTGTGATTGGTTCTCACCCCCATTTTCGGTCAGACTTGAGTATCAGAACACTTCAGGTAGCAGCCCTACTTAGTAGTAGTGTAGCTTTAAGCGTTCTTGAAGTGTCTCAGGACTCAATTTATCTGTCTTTAAACCAGTAATCCCATAAGGATATAAATCATTATCACTTTTTCAAAATATCTCTGGAAGTTGCAAATTATGGATGCCAGTTAAAAAGACATAGGCTTACAGCACTCAGCATATCATGTGAATGCAAAAGACGGAGGATATGGTGGGGGGGTTCACATTACACAGAGCAGCTCAGAGGGGTGTACCAAAGCCTCTCTACTCACTACATCAACTGTGCCATGTAACTGTGGTTGTCATTGTTAGTCCATGACACTGTGCAGAATTGTAAATCACTATTACCAATCTGAAGCAATAAACCAAGGAAAAATTATAAATACTGACATTTCCTTAAACCCTGCCACAGTGATTTATGTTACAAAAGCCCTCTTATTTTATTAATGATTTCACAGGTAACACTCACCTGAGACTGCATGACATTATGTGACAAGAGTATAATCACAAAAAAACCACCTGGCTTACTAAACATGATTAATATCCCGAAAATGCAATTTTAAACTCACTTTATTTGTCCAACACCACCACCACCAAGAGTTTGGTGGGAGTTATTAGGTTCTGAACTTAGATCCCACTGAAGTAAAATGTAGCTAAAATTAACCAAAGTCATTGTTACTAGAGATGGTCACTGACCCCCGTGTTTTGGTTTTGGATTCGGTTTTGGATCTGGATTACCGTCGTGTTTTGGTTTTGGTTTTGGTTTTGCAAAACCGCCATTGCGTGTTTTGGTTTTGGTTTTGGTTTTGTTTGGTTTTGTTTTGCTATTTTTTGGGAAAATCCATGTTTTTGGGCCTAAATTAACCCAATTTAGTGCTCCAACTGTTTTAGAGACAAGTAATCTAATTGTTGAGGTAATAAATCATCCAAAAAAACAGTTTAATTCTTCGTTGGTAGGCCTATTCTACACACAAAACAGATTGTCTTCCTCTCCATCTATGCATATTGGCAATGCAGCCATCGTCTTTGAATGTATATTACACCCTACACTTATAGTTAAATATGTAAAGAAATGGAAAAAGCCAGTTTGCTTTCTGTCTCTCAAGGCCCCCCTCCACTTGTATAAAATAGCAAAAAATTCAGCCATTATAGACTGTACAATATTAATTGACATGGAGAAAGCCAGTTTGGTTTCTGTCTCTCTAGGCCCCCCTCCACTTGTATAAAATACTAAAAAATTCAGCCATTATAGACTGTACAATATTAATTGACATGGAGAAAGACAGTTTGGGGTCACTCTGTCTCTCTAGGCCCCCCTCCACTTGTATAAAATACCAAAAAATTCAGCCATTATAGACTGTACAATATTAATTGACATGGAGAAAGCCAGTTTGGTTTCTGTCTCTCTAGCCCCCCCTCCACTTGTATAAAATACCAAAAAATTCAGCCATTATAGACTGTACAATATTAATTGACATGGAGAAAGCCAGTTTGGTTTCTGTCTCTCTAGCCCCCCCTCCACTTGTATAAAATACTAAAAAATTCAGCCATTATAGACTGTACAATATAAATTGAAATGGACAAAGGCAGTTTGGTATCTGTCTGCATCAGATCCTCTCTCCACTAGGAGTAAAATAGAAAACTATTCAGCCGTTATATAATCTAGAATATAAATAGAAATTGAGAAAGGCAATTTGGTATCTGTCTGCATCATAATCATCAACATCATCATTAGCGCCCTCGTCGCCTACACAAATCTCCCCCTCATCCTCTTCTAATTCCAAAGTGGCATCCTCAATTTGGGTATCACCGGCTACACTCGGGCTATTAAGGCACACATCAGCAGAATGCTCACGATTAGACATCCCACTGTTGGATGGACTCTCCACAGGGATTGTTGTCATTTGTGAATCAGAGCAAATATTCTCCTGTAATGCCTCACTGGTATCTTGCAGCTCAGCTTTGACGCGTAACAGTAGTTGTGCACCAATTGTAGCCTGGGTAACTTTTTGGGATCTGCCACTAATAGCCAAAGGTGAAGGCCTCATTCTCTCTTTGCCACTGCGTGTGTAGAATGGCATGCTTGCAATTTTTTTTTTATCGTCACTTAACTTTTGCTCAGTTACACTTCTTTTTCGCTTCAATACAGTAAATTTTTTTTTGGTTTTTGTTTTTTGCACTAATTTGAAAACACTCTGTTGTTTGACATCGCCTTGGCCAGATGACGTACTGGGAACACTAACATCAGGACTGGTGACAGAACCTGGTTGCTCATTTAGATCATATGTGGACTGCTTTGAATCCATTCTGAGCGCAAACCACTGAGGAGTGCTACAAATTATTGAGTAGATACTGCTGACAGATATGACTTTTGACAGCCAGAAATATTAATGCACAATTAGGGAGGACACCCCAAAAACACTGAGGAGTGCTACAAATTATTGAGTAGATACTGCTGACAGATATGACTTTTGACAGCCAGAAATATTAATGCACAATTAGGGAGGACACCCCAAAAACACTGAGGAGTGCTACAAATTATTGAGTAGATACTGCTGACAGATATGACTTTTGACAGCCAGAAATATTAATGCACAATTAGGGAGGACACCCCAAAAACACTGAGGAGTGCTACAAATTATTGAGTAGATACTGCTGACAGATATGACTTTTGACAGCCAGAAATATTAATGCACAATTAGGGAGGACACCCCAAAAACACTGAGGAGTGCTAAAAATTATTGAGTAGATACTGCTGACAGATATGACTTTTGACAGCCAGAAATATTAATGCACAATTAGAGAGGACACCCCAAAAACACTGAGGAGTGCTAACATTTATTGAGTAGATACTGCTGACAGATATGACTTTTGACAGCCAGAAATATTAATGCACAATTATGGGGGACAACCCAAAAGCGCTGGGGAGTGCCAAATATGAAGAAAAAATAATAAACCTCTATCCTCCTCTCTGCACTAGCGATTTTGGTTAGAGCAATTGCAAGAACAATATTGTATTCTTTCTCTGTCCCTGCTCTAATTAGCCTATGACTACACCCTGCTCTCTCCCTCTGTCAAATGGCGATGGATTGCTGTGGAGGCGTGTATTTATAAAGTTGAAGTATCGCGAGAACCGAGTCCCGAGATCCGACGACGTCACAATGACGTTCGGCCTCGATTTGGATTCGGAATTGGCGGGAGAGTACCGAGCTGCTCAGCTCGGTACTCGGATACCCAAAGTTCGGGTGGGTTCGGTTCTCGGAGAACCGGACCCGCCCATCTCTATTGTTAACCAAACAAATCCCTGTATTTCAGCATTTGTAAAATGTCCAAGCTTAACTAGCACATGAATTTGCTAAGAACACAAAGATAGAACGCTATTAAATGGAATTTAAACTGACAAGGTAGTGAAAAGGTAACAATAAAAAAAAAATTAATATCACAAACAGTATTACAAAATAATGCAAACTAGTTTCTTAAAATTAAAAGGAGAAAAGTAGAAAATAGAATAGGGCAAATGGTAAGTTAGGTAATCGTCACTTCAAAATATGTTGCATATAGTATAATTACAAAAGTTTTTAAGAAATTATACATTTTCAATAACAAGACATACTCTAGTGGGCTGATGCAGAGTTGATTGAAATGAAATGCAAAATTAGAGTAAATTACTCTTAAAAAAGGCATTGAAAAATATTTATTTTATTATAAATACCACGGCTTATTGGTTCTGCCAGTGTACTGAATGCAACGTCACAACTTACTATATAAACTACATGACTAGTATTGCAATTTATTTAATCTTTACTAGGAAACCCTTTACTGTTCTAAATACTTGGACCCCTTTACTTGGGTTTACAAAGTTGCAACATCTACACTTTGTTACAGCTGCATGATAACATTTCTTTAGATTTCACCAAACACTTGCTTGTTCCTGGTTCTATTCAATCATCCTAGTCCCTAGTATACATGCAATTTTGCTATCTCTCTTATAGCCTGTTTTTTTTTAACATGCATGGCAAATTTTGCTTACAATAGGGTCATCCTGCACTATATATCAGTACTTTTTAATTATTTTGTTAATGTTTGTACTTTGCTTGTTACATGAGAAATATTGGTGTTGATTAAAATGTGATTCATTTGTGCAGTTTCTTTTTAACCTGAGACACTTTGTTATGTTTTCAACTGTGTTTTTTCTGTGGTTGCTATCTTAGTTCAATATTGTATGTCACTAGGTTTATACTACTAACATAGAATTGAGGTAGAAACCTTTTCTGCTGAATTACATTTTGTATCACATTGCGAGTGAACAGAGCAGTTTAACCTCAATAAAATATGAATGTAGCCCACATCTTGAACACAAGATATGATGTACGCACCAGAGTTTTCACTATAATATTTAATTTTAAAAAAATGTAATTTGATGTTCTTCACAGAAAATCTTATATTCTGCTTGCAATTACTGAAGTCCACCTGCCAGTATGAATTATTTTATTCAACAGTAAATAAAAATTACTTATTGTGTATGCAAAATAATTTTTACTAGCTTTAAAAGAGGTGCAGAAGATAAAGATATATGGAGAGAGGAAGGAGTAACTTGCGGGAAGTGGATGGAGCCATAGCTACTGTGGGAATAAGGTAAAAAACCTACCAGAAGATTACAGGAACAGATATGGCCGAGAGAGTTTGGTATGAGATACCATATAACAAATACAGTGCAAGATTTGGGAGAAAGATTGTGACGGCACAGACTCCACCAGATACCACATCCTTGCTGCCCTTCACCTTGTTTGAATTATTTGGACGTAGAGTTATTCCTGTGATGGTCAAATACATGTTTATTCTTGTAAACTATGGAAACTTTATTTATTATTCCATTGGCGTGTTACATGGACTTATGCCCACTGGTTTCTTAAATAGAGTCAGGTGGGTTACATCACATTTTCATGGAATCACAAAATGCCATCCCCTCCCTCTCTGCAGCCACAGAGGACATTGGCAGCTACTACAGCCCCTTCCACTTCACAAATGTTAGGAAGGTGTTAAGATGAGGAGTGCCCTTCATTATGTTGGATTAAGACTCTCATTAAACAGCTCTAACCACTATTGTTCTCCCCTGGACTTTGATAGACCTTAAGGCACCAGCCCAGCATGGTAGAACTGCAGAGAGATTCCTGAGAGATTCCTGAGTCCTACACATCTCTAGACCCTACAACCATCCCAGCCAATCCTGATGTAGCTAACCTGGGAATAACTATGCAGGGTAGGATTTCCACTGTGGGAAATTTGTACTGTTTAAAGGACCTGCAGGATAAACCCAAGGGGTGTTCGTGGATCCTACTGAGCTAGGTGTACAGCTACGTCTGTCACCAGCTCCATTATGATTCCTGCCCCAGATTCTGCTTCTGACATGCATTAACTCCTTGCATCTTACTGCCAATCACCTCTACTCCATTTTGAGCTGCTCATGGATCTGTAGATCTGGTGGGCCTGCAGGAGCTGAGATCCCTACCAACCCAGCTTTGACCAAGTATGTGGATTAGCAAGTCAGAAGAGGATGACTACTACAGCTTGGCCGAGAGTTATTGCAGTGGTCTATGGGCTAAACAGCTTAGTCGGGAAACAAGCTTTTCTATGGCTTAGATGGGAGTTCAACTTAGAAAGATCCGGCAGACCCGAAGGCATTAATGCTCTGGTCTTAGGACTACTCCACTCTGCAACAGCTTGGTCAGGAGTAATAGATTTTATAACTTGGCTGGGACATGGTTATAATGGGGGACATAGGAAATAACAGCTTGGCCAGAGATTTGTCGCAATCACTGCTTGGACTTGTCATATTATTGAAAGGTATAGGACTTTACAGCTTGGCCAGACTCTGGGTTTACTGCAAACTGGTGTACCATTGTTACATCTGCACAACAACTACATCAGGACCACTGGTCAAATTACAGCGTGGCCCAGAGCACCCTTTATACAGCTTGGCCAAGCGTAATTCTCAAGAGACTTTACAGCTAATGTACAGTGGTCTGTACGACATACTGTGTAGTGAACTAGCAGCTTGGCCAGGCAGTGCAGTACTCTCTGCGTACTAGTATATATTCTTTGCAGTTTTAACCAATATCTGTATTAGAACTAGAAATGAACGGTTCGAATTTTGTGAAATCCAACAAGATCCAATGCTGGGGATCCGAGTGAAACTGAGTCGTGGCTCAGTTTTGCGTGCCAAGTTCACACCTCAAAACGAGGCAAAACGTAATTTTCGGGAAATTTAATTTCCAAAACTGTTGAGAGTTTTGGATCACCATCTTCTGTATATATAGTCTTCCCTCGTTTTCTCAAATGCCATTTTAGAACAAGCAGTGTGTAGGTAGGAGGTTAGCTGCGGTGATCTGATCAGAAAATAGCTTTCAGGGTGAACGAAGAAAGTAGAAAGCAATGGAATTGTGTTATTATTGTAAAGTAGTTCTGTAGAGACTAGTCAGCTAAAATAGTTTGCTGATAAGTTGCTTTTAATTTCAATGTTTAATAGATTTTACACCGACTGGTTGTTTTAGATATCATTCTGAACTAAGTAGTATATTTATTTAGTATAGGAAAATAGTGTGCTTTTACTGTCTGACTATTAGCAGCAGAAAAAAACAAATAGAGTGAAAGTAATTTTGTATGGGCAGTGACAACTGAAATATTGTTTAAAAAAATTAGGTGCTTATGTGTGTGGGTCAGCATGTAGCTGCACACCCCAAAAAACGATATATATTCTAATCTTTTCTATTGTTTTATACTTGTCAATTTTGAAAGGGTCATTCAGTGAAATCTATATTTAAAAAGGGTGTCTGTGTGCAAGGGTTCTTTCTGGGCATTTTCGACATTCAAGGACTGCATGTAGAACACTGCAGTGACTGCAAAAAACTTATGTCATCTTCCATGCCACCAACTGAAGCAAGCACATTAGATTAATTAAACAACAAAACAATTTAGTGTTCGGTGCAAGAGATAAAAAATGTTGAAGTGCTATGAATACATTACATTTGGAACATTTCATAGCAAGCATCATGGAGAGTGAAGAGGCAGTAACAATCAGATGTCATTAAATGGACAGAGTCATCAGTAGATATTTAGACAAGTTGATCCCCCATTGTAAACAGCTACCTGGTTTGCTGCAGCTATATAATATAAATAAATGAGGATGCTAAGAGACCTAGGTGGTCTGCACCCATACTAAAAAATTCATCGGTAGCCAAGAGCAGGACTTTCCTTAACTTGCCCAATATAAATTAATGAAGATGCTGAGAGATGAAGGTGGCCTGCACCCATACTAAAAAAAATTAAAGACTACACACACAATACATTTCCAGAGTATTCATCAGTAGCCAGGAGCAGGTCTTTCCTAACCTTTTTTACTTATATCATCTTTGCTGTAAAACTGCCCTTCTGAATCAAACCAGGGATTTGTATATATTTCAGGGGAGGGAGGGCTGTAAAATCATGCCACCAGGGCAAGCTTCATCCAACCCCGGGGTAAAGGGGACTTGCAGCAGATGTGTTCCCAAAAACCCATGTATATAAATATGGAATGTATATAAATATTATGTATATGTTCTACTGGTGAAATGTAAGAAATATGTAAAACAGACAGTTCAGAAAGAACAATAGTTGCCCTTAACACACATGGAAGTATGTGTATTACTCACATTGATGCAGATTTGGTTGCCCAAAAACATATCTTGACAATGCAATTGATAGTCCATGTTCTGAGAAATGAAGAGAACAGATTTTGGCACTGGCGAAGAATACATGTAGAGATGGAGATATGATGGCTGATGATTTATGCTATATGAGTTAGAGAACCGTATAGAGAATCAGTCCCTTGGGGAAAGCTTCATCCAACCCCAGGGTAAAGGGAACTGCTCAAGACTTACAGTGGAGGTGGTCCCCAAGAAGGGTTGTATTCACTCTGACACCAGATTTTGCAAGGCCAATCATATGTTACGAGTTACTGCGACGGCTCGAGTGTATCCAGATTGCAGACGAGTCCGGGCTGTTACCCTGGCAACCGGGACGCCTCTCATACTGCCTTTGTGTGATGGCTAGAAACAGGCTGGGGCATGAGGCTGTAATTAAATTAACAGGCAGAGGTCATTGGATGGATGGTGGTATGAATGGATAGAGTTAGACAATTTTGAAAGTAAATAGACAAAGGTAACCTTGACCCATACTACAAAAATTAAGTTTAAACAGACAATACATTGCAATATCAGTCATTGGTGGGCAAGAACAGGGCTTTCCTACCTTTCCTACCTTGCTTCCTACCTTACCTTGTACTCACTCTGACTCAAGGGCAACCTGGACGCCTCACACTGCAGCTGCGTCCTGGCTGGTGACAAGCAGCCGGGCGTGCAGCTGTAATTAAATTATTGCTGCCTCCTGAGTGGACGTTTGGGGGTGTGCTCTTGGCCCCATTTCTCCTATCTCCGTGCTAACGGTTCCTGCTTATAAGCTTTTACTACAATGAGTTAAGTCCTGGGGGCATCTACGGGAAAGGCGTATAGGTGAAGACCTCTCTTGCTAGTTCTTAAAGCTTATGACAGTTAGTAGGAAACCGTAACATTGCAAAGGATTATATGCTGGGACCAGTGTTGGCAAATTGATGTTCCACTGTTTGGTTTTGCTGTTAGTTGTTTGCTGACTCACATTGCTCTCTTCACCACCATTTTTGTTTAAATCAAAACTTTAATCTTTTTCCGAATTTACATTGTGGTCTGTGTAGTTATTTATTTAAACAATTACAGTAATAATAAGTCTGAACATGAAAAGGAGGTTTGGGTGCAATGAAAGGGAGATACCAACACTGTGCAGTTTATTACTTTTTTAATTGAATTGGAGAAAGCAAATGCAATGATGGCAAATTTCGAAAAAATCCTTCATTAAGACAGCTCGCTACAGATTTGGGCCAAAATTGGTGAAAATTGGGACAATTGTAAAAGAGCATTAGAAAAAAGACTGGAAATGAATGCTAATGCTCTAAATAGTAGCATAGGAGCAAAAGCAGTTCAAAATGGCATTGAATTACCTATTTTTCACAATTTTTAATTTAATGCAGAAACAATTCGCGTTTTTTTGTCAAAACTTGTAGCAAAGCCGAAACATGAATTCTTTTTAGAACCGAAACCGGTTCCAAAACCGAAACACGAGGGTCAGCGGACATCTCTAATTAGGACCACTGTGCAATCTACAGCTTGTCCAGAAAAGAGTTATATAGAGTTTGGTCTGTACATTGCAAAGCTAGTCTTCTTTATAGTGGTTGTATAAGTACTGGGAGGGTTTTGGAGGTTATTTGAAGTGTGGTGAGCACTTGGGTATTGAGTTTACTGTAAAAGTTGAAAAAATGGCCACTGATTACATGTAATTTTATCTTGTGTAATAATGATACGGTTGTATCCATCTTTTCTAGATAAGAGGACTCCTCTATGTGCTCCTACCCTAATGTCTTTGGTATCCTGTCAAAAATAAAAATGGGGATCTCTAGGTGTGGTCACACAGCATCATGCACAGGGGCATTTTAAGGCATTAATTAATTATTGTTTATATAACACCAACATATTCCACAGCACCATACAGAGAATATTTAGTAATTGATCTTTATCCCTGCCCAGTTCAGGGGCGAATCTAGATACAGAGGTGGTGGAAGGATGCACTGGACAGTGGAACAAGTATGAGCTGCAATATGGACGGGGTAAACCAGTCCCCTCAATACGTAGAATGCAAAAATGGTCCAACTGCGCTCAATACTGCATGGACAATAGTAAAGCAAAGTGGTGTATAGGTAACAATTGCAGATGCACAAGTTAGAATCTAGGTGTCGGTGAATGGATCAATGACAGGGGCGAATCTAGAAAATAATTTTAGGGGAAGGGGGATTTAGTCCCCGCCCCCTTTTAGACAGCTAAGGCTGCCTACAGCTGCACACTATGTGCAGTTTTGTTCGGCAGAGACAGGCAGGGAGAGTGTGCTGCCCGGCCACTCTTATTGTTTTTAAAACACAATCAGAGCAGCTGGGCTGCACACTCTCCCTGCCTGTCTATGCCGAATGGGCCTGCACATAGTGTGCAGCCGCCAGCGGCAAGCCTCTGCAAGGGAGGGGGCGATTGCCCCGATCGCTCCCCCTCGATCCGCCACTGGCCCAGTTGGAGCTTACAGTTTATATTTTTTACCTCACAAGCATATACAGTCTTGCAATAGGGTCCATCTTGTCAGCAGCCAATTAAACTACCAGTATTTTTTAAAGTGTCGGAGGAAACTGGAGCAATCGGATAAAATCTAAACATAGGAAGAACGCCACATAGATCGGGGCCTCTTTGGAATCAAACTCATGAACCCAGCAATGAGAGGCAGCAATGCTAACCACTTTGCAACTGTGCTGCTCATTGTGCTGCTTATTGGTAGACCAGAGCCAACAGTGGGCACTCATACCTCTTTGCTAAGCAGAACTATACCCCAAAGGTAGAATGCATGAGGTTTCCTCATGTATTCTACATTTTTTTGTACAAAACAAAAAAATATTCTTAACATTCACACAGGTAAATATTACATTGTGTCAAAGTTTTTTTTACAGAGTTCTGTTTGCACTAAATATAGTTTTAGAACCTTCACATTAGATTTACATTAGGACTTTAGCATGAATTAGAGCTTGGGATAAAATAAGTTTGGTGATAAAGCTTGATGTGGGTTCAGATTTAGGTCTTGGAAAATGCTAGCACTCTGTAATTATTAAAACAATTAGATTACAGTTGAAGTTAGGTTTCTTTTTTACATTTTTTTGTTTAACTACACCATGGCATGGGATTTATCTTGACAAATTTGACCTCTAGATACCAATGCGTTAGGGACTGCATATCTATGTTTTATACCTACCTCAACCAGAAAAGTAAGTATAACAAGCCTTACATATAATGTCTGATAAGTGTCCCAAAATTATCATTTTATTTGTTTCTTCCTTTTTTTATTATCCACATATCTACACTTCCCTCTCTTCCCTTCTCCTGTGCACTATGGAATGTCAGATTTGTTTGCAACAAACATCTATCCATTCATGATCTTTTCATTTCTAAACTACTTGCCATTACCTGCCTGAAATTTGACTCACTTCCTCTGACACTACATGCCCTGCAGCTCTCTTATGGGGGACTCTCCCTCAGTCGTAGCCCCAGACTCGGAAAAAGGCAAGGTGGTGGAATAGCCAATCTACTTTCTCCAAATTGCATATTCCAAGTCATACTCTCTGAACCCTGACTCTCATTCTCTTTCTTTGAAGTGCAAACTAACGCTCTATTTTTTTCTCTCCCCCTTCGTGTTGCTGTCATTTTTTCGCCCTCCAGGTCCAGTTTCCCAATTTCTTGACAACTTTACCGCCTTGCTCACTTATTCCTATCCTTTGACCTGCTGACTCTCATACTAAGCGATTTCAACATTCCCATTAATAATCCCACTAAACTTCTTTCACTTCCTCCTTTGGTCTCTCCCAGTGGACCTAATCTCCCACCCACTGTGATGGACACTTTACTGGCCTTGTGTTCTTCCGCTACTGCTCCATCTCTAGTTTCACCAACTTAGCATTCCCACTCTCCGACCACAACCTCCTTTCCTTTAGCCTCACATTACCTCATTCCCTGCCCCCTGCACCCCAATCCACACGTACACAATGACACCTAAGTACTCTTAGAAACAAATTATATCAAGAATGGGCGCTAATGCTGAATCCCAAACGCTGCCTAAGGTCTACAAAAAGAAGTCACCAGCTTTTTGACAAAATCACATATAATACATAGACAGTATACCTTATAGCGCTGATTGGGTCACAAATAAATGAATGCCAGTGTCATATGGCGAATCACTGTAACAGAAAACATGGAGGAAACATAGAGCAGTATAGTACAAACAGATAAGCATGTAAAAAAGCCTGGGGTCTGAGTCCCTTTATGGAGTGTCTAGATAGGCCAAATCGTTCACACCACGTGAGGAAATCCCCAAAGGTAT
Source organism: Mixophyes fleayi (assembly GCF_038048845.1). Taxonomy (NCBI): domain Eukaryota; kingdom Metazoa; phylum Chordata; class Amphibia; order Anura; family Limnodynastidae; genus Mixophyes; species Mixophyes fleayi. The sequence continues at coordinate 296,297,497 of NC_134402.1, forward strand.
TAAGCTTACAAGTACGTGTCTTGTACCACAGCACTTCTGATAACATCCAATAGGGAGATGGTCATATCCTCCAAACTATTCTCCAGCGATGCAATCACAATGAAAAAAGGAATATCATAGCATAATACTGTTTATTGTATAAATGAGTATAAAAGGGTTGCTTTATAAGCGTACCAGAAATAAAATCAATACAGCATGTACAGCGACAACGTGGGTATTACCCGAGTCCAGTAAGTTCTCAAACAATGCGCAGGGGTAACTCCCCCGTCTTTCTGTTAAGTGCCTCCCTTCAGCCAACGCGTTTCAAGTCACAGGGACTCTTTATCAAGGTGACAGGTCCGGCACTTCCATAGACTTTTATGGCCGCTTCCTCCAATCACATGTTGCGCCCAGCGAATCATCTCCCTCTATGTATCACATGATCACCGCTTGAGCCGCATACATCGTCGGAAGTAAAGGCCAAAGAGAGGCTTGAGATATCTTGATAGTGCACATGCGCACTTATCATCCAGATGTAAACGGTAATATTGTAGTTGTACCCTTAACCCAATCCACTTCTCATCTTCACTAAAACAACTATTTTCTCCTTTCTGCATTGTCCTGTTCTAATCAGGCTGCTTCTTTCTATAACAAAACTCCCACTTCAGCTCTAGATAATGCAGCTCCAGCTACCACATACAGACTCCGATGATCCAAACCCCACCATAGTACACCAAACTGACCCGCTACCTGCAAAAGTGCTCCTGGAAGAAATCTCATTTCTGTCCCGATTTCTTCCACTATAAATTCATTTTTTCATCTTATAACTGTGTCCCTAAATTGCCATTCTTTAAATCTATTCTCTAAATCTATAATATCCACCCAGTTTCTAACTCCCATTACCTCTTTGCCTCCTTCAACTCACTTCACTGCCCACCTGCACCTCCTCCCCCTTCCTCCCTCACAGCCCCACGAATTTGCCACCTACTTCAAAGACAAAATTGACACCATTCGACAAGATATTTCCTCATGCCATGTTCCACACACTTCACACACTCTACCCATCTTCACCTACACTCCCCAATCCACCCTTAATTCATTCTCCCTAGTAACTGAAAACGAAGTCTCTACACTCATCTCATCATCTCGCTCTACAACCTGTCCCCACGACCCTATTCTCTTTCAACTTCGCCACTCCCTCTCCTCCACTGCATGTCAACCTCTAGCTCAACTCTTCGACTTGTCTCTTACCATTTCCATTCTCCTATAAACATGCGCTCATCTCTCCAATTCTAAAATATCCATCTGTTGATCCAGCCTCTCTTCCAACTACCTCTTTGTTTCTCTCCTTCCCTTTCTCTCCAAACTACTTGAGTGGTTAGTGTACAAACACCTGTCTCACTTTCCCTCCTCTCACTCGTCCCATTCTCGACTCTCTGCATTCAGGCTTCCGTCCCCAACATTCCACTGAATCTGCTCTCACAAAGTGATCAATGATCTACTTACTGCAAAGTCTAAGGTTCATTTCTCCATACTAATTCTCCTGGACCTCTCTGCTACTTTGTGACACAGTTCTTTCCTGGTTCTCTTTTTACCTATCAAACCGCTCCTTTAGCGGTTCCACCTTTGGCACATCCTCCCCTCTACTCCAACTATCTGTTGGAGCCCCACAAGGCTGTTCTTGATCCTTTACTTTATTCAATGTACATTTCTTCTCTTGGGGCACTTATTTGTTCATTCGACCTCCACTACCAGCTCTATGCTGATGAGACCCAAATCTATATATCTTCCCCTGACCTCTCCCTTTTTGTACTATCTTGTGTAACCAAATGTCTCTCAGCTATCTCCACATGGATGTCCCAACGCTACCTAAAGCTCAACATATTCAAAACAGAGCTTCTTATCTTCCCTCCTGCCAGAATCACCACCAGAGTCACCACCTCCCCTCAAATCTCCCTCACTGTCAATAACACCACAATTTCCTCAGTCTCCCAAGCCCACTGTCTTGGTGTCACACTTGACTCCCTCTGTTTTGTTCCTCACATCCAGACTCTGTCCCAGTTCCATTGACTACACCAGTGGTTCCCAAACTTTCTCAGCTCGAGGCACCCTTAGGGTCACTATAATTTTTCCAAGGCACCCCTAAGCAAAAATAATTACCGGGTAGTCCCATTTTTTAAGTAGTTGGGTCAAAATTACGTAAGATGTATTTAGACCCCTTCACCATCACATTGTGCCCCTTTATCATATCACTCTGTATCCCCTTCGCCATCTCACACCCTGTGTCCCCCTCTTCGCCATCTCACACCCTGTGTCCCCCTCTTCGCCATCTCACACCCTGTGTCCCCCTCTTCGCCATCTCACACCCTGTGTCCCTCTTCATCAGCTCACACTCTGACCCCCCTTCAGCGTCTCTCTCTGTCCCCCTCCTTCAGTGTCTCTCTGTCCCTCTCCTTCAGTGTCTTTCTGTCACCCTCCTTCAGCGTCTCTCTGTCCCCCTCCTTCAGCGTCTCTCTGTCCCCCTCCTTCAGCGTCTCTCTGTCCCTCTCTGTCCCCCTCCTTCAGTGTCTCTCTCTCCCCCTCCTTCAGTGTCTCTCTCTCCCCCTCCTTCAGTGTCTCTCTCTCCCCCTCCTTCAGTGTCTATCTGTCCCCTTCAGCCTCTCTCTGTCCCCCATCAGCCTTTCTCTGTCCCCCTTCAGTGTCTCTCTACCCCCTTCAGCCTCTCTCTGCCCCTTCAGTCTCTGTGTCCCCCCTTCAGCCTCTCTGTGTCCCCATCAGCCTCTCTGTGTCCCCCATCAGCCTCTGTGTCCCCCTTCAGTGTCTCTCTGTCCCCTTCAGCCTCTCTCTGTCCCCTTCAGCCTCTCTCTGTCCCCTTCAGCGTCTCTCTGTCCCCTTAAGCCTGTCTGTTTCCCCCTTCAGTGCCTCTGTCCCCTTCAGCCTGTCTGTGTCCCCCTTCAGTGTCTCTCTGCCCCCTTCAGCCTCTCTCTGCCCCTTCAGCCTCTCTGTGTCCCCCTTCAGCCTCTCTGTGTCCCCCTTCAGCCTCTCTGTGTCCCCCATCAGCCTCTCTGTGTCCCCCATCAGCCTCTGTGTCCCCCTTCAGCCTCTCTGTCCCCTTCAGCCTCTCTGTCCCCTTCAGCATCTCTCTGTCCCCTTCAGCGTCTCTCTGTCCCCTTCAGCCTGTCTGTTTCCCCCTTCAGTGCCTCTGTCTCCTTCAGCCTGTCTGTGTCTCCCTTACCCCTTCAGCCTCTCTCTCTCTGCCCCTTCAGCCTCTCTGTGCCCCCCTTCAGCCTCTCTGTGTCCCCCATCAGCCTCTCTGTCCCCCCCTTCAGCCTCTCTGTGTCCCCCATCAGCCTCTCTGTGTCCCCCATCAGCCTCTCTGTGTCCCCCATCAGTCTCTGTGTCCCCCTTCAGTGTCTCTCTGTCCCCTTCAGCCTCTCTCTGTCCCCTTCAGCGTCTCTCTGTCCCCTTCAGCATTTCTCTGTCCCCTTCAGCGTCTTTCTGTCCCCTTCAGCCTGTCTGTTTCCCCCTTCAGTGCCTCTGTCCCCTTCAGCCTGTCTGTGTCTCCCTTCAGTGTCTTTCTGTCCCCTTCAGTGTCTCTCAGTGCCGCCCTTCAGCGTCTCTCTGTGTCCCCCTTCAGTGTCTCTCTGTCCCCCTCCTTCAGTGTCTCTCTCTCCCCCTCCTTCAGTGTCTCTCTCTCCCCCTCCTTCAGTGTCTCTCTCTCCCCCTCCTTCAGTGTCTATCTGTCCCCTTCAGCCTCTCTCTGTCCCCCATCAGCCTTTCTCTGTCCCCCTTCAGTGTCTCTCTACCCCCTTCAGCCTCTCTCTGCCCCTTCAGTCTCTGTGTCCCCCCTTCAGCCTCTCTGTGTCCCCATCAGCCTCTCTGTGTCCCCCATCAGCCTCTGTGTCCCCCTTCAGTGTCTCTCTGTCCCCTTCAGCCTCTCTCTGTCCCCTTCAGCCTCTCTCTGTCCCCTTCAGCGTCTCTCTGTCCCCTTAAGCCTGTCTGTTTCCCCCTTCAGTGCCTCTGTCCCCTTCAGCCTGTCTGTGTCCCCCTTCAGTGTCTCTCTGCCCCCTTCAGCCTCTCTCTGCCCCTTCAGCCTCTCTGTGTCCCCCTTCAGCCTCTCTGTGTCCCCCTTCAGCCTCTCTGTGTCCCCCATCAGCCTCTCTGTGTCCCCCATCAGCCTCTGTGTCCCCCTTCAGCCTCTCTGTCCCCTTCAGCCTCTCTGTCCCCTTCAGCATCTCTCTGTCCCCTTCAGCATCTCTCTGTCCCCTTCAGCCTGTCTGTTTCCCCCTTCAGTGCCTCTGTCTCCTTCAGCCTGTCTGTGTCTCCCTTACCCCTTCAGCCTCTCTCTCTCTGCCCCTTCAGCCTCTCTGTGCCCCCCTTCAGCCTCTCTGTGTCCCCCATCAGCCTCTCTGTCCCCCCCTTCAGCCTCTCTGTGTCCCCCATCAGCCTCTCTGTGTCCCCCATCAGCCTCTCTGTGTCCCCCATCAGTCTCTGTGTCCCCCTTCAGTGTCTCTCTGTCCCCTTCAGCCTCTCTCTGTCCCCTTCAGCATCTCTCTGTCCCCTTCAGCGTCTCTCTGTCCCCTTCAGCCTGTCTGTTTCCCCCTTCAGTGCCTCTGTCTCCTTCAGCCTGTCTGTGTCTCCCTTACCCCTTCAGCCTCTCTCTCTCTGCCCCTTCAGCCTCTCTGTGCCCCCCTTCAGCCTCTCTGTGTCCCCCATCAGCCTCTCTGTCCCCCCCTTCAGCCTCTCTGTGTCCCCCATCAGCCTCTCTGTGTCCCCCATCAGCCTCTCTGTGTCCCCCATCAGTCTCTGTGTCCCCCTTCAGTGTCTCTCTGTCCCCTTCAGCCTCTCTCTGTCCCCTTCAGCGTCTCTCTGTCCCCTTCAGCATTTCTCTGTCCCCTTCAGCGTCTTTCTGTCCCCTTCAGCCTGTCTGTTTCCCCCTTCAGTGCCTCTGTCCCCTTCAGCCTGTCTGTGTCTCCCTTCAGTGTCTTTCTGTCCCCTTCAGTGTCTCTCAGTGCCGCCCTTCAGCGTCTCTCTGTGTCCCCCTTCAGTGTCTCTCTGTCCCCTTCAGCCTGTCTGTGCCCCCCTTCAGTGTCTCTCTGTCCTCTTCAGTGTCTCTCTGCCCCCTTCAGTGTCTCTCTGCCCCCATCAGCCTCTCTGTGTCCCCCATCAGCCTCTCTGTGTCCCCCTTCAGCCTCTCTGTGTCCCCTTCAGCTACTCTCTGTCCCCTTCAGCCTCTCTCTGTCCCCTTCAGCGTCTCTCTGTCCCCTTCAGTGTCTCTCTGTCCCCTTCAGCCTCTCTATGTCCCCTTCAGCGTCTCTCTGTCCCCTTCAGCGTCTCTCTGTCCCATTCAGCCTGTCTGTTTCCCCCTTCAGAGCCTCTGTCCCCTTCAGCCTGTCTGTGTCTCCCTTCAGTGTCTTTCTGTCCCCTTCAGTGTCTCTTAGTGCCCCCCTTCAGCGTCTCTGTGTGTCCCCCTTCAGTGCCTCTCTGTCCCCTTTAGCCTGTCTGTGCCCCCCTTTTGTGTCTCTCTGTCCCCTTCAGTGTCTCTCTGTCCCCTTCAGCGTCTCTCTGTCCCCTTTAGCGTCTCTCTGTCCCCTTTAGCGTGTCTCTCAGTGCCCCCTTCACTTACCTTTTTTCCTGACGTCTTCTCTGCTGCAGCTCCTCACTGAGGCTGCCGGACATGATGACGTCACGCCTGGCAGTCAGTGAGGAGGAGGATCCAGCGCTGGATGATGGGTAAGTTTTTTTCTTGTTTGTTTTTTTTTTCTTTTTTCTTTTTTTTTCTAGGGCGATCACGGCACCCCTGTGACAGCGCCGCGGCACCCCAGCGAGCCGCGGCGCACAGTTTGGGAACCGCCGGACTACACCTTAAAAACATTGCCAGAATACGCTCTTTTCTTACTCAACATGCTACTAAAACTCTTATTCATTTTCTCATCATCTCCCGTCTTGACTACTGTAACCTTCTGGTATCTGGCATTCCCGACACCCATATATGTACACTTCAATCCATCCTAAATGCTGCTGCAAGACTGATCTAGCTCTCTTACCGCTCCACATCTGCTGCACTACTTTGCAAAACCCTACACTGGCTCCCTTTCCTACAAAGCCTTCAACAACAGCATGTCACTCACCGGACTGTGAGTGCTTCTTCCCGGACTATTAGGAACCGTGGACGTCCTCTATCCTGAGGGACTGCGCATGCGCAGCCCTTTCCAAACCTTCAGTGTATGTTCCTTTAACTTAATTGGCAGATCAGGCAACCTCCCTATATTAAGCACCTGTGGTCAACACCACGTTGCCTGATCTTGGAGTCTCATTCCCCATGAGTCTCTGAAGGTGTTCCTGTGTTTCCTTGTTTATTCAGCCCTGCTGATTCCTGTGGTTTCCAAACCACTTCTACCTCTGTGGTTTCCAAACCACTTCTGCTACTGTGGTTCCCATACCACTTCTACCATCTACTGTATCATCGTGACTGTGAGCTGATTCCTATCCGCTGCCTCCGTGCACTACAGTCTTCTAATCACTTCAACTCTACCATGTATCATTGGGACTGTTAGCTGATGCCTATCCGCTGCCTCCGTGCATTATAGGCTTCAACCACATCCACTCACCTGTTCATGTTTGTGACTGCCAGCTGATTCCTATCCGCTGCCTCCGTGCACTACAGGCTTCAACCTGCAACTCGTCTGTGTTTCATCATCGTGACTGTTTGGCTGATTCCTATCCGCTGCCTCCGTGCACTACAGTCTTCAACCTGCAACTCGTCTGTGTTTCATCGTGACTGTTTAGCTGACTCCTATCCGCTGCCTCTGTGCGCTTCAGTCTTCAGTCCTTGTCTACTCTACCGTGTTTCCTTGAGTCTGCTGCCACTATTGCTACCCGCTACTCTCCGTGATCATCTGTTCCAGTTCAACTCTGCTCCGGTGTCCCATCGTTACTGCACCTGCTGGTTGCTATTGGTTACCTCCGTGTTCCCGCAGAGACCCGCTGCTGTTACTTCTCAGCGCTACTCATCCATCTACTGCTGATCCGCTCTCCACGCCTTCCTGTGTCCCCTGCTGGTCTACCTACCTGTGCGCTGCACCTGCTAGACCCCTGCTTCACCCATCCAGGGACTTGTATCCTGCTGGCCTCCTGCCCTTCAGGTATCTCTGCACTCCTGTCTGACTGCCTTCTCCTGAACCACGGTATGCATACTTCCCATTGACTGTGCTGTGTATTGCATACCTTGCTGGACTGTGTTGGTTCTCCTCTGGAGTGTACTATCTGCTGACTCTACTGCCATCATTGACTGTGTTATCTTATGCCGGATTACTTCAAGAGACTTTCTATATTGGCAGTGTTGTTCAGTCATTTATACATTTATATTGTGCATATTACTGTGGATCAAAGTCAAGGTGCCCGTGTATATATTGTGTTGCAGCCTCTCCCCGTGCACCTCCTCACATATATATTCAGTAGTACAACTTGCTAGTGGCAGACCACTGACTCCTGTTTACAGTTTCACCTGTTCCAGTATCCTCTCACATAGCAGTGGTACATCTTGCTAACGCAGACCACTGACTCCCCGGATACCTCCACTTGGATTCCATTCCTTCACTCTGACAGCGGTACAACTTGCTATCCGCAGACCGCTGACTCTCATCACCTCCTCGTTTCTGTTGGACATTCCTCCTCACTATAGCAGTGGTACAACTTGCTACCGCAGACCACTGACTACCTTCACGTGTCCTTTGTCCATACAGTTCCTCGTGTATTACTACCTCCATATTGCCAGTGCTGCTAGTCATAGACTTTCCTGAGCATCTCATCATCTGCTATTTCCTGTTCCGTGATCACCCTGCTACCAGAGTACCATATTACCACCTATACTGCTCTGGTAAGCCTATCACCTGGTGATCCCTGGGTAAAGACTCCTAGTGCCCGTGACAGTAAGATCAGGCCATGACAGACCCAGATACGGAACCTACTGCTAAAGAGATGCTGCAGCATCTGGTCAGCCGTGTGGAGCAACAGGATGCTCGCCAACAGCTGTTACTTCAATGTTACCAATCGTTAACCTCCCAAGGAACATCTGGACAGACTGTTACAGCTAGTATTGAAGCTCCTGTGCTTTCCTCCGTTTCCCCAGTGCCATCCCAGGTGTCTACAGCTCCTACGCTTCACCTGCCTACTCCGTCAAAATATGACGGGGACCCCAAAACTTGTAGAGGTTTCCTTAACCAATGTTCAGTCCATTTTGAACTCCAACCTCAAAATTTTTCTACCCATCGTTCCAGAGTGGCCTATCTTATCTCATTGTTTTCTGGACAAGCCCTGGCTTGGGCCTCCCCTCTGTGGGAAAGAAACGATCCAATTCTACAAGATAGTGCCAAATTCATTTCCACGTTCCGAAGTGTGTTCGATGAACCAGGTCGTGTGACCTCCGCTGCTTCCAGCATTCTTCGTTTGCGACAAGGCTCCCATACAGTAGGACAGTATGTCATTCAATTTAGGATCTTAGCCTCTGAACTTCAGTGGAACACTGAAGCATTAGTTGCCGCCTTCTGGCAGGGGCTCTCCGATAAAATTAAAGATGCACTGACTACCCAAGAGCTTCCTTCGTCACTAGAAGATTTGATCTCTCTTTGCCATCGTGTAGACATGAGATTTCGTGAAAGAGAATCTGAGAAAACAACTTCTGCTAAAGCACCTCTTCGTTTAAACCCTCAATTTCGTCCAGTTTCACCTTCTGTGATTCCCATGGAGATAGGACGTTCCAAATTATCTTTAGAAGAGAGGAAACGAAGAGTAAAGAATAGACTCTGTATCTATTGTGCTGATTCCACACATATGCTCAGTTCTTGCCCTAAGAAATCGGGAAATGCCAGGCCCTAACTAGTTCTGGAGAGGTGAAGTTAGGGTCCCTGGAGTCCTCTCCATTGTCTATGAAATCTAAAGTCTGCGCTTTCGATGTTACGATTTCCTTTGCTACCAAATCCTTTGAGTCACAGGCATTGATTGATTCCGGAGCAGCAGGAAATTTCATTTCTAAATCACTAGTGAATCAATGGTCCCTACCAGTGATCACTTTAAAAACACCCATTACTGTGACGGCTATAGATGGATCACGTCTCATCAATGGTCTCATCACCCAGAGTACGTCTCCAGTAACCCTTCAGATTGGTGTACTACACCATGAAGAAATTTCGTTTTTAATTCTTCCTGTTACGACAAGTCCGATTGTCTTAGGCCTTCCATGGCTTCAATGTCACTCTCCCCAGATTGACTGGCGCACCCCTCAAGTTACGTCTTGGGGGCCTGAATGTCACCATCGTTGTCTCTCTCAAGTTATTCCTCTTAAAGTACAGCAATCTTCCATCTCATCTTCCTCCCCGGGACTCCCTCCTCAGTATGCTTCATTTGCCGATGTGTTTGATAAAGCTCAGTCTGAACGTCTTCCTCCTCATCGTTCTTGGGATTGTCCGATCGACCTTCTACCTGGCAAGACTCCTCCCAGGGGTCGGGTCTATCCTCTCTCGTTACCTGAAACTCAAGCCACATCTGAGTACATACAGGAGAATCTCCAGCGTGGGTTCATTCGACCTTCCACCTCTCCCGCTGGAGCTGGGTTCTTCTTCGTCAAAAAGAAGGATGGATCATTACGCCCTTGTATAGATTTTCGTGGACTCAACGCCATTACTATCAAGAATCGGTATCCCATTCCGCTGATCACTGAGCTATTTGATCGCATCAAGGGAGCTCGGATATTTACTAAGTTGGATCTTCGTGGTGCCTACAATTTAATTAGAATCCGTTCCGGTGACGAATGGAAGACCGCGTTTAACACCAGAGATGGGCATTACGAATATTTAGTAATGCCCTTCGGGCTGTGTAATGCCCCCGCGGTTTTCCAGGGTTTCATCAATGAGATCTTTCGGGACTTATTATATGTATGTGTCGTTGTCTACCTGGACGACATATTGATCTTCTCACAGGACCTGCCTTCTCATCACCAACATGTGGCAGAGGTCCTCTCCAGACTACGGAAAAACTCGTTGTTCTGTAAATTGGAAAAATGTTCATTCGAGTTACCCCAGATTCCATTCTTGGGGTATATAGTTTCCGGAGTTGGCCTGAAGATGGATCCAGACAAAGTAAATGCTGTACTACATTGGCCTCAGCCAACTACTCTTCGTGCCATCCAGCGTTTTTTAGGTTTTGCCAATTACTATAGACGCTTCATTCAAGACTTCTCATCCATTGCATCTCCCATTGTGGCCTTAACTCGGAAAGGGGCTAATACTAAGCAATGGTCATCTGAGGCTCTCCAAGCCTTTCAAATCCTCAAAGAGTCCTTTTCGTCTGCTCCCATTCTGCGACAACCTGATGTGACACTCCCCTTCTTCCTAGAAGTAGATGCCTCTAATGTGGGCTTAGGAGCTATTCTCTCCCAACGCTCGGAGCAACAAAAATTACATCCTTGTGCCTTCTACTCTCGGGGTCTTCTGCCCGCAGAGAAAAACTATACTATCGGGGACAAGGAGTTGCTGGCCATCAAAGCTGCATTAGAGGAATGGAGATACTTGTTGGAAGGAGCTCGCCATCCGGTGACGATCTTCACGGATCATAAGAACTTGTCATATTTGCAATCTGCTCAATGCTTGAACCCTCGTCAAGCAAGATGGTCTCTTTTCTTTTCCCGTTTTGAATTAATTATAACCTTCAAACCAGCTGCTAAGAATAAGAAAGCTGACGCTCTATCTCGAGCTTTTGTGACGTCCTCTGATGTAGAAGAGGTTCCCAACCATGCTATTCTAGACCCCAAATGTATTTCTCTGGCTGCTTCATCCACCAAAATGCTACCATTTGGGAAGACCCTCGTGCCTCCTACTCTGAGGAGGAAAATCCTTTCGTGGTTCCATGCCTCTCGTTTTTCTGGACACGCCGGTGAACATAAGACCTTTGAGATTCTCTCTCGTAGTTACTGGTGGCCTTCAATGAGGAGAGACGTCAAAGAGTTTATTGCTTCCTGTGATTTATGTTCTCAGTTCAAATCCTCCCGCAGAACTCCAGCAGGGTTGCTGCGACCACTACCCATTCCGTCCAAGCCTTGGACCCATATTAGTATGGATTTCGTTACTGATTTGCCACCAAGTAAGAATCACAATACTATTTGGGTAGTGGTAGACAGATTTTCGAAGATGGCTCATTTCATCCCTCTGTCCGGTTTACCTTCCTCGTCTACTCTGGCTGAACATTTCATTAAAGAAATCTTCCGCATCCATGGATGTCCGTCTGAGATTGTGTCAGATAGAGGAGTACAATTCGTTTCCAGATTCTGGCGGGCCCTTTGTAAAACCTTGGGCATACGATTAGCACTCTCATCGTCTTACCATCCGCAATCTAACGGACAAACGGAACGAGTCAATCAAGATCTTGAGACTTTTATTAGGATGTTCTCTTCAGCCAACCAAGACAACTGGGTAGAATTGCTCCCTTGGGCTGAATTCGCCCATAACAACATGTACCATGAGTCATCATCCAAAACTCCATTCTTTGTGGTCTACGGTCACCATCCGTCTTTTCCGGAATTTCCTGCCCTCCCGCCCACCCAAGTTCCTGCTGTGGAGACTGCTTGTCAGACCTTCAAAAATATCTGGTCTCAGGTCAAAACCTGTTTAAAGAAGACATCTAACAAATATAAGTCTTTCGCAGATAAGAAGAGGCGGGCTATTCCACCACTAAAAATTGGAGATCGTGTCTGGTTATCTACCAAAAATATTCGTTTGAAGGTCCCATCTATGAAATTCGCCCCTCGTTTTATTGGTCCATATAGGATCATTCAAGTTATCAATCCAGTATGTGTTAAACTTCTTCTTCCTAAGAATCTTCGGATCTCCAATGCCTTCCATGTGTCCTTGCTCAAACCTCTCATCATCAACCGTTTCTCGACTCCTTCCTCAGCACCGCAGCCAGTTCAAGTTCATCAGGAGGAGGATTTCGAGATTACTGAGGTATTGGATGCAAAAATTTCGCGAGGAGTCCTCCGTTTCCTCGTTCATTGGAAGGGCTTTGGTCCTGAAGAGCGTTCATGGATCAAAGCTGAAGATCTTAATGCTCCTGCCCTTCTGAAGAAGTTTTATTCCAAAAATCCGGACAAGCCCGGTTCCAGGCGTTCTGTGCCCACCTTTAAAAGGGGGGGTACTGTCACTCACCGGACTGTGAGTGCTTCTTCCCGGACTATTAGGAACCGTGGACGTCCTCTATCCTGAGGGACTGCGCATGCGCAGCCCTTTCCAAACCTTCAGTGTATGTTCCTTTAACTTAATTGGCAGATCAGGCAACCTCCCTATATTAAGCACCTGTGGTCAACACCACGTTGCCTGATCTTGGAGTCTCATTCCCCATGAGTCTCTGAAGGTGTTCCTGTGTTTCCTTGTTTATTCAGCCCTGCTGATTCCTGTGGTTTCCAAACCACTTCTACCTCTGTGGTTTCCAAACCACTTCTGCTACTGTGGTTCCCATACCACTTCTACCATCTACTGTATCATCGTGACTGTGAGCTGATTCCTATCCGCTGCCTCCGTGCACTACAGTCTTCTAATCACTTCAACTCTACCATGTATCATTGGGACTGTTAGCTGATGCCTATCCGCTGCCTCCGTGCATTATAGGCTTCAACCACATCCACTCACCTGTTCATGTTTGTGACTGCCAGCTGATTCCTATCCGCTGCCTCCGTGCACTACAGGCTTCAACCTGCAACTCGTCTGTGTTTCATCATCGTGACTGTTTGGCTGATTCCTATCCGCTGCCTCCGTGCACTACAGTCTTCAACCTGCAACTCGTCTGTGTTTCATCGTGACTGTTTAGCTGACTCCTATCCGCTGCCTCTGTGCGCTTCAGTCTTCAGTCCTTGTCTACTCTACCGTGTTTCCTTGAGTCTGCTGCCACTATTGCTACCCGCTACTCTCCGTGATCATCTGTTCCAGTTCAACTCTGCTCCGGTGTCCCATCGTTACTGCACCTGCTGGTTGCTATTGGTTACCTCCGTGTTCCCGCAGAGACCCGCTGCTGTTACTTCTCAGCGCTACTCATCCATCTACTGCTGATCCGCTCTCCACGCCTTCCTGTGTCCCCTGCTGGTCTACCTACCTGTGCGCTGCACCTGCTAGACCCCTGCTTCACCCATCCAGGGACTTGTATCCTGCTGGCCTCCTGCCCTTCAGGTATCTCTGCACTCCTGTCTGACTGCCTTCTCCTGAACCACGGTATGCATACTTCCCATTGACTGTGCTGTGTATTGCATACCTTGCTGGACTGTGTTGGTTCTCCTCTGGAGTGTACTATCTGCTGACTCTACTGCCATCATTGACTGTGTTATCTTATGCCGGATTACTTCAAGAGACTTTCTATATTGGCAGTGTTGTTCAGTCATTTATACATTTATATTGTGCATATTACTGTGGATCAAAGTCAAGGTGCCCGTGTATATATTGTGTTGCAGCCTCTCCCCGTGCACCTCCTCACATATATATTCAGTAGTACAACTTGCTAGTGGCAGACCACTGACTCCTGTTTACAGTTTCACCTGTTCCAGTATCCTCTCACATAGCAGTGGTACATCTTGCTAACGCAGACCACTGACTCCCCGGATACCTCCACTTGGATTCCATTCCTTCACTCTGACAGCGGTACAACTTGCTATCCGCAGACCGCTGACTCTCATCACCTCCTCGTTTCTGTTGGACATTCCTCCTCACTATAGCAGTGGTACAACTTGCTACCGCAGACCACTGACTACCTTCACGTGTCCTTTGTCCATACAGTTCCTCGTGTATTACTACCTCCATATTGCCAGTGCTGCTAGTCATAGACTTTCCTGAGCATCTCATCATCTGCTATTTCCTGTTCCGTGATCACCCTGCTACCAGAGTACCATATTACCACCTATACTGCTCTGGTAAGCCTATCACCTGGTGATCCCTGGGTAAAGACTCCTAGTGCCCGTGACACAGCATCCCTTTATACATTTCAAATCTCATATCAAAATACTCACCCTTCCGACCTCTTAGATCTACCTCTGACCTTCACCTTGTCTTATCTCTGGTAACCACCTCTCACTGGCGCTTACAAGACTTCTCAAATGCTGTTCCCCACTTATGGAATTTCCTTCCATGCCCAATCAGGCTTTCCCACAGCCTTTAAATCTTTATACATTCTTTAAAAACTCATATCTGTTTTAAAGCTTACCTTATGCCTGATAATACTATTCACACTAATACACAACTGTCCCAATCTCCACTTTAAACCACACTCGTTCCTCTTGTTTTAGCTGTGTCCTCTTCCACTTAGAATGTAAGCTCTCTAATGAGCACGGTTCTCCATACCCTTTATTTTCATGTCTGCATTTATTTTGTTTGCCTGTTTTCCCTACTGTACAGCACTGCATAAAACTGTGGCGCCTTACAAATCTACGATGATAATAATAATAATAATAATAATAATAATAAAAAAAAAAATAATTAATAGGTAGAGGGTATATGTAGCATTCTATATATATTTTAAGTCATGCAAAATATATCTCCAAAAACATAAAAGGTAACTAACAGGTGGTTTACAGTAGGATGTAAGAAAACAGGAAACATTTGGGATTTCAACATAGTAGGGAAAACATTCCAAGGGTGGGAGAAGTTCAGAACCTATAAGAGAAGCAGGAACAGCTGGGTTGCAGTATACAGTGTGTACAGTTACTGAAAAACAAAATGTCTTGCCCTACACCTAGTACTGAAACTATCACATATAATAAAGGGTAGTGTTTGGAATCACATATAGAATCATGATTTTTTATTCATTCAAGATTCTGTTTATTTCATATACAACTCTATTTTTGGCAGAAGGTTGGTAGAAAATGACCTGTTGTACTGAAGTAGGTTGTGAATAGCGATAGCTATTCCACAAATAACTTCAAAAGTTTTCCCTGGCACTAACATATATAAATGCTGTAGTGTTAGGGCTTGTCCCTTTCTACAGTTACTAGCCACAAACAGACAATAATGTAGAAGGCATTTTGATCACTCACATACTTAATTCCTTCTCTTACACCCCTAACCTAAGTATCTGCCGCTGCAGCTCAGAGCCCATAGTGGTCTATATAACAACTTGGGGGTAAATGTATCAAGCTGAGAGTTTTTCGGCGGGTTTGAAAAACCAATCAGATTTTAGCTAAAAAGTATTTAGTACATTCTACAAAATGACAGCTAGAATCTGATTGGTTGCTATAGGCAACATCTCCACTTTTCAAACCCGCTGGAAAACTCTCAGCTTGATACATTTACTCCTTGGTCTGTTATTAAGTACATGGGCATCTTTTATGGGAATAGACTTGGGCCAGTACCAAAAAAATACTTGATAAAAATTACTTTAAAATTCTAGTCCCTGTATTACAAATCCCATTTTGAAAGCAAGTTATTGCCTTCAATGAGTAATACATTTGGAAGATATCACTGCTCCAAAGTTGAAATTGCCTTTAACTTATTTCATTAACATGATTACTAGAAAATAGTACTGTTAATCTCATTGCATACTATGTGCAATTTATTTATTTAGAACAACTTCCTAATCATCCCCACATGCCAACTTTAAGTGCTTGTGTGTCATTTTCTCAATTGTCTTTGTTTGCATTTTACATAAAAAAAAGTCTTCTTTGAAAACCTTCCATACTCTATATATATTTAATTATTTTCATTTTGTTTCCTTAGAAATTTCCATTTGAGGGACTAGAATAATTAGGAACAAGACAGTAATGGGTACGGCATGCAGTGTTATGGCAAGCTATCTATCAGGAGACAATGGTTCTACCCACTAATGAGCTGCATACTTTAGGACTACACCAGCTTTGAACTCAATTTTTTAACTTTTTATTAACTTTATAAAATTTTAAATAGGAATGCATTATTATAGGATCATTACTTATTATTACATTCCTGGGATTATGTATGGATTTACATTTCATAATGTGTCAACTGCTGAGTTAGAATGTTTGCAAGTAATAATTGGTGGACCTTAGTTGGGGGAAGGTGTCCCTCATTGCTAATATCTGCACAGTGATGTGCTGGACTACATACCCAATCCACAAAAACAAATTTCATTGTGCCGAATGGGATATTTAAATAATCAGTAAGGGGTTGACATTGTGTATAATAGAACGGGGTCCTGATTTTGCAAAGAGCTGCAGGGCTATTTAGCTGTGTAATTGAATTTGAATTTTATACCACATTGAAGGTGGCAGAAATAGCTACTTTCTAAACATTTCAAGCAAATTTTTTCTTTCATCAAGTTGTAAATAATACACAATATTCTTAAACATGTGCACCTAAACAGGTGTATTTAAAGAGTACCCTGCACCTACACACAAATACACATTGAACTGATAACAGATAGCTAAATATATTTTTACATTCAATGTATGTTACAGCTGTATAGTTAATCCTATATTCACCTATTTACATGTCTGCATAAAGTTACCCATATCCCTTTGAACGCATTGGCTTTGAATGATAACATGAGATCAGTGTTACAGGAAAGACTGCCCACACTAACAGCAATTTAAAATATTCCCTTAGGCAATTATGACACAGAGAGGGAGAGGCACAGTTTTACCGCTGATTTTTCTTGAGATTGGTATGTGCATTAATGCAATATTACACTGTGATTAAGTCAGAGAGTACTGTTAAGGATAGGTTTTTAAACACAGCATGGCAAGTACACTTACATGAAGTTAATGTGTGTTACTTCAGTTATAAGTAGCTTCTTTAGGTTCAGAAGTTAAATGAAATATTAAAAAAATGTAAAAAGTGCTTCCTGTTACAGACTGTGGGTGATGTCTCTGACTTCGCGTGTGGAACCACTGTGCTGCTAGTGGTTGACATTGGCTCACCTGGGAAGTAGAGTCTAATAGGTGACCAGTCTTTACCAGAAACCCCTCACATGGAGGTAATGGATTTCGCCACGAACCAAACATAGGTAATGAGCTTTCGGTGTGAACCAAAAATTGGTAATGGGCTTTGCTGTGAACCACCTATAGGTAATGCGCTTCGCTGTGAACTACCCATAGATAATGGGCTTCGCCGTGAACCACACATAGGTAATGGGCTTCAACGTGAATCACCCATAGCTAGTGGGCTTCGCCGTGAACCACCCATAGATAATGCGCTTCGCTGTGAACCACTCATAGATAATGGGCTTCGCTGTGAACAGTAATAGTTTTAGCGCGGCGGTACTTTGGGGGGAATTGAATTCCCCCCATAATGTCATTTAATAAGTTGTTGTAAATACAGACTAAATCATTGTTTAACATGACAATGAAATCACCACAAATACCATACTTTTCTTTCTTTGCCTTATTTTACCATTTGCACTACTGAATTATAAATCAATAGAGTTGTTACTACACCGCCATGCTAGTACTGTGTCTGTCAGACTTGTTTCATTAGGTGTCCTCAGTGCAAATTTATGTTGATAGTGTTAGGGTTAACAGCTACTTAGATAAACTTTTAGAGCAAGACAGGATAGATGTCTTCACCTATAGAAGCCGCCTTTCTTGTAGAACTGGGTATGTTCAGAGGTACTCGGACACCCCCAGGACTTCACTCTGAGTAGTAAAAGTTTATCAGTGTTAACCGTAGCGCTTTGTGCACGGTGTTCATTCTGAAAAACAAAACCTTCCATTAATTAAAAGAGCGAAAGAGTTACACAATATTTCATTGCTTGTGTTTTTCTCTAAGAAAAAACACCTTTAACTCAGAATGTAAAACAAGTAGCAATGTCTAAGACACAGATATTATATGTCGCTTGGCTGTTTTATTAAATTTAGTGTGTAGTTAGATTATATAGACTTCAGTGGTCATGTTGTTGTTTTTTAAAATAATATGTAGAATGTCATCTGAATATGAAGTATAAGCTTGTGGTCTGCTTTCCATATGTACAGTTATAAACCAGAGGTGATTAAATTGATTGCGTTAAAGTACCATATTTTTCGGCTCATAAAACATATTTTTCCCCATTTCATAGCACACAATTAGACACCAGTTTTGACCTGTCTGGTGCTAGTTATACTGATTAAAGCAAACGTCTGCTTGTTATAAGTTACAATACATCTGTGCCATTTGTACCAGATTACTAAAAAGTATTTTAAAAGTGTATGGTTGGGAAATAAGGATACGTAATCGTTCAGCATTACCTACACTGCAGTGGACTCCATTGAGTCAAAATGTACTCCCAAATTTATGCTTTTGGTTATAGGGATGGGCTCTTCAAAATGTTTAAATATGGTGTGTGCAATTAAGGATAATTGAAATGTATTATTTAGAAGATAATGCAAACTTTTCATTATATTTGTTTTGCTAATTTGCATTATGATTTTTTATGGTGTGCTGTTCCAACTTCTAGATGTCAATATTGTAACTGCTGCCTGTAGAAATATTTGACAGACAGCTAGCGCTTTCACTATAGGGCAATGTAAATTGTGGAACTAAAAATAAGTAAGTAAATATATAAGCTTTATCCAGCATATTGCTTGTTTTCTCATGGTCTCAGAGGTTATACTGCTTTACTACATCATATACTACTTTAATTATATATATAAGCTAACAAAGCTAGCTTACTGTACTAATCAGAATGCCTCCAAATATGATAAATTGCAGTATCTCTCCCTGTCTCTCTCTCTTTCTCTCTCTTACTCTATCGATATAGATGTAGATATAGATATGTTCATACTGCAATACCATATTGGGAGGCATTATGATAAGTATTGTAAACTTTCTTAGTTTGTTAGTTACAAACTTTTCTTGCAATATTTAGAATGTGTTTGACTACGAACAACATACTTTTTTATAACCATTCATCCTCTGGAAGTCCCCAGTTTTGAAGTGGTCAAGGACAAAACAACCTATAGCCATTCATATCACCCGAGTGAAGTATATTCAGTGATCCATGTACTGATATGGGAGGCAGTGACATGTCCACTTCTGTGATCATAATAGATATGGAAGGTGCCAGGTTTCCCAATAACACAGTGTAGTGAAGTGAGGCTACTTCCAAACTGGTGCAAGAAGATTTTGGTATGAAATGCAACCTTTATATGAAACAAAGTTCATCCATTCAACTTGTTAGATTTCCTTTTATGTCATTTCATGGGGTATTTGATATCCCTAAAAGAGTGTAGATTGGGGGATTTACTGGATAATATAAAGAGGTAGAGAGTGAAAAAGAGACCTACCTAGAAGTTTCCAAGTAAGCAGCTCTGGTCTATGCAGTAATCACATACAAACCAAAGTAGGAAAATGTGACAACAGAAATATATACTGCTATTTTCAGTAATGAAGACTTACAATAACGGTGCCTTAGTATTGGTCTATGTGTTCCAAGGCTTATGTTCTGTTATTGTTTCAAATTACCAGTCAAGCTAGCAGAACAAGAAGTAAATGCTATTTGTGGTTTCTTACTCTTTCACGGCCTAACATAAAACAGAGAAGAACGTAAGATAACCCAAAATTATTTCTTTTTTTTTTCTTCTAAAATCTCTTGATGGATCTGACATAAGAACCACATAAAAACCACAAGGTTGAATATAAAAAATAGATATACTGAGCAGTAATGTAGTTGTGATCAAAACTTTCTTGCAGCAATCACGCTGTATTAGCCACCCACATTGTCTACTTCAATATTTCCCGTAACAAGCATTGCTAAAATTAAATACACTTGGATTGCCTTTGAAACCACTTAGTGTTTTGAGTTTACATTGTGTGTTTTTGCTTTTCTTAATAAAGAGACAGCTTAATACTAACAATATGCAATGGTTTTCTTTGTAATTTTGAAACAACTATATCAAAAACAAAATAATGTACATGAGATGTTTTTTAGAACATAACGTTTTAACACATTTATGTAAGAAATTGTCAGGAATAGAGCTTGATTAAAGATACCTATACACAACAGAGGGAGTCATTATGTGGTCTGAGACAATATTTACTGGGAATTGCTAACATTACTGAGGCTTGAGATCCTTTGTGCATTCTCATAACTATTAGTTAAAGCCATTAAAATAGGTGCATCCATTATTTATGGGTGAAGATTACACTTAAGAATTGCAAATGTAAGGAAGATTGATCAAATAAAATACAGTTTTAGTGCAAAGCCTGCAGTAATTCTACCACTCTCTCCCTTTCTCCTCCCCCTCATCTCTCTTTACTATTATTATTATTATTATTATTTTATTATTATTATTATTATTATTATTAGAATTTATTTATAGGGAGCCACAAAATGTCCACAGTGCCGTACAGAAAACAGACTTTGGACCATACACAGTAAAACAGTAGAGAGGGTCAAGCATGAAGAGAGGGCTCTCTTCCCATTAACCACTCTCTCTTACTCAATCGTTCTCCCTCTTCTTACTCCCTCAAACCCAACATGTCTCTTTCCTGTTTCCTCCACCACCTCCACCATCTCTTATTCCCTCTACCTGCTATGTCTTATCTACAGGATAACATGGAATAGGTTTCTGCAACTGTTTTACCTTATCCTAAAATTATGGGGTGGATTTTATGGCCTTAGCAAACTAGGTCAACGTGTCCAATTTTATCACATTACAATTAGTTGAGTCTTATACATGACATAATTTGGGTTCTCTATAACAATCATCTATATAAGTTAAAACATTTTTCTTAGTTGCTATCTTAATTTGTCTATTTTTTTTCAGTAGATACAGTTAATTAAAACAAAAACCTATAATAAAGGATACATTTGAATTAAAGTTTAAATAAAAGCAAGAAGTCTGCTAAAGGGCAGCATTGTTAAAATGCACCTCTGCTCCTTGCCTGGCCTTCCATAAATTGGATAAAACCTGAGTGTTTAATGTCAGAGGTTGGAGCTTTCACTTTGACAAGATAGTGTAATTTACTGCTGTGGGCTAATGAAAAGTTTTCATCCTGATGTCATTGATAGTTGTCAGAAAGTCTCTGACTCTCACTGCAGGAGATGGAGTGGTTATACTCCTGATAACTGACTGTCTTTATTAGTCTGATATTGCCCTCAGATATATCCTTTTTAAGCAAACCCTGCTTATTCTGATAACTTCTAATCAAATTTTCCCTAATTAAGTATTATATTTTATTGACACTGTACATATCTTTGATATCTAACTTTTAGCATCTGTTTATAAAGCAGGTATTGCTGTCTATATTGGTCTCATCTCTCAGACCATTGGTCCCATACTCAATATTTTTACTGAGATTTACTTCAGTCACTATTACAAACCCAGTGTTACACCCATAAGCATACCTCCGCTGAGTCGTGTATGTTCAAAATCTATTATGGATCCCTGCGTACTGTCGGTGGTCAGCTTTCGTTCCCTGGTGTGTGACCTCCGACACTGCATTGAACCTTTTAGTTCTCTCCCTCTCTGAGCAGGAAGTATAAAGTGCAGGGAAGCTAAGCAGCAGACTTGCTGAATCCTCCCTAAACATTTCTCTCACATACGTACACACAGAATCACTGCCACCACCAGGGCCAGATTTACCACTAGGCAACCTAGGCAATTGCCTAGGGTCCAGCGGTCCCCAGAGGGCCCTCCCAGGGCCGGCAGTGAGACAACCCTTTAAAAATGCTATATGCTTGTCTCCCAGGCTAAAGTCTGCAAGCCAGCCCCTAAATAGGGGTATATGTTATGCTAACAAACTATAGTGCAATGGATTTTTTCAGGGAGGGGGCTCCAAACCAGTATTTTGCCTAAGGCTCCATGATGTCTAAATCTGGCTCTGGCCACCACCTATTTTATTAGAGCAATAGGACCCCACACTCTGTTATACAAATGTACATGCTGGCACACATTAAGCTCTTTGTTAGTCAAAAGGGTTAGCAATTTCCACACCTGCATTCACAGTGTTAACATAATCAGGCAATCAAAGGGTTAATATAGCCAATCAATATGTCTCTTCTTAAAAGGCTTATGGATTTGTAGAGTAAAATGGACAAAACTTATTTAATTTTACAATTATTTTTTTTTTAAAAATCCTAATAAATGACATACAAAATAACTTCAATAACAGTTAGAAATAAATAGGAATAAAACACAGAATTAGAACACTTAGAAAGATCAGCTTGTCAGAAAAATACAGAATTAGGATAGTTTCTCAATTAAATTCGTTCCCCACAACACTGCCCATTTTCCATAACATACAGGGAGTTTTAACCATGTTCCCCTAGGGCGCCGTGGACCCTAGCACCGGCCCTGCTACCAAGACACAATTCCCTATCCAGTAAACAGGTCATTATTTCCCAAACAATTATATATGAAATATGACATTATTAGGCCCCATATTCAGAAAAATACATGATTACAATAATCTCCCTGTATGACTGTCATCTATAACTCGCAAATATATATATATATATATATATATATATATATATATATATCTATATAAATACATAGGTCCTAATGAGGACATTTGTATCTTTGAAGCTGCATGGAGCCCCTCTGTTGGCCAATTTATGGATATCACTGATTCATACTTTATTGTTAATTGTCAGTTTTAACAACTTTCAATACCAATGTATCCCTGTCTTATCAAAATCTTTAATGGATTCGGGAAGGTAACTGGATTATCAGATGGAAGCGGGTTTTGTGACACGCTTTTTTGTGACATTATTTTAAATCCTTGTCCTGGTTGGTACATTTCAACACTGAGATTCATGTTTTGACAGCTCCTTGTGGATCATAGCTATCACAGGAAAATGCAACCAAAAAAATTGCAAATAAATCCTACAAGAATAGCTGATCTTTATTTGGGCTTAATCACACTTACTTTCATTGCTGGAAGGTGTTTGCTAAATACTTTTCAACATAACTTTGTTTGAGCTCATGTTTTGCAAGTTTTTAATTTTCACTTATTTTCCTAAAAAAGTCTATATGTTCTTCACTTGGATTTTGTTGGTTGAAAGTCACATTAAAGGTGGAAAAGGTCTGACATGCTTAAAAAGCATCTGTGACTTTATAAAGTCTGCATGTGACTGTCACAGTCCACAGTACCTTCAAATACCATCAGCACTGACTAGAAGTAAGAGAACTTTGCTACAGGAAAAACAAATGTTGCAATACAAGCTCTGTAACAACTTGCTGTGTAAATTTTAATATACTTTTACATAGCTATTTTTATACAATAAAACATGAACTACTATTGTAAAGTTTTTAAGTGTCTTCGGTGTCAATCTGGTGTGCAACTTTTGATTATCATAAATTCATAAGAGGGTAACCACAAAATTCTATATTTATTATAGAATTGTAGAATAATAAACAGAACAAAAATGCAAGTCGAACAAACAATGATACAAATAAAATGCAAAACAGTTAAATGAAGTGGATTGGGAGAAACAATTATACTTCAATAAACAATATAAAATCATATAATTAATTTGCCAGCTCAGCAAGGCACATTTACTATTTCTTTTGACATTTTTTCATTAAGCAGGTATTTTATGTTTAGAAATGTGAATAGTATTGCATTTTATTTTTTCATTTGCAGCTAATTTGTGTAGCAAGTTCTTGCAACCATTCCTAATTTGTCACTTTCCTATCCTACTGATATTTCCAAAAGAATAGAGCTGCATCCCTTATAAAGCAAATGGTACTTTCATTTACTCTAAGCTTTACATATGAAAAAAGTTATTATAAAGGCATTGAAAACCACATTTTAAAACGTCTGTGGTTTCTTGCTATTGACAGGGTGAACAAAAAATACCTTATGGCATAATTGCCACTGGCCCGTGCCTTGGGTAGGGAAGTGACACAAATATCATTCTCAAGTTCTACCCATGAGCAGCATGATGATGTAAGACATCATACACCTTGCCAGAACTGTAAGTATACATATTAGTGCCCTGGACGAGAAAGAACACCCCCCTCATCCACACAGATACACACAAACTCACTCTTGCCTTAGTGTGAGTAGTCAAACTTTAAGCTCAGCTGCTGCTTGACTGGATCCTGGCGTCCTGGTTGGAGAATAGATTGTTACCATTTACCTCCTGGAAAGCAATAAGGAATCACTGTAGGCCAACCTACCACAAACAAGCCTGGCATAAAATTAATGGCATTTTGTTTAATAAATAGGTCTCCTTTCCCCAAGCAGATTTAAAATTAAATAAATATAATTCACACATAATAAATATGCCTATTTCACCCACGATGCAGACACAGAGACACACAAAAACAAAGGTGGGACAAAAACAAAGGAGGGAGCAAAGAGAGACAGACACACACAAAGAAGACACAGAGATGGACTCATAAAGGCACACATGGTGAGCCAGAGGGGGTGTAGACTTGCATGGACAGAGGAATGGGAGACAGGGAAAGGACAGTGAGGTTGGCTAAGACAAGGGAGGGGCAATAAGGCTGGCACAGGCTGCAGATATGTTAAAAAGTACATGTTTACTTCCCCAACCATTACAGACACCTAAAGCCCCTCCCCTTCCACATCTCTAGGACAGATAGTAGCGGATACTAACCTTTGACATCATTGGTCCTGCCCCTGTGTAAGAATCAACCAATCTACTCTGTGTATTTCTGCAAAGCAAGTCTGCTGAGCTGTCAGTCACAGTCTGCTTGCTTACTTAGAGAAGCACCTCCCTCCTAAAATGGTAACTTACAGCAGAGGAGAGGAAAGGGCATGATGGACATGTGTAGTTAAATATAAACACTCTGGTTATTTCATGTATATTATTCAGTTCAGTAAAACACAACTTTGGCTATATATTAATGTCAAACAGTGGCTTTACTTGCTCTTCAAGAAACATTAATTAAATAAAAGTTTAAGAAATAAATGTACTAAATGTGCCATGAATGTATGAAAATATGCATTATAATTCAGCTGCAAACATTAAATACAGGATCCTCTATCCTCTGCCCCACCCGTAAGCCTTACTCAAATGAGTCATTCTCATTAGATCTATTTTATCTTTCTCTGTTCATTTTATGAAAATGAACAGTAACAAAAAGGTCACCTACCATGCAAATCCTACCTCATGCAACTTGATAGGTCAAGTCTAGTGCAGCCAGAAAATTCTGTCATTTTAAACAGTTCTGGAAAATCCAAAATTCATCTTATGACTATATACTGCACCCCAGGTCTTTACACCCTGGGACATAAGCCAGGAGATGGGAAAAAAGAGCATTTCTTACAGCATTTCCCACAATATAAGGAGCCTGGAAAGCATCAGGCTAGTCAGAAGAAAACCGCTCTGGCTCTTGTTCTTAGATATGAGGTTAGTGCCATATATCTTATCTTCTTATGATTAATAGTATGGGGGAAAAGCATATGGGTTGATGAGTAACAGATTTTAATTTGGTCATAAATGTTTTTTTGTTCTGCTTTAAAGTACAGTGAAGGGAGTGTTCTGAATAAAGCAATCAATTCTAATCTTACAATATGAAACAAACGAATGAAAATTGCAAAAATCTGGACCTTTGATTGCTTACAGTTTACAAATAATGAAATGTAACATATGTAGATCATTGTTTGTTATGAGGCCTAGACTAAACCTATGTTAATGAATCAAATTGTTAATTTTTTTGCAATTCACCCTTCCTGACTACCTGCTTAAGATGTGATTAATTAGGACTTGAGCACCTTACTGTATCCTGCACGTCAAGATGTCTTCAGTTTGATGTGGCTGGAGGTAAAACAACTTGCAGAATGTTAGGTCATTGGAATATTCATTGTAGCAGGGTATATCTGTGTGGGGGGCAGTGAACTGTCCACTGATGTGATTGTGTTAGTGAGGACAGTGCTGCATGTCAAGGACAGTGTCATGATGTGCAAAATGGAATAAGATAATTGGAAGTCATGTACTGAGAGTTAGATAGCAGCAGGAACAGGGACTGAGAGGAGGCATGTATACACTTTAACACCAATGTTGAATCATCTGCATAACTTTTTTGTAGGTTAGAATTCCACTGCATGGATCCTTTTCTGTGTTGTGAATTTCCAACCTGCTGATGTCAGCAGTGGGCAGTGGGGGTAGGTATCACAAGATTTTTATGTTACAGATAATGCAAGATAAACTCTATAAACTAAAAAAGATAGTCAGGGAATGTAACTGGATTAATCCTTTAAGTACAGAAAAATGTTGATCTTTTGAAGGGACAATTTGTCTAAGGAATCAAATTCCAATGCGCCTTTTTCATATCCTTGTATGTTTTCTGACCCTTTTATATACTCATATATATTTATGAATATAAACAGTACTTTTTTTGTTTTGTGCTTTGTGTTCGGAAATGTGCAACGGTTTGAGTCCACATCTACATACTGTACGTTGTTAGAACATATGTGTCACTGGCCATTTCAAATGTTTGAAGGAACACAGTAATGATTTTGGCTCATTTTGTTTAATGATGTTCCTGTGTAGGCTGCTGTTCCTAATTTATAAACCGGTGATATAAAGTATTCAGTAGTTATACTAAAGGCTCATTCCACCTAAACAATACTTTTTACCTACCCCCTGCTCCCAAGTGCAGAATATTGGGAATACAAATACCAGGAACCACTGCAGTTTCTGAAAGCTCATCCCATCAGCACTGTAACGACTTCCTGTTCCTGTGTTGATAACGTTTTTACCAGCGATGGGCAATCTGATATGCTTTGATGGCCACAAGGGCTTCATATTACCCTTAATATCAGTAATTAGTTAAAACAATATATTTAATCAAATAAACAGATACCACATAACCTTAGAACGGAACCCACATATATCCCAAAGCACCCTTCAAATTTATCCATATGTCACTTAAATTTGCAATAGCTCCAACACACACCTTAGATCCCACACAACCCCAAAATAACCCCACCTTTCATACCTAACATTTTCCCTAAAACACCCATTAGCCCCCTACCCATCGCTAAAATTCCCCAACACACTCAGAGCACCCACTGGAAGTACCAGTGACCCACAAATAATCCAAGGCCTAATAAAACCCTACCTAAAATTGTTTGCCTTGAAGTAAGCAGAATTCATGCAGCTCTTTCCTGTAGAGAAAGGCTGAGACATCCTGGTGTAGATTGCATGACCTACCTCCTTTGATCTCAGTTGTTCTCCTGGTGCTCCATGACCACACTGTGTTGTGTGGAGGAGATAATGTGATGTGTCGTCTACACTGGGCAAATAAAACATTTGTATACTCTTCTGATTCTCTGCTTTATGATCTACCATGCTTCATTCAAGAGTGCTGGGCCATGGCTGAAGCTTGATAGGGCGTAAAGCAGAGAAGAGCAGCTGGGGCACCTGGGCATAAAACAGAAAGGAGCTGGATGCCACATGTGAAGGTTCGGCAGGCTGTCTGTTGCTCATCACTTATTAGTCCCAAGAGCACTGTGCCAGTTTATAACTGTAAAGTCAGTCCCAGAGCTAGAAAGTGGCACAGTACTCTTTGACCCTCCCTCTCTATCAGTTGTCAATGTGAAAGAAAAGATGACACAGTGTTGGTGTGCGCACATTTTCCAGAACTATAGGGTACTGGAGGGACAGGTGATGTTGGGTAAACGACTGATTAGGTGTTTAGTGTTTTCTGTTACATTGTATTGTCTTGGTTAACTTACCTAACTTGGAATTAATGGAATAATCATTTTATATTAAGTTCTATATTGTTGCTCCCATCAGAATTATCATTAAAGAAACCAGAAGATCAGTGTTCCTTTAAAGGATAATTAATTTTCGTTATCCAACTTATGCTTCTATCAGCTTGGAAAAGCCTAGTTCCAATTTATGAGTTAGGTACAATCAAGTCTCCCTTTCACTGTACACTCCTAGAACAGCTCATAATCATGTACATATAGGGATAACATATCCTATATTGTAATCTAGAAGGATATTAAAAGTCACAGAGGAGTTGAGGAACGGTATGCCGAGTGACTTTATACAAGAACTATGTTATTGTTATGGCCACCCCTCGTTTGTTGACACTGGGGCGCGTCCTGGCAGTTGCCCTGACAGCCAGCACGTCATGTCCGCCCCTTCATCCTGACTGTCACCGGGGCCACAGCTAGGACACTCTGTAGTTCACCGCCGCATCCTGGTAAATCTAGCAGCCAGCAGCGTGCACAAATAGGCTCCTCTCATGACTACATCCTCCGGTGGTTGAGTGACAGGTCTGATGCATTGATGTCTGCTTGGTGGGTTTCACTATTTAAGGCAGAGAGGGCATAGCCTTCCTCCCAGTTATAGATTTTGTGTTCCTCACTAGCTGATCTGTTCCAAGTTCTGTGGATACTCTGTCCGTTTGCTGTTTGATTCCTGGCTTGTTTCTGAACAGTGCTTGAACTCTGGTTGCCCTGACCTTGGCTTTGTTATTCGGATTCCCCTTGCTTGCTACAAGCCTTGACCTTTTGGCCTGTCCCTGATATTCTGATTGCTACAGACCTACTACCGTTGGACTGTCCCTGGATTACCTCCTGACTTTGGTTACTCCTCCTACCTCCGTCACTACGGTCTCTGAACATAAATTCCTACTACATAAGAGTTAAGACATGGGGGCACCCGAGTAACTGTGAACATAACATGTTGTACGGGAAAGGCGGCTGCTATAGGTGAAGACCTCTACTGCCTGTTCTAGGAGTTCATATTAGTGCCGTCAGCCATAACTGGTATAAATGAGAGATTAAATAATTGTTTTTCTCTCACCCTTGCCATATTGAAATGTTTATGGGGATGAGTTATACTTGGTCAGGGGTAAACAAACTGTTTACATCTAGGTAACATTTCAGAGAAATATATGGAAGAATTAACAGTGTTAAAGGGAGTTCATAGACTAATATTTCTGAAAGTATGCACTAACACAACATTCTAGAGTCATTACCACACTGATTATTTTTCTTGAGTACAGTTGATTGGTTAAATGTCAACAGGAATCTTCTTTGATACTTTCATAAGATCCCTTTGACATACCTTAGTAATGAGATAGCAGCCATTACTTCACCACAGCATTAATTAAAATAAGTTTAGCAGAACCAAAAACTAGAGTTTTGCAATTTATTTATGTTTGTCCATTAATTTTTTAAGATATATAGTGTTGATATATCAGCGCAATACTACATAAATCATCATCATCATCGGCAGCTATTTATATAGGGCCACACAAAATGTTGTTCCAATAATGTTGAAAACATGTTAACGAATAGTTATGCTCACATGAATAGAATATATGAATCTGATATTTTTGCTCATGCTAATAAGTACTCTAAATGCCAGAATACTAATTGTAGACTAAGTACATGCTTAAACATCTGGAGCATGTACTCATTTCAGTCAGTTTCCTACATTTAATCTATGTAACTGCATTAGAAATTTAAGCTGATCTGTGAATGTTTTAGGTCAAGGAGGATGGCTAGTAGAGGTACTGTACAGGTTTTATATACATTGTTGCTCTTGTCTGCGTGAATGGCCACTAAAGACAGTATTCAGCTATGATGCTAATAGGTCATTGGCAGATCATTTTTCTGCTGGAAATCATTTTAAAAAAATATCTCTGTGTGCGCTGGGGAATTCAGTTAAACTGCATCAAATGAGTATAACAGTCATTTTCTATCCCGTCACTAAAAATGCAACAGTTTTTACAGATGTAACAATATAATACAGACACACGCGTTCTTTGGCATAAATAGCAATATTTGTAATAATAAAAGTCAAAATTTGCCCATTTTAAGTTCAACAAATAGAACCCTAAGTAGCCAGACCAAAAAAAATACACATAAATATACATAAATACACATAAAAAACTATTACAATTACGGAAGAGGGCTCATTGTTAACCAAATTACACACTAATGGACTGCATTTTAAGGATATTTCTAACCATCAAATAAACTTTTGCTTAACTGTCCCTTTCCCCAACTTGGTCCCATTTTGGGAGGACTTACTACTGCTAGGGATGCACTGGTCTTCCCTATGAGAGAGTTTTAAGAATCACAGTGGTGTGCTAGTTTCTACACAGGTACTGACTTTCCTAGCATGGGGCACCCAAAGTTCTGTTAGTTGTGGGGTGATTGGTGTTGGTAATTTTAAAATTCACTTTGCAGTATGATGGTTCTGGGCTTACCATGTTCCCCAACACTGAATGCAGCCAAACATCTTGTTTCCCAATTTCCCACATTTTCTTTGGATCTTTATTGTTTAAAAATTAAGATCGTTTGGTATACAAAACAATTGATTCTTTTATTTTATAAAATCCAGCAATGTACACACGTATAAAGTAAAAGTAAAATATAATATACATATAAATATGTGTATTGGATGATTGATGTCATGTGCTGTTTTGCTCAAACCTTTTAAGATGTTTTACAATTAGTACAAGTTTCAAGGTATGCTGAAAAATAATAATATGTCAAATGTATCACTTGTGTAGGTGTATTACAAATATGCACTTAGAGGCTTGGCTGAAAAATAACAAATCAGGCTCAGCCTACGGGTGAAAAATCCTTACCAGCACAAGACAAACATAATCTAAAGGAAACGCAGCTATAATTATATAAATCAAACCACAAATGGTATAATATGAAAAAAGTAAATCCACATTTATATATATATTTTTTAAATATACATAAACAGCACAATAGAGTACACATAATAACTGTTGGGAATAACAATGCATTTCAAATAGTTTACGTTCTATAAGGCATGAAAACTTGAAATGTGTATATTTGAATGTTCTTTCACATAGGAAGAACTTTTATTTTAGAAATCTAAAATATAAACTGTCAAATGTTGTTTAAGAAATTCAAGGAAACGAGCCACTCCAAATGAGTGGTGTTTTATTACACTAGTCAACGAACATGATTAATTACTCCTTGTGATACATGAAATTCCTTAAATTACATAAAGAATATTATTTTAAGTAGTAATATTTGTGCAGTAAAGAGACCTGCTTGAAATAGTATTAAAACTCTAACATTTTGTTTCTTTCATTCACAAAAACGAACTGTATTTCGTGAAGTGGGTGGTCCTAAATGGGGATTTATACATGTGCCAAGTACAATATTCATTCTGTGACTCTTCACCTTTAATGCATGAAAAGAAACAAAAACATAAAGGAACATATTCTGTATAACGTAAAAAGTTTTTTCTTTCATAATTCAATGTATACATAGACTTTTGATTTACAAAATAACTTCTTGAAACAATATTTTATTCCGTGCTCATTAAATTGTGAGGAAATACCATACATAGTTCTTTAGCAGTTCTATTAAGCAGAAAGTGAACTCTACCTTGGTATAATAGAGCTGATGCTTAATTATAACAGACATTGAGTGGGATTGACAAGCATAGCTGAAGATAACCATCTGCAAGGTGAGTGATATGTCAGACTAAAATGTATTATGCCTTGACATAGTTTTTCAGTGGTGAGTCACAAAGTGTTATTGTCCACACAGGTAATGTGCTTAAGAAAGCAAAACTCTGTGGTGCTTCAGTTTTAAAGAGGAAATATGAGTTTTCATTATTTTTTTGCAACATAATTTGGTACAATGTCTTGTTTTGTTCTTTTGTGTGAAGAGAAATTAGACAATTGTTGATGTCTAGAGCCATTTACTGTTTCTTAGAGAGAAGCTTTGGGATTTACTGTGCATAGAGAAAGAGAAGAGATGTTAGAGGAGGTCATTTACGTAGCTGAAAATGTCAATTTAATAAAGCAAATGCTATTTTGAACCTGCTGTTCACCTTGTTTTGTGCAAATGTTAGAAGCACGGTGTCTTAGTGGTTATCACATGTAGCTAGCCAAAATATTTGTTACAGAATACTAATATCTCATATATTTCAAAATGCTATATTTTATTTTCATTTATGTTTCTATACTGCAGTTGCCAGAGTACAGTGTGTCTTTTCACGAGCTGTTCTCTGTGCTTATAAATCCTTTCCCCATTAATTTGATGTTAGTGCTTAGACAGATTAGGTGTGGTATATAGGGCTACATCCATACCAATGCTTTCTCCAGGCGTACAGGGAGCAAATTGGAGCAAGTAGAAGCATGAGAAATTATGTTTCATGATGAATCATTTTCACGCCCCTTCATGCTCCAGAGTTCCATGCATGCCCGAAAAAAGTGTCTCTGTAGATGTTGCCTAAGGATGCAGGTAAATATTTAATTACATTTTACACATCTTTTCAAGTATGCTATTGTGAGATTAGAGACTCAATAGTTAAGTTTGTATGAATTTATCCTTTGGTCAGTTAAAATAAAATACTAATACCAACTTTTTTTTTTCAATGTAATAGGCTTATATTAAAAGATGCATGGTAAGATATGCTTTGATTATCTTTGCAGCCTTATCATTGGTTGAAAAGAGCACATGTGGATCCAGATTCTTGTGTGTTCCTGTGAGAAAGCCATACAACATTCCCAGGACAGGTAGAGAACCATCCAGGGCCATTTCTCTTTAATGAGGCGATGTGAAACTCTCATCTCAGACATCACCATTATAGGCCTCCTTACACTCCTGTCAATTCTAGGAGAAAATGCAGTGTGACACCAATCACCTTCACTTCTTCCTGCAGTCATTGAACTAGCGCAGTAGTGACTTGTAGTGTGAGTAGTGGAGGTACCAGAGGGAAGGAAACTCACAGCATTAGTCACTGTTTTTACTAATGTTATGACTGCAGAGAGACTTTCAGGTCCTTGGTGTCCCACTGCATTCCCTCCTGCAGTCAAGACAAGTGTAGTGACTGCAGATAGAGTGTTTTGTGTAGGAGTATGAAGTGGCTTTAGGGTCAGGGATCCTGGGAGATGACATTATTAATGGTACCGTGACAGATAAAGTATATGTATCGCCCTGGAATTATCTGTGAGAAAAATCAGTGACATCTTTGACAAATAGAAATTCAATTATAGGTACCGTGTATACACGAGTATAAGCCGACCTGAATATAAGCCGAGGACCACAGAAAACTGGGGAAACTTATTGACTGGAGTATAAGCCGAGGGGGGGCTTTTTGAGCGTAAAAAAAAGGTGCTGAAAAACTCGGCTTATACACGAGTATATACAGTATATTGTCCCCTGTTGTGTTGTAATGCTAGGTGTGCTGTCTCCCCAATTCTGGTCCTCCAGTACCCAGTCAGATTAACAAAAAGATCAAAGCCAAACATAATGGAACATTTCTATTGGTTGATATGCACAGGACTATTTTAAATTATTTTGATTGAAAAATAAAAAAAGACTAAATATTTATCCAATTATTATAAAAACAATTGTATACTTATATTGATATTTAGCAAAAAGCAAATTATCAAATAGATATTTATTATGATTGAGCCTGAGTTTATCATTACAATCTATCAAGGAACTTTAATTAAACAATACAATATATATGGTCAGAACACAACTGAGATACATTATATAAGTGGTTTTATATATGAGAACATTTACAAACAGATTCTATATAAAAAAAATTTAAAGAAAGGAATAACATTAAACATTTCATTAGATCCATTTGGAAATCTATTCAATTTATAAATTCAATGCTCTTTTTTAACATATTTTTAGATCGCCTCCATGTTTACCTGATTGTATAAGCTTTATATACACACATTTTAGATGAGATTGATCACAATTAAGAACAAAACAAAGTATCAGAATATGTGTCAGTAGCTTATGATTCATTTTTTTTAGGTTTACTTTTGATATTATTGTTATTATTTAATTTCCTGTAAAATGTCATTAGCCAACAACCAAAAGCTTCTTGACAATACTTGCTCCTATGCTATGTCATAGTAACCTATTTTCCTTCTCTGCTTCTTTAATCACTGTCTTTGAATTGGTTTTCAGTTTATGTTTTTTGTGCAGGTGCTGGAAGTGGCTTTACGGTTAGGGGTGCTGGGGATGTTACCTCTAATAATACCCTGACAGCTTAAAGATACGGAATGCCGCCGGAACCCTAGTGAATCAGTGATCTTTGACAGATGTCATCTTACCAATAATCATTCATGTTTTGAGTTGATAGAACAATGTAAACAAACTATATTTGATGTGAGCAATTTATTCAGAAAATACTTGTGTATCTGTTATTTATCTGTCTATGTGTATTTAATCTCTGGTTCCTTGTCATTTCTTATACCTGTGAGAAACTTAAGGTCAATTTCACATTAATATCAGTTCATTTGTTTTCAGAATACTCCTCACAATACAAATGGAACGTGTAAAACTCCCCAAAGCCAGGTGTAGATATAGTAATTCCAGAAAGAATTTTAGAAATGAATAGTGAAAGTAAATGTATTTAATGTCTCCACAATTAGTAATAGAAATGCCACTTCTGGGCCTGTGGAGCACTGGCAATTAGAACAGAACAGAGAGCTTGCAATGTGGTATTCCAAACATTACGCACATATAATTTGCATAATTGGCCCCTCACTGGCCTCCAGAAATGAAGTATTGAAGCAGAAAAATGTTTTTCTTTTATTTTTGGCCAGGGAAAGTTTGGCTAAGGTAGAATACTCCAACTCCAGTGATGAGATTAGCAACCCAGATAGCATTCTTTTATCTGTGCTCTTTCTAAAGCTTTTGTTGCTAACACAGCTATGAAAATAAATTGGGATTAGCCAGGCATATTGTTCTAAAAATAATAGCATCTTTATGCCTTGTCTAGCATGCACTCTGTAAAAACAAAGCCCGAACTAGAGGTGTGTGAGCTGTTAATTGCCTACATCTGATAAAGTGGACCTACAAAAATGCATTCATCTGATTTTGGTTTGCATCAAGCTGTTGCTAAGGACAGATTAATGGCACACACTTTTGTACTAGCAAAAAAAAAAAAAAATGACCTCATGCTTTTCCCGCAATGGAGTTTTCAGTCTCCTTGCAGTATCTGCACAAAAGTTTTTATTTACGCCCCTTATCATAGCTGGTTTAGATTAACCCATTGGCTAATAAGGGTATAGCTTTATGCCCTTATATTCTTCATGAGTAGACTCTGAAGTTGTTTTCAATTACACATTAAATACAAACAGATAATTACCCTGAACTCACGTTCTGTTAAAGAGGGAGAAAGAAACCAATTACGTCCTGCTTTAGTGGTAACCTCGAGATGGAGGCAATGGGATAGCAGTCCTTTCTGTGAATTCCTATTAAACACTTTAAAACAGTACTTTGTGCACAAGAAATTTGAAGGTATGTAAGGTGAATTAACAGCAGAATTAGCTATTGCTGGAAATGTAATGTAATGGACCTAAGCTGGCATGTGTCCTGGTTCTCCCATGACAGTCTCTCTTTTACTCTGATTTAAATCTAACTTTGCTTATTTTCCTATAATTCAGACTCTTGATGTCCCCAAACTAACAGGATAAGTGATAATTGGTTCCTATGACTATTTTAACTTATTTTGGCACATAAAAAAGAAGTAGGAGGTGGATTTCTTGGCCTAAGCTTAGGTCGTGTCAGCGAAACATTTTATAATTTGGAAATGATGTGCGATTTAACGGGAGGATAGAAAACAACATCATCCAGTTTGTTTTAAATAATTATATATCAGGATGTATGAATGTCATGCAAATAATGGAAATAATGATTGCAATGTTTTAAATAAAATACAAGATGTGTATGTGTGATGGGAGGGGGTGATTAAGAAAGGATCAAAGGAATAAATTATTGGATATTGGGGTATTTGAGGGCCTTACAATAATTTGTGTCGCTGGAAGTTTGGATTTTTGGCTTTATATAAGTAGTCGAAAAGGAATGCAGGAAAAAGTAACATGGCCCCATGGTTCTAAATGACTGTTTTATTCAGACATTCAAAGTAGACCACTTCAAGTAGATAAAAGAGGCATGTGGTGGGTTGTCTAGTAAGTAACTACCATTAGTAAAAATATATTATATGATTTGAATAGCCTTAATTTGGAAACTCAAATGCAAAATAAGGCTAGAAGATGTGAGAATATCTCAAATAAAGAGGAATTACATAAATAATCACCCCATGTGAAAACCCAGAGAACAAAAGATGACTCATCACTATAACATGGTTGTTGTTGTTATTATTATTATTATTATTATTATTATTATATAACCTTTATTTATGTAGCAGCTATATATTACATAGCACTTTATGAGAATATTTTATGATTTACATAAATCCCTTACCCTGTGAAGCTTACAATTTATATTCCCTACCACACACATACCCTGCCAGTATGTCCTTGGAATGCAAGAGGAAACGAAATCATTTGGAGGAAACCCACGTAAACATGGGGAGAACATACAAACTCCACACAGATACCTGTGATCTCTTTAGAATCAAACCCATGTTGTCCCCAGAGCTATGAGGCAAAATGCTAACCACTGTGCCACTGTGCTACTGTGCTGTAGTAGTTAGTAAGAGATACGGAATGGCTGAGTGAGTGTAACTTATGCTAACAGCAAAATATAACACTAAATTATTATATTTTTGTTTCCCTCACCACTCTTGAAAATATAAAGACTTTGAGGAAAGTGCATATAACTTTGGAACACATCTGCCTCCATGGTAAATATCACCAGCTCCTACACATGCTTTAAGGATTGTTCAAATGACCATACGCAGAGAATGTGCTTACACTGGTCCTCATTTAAATGTGTGCTGAAAGGGGGTCTGAAGACTCTTGCCCCCTAAGGGGCTTTTTTGGCTCTGGATGTCTGGGATAGAGGGGTCCTGAAGTTTGCTGCACCCTTTGATACTTTTTTGGTTGTGCATCTTTTTTGCACTAGGGAAACAAGAGCTCTGATCCCAGACTTTCATAAAAACAAAAAACTTCCTATTTCCAGTCACTGCAAAAATGTTTGCAAAATAGGTGGGCCAACAAGCAGCCTTCAGAGAGCATTGCTCTATGTTCTAGACCAGCCAGTCCAGATTGTATGGGGATTCAGATTTACTGTCATATTACACAGTTGTAACCTTCATTCAGATTGTAGATCAGAACACTAATTGTCTCTGGCTTCAGTTCCATCATGTACTATTAGACACTAACTACCCTTGCGCACACACCATAGATCCCTAAGATTTCTAGATTGCTATTGATTTCTGGGGCAAATACAGTCAATTCAGTCTCTTAAAGTTAGAAAATAAATAAGGCTCAATGTACATTCATAAATCACAGGGAAGCAGTTGTTCTGTTATTAGAATAGGTGACCCTTTAAAAAGCCACGTGGATCTGAGATTCGAAAAAAAGGGAACATAAATATTGGTGGTGGTCAAGGGCTTGCATGGCAAATTTTAGCCCAGAGGTTGGGACTCAGCTCAGCAGCCTATTAGGAACATTTTAGAGGAAAAAATGCAGTTAGCTCAGTGACTCAGCCCATTGTAGCCCACTATCAGAGATGCCCCCCATCCAGTCAGCCCCTGGTGGAGGTGGTGGTCGGGGGAGGGGTGATGAAGTAACTTGGATTATAAATTAAGAATAAATTTATTTTAATTTACCATTTATTAGCCTTGTGTGGAAGGTGAGGGGTGCTACTAGTATAATAGCTTACGGCAGCCTGAACCCTTAAACAGGACCTAACTATATATATATAAAAAAAGTAATATATTTGTAGTGCTCTGATGACAATGTGGTATTTGGTGGTACTTACCTTCTTACTCATAGAGCGGTGTGCCCTAAACCAGAACATGAGCTTAGTTTCACGCAGATAGGTTTGGTATTTATTGGTTGAAGCATCAGAAAGGATTGGGAAACATAAACTTTGAGGGTTGACACCTATCATTATATAGAACTTAACAAACAGTATGAATTAGTTGTAATCAATTATTCAACTCTAATTATTAGTCATTTTGCAAATGTTCATTGGACAATGCTAATCTTCAAGCTATTATTATGTACTATTTCAACTGTTCACTAATAAAGAATATTTTTCAGTCCCTTGATTGTCTCTTGCTATGTTAATTAAATAGTCCTTCTATTCCTACCGTGTGTTAGCCCCCCTTCTTTTTCTCTTGTTTTCCTGTGTCAAATTCTGTGTCACTCACCGGACTGTGAGTGCTACTTCTAAGGTAGCTAGGAACCGTGTCCGTCCATTATTATGAGGTACTGCGCATGTGCAGTCCCTTTTAACCTTCAGTTCTGTTCCTTTAACTTAATTGACTGATCAGGTAACACTCCCTATATTAAGCACCTGTGGTCAATACCACGTGGCCTGATCTTGGAGTCTCATGGAGTCTCATTCCTCATGAGTCTCTGAAGGTGTTCCAGTGCCTCCTCGTGTGTTCAGCTAATGCTGATTCCTGTTTGCCGTTTGTGGTTTCCAGACCACTTCTATTCCTCGTGTTCCTAGTGACTTCAGCAGCTGATTCCTATCCGCTGCCTCCATGTATCTACAGCTACAGATTACTGCAAACTCTCCTGTGTTTCTTCGTGACTCCAGCAGCTGATTCCTATCCGCTGCCTCCGTGTATCTACAGCTACAGATTACTGCAAACTCTCCTGTGTTTCATCGTGACTCCAGCAGCTGATTCCTATCCGCTGCCTCCGTGTATCTACAGCTACAGATTACTGCAAACTCTCCTGTGTTTCTTCGTGACTCCGCAGCTGATTCCTATCCGCTGCCTCCGTGTATCTACAGCTACAGATTACTGCAAACTCTCCTGAGTTACATCGCTACTGTTCCAGCTGATTCCTGTTCGCTACTTCAGCGTGTCTACAGAGTCTGCTCGTCTCAGCGCTCCAGTCTGCATTCTACCTGCCGTCAGCTGACCCGCTGCCTACTGCTTCTACAGTGTGTCCATTTGTGTCAACTCGCCTGTTGCATCGAGTCTACGCTCCTCGGCTTCCAGCTTTGCTACATCGCTTTAACTCTCCCGTGGTCTCCTGCTGTTCTATTCAATATACTACTGCTTCCTGAGTATTTGTCATCTTTGCTGCCCTACCTACAGTGCGCTGCACCTACCTGCCGCTTCCATTCTGCAAGGACTTCGCATCTTGTCTGTTCCCGGCCGCTCAGGTATCCCTGCAGCTATCCCTAACAGCCTGCTCATCTGAACCACGGTATGCATACTTTTCATTGACTGTGCTGGTGTATTGCATATCCATCTGGACTGAGTTGTCCTCCTCCGGAGTTTCCATCCTCTGAGACTATTGCTATTATTGACTGTGTTTCCTTTTGCTGGACTATTTAAGTGACTTTGTTTATCTGTGCAGTGCTGTTCATTCATTATTATCATTGTGTGCAGTTCAACGTGGGATCAAGTTCAGTGTACCCGTGTAGACTCTGCATAGAATTTATCTCCTCGTGTCCTTCCTCACATATATATTCAGTGGTACAACTTGCTAGAGGCAGACCACTGATTCCTGTTTCCCTGTGTCACCAGTTGCATATATCCTCTCACATAAGCAGTGGTACAACTTGCTACTCGCAGACCACTGACTTCCCCGTGACCTTCACCTGGATTCCATTCCTTCACTACAGACAGCGGTACAACTTGCTATACGCAGACCGCTGACTTCCACCTCCTTATTACTCCTGGACATTCTTCTCACTATAGCAGTGGTACAACTTGCCGTGCGCAGACCACTGACTACCCTCACGTGCCTTGTCCATCCAGATCCTCGTGTTCAGTTACCCATTGTTTACCAGTGCTGCTAGTCATAGACTTTCTGAGCATTCTCTAACCATCTGCTGTTTCCAGTTCCATTATCACCCTGCCATCAGAGTATCATATACCAACTCTACTGCTCTGATAAGACCATCAGCGGGTGATACTGGGTAAAGCCTCCTAGTGCCCGTGACAGTAAGATCAGGCCATGACAGACCCAGATTCGGAACCCACAGCTAAAGAGATGCTGCAGCATCTGGTCACCCGTGTGGAACAACAGGATGTTCGTCAACAACTATTACTACAATGTTACCAGACGTTAGTCTCCCAAAGAACGTCTGGGCAGAATATTACACCTTCTGTTGATGCTCCTGTGCTTTCCTCCGTTTCCCCAGTGCCATCCCAGGTGTCTACGGCTTCCACGCTTCACCTGCCAACTCCGTCAAAGTATGATGGAGATCCCAAAACATGTAGAGGTTTCCTCAACCAATGCTCAGTACATTTTGAGCTCCAACCTCAAAACTTTTCGACTCATCGTTCCAGAGTGGCCTATCTCATCTCATTATTCTCCGGACAAGCTCTCGCATGGGCTTCCCCTCTGTGGGAGAGAAATGATCCGTTGTTACAGGATAGTGCCAAATTTATTTCCATGTTTCGTAATGTATTTGATGAACCAGGTCGTGTTATTTCCGCTGCCTCCAGCATTCTGCGTTTACGACAGGGGTCACGTACAGTAGGACAGTACGTCATTCAATTTAGGATCTTAGCCTCTGAGTTTCAGTGGAACACTGAAGCGTTAATTGCCGCCTTCTGGCAGGGGCTCTCGGACAAAATTAAAGACGCACTGACTACTCAAGAACTCCCTACGTCTTTAGAAGATTCGATTTCTCTTTGTCATCGTGTGGATCTCAGATTTCGTGAGAGGGACTCTGAAAGAACTACTTCAGCTAAAACATCTCTTCGTTCCACTTCTCAAATTCGTCCTGCTTCACCTCCGGTAATACCGATGGAGATTGGACGTTCCAAACTAACCTCTGCAGAGAGGAATCGAAGAACTAAGAATAGACTTTGTATCTATTGTGCTGATGCCACACATATGCTCCAGTCATGCCCCCCAAAAATCGGGAAATGCCAGGCCCTAACTAGTTCCGGAGAGGTGAAGTTAGGGTCCCTGGAGTCCTCTCCATCTTCTACGAAATCAAAAATCTGTGCATTTGACGTTACCATTTCATTTGCTACTAAGTCTTTTGAGTCCCAAGCTCTAATTGATTCAGGAGCTGCGGGAAATTTCATTTCTGAATCCCTTGTAAATCAATGGTCCCTACCAGTGATTACCCTGAAGACTCCTGTTACGGTGACTGCTATCGATGGATCACGTATTATCAACGGTCTCATCACCCAAAGTACGTCTTCAGTGACCCTTCAGATTGGTGTTCTACACCGAGAAGAAATTTCGTTTTTAATCCTTCCTGTTACTACAAGTCCGATTGTTTTAGGCCTTCCATGGCTTCAATGTCATTCTCCCCAGATTGACTGGCGCACTCCTCAAGTTACGTCTTGGGGACCTGAATGTCACCAACATTGTCTTTCTCGTGTTGTTCCTCGTAGAATACAGCAAACCTCCATTTCACCTTCCTCACCGGGACTTCCTCCTCAGTATGCTTCATTTGCCGACGTCTTTGATAAAGCTCAGTCTGAACGTCTTCCCCCTCATCGTTCATGGGATTGTCCGATTGACCTGTTACCTGGCAAGATTCCACCTAGGGGTCGTGTTTATCCACTTTCATTACCTGAGACTCAGGCTACTGCTGAATACATCCAAGAGAATCTCCAGCGAGGATTTATTCGACCTTCTACTTCTCCCGCTGGAGCTGGGTTCTTTTTCGTGAAGAAGAAAGATGGATCATTACGCCCCTGCATAGATTTTCGTGGACTTAATGCTATCACTATCAAAAATCGGTACCCCATTCCTCTGATTACTGAGTTGTTCGATCGGATCAAGGGAGCCCGGATTTTTACTAAGTTGGATCTTCGTGGTGCCTACAATTTGATTAGAATCAGGTCCGGTGATGAATGGAAAACAGCTTTTAACACCAGAGATGGGCATTATGAATACTTAGTAATGCCCTTCGGGTTATGTAATGCCCCTGCTGTTTTCCAGGGCTTCATTAATGAGATTTTTTGGGACTTGTTATATGTATGTGTCGTAGTATATCTGGACGACATACTCATCTTTTCCCAAGACCTGCCTTCACATCACCAACACGTGGCCGAAGTTCTTTCCAGACTCCGGAAAAATTCATTATTCTGTAAACTAGAAAAATGTTCATTTGAGTTGCCCCAGATTCCATTTTTGGGTTATATTGTTTCCGGAGTTGGTCTACAAATGAATCCAGAAAAGGTGAATGCTGTGTTACTTTGGCCTCAGCCAACCACTCTTCGGGCCATTCAGCGTTTTTTAGGTTTCGCCAACTACTATAGACGCTTCATTCAAGACTTCTCTTCAATTGCATCTCCCATTGTGGCTCTTACTCGCAAAGGGGCCAATACTAAGCAATGGTCATCTGAGGCTCTCCAAGCCTTTCAATTTCTTAAAGAGTCCTTCTTCTCTTCCCCCATCCTTCGACAGCCTGATGTGATGCTTCCCTTCTTCCTAGAAGTAGACGCCTCTAATGTTGGTTTAGGAGCCATTCTCTCCCAGAAATCGGAGCAACAAAAGTTCCATCCTTGTGCCTTTTACTCTCGGGGTCTTCTGCCTGCGGAGAAGAATTACACCATCGGGGACAAGGAGTTGCTGGCTATTAAAGTAGCATTGGAGGAGTGGAGATATTTGTTAGAGG
Organism: Mixophyes fleayi; assembly: GCF_038048845.1. Taxonomy (NCBI): domain Eukaryota; kingdom Metazoa; phylum Chordata; class Amphibia; order Anura; family Limnodynastidae; genus Mixophyes; species Mixophyes fleayi. The sequence goes on from NC_134402.1 coordinate 296,339,889, forward strand.
GAGCTCGTCATCCAGTGACAATTTTTACGGATCATAAAAATTTGTCATACCTACAGTCTGCTCAATGTTTAAATCCTCGTCAGGCAAGATGGTCTCTTTTCTTTTCCCGTTTTGATCTTATCATAACCTTCAAACCAGCTGCAAAGAATAAAAAAGCAGACGCTCTATCTCGGGCCTTCGTGGCGTCCTCAGACGTTGAAGAGAATCTCAACCACTTTATATTAGACCCCAAATGTGTTTCTCTGGCTGCTTCTTCCACGAAAGTGCTACCATTTGGAAGACCCTCGTGCCTCCTGCTCTTAGAAAAAAATCCTTTCATGGTTTCACTCTTCTCGTTTCTCTGGACACGCTGGTGAACGCAAGACCTTTGAAATCCTCTCTCGAAGTTATTGGTGGCCTTCTATGAGGAGAGATGTCAAAGAGTTTATCGCAGCATGCGATTTATGCTCCCAGTTCAAGACCCCCCGCAGAACTCCAGCGGGGTTGCTTTAGCCACTACCCATTCCATCTAAGCCTTGGACCCATATTAGTATGGACTTTGTCACTGAACTTCCTCCTAGTAAGAATTGCAACACCATTTGGGTAGTGGTGGATAGATTTTCGAAGATGGCGCATTTCGTTCCCTTGTCTGGTTTACCTTCTTCTTCTACCCTGGCTGAACATTTCATTAGAGAAATTTTCCGTATCCATGGATGTCCGTCCGAAATCGTGTCAGATAGAGGAGTACAATTTGTGTCCAGATTCTGGCGGGCCCTTTGCAAGACCTTGGGCATACGATTGGCACTCTCATCTTCCTACCATCCCCAATCGAACGGACAAACTGAAAGAGTCAACCAAGATCTTGAGACTTTCTTAAGGATGTTCTCGTCAGCCAATCAAGACAATTGGGTAGAATTACTTCCTTGGGCTGAATTTGCTCATAACAACATGTACCATGAGTCATCATCTAAAACTCCATTCTTTGTGGTTTACGGTCACCATCCGTCTTTCCCGGAATTTCCTGCCCTCCCGCCCACCCAAGTTCCTGCTGTTGAGACTTTGTGTCAAACCTTCAAAAATATTTGGGCTCAGGTAAAAACCTGTTTAAAGAAGACATCTGCCAGATATAAGTCTTTTGCGGACAAAAAGAGACGGGCTATTCCACCATTGAAAGTCGGAGACCGGGTGTGGCTATCGACTAAGAATATTCGTTTGAAGGTTCCATCCATGAAATTTGCTCCCCGTTTTATTGGTCCATATAGGATCATTCAAGTTATTAATCCAGTTTGCTTCAAACTTTTACTTCCCAAGAGTCTTCGTATTTCCAATGCCTTCCATGTTTCCTTGCTCAAACCTCTCATCATCAACCGTTTCTCGGTCCCTCCTTCAGCACCACAGCCACTTCAAGTTCATCAGGAGGAAGACTTTGAGATTACTCAGGTTTTGGATGCTAAAATTTCGCGAGGAGTTCTTCGTTTCCTCGTGCATTGGAAAGGCTTTGGTCCTGAGGAGCGTTCATGGATCAAAGCTGAAGATCTCAACGCTCCAGCGCTCTTGAAGAAGTTCTATACCAAATTCCCGGACAAACCCGGTTCCAGGTGTTCTGTGCCCACCTTTAAAAGGGGGGGTACTGTCACTCACCGGACTGTGAGTGCTACTTCTAAAGTAGCTAGGAACCGTGTCCGTCCATTATTATGAGGTACTGCGCATGTGCAGTCCCTTTTAACCTTCAGTTCTGTTCCTTTAACTTAATTGACTGATCAGGCAACACTCCCTATATTAAGCACCTGTGGTCAATACCACGTGGCCTGATCTTGGAGTCTCATTCCTCATGAGTCTCTGAAGGTGTTCCAGTGCCTCCTCGTGTGTTCCGCTAATGCTGATTCCTGTTTGCCGTTTGTGGTTTCCAGACCACTTCTATTCCTCGTGTTCCTAGTGACTTCAGCAGCTGATTCCTATCCGCTGCCTCCGTGTATCTACAGCTACAGATTACTGCAAACTCTCCTGTGTTTCTTCGTGACTCCAGCAGCTGATTCCTATCCGCTGCCTCCGTGTATCTACAGCTACAGATTACTGCAAACTCTCCTGTGTTTCATCGTGACTCCAGCAGCTGATTCCTATCCGCTGCCTCCGTGTATCTACAGCTACAGATTACTGCAAACTCTCCTGTGTTTCTTCGTGACTCCGCAGCTGATTCCTATCCGCTGCCTCCGTGTATCTACAGCTACAGATTACTGCAAACTCTCCTGAGTTACATCGCTACTGTTCCAGCTGATTCCTGTTCGCTACTTCAGCGTGTCTACAGAGTCTGCTCGTCTCAGCGCTCCAGTCTGCATTCTACCTGCCGTCAGCTGACCCGCTGCCTACTGCTTCTACAGTGTGTCCATTTGTGTCAACTCGCCTGTTGCATCGAGTCTATGCTCCTCGGCTTCCAGCTTTGCTACATCGCTTCAACTCTCCCGTGGTCTCCTGCTGTTCTATTCAATATACTACTGCTTCCTGAGTATTTGTCATCTTTGCTGCCCTACCTACAGTGCGCTGCACCTACCTGCCGCTTCCATTCTGCAAGGACTTCGCATCTCGTCTGTTCCCAGCCGCTCAGGTATCCCTGCAGCTATCCCTAACAGCCTGCTCATCTGAACCACGGTATGCATACTTCTCATTGACTGTGCTGGTGTATTGCATATCCATCTGGACTGAGTTGTCCTCCTCCGGAGTTTCCATCCTCTGAGACTATTGCTATTATTGACTGTGTTTCCTTTTGCTGGACTATTTAAGTGACTTTGTTTATCTGTGCAGTGCTGTTCATTCATTATTATCATTGTGTGCAGTTCAACGTGGGATCAAGTTCAGTGTACCCGTGTAGACTCTGCATAGCATTTATCTCCTCGTGTCCTTCCTCACATATATATTCAGTGGTACAACTTGCTAGAGGCAGACCACTGATTTCTGTTTCCCTGTGTCACCAGTTGCATATATCCTCTCACATAAGCAGTGGTACAACTTGCTACTCGCAGACACTGACTTCCCCGTGACCTTCACCTGGATTCCATTCCTTCACTACAGACAGCGGTACAACTTGCTATACGCAGACCGCTGACTTCCACCTCCTTATTACTCCTGAACATTCTTCTCACTATAGCAGTGGTACAACTTGCCGTGCGCAGACCACTGACTACCCTCACGTGCCTTGTCCATCCAGATCCTCGTGTTCAGTTACCCATTGTTTACCAGTGCTGCTAGTCATAGACTTTCTGAGCATTCTCTAACCATCTGCTGTTTCCAGTTCCATTATCACCCTGCCATCAGAGTATCATATACCAACTCTACTGCTCTGATAAGACCATCAGCGGGTGATACTGGGTAAAGCCTCCTAGTGCCCGTGACATTCTGTTCATTTGGATTCATTAGAAAAAAAAAAAAAAGAGAAAGAGGAAACAGTTGTTTGCTTGCTTTATTGAAATTGTCGACAGATAGACTTCTATCATATATACTTTGCATATTTCTCTCTGTTAACATATAATATTATTGTACTAAATGTAACAATATGCATATCTACCACGCTTCATTGATAATTTGCATTGTTGTACTTTCTCTTTCTAATAAATAAAGAATTTATAAAAAAATAGTCCTTGTTTCCTATCCATTAAATAACTTGAAACAAATGCACTTATAATTGAGGCTTGTGGGTCCCTCTAGACCAGGGGTAGGCAACCTGCGGCTCTCCAGGTGTTGTGAAACTACAAGTCCCAGCATGCTTTGCCAGTAGATAACCAGCAGATAGGTGGCAAGGCATGCTGGGATTTGTAGTTTCACAACACCTGGAGAGCCGCAGGTTGCCTACCCCTGCTCTAGACCAATCTATTCTATCCAAGCAGTCTAATTTTTCAGCCTATTGTTCATACATTGTCAACATCCTGCAATATGTGGAGGTATTGATTCTAACCCCCCAGTGTGTCTTGTTGTGTTTGTCCCTAAATACAGTAGTCTTTACGTGTTCACCTGTTCAGCACTCGGTATGGGCAGCCCTGCCCTTCCAATCTGGGTTGATGTCTCCTTGTTGTTGTCTCTGGTATCTACTTCTGCAAATGGGACTCATAGAATCACCCATGACTTTAGCTACTCTGTGTCACGGGCACTAGGAGTCTTTGCCCAGGATATCACCAGATGATGGACTTACCAGAGTAATATAGCTGGTACTATGGTTCTCTGGTAGCAGGGTGACAACGGAACAGGAGAAACAGCAGATGGTGAGAGAATGCTGGAGGAAAGTCTATGACTAGCAGCAACTGGTAATGAGTAGATGAATGTACACGAGGATTTAGATGGACAAGGAAACGTGAGGAGAGTCAGTGGTCTGCGTATAGCAAGTTGTACCACTGCTATAGTGAAGGAATGCAATCCAGGTGAAGGTAGGTAACGGGGAAGTCAGTGGTCTGCGTGTAGCAAGTAGTACCACTGCTATGTGAGAGGATACTTGAAACTGGTGTCACAGGGAACAGGAGTCAGTGGTCTGCGTCAGCAAGTTGTACCACTGCTATATATATGTGAGGAGGGGCACGAGGAGATGAATGTAAAGCAGAGTATATACGGGGCACACAGAACTTGATCCCACCATGATATCCACAATACAACAATAACTGACCAGCGCTGCTTGAAGTATACAAAGTCTCAATAGCAATCCAGGCAATAGAAAACAAAGTCAATGGTAACAATGGCTTCAGTGAATAGGAGGCTCCGGAGAAGATCACAACTCAGTCCAGATGGATATGCAATACAAAAGCAAAGTCAATGGAAAGTATGCATACCGCGGTTCAGAAGAACAGGCTGTCAGAGCGACGTGCAGGGATACCTGAAGGCTGAAGGCCGGCAGGAGGAGAGACCACTGGAGGGTGGAAGCGGTAATCAGGTTGGTGCAGCGCACGGCAGGTAATCCAGAATCAAAGAAGCAATACTCAGGAAGCAGTAGTAAGTGAAACTGGAAACATGATGAACACGGGAGAGTTGAGGCGGTCTGGTATCCAGTAGTAGTGGTAACGGAGGCAGCGGAGAGCTGACACGATAAACACAGGAGAGTTGAGACAGTCAGGAACTCTGAAGTAGTAACGGAGGCAGCGGATAGGAATCAGCTGAGTGCAGGCATGATGAACACAGGAGAGTTGAAGTGAGCAGGAACTCTGTAGTAGTAACGGAGGCAGCGGATAGGAATCAGCTGAGTGCAGGCACGATGAACACAGGAGAGTTGAAGTGGTCTGGCAACCACAATAGCAGTAAACAGGAATCAGCAGAAGCTGAATACACGAGGAACACAGGAACACCTTCAGAGGCTCATGGGGAATGAGACTCCAAGATCAGGCAACCAGGTAATGATCACAGGTGGTTTAAATAGGGAGGGTTGCCTGATCATCCAATCAATTAAAAGCAACAGGTATTGAAGGCTTGATAAGGGCTGCACATGCGCAGACCCTCAGGATGGCGGACGGCCACGGTTCCTGAACACACGGGAAATGGCACTCACAGTCCGGTGAGTGACAGTACCCCCCCTTTTAAAGGTGGGCACAGAACACCTGGAACCGGGTTTGTCCGGAAACTTGGAATAAAACTTCTTAAGAAGAGCTGGAGCGTTGAGATCTTCTGCTTTGATCCATGACCGCTCTTCAGGACCAAAGCCCTTCCAATGAACGAGGAAACGAAGAACTCCTCGCAAAATTTTTGCATCCAATATATGTGTAATCTCAAAGTCCTCCTCTTGATGAATTTGAACTGGCCGAGGTGCTGAAGGAGGGACCGAGAAACGGTTGATGATAAGAGGTTTGAGCAAAGACACATGGAAGGCATTGGAAATACGAAGGTTCTTAGGTAGTAGAAGTTTGAAACAAACTGGATTTATCACTTGAATGATCCTATATGGACCAATAAAACGAGGAGCGAACTTCATAGATGGGACCTTCAAACGAATATTTTTAGTTGATAACCAAACACGATCTCCGATTTTCAATGGTGGAATAGCCCGTCTCTTTTTATCTGCAAAAGACTTATATCTGGCAGATGTTTTCTTTAAACATGTTTTGACCTGAGACCAAATATTTTTGAAGGTCTGACAAACAGTCTCTACAGCAGGAACTTGGGTGGGAGGGAGGGCAGGAAATTCCGGAAAAGACGGATGGTGACCGTAAACCACAAAGAATGGAGTTTTAGAAGATGACTCATGATACATGTTGTTATGAGCGAATTCAGCCCATGGAAGCAAATCTACCCAGTTGTCTTGGTTGGCTGAAGAGAACATCCTTATAAAAGTCTCAAGATCTTGATTGACCCTTTCGGTTTGTCCGTTTGATTGAGGATGGTAGGAGGATGAGAGTGATAATCGGATACCCAAGGTCTTACAAAGGGCCCGCCAGAATCTGGAAACTAATTGTACTCCTCTATCTGAAACAATCTCGGAAGGACATCCATGAATACGGAAGATTTCTTTGATGAAATAATCAGCCAGAGTAGATGAAGAAGGTAAACCGGTCAAAGGAACAAAATGTGCCATCTTTGAAAATCTGTCCACCACTACCCAAATAGTATTGCAGTTTTTACTAGGAGGAAGATCAGTAACAAAGTCCATACTAATATGGGTCCACGGCTTGGAAGGAATGGGTAGTGGTTGAAGCAAACCCGCTGGAGTTCTGCGGGGAGTCTTAAACTGGGAACACAAATCACACGCAGCCACAAAATCTTTGACATCTTTACTTATAGAAGGCCACCAGTAACTTCGAGAAAGAATTTCAAAGGTCTTGCGTTCACCAGAATGTCCAGAAAAACGAGAAGAGTGAAACCACGAAAGGATTTTCTTCCTAAGAGCAGGAGGCACGAGGGTTCTCCCAAATGGTAGCACCTTAGTGGAAGAAGCAGCCAGAGAAACACATTTGGGGTCTAATATAGAGTGGTTGGGACCATCTTCAACGTCTGAGGACGTCACAAAAGCTCGAGATAGGGCGTCTGCTTTTTTATTTTTTGCAGCTGGTTTGAAGGTTATGATTAGTTCAAAACGAGAAAAGAAAAGAGACCATCTTGCTTGACGAGGATTCAAACATTGAGCAGACTGTAAATATGACAAATTTTTATGATCAGTAACAATTGTCACAGGATGACGAGCTCCCTCCAACAAATATCTCCATTCCTCTAATGCTACTTTTATAGCCAGCAACTCCTTGTCCCCGATGGTATAATTCTTCTCCGCAGGCAGAAGACCCCGAGAGTAAAAGGCACAAGGATGGAATTTTTGTTGCTCCGATCTTTGAGAGAGAATGGCTCCTAAACCAACATTAGAGGCATCTACCTCTAGGAAGAAGGGAAGCGTCACATCAGGCTGTCGAAGAACAGGAGCAGAGGAGAAGTACTCTTTGAGAAACTGGAAGGCTTGAAGAGCCTCAGAGGACCATTGTTTAGTATTGTCCCCTTTACGAGTTAGGGCCACAATAGGAGATGCAATCGAGGAAAAATCTTGAATGAAGCGTCTATAGTAATTGGCAAAACCTAAAAAACGCTGAATTGCACGAAGAGTAGTTGGCTGAGGCCAATGTAACACAGCATTCACCTTTTCTGGATCCATCTGAAGACCAACTCCGGAGACAATATATCCCAGAAATGGAATCTGGGGCAACTCGAATGAACATTTTTCTAACTTGCAGAATAATGAATTTTTCCGGAGTCTGTAAAGGACCTCTGCCACATGTTGATGATGAGAAGGCAGGTCCTGCGAAAAGATCAATATGTCGTCCAGATAGACGACGACACAAACATATAACAAGTCCCGGAAGATCTCATTAATGAAACCCTGGAAAACAGAAAGGCATTACATAACCCGAAGGGCATTACTAAATATTCATAATGCCCGTCTCTGGTGTTGAAAGCTGTCTTCCATTCGTCACCGGACCTGATTCGAATTAAATTGTAGGCACCACGAATATCCAACTTGGTAAAGATCCGGGCTCCCTTGATACGATCAAATAACTCAGTAATTAATGGAATGGGATACCGATTTTTGATAGTTATGGCGTTAAGTCCACGAAAATCTATGCAGGGGCGTAATGACCCATCCTTCTTTTTTAGGAAGAAAAACCCTGCTCCAGCGGGAGAGGTAGAAGGTCGAATAAATCCTCGCTGGAGATTCTCTTGGATGTATTCAGATGTAGCTTGAGTTTCAGGTAACGAAAGTGGATACACACGTCCCCTGGGAGGAGTCTTGCCAGGTTGAAGATCGATCGGACAGTCCCATGAACGATGAGGAGGAAGACGTTCAGACTGAGTTTTATGAAATACATCGGCAAAAGAAGCATACTGAGGAGGAAGTCCCGGTGAACAAGGTGAAATGGAGGATTGCTGTATTTTGAGAGGAACGACTTGAGAGAGGCAATGATGATGACATTCAGGCCCCCAAGACGTAACTTGAGGAGTGTGCCAGTCAATCTGAGGAGAGTGACGTTGAAGCCATGGAAGGCCTAATACAATCGGACTGGTAGTAACAGGAAGAATTAAAAATGAAATTTCTTCCTGGTGTAATACGCCAATTTGAAGGGATTTAGAAATAAAATTTCCTGCAGCTCCAGAGTCAATAAGTGCTTGGGACTTAAAGGATTTGGTAGCAAAGGAAACTGTAACATCAAAAGCACAAACTTTTAATTTCGTAGAACATGGAGAGGGCTCCAGGGACCCTAACTTCACCTCTCCAGAACTGGTTAGAGCCTGGCATTTCCCGATTTTTTTTAAGGCATGAATTGAGCATATGAGTAGAATCAGCACAATAGATACAAAGTCTATTTTTTACTCTTCGGTCCCTCTCCTCTGAAGTTAATTTGGAGCGACCTATCTCCATGGGTATTACGGGAGATGAAACTGGGCGAACTTGAGGGCTTGAGCGAAGAGGTGCTTTAAATGAAGTTGTTTTTTCAGACTCTCTTTCACGAAATCTCATGTCTACACGGTGGCAAAGAGAAATAAAATCTTCTAGAGAAGTAGGTAATTCTTGAGTAGTCAGTGCATCTTTAATTTTATCAGAAAGCCCCTGCCAGAAGGCGGCAATTAACACTTCAGTGTTCCACTGAAGTTCAGAGGCTAATATCCGAAATTGAATGACGTACTGGCCTACAGTACAAGAACCCTGACGTAGACGGAGGATGCTGGATGCAGCGGAAATAACACGACCAGGTTCATCAAATACACTTCGAAACGTGGAAATAAATTTGGCACTATCCTGTAATAATGGATCATTTCTTTCCCACAGAGGGGAAGCCCATGCGAGAGCTTGTCCGGAAAACAAGGAAATGAGATAGGCCACTCTGGAACGGTGAGTAGAGAAATTGTGAGGTTGAAGCTCAAAATGAACTGAGCATTGATTTAGAAAACCCCTGCATGTTTTGGGGTCTCCATCATATTTTGACGGAGTAGGCAGGTGAAGCGTGGAAACAGTAGACACCTGGGATGGCACTGGGGAAGCGGAGGAAGGCACAGGAGCATTAACAGTAGCTGTGACATCCTGCACAGACGCTCCCTGGGAGGTCAACGCCCGATAACACAGCAGCAAATGTCGCTGGCGAACATCCTGTTGTTCAAAATGGGTAACCAGATGCTGCAGCATCTCTTTAGCTGTAGGTTCCGCACCTGGGTCTGTCATGGCCTGATCTTACTGTCACGGGCACTAGGAGTCTTTGCCCAGGATATCACCAGATGATGGACTTACCAGAGTAATATAGCTGGTACTATGGTTCTCTGGTAGCAGGGTGACAACGGAACAGGAGAAACAGCAGATGGTGAGAGAATGCTCGAGGAAAGTCTATGACTAGCAGCAACTGGTAATGAGTAGAATACACGAGGAACACAGGAACACCTTCAGAGGCTCATGGGGAATGAGACTCCAAGATCAGGCAACCAGGTAATGATCACAGGTGGTTTAAATAGCGAGGGTTGCCTGATCATCCAATCAATTAAAAGCAACAGGTATTGAAGGCTTGATAAGGGCTGCACATGCGCAGACCCTCAGGATGGCGGACGGCCACGGTTCCTGAACACAAGGGAAATGGCACTCACAGTCCAGTGAGTGACACTCTGCTCTAAAAGTCCAACCTTTCACACCCTCTCTGATCTTCAGTTTATGCTATTTTCCATCTCACAGTGAATCTAGCTTCCCGATATATCTTTAATTATACAGTTGACACAATGTGACCTTCATGCAAAGAAATAAAAAATTAATACAAAAAACTATTAGATAATGTGTCAAGCACCTAATAATATAACACCCTTATATCTTCATCTGTATATAATTCCTTTTCTTCCAATGTTCCAAATCATCAAGTGATAGCATGTATTAAAAAAACAATATTAAAAACATTATGTAGTTTTTCTATAGTACAATGGTGTAACAGATTCTAGATACTATATTACTAATCTTGATTAGCACTGGCTTACCTGAGGTGCGGAGTCTAACGATCTCCCCGGTGTTCACCAAGAACCGCCGCAAGGCGGGGTGGGCTTCGCTGCCAGGAGTCGCAGGTCGCGGTCCCCAGGTTCGCCTCAAGATGTAGTACAGCGGAGTGAAGCGGTGGTAGCGGAGTCAAACAAGCCGGTTCGGTACACAGGAATGGAGTCAGGCAGAATCAGAAGGCAACTCGGAGTCAACAAGCCAGGTTCGGTGCACGGGTCACAAGAATAGGAGAATGGTCAGCAAGCCGTGTCGGTACACAGGGATAGGAGAGCCAGGGAAGTCAAACAGGCAGAGATCAGCACACAGGAAGACACTGGAAACTGGAAGACACTGCAATCCACGAAGAGCAGGAGCCAGGAACAGGTAAGTGTTGCTCTGACACTCAGCGAGTGTCAGAGTGAGGTTTTTATACTGAAGGGGATTCAAAATCCCCGCCTCTAGGTTGTGGTCATGTGACCGCCTCCGGGTGCGGTCACATGGTCCTGAATGCGGAAGTGCGGCTGGACGGAGCGGCGGGGATCAGGTAAGTCCGTGACAAATGGTAAATACCCTTGGTGCTCAACAGTGCTCAAATCAATACCTCTATTTAGGTAGTAATGGTGATCTTTTGGTTTACGACTACTAACAAAACAAGTGTCCATCCAAATATGTTCAACACTGAAAAATGTGTGGCCTTCCTCTGTACCACTTTTGTGTGTATGTTTACTTTATCACAATGATGCCAATGTGTTTAGGGTTGTAATAGTGCAATGAATATTCTCCTGCAGCTTTTTGGTGTGAAATGTTATTTCTCCTATACATAATGGATAGTTAAGCTTATAAAAGTGCACTTATATTACAGAAAACTGTTTAGTACACAAACAATTATTCATTGTGCATAATAATATAATTATCCAAAATCCAGAATTGATTTATTAAATATGGTCTCTAAAACAAACTAACCTAATTAAGCATTAATAAAGGTAAAAACTAAGGATAACAAAGAACTAATTAAACAAGATTGTCTTCTTAACAACACATTCTAAAATCTCATCTGTATATACAATAAAAACAACCAACATTCTTAAAACAATTTAAGCTCAAAATCAATATTAAACCCATTAGGTTCAAGAGTTCTCAAGGTATAACTCCATTGCATCTCAGTCCTGGCTAGTTTTTCCTTCTTATCACTGTTTTTACAACTCTCTTAATAAGTTTAATGCCACAAAATTGTTTTTGGAAACTCCACAGAGCAATCATGACTATCGTTAAAACGTGCAGACACCAAATGGTTAAGAAACCCTTTTTTATATTTAATGTGTTCTCCTAAGCGGGTCTAAAGGGGACGTAAAGTTGTCCCCAGATATTGCTTATCACATATGCATTGAAGTATGTTTCTCTCTTTACCAGTTTATCCATCCAGGCTTTATAAGTACACGTTTTGTGTGGATTTTACAATGGGGTCTTTAATAAGTAATCTCTAATCTGAAATATATGTTTTACCGTTCTATATTGTGCATTGCAACAAGTGGTAAAGGCCAAATTATAGATACCTTTATCCTTTTATTTTTGTTTACTGTTTAATAAAGTTTCTCTGCCAGTTATTTTTGCTTCTTCTAATGCTTTGTCCACTAGATCATGGAAGTGTCCTTTCTTATAAAATAGTTCCCTCATTGTTTTTGCTTCTGCATTGAAAACCTGTTAAGTGGTATAGTTCCTTTTCACATGTCTGAACTGTCCTGCAGGTATACTTTAATTCAATGGTGATGATGTTGACTAGTAGCTGTAATGTAAATGTTAGTCTGATCCCATAGGGATTACCATTAAGGTATGAACAAAAAGAGTCAAGTTAAGTCTCATACCCTTTTCCAAACAAAAAGTATGTCATCAATGTACCTATGCTATGACACCAGGCTTGGGGATCGGCGTAAGTGCTACTCTGTAATCATCCTTAATCCCATGAAATAGACATGATCGTATTTTACTGTAAAAAGCCACTAAACCCCACAATAGAAAGTTCAGACCCATGAAAGTAAAATACATTGTTCAGCGTTAAACTGACATTCCACTGCAGCTCTGTTTACAAGTAAAATATTACCTCCTCACTCCATTATAGACAGCTCAAGTTCCTCCCACATCTCTAGGCCAGTGGTCTGGTGGACTGGATTCAGGTCTTAAAATACTTAATTTACATCAATATGCAAAATCAGCATGCTCTGAAGACAGCCAGGCTAACAGCAGTATAACATCCATACCCCCATATATGATGACATTTTAAAATAATTGCTTTTACTTTGCTGCTTGGCAGGTACATATAAGCATGTCATGCTCTGTACTGGCAAGGTGGACCTTGAAGCACAATTTTCCCCAACATAATATGTTTACTGAACACAGCAAAAATATATTTTTTTTACATTTTAAATACCCCACTTAAATAACTATTAACATATACAGCCTACAGAATGGGAATACATGATAATTGCATTAAATGTAGAATGTAGAATAATTGTGCTCAGTATATAAAACAAGGACATTTCTAGGGAAAAATCTTTGAAACCTTGGACTGCCTGTTTGTGTGTGTATGTGTTAGGGAATTTAGACTGTAAGCCCCAATGGGGCAGGGACTGATGTGAGTGAGTTCTCTGTTCAGCGCTGCGGAATTAGTGGCGCTATATAAAATAAATGGTGATGATGATGATGTGACTGTTCTCTTGCTTTATTATAATGTGCTATATGTAAAAGGACACTAAATTATTAACCATACTATAATATACTATCACATTTAGCAAATTATAATGAATTAGGAAACCTATGGTGCTTCATGGAAGTGTGGAGCTCTGTGCAAACAATTGAGGGAAGGGAAAGGAAGGGAAGTGAATCAGAGGGTGTCCTAGAAACTTTAGAGCCCCCGCAGCATAAGTTCTAGGTATGTATCCAAGGTCACATTTGAGGGGTGGGTAGTTGCCCAGAAACCTTCATCCTCACACTCAAATCAAGCAGACAGTCACTGCCGGACTAGGGCATGAAGGGCCCACTGGGGGAATGCACACTGAGGGGACATGGCCAGACACCTGAGGGGGTTTTAGACTTTTGTGCATGAATCACAGTTGCTAATGCTCAGTCTTGCTAAACTGAGTGTACATGTTTTACTATTCTAAGATGGCTGGCCAGAACATACAAGTATTGAGCACTTGGTAAAATAAATCCTAGTGGTTATTCATGTGGCCAGACAAAACAAAAAGGCATGTCTGTTTTAGTTTTGCTCTCCACAGTACCGCACAATATAAAAAAATAATAATAATATAATTGCAACAGAGTCTAGCACACAAATGAACTAAAACACTGAGCTCTAATCCTAAAAGTAATTAAAACCATCCAAGTATGATAATAATGATAGCTTGTTAGTTGTCAAAAATTATTTTGCATTAATGTTGGGGCTACCTTTAGTTAAAATTAATTTGTACAGAAAAAATGATTGAACAGTTCATATTTAAAGAAAATTCCACAACTGATATATGTCCAAATGGAACCTTCCACTTTATGGTGGAGTTTTAGATGCTTTGCAAATATACAGCATGACAGCTTTTTATAATGTTTTATGTTAACTGCTTAGAACCCTTTTCCCTAAAATTAAGGGCCCCCAATTTATTCCAAGCTTTATGATTCCAGTGGCAAGCCTACCTACAGTGCATGTGGTAATGAAGGCAGCCTTTTTAAACATCCTCACCAGTTTCTAGAACACCTTTTCTTCCTTCTATCCCCACTCCATACCACTTCCTACTTTCGCATAAACCACCACCACTGTCTAATCAGTACTTCTCTCTTGCTGTGGTCTGCTCTAAAAGTGACAGATTATCGCTTCTCTGATTGGAGAAGCTCAGCACATGTAGTTAGTGAATGCCAGGGCAGACTAGCCCAAACAGCATAGTCGATTGTTGCAGGAAGAGGCAGTGGGTTGTGTGGCCTGGGTGGCAGCCCCACCCCCCTACTGTAAGGGGGAAAGCACTCAGGTGGTGTGGCCTATCAAGGATTTATCCGGTACCCCGGTGGGCCAGTCCAACCCTGATGACAATTCTGTGGGTTAGAAAGAAAAAAGAAAAAGTGACTACATTAAATAAATGATAACACTTTGCAGTCTCAGACAAATTTTTTTGGTGATCTGTTTATATTTTAATGAACTTTGTCTTCAGCAAAATGACCACCCCTATGGCTTTTACTTTGGCGCAAGTGCATTTTTCTTAAGTTTTGGCTGTAGTGCCTTTCTGTGATTTTAGGAAAAAAGAAAATGCAGAGAGTAAGTCACCTGTGCTACTTTACAGTTTCCTTTCTGCTGAGAATGGATAAGTAACTGTTCCACTAACTTTTGGATTGGATCTGAGGGGACATTCGTTTTAATTTTGTAGTTATATTCATACAAAATATTATAATTTGATAGATTGGTCAAGATGGATTTATGTAAAAGATGTTAATATTAAGGTGAGTGTTTTACATTGATGGATAGATTCATTTATGCCTCATTCTTTTTTTATTTAACATGCGTTGTTATATTTATACACATTGTACTTTTCCAATTATAATACTATCAATTGTTTTTTCTGTTGCTTTGTTCCCCCTCTAGAAATCTTACATTTTCCCCTGGTCTGTTTATTGACTTACTTTCTTTGGAGAGCTAGACTTAAAGTACTGATTTATACAGTAAGAAAGGTTCAGTTGTAAACCCACATCTAAGCATATCATTTGTTATATTAACTTATTTGAAATTGTATGCATGCCTGTCATCTAGCTGATTGCCTATGTAATCCTGCATATCTTAGGTGTCTCAAACAGGATTTTTTGCACTGCAGATTAGAAAATGGAAAAAAAAAAATTCAAGAAACATTCTGAAGGTTTGTGAAAGTTGCTAATGTCAACTTGAAATTATTCAGTAAATTAAAGTAGAATTGTAATTCCTAAAAAAGCTGAGGAGTCAATTCGATGTGAGTTTATAAAACAATGGCCAAATCTTTGACAAAGATTTAATGAAAAGGTGACAAAGTGGACATTCTCCTGGTGAAAAAACTTAAAGAAAAGCAACCCCAGAATGCTATTCCCCATGTATGTCATGCATTTTATCACCCTTTACTAGAATTTCACACTTTGGACAAAAAGCTATACAACTTGGACGCCCAGGTGATCCCTATATCCAAAGTCAATAAGGTAATGAAAATCTCCTTACAAACAAGTAATTTCCCCAAGATAAATCTGACACAGCCTCCTCCCTAAATGTTCTCATAATGGAGGAGGAGACTACAAGGGCCTGATGCTGAGTTGGACATATGCTCAAAACAAACACATGTAAAAATAGTGTATTTAAGCCCATCTGCTGAGTTGGCATCTCAAGATGTGGGCAATAGTATATGCGCCAGGATTATGTCAGATGTACGTCAGATACACTTACACCCAACCAGGCCATAAGCACAAGAAGAGTTACTAAACATTTGTTTGATAGTTAAAATCCATTTACTATTACGTTTGATTTAAACAAAATATCCTCTATAATAGGCATATATCATATAAAAATAGAAAATTTCAGGCACACTCGATCTAACTAGGTAATGGTCCTGGAATAAATATACACACACTGCTCCTTATATGTTGAAATGTCAGTTCACAACCATAAGTATAACATTTTTAAAAACGTGAAGTGCAGAAAACCAAAAATGATTAAATAGGGTCACCAGGACACACATAAAAAGTAGATACAACGTTCCCAGGGATTTTTCAGACAAGTTTATTAAAGCACAATTAAAACATATAGTAAAAATAATTATGATCCAAGATTAGACTAATTTCAATATGCTTCCTTATATGGTGTTTGTGAGCAAAATTCGGCAAAGAGACTCTAGCAAATAATTAGCATGTCACTCACCGGACCGTGAGTGCCTCTTCCCGGACATTTAGGAACCGTGGCCGTCCTCCATCCTGAGGGTCTGTGCATGCGCAGCCCTTTCCTATACTTCAGTGTATGTCCCTTTAACTCAATTGGCAGATCAGGCAACACTCCCTATATTAAGCACCTGTGGTCAACACCACGTTGCCTGATCTTGGAGTCTCATTCCCCATGAGTCTCTGAAGGTGTTCCTATGTTTCCTCGTGTATTCAGCGCTGCTGATTCCTGTGGTTTCCAAACCACTTCTACCTCTGTGGTTTCCAAACCACCTCTACTACTGTGGTTCCCATACCACTTCTACCATCAACTGTATCATCGTGACTGTTGGCTGATTCCTATCCGCTGCCTCCGTGCACTACAGTCTTCTATACCACTTCAACGCTATCATATTCCATTGTGACTGTTTGCTGATTCCTATCCGCTGCCTCCGTGCACTACAGCCTTCTCTCCACATCCACTCACCTGTTCATCATCAAGTCTGTGAGCTGATTCCTATCCGCTGCCTCCGTGCACTACAGTCTCCAGCTTGCAACTCGCCTGTGTTCATCATCGTGACTGCTAGCTGATTCCTATCCGCTGCCTCCGTGCACTACAGTCTCCAGCTTGCAACTCGCCTGTGTTCATCATCGTGACTGTTAAGCTGATTCCTATCCGCTGCCTCTGTGCACTACAGTCTCCAGCTTGCAACTCGCCTGTGTTCACCATCGTGACTGTTAGCTGATTCCTATCCGCTGCTCCTGTGCACCTCAGCCTCATCTCATCTCTTCCGTGTTTCCTCGAGACTGCTGCTATTATTACCATCTGCTTCTCTTCGTGATCAACAGCTTCTGGTCTACTCTGCTCTCCCGTGTTCCATCGCTACTGGTACCTGTTGGTTGCTACTGGTTACCTCCGTGTGTCCGCAGAGCCCTACTGCTGCTGTCAGCGCTATCGTCCATCCGCTGCTGATCCGCTCTCCACGCCTTCCTGTGTCCCGCTGGTCTCTACCCTCCTGTCAGCATTGGATTCGTATCTCATCAGCTACTCCTCTGCTAGATCATCTCCATTCTCCTGGGTCCTCCACGAGTCCAGTTCCACGTTCTACTGATTCCTGTGATTCGTGTCCCTGTTGGTCTACTTACCTGTGCGCTGCACCTACTAGACTCTTCCTCATCCATCCAGGGACTTCTCATCCTGCCGGCCTCCTGCCGCTCAGGTATCGCTGCACTCTTATCTGACTGCCTTCTGAACCACGGTATGCATACTTCTCATTGACTGTGCTGGTGTATTGCATACCTTGCTGGACTGTGTTGGTTCTCCTCTGGAGTCTGCTATCCGCTGAGTCTATTGCCATCATTGACTGTGTTATCTTGTGCTGGATTACTTCAAGAGACTTTCTATATTTGCAGACCTGTTCAGTCATTTATATATATTGTGCATATTATTGTGGATCGTGTTCAAGGTGCCCGTGTTCATCCTGTGTTGCAGTCTCTCCCCGTACACCTCCTCACATATATATTCAGTGGTACAACTTGCTGAAGGCAGACCACTGATCCCTGTTTCCTGTATCACCTGTTCCTGTATCCTCTCACATAGCAGTGGTACAACTTGCTATCGCAGACCACTGACTACCCGGATACCTCCACTTGGATTCCATTCCTTCACTCAGACAGCGGTACAACTTGCTATCCGCAGACCGCTGACTCTCATCACCTCCTCGTTGCTGTTGGACATTCCTCCTCACTATAGCAGTGGTACAACTTGCTATCGCAGACCACTGACTACCTTCACTGGTCCTTGTCCATACAGTTCCTCGTGTATTAATACCTCCATATCACCAGTGCTGCTAGTCATAGACTTTCCTGAGCATCTCATCATCTACCATTGCCTGTTCCGTGATCACCCTGCTACCAGAGTACTCTATTACCATCTACATTGCTCTGGTAAGCCTACCACCTGGTGATCCCTGGGTAAAGACTCCTAGTGCCCGTGACAGTAAGATCAGGCCATGCAGACCCAGATACGGAACCTACAGCCAAGGAGATGCTGCAGCATCTGGTCAGCCGTGTGGAGCAACAGGATGCCCGCCAACAGCTGTTACTTCAGTGTTATCAGTCATTAACCTCCCAAGGAACATCTGGACAGACTGTGACAGCTATTCCTGAGGTTCTTGTGCTTTCCTCCGTTTCCCCAGTGCCATCCCAGGTGTCTACAGCTTCCACGCTTCACCTGCCTACTCCGTCAAAGTACGATGGAGACCCCAAAACTTGTAGGGGTTTCCTGAACCAATGTTCAGTCCATTTTGAGCTCCAACCTCAAAATTTTTCTACCCATCGTTCCAGAGTGGCCTATCTTATCTCTTTGTTTTCAGGACAAGCCCTGGCTTGGGCCTCCCCTCTGTGGGAAAGAAATGATCCAATATTACAAGATAGTGCCAAATTCATTTCTACATTCCGAAGTGTGTTCGATGAACCAGGTCGTGTGACCTCCGCTGCTTCCAGCATCCTCCGCCTACGACAAGGATCTCATACAGTAGGCCAGTACGTCATTCAATTTAGGATCTTAGCCTCTGAACTTCAGTGGAACACTGAAGCCCTAGTTGCCGCCTTCTGGCAGGGGCTCTCCGATAAAATTAAAGATGCACTGACTACTCAAGAGCTTCCTTCATCACTTGAAGATTTGATCTCTCTATGCCATCGTGTTGATATGAGATTTCGTGAAAGAGAGGCTGAGAAAACAACTTCTGCTAAAGCACCTCTTCGTTCTAACCCTCAATTTCGTCCAGTTTCACCCTCTGTGATTCCCATGGAGATAGGACGTTCCAAATTATCTTCCGAGGAGAGAAAACGAAGAGTAAAGAATAGACTCTGTATCTATTGTGCTGATTCCACTCATATTCTCAGCTCTTGCCCTAAGAGATCGGGAAATGCCAGGCCCTAACTAGTTCTGGAGAGGTGAAGTTAGGGTCCCTGGAGTCCTCTCCATCTTCCATGAAATCTAAAGTCTGCGCTTTTGATGTTACGATTTCCTGTGCTACCAAAACCTTTGAGGCACAGGCATTGATTGATTCCGGAGCAGCAGGAAATTTTATTTCCAAATCGTTAGTAAATCAATGGTCTCTACCAGTGATCACCTTAAAAACACCCATTACTGTGACGGCTATCGATGGATCACGTCTCATCAATGGTCTCATCACCCAGAGTACGTCTCCAGTAACACTTCAGATTGGTGCCCTGCATCATGAAGAAATATCGTTTTTAATCCTTCCTGTTACGACAAGTCCGATTGTCTTAGGCCTTCCATGGCTTCAGTGTCACTCTCCCCAGATTGACTGGCGCACCCCTCAAGTCACGTCTTGGGGGCCTGAATGTCACCATCGTTGCCTTTCCCAAGTTATTCCTCTCAAAGTACAGCAATCTTCCATCTTATCTACCTCACCGGGACTCCCTCCTCAATATGCTTCATTTACTGATGTGTTTGATAAAGCTCAGTCTGAACGTCTTCCTCCTCATCGTTCTTGGGATTGTCCGATCGACCTTCTACCTGGCAAGACTCCCCCCAGGGGCCGGGTCTATCCACTTTCGTTACCTGAAACTCAAGCCACATCTGAGTACATACAGGAGAACCTCCAGCGTGGGTTTATTCGACCTTCCACCTCTCCCGCTGGAGCTGGGTTCTTCTTCGTCAAAAAGAAGGATGGATCATTACGCCCTTGCATAGATTTTCGTGGACTCAATGCCATTACTATCAAGAATCGGTACCCCATTCCGCTGATCACTGAGCTATTCGATCGCATCAAGGGAGCCCGTATTTTTACTAAGCTGGATCTTCGTGGTGCCTACAATTTAATCAGAATCCGTTCCGGTGACGAATGGAAGACAGCGTTTAACACCAGAGACGGGCATTACGAATATCTGGTAATGCCTTTCGGGCTGTGTAATGCCCCCGCTGTTTTTCAAGGCTTCATCAATGAGATCTTTCGGGACTTATTATATGTATGTGTCGTCGTCTATCTGGACGACATATTGATCTTTTCTCAGGACCTGCCTTCTCACCACCAACATGTGGCAGAAGTCCTCTCCAGGCTACGAAAAAATTCATTGTTCTGTAAATTAGAAAAATGTTCATTCGAATTGCCCCAGATTCCATTCTTGGGGTATATAGTTTCCGGAGTTGGCCTGAAGATGGATCCAGACAAGGTGAATGCTGTACTACATTGGCCCCAGCCAACTACTCTTCGTGCTATCCAGCATTTTTTAGGTTTTGCCAATTACTATAGACGCTTCATTCAAGACTTTTCGTCCATTGCATCTCCTATTGTGGCCCTGACTCGGAAAGGGGCTAATCCTAAGCAATGGTCGCCTGAGGCTCTTCAAGCCTTTCAAACACTCAAAGAGTCCTTCTCTTCGGCTCCAATCCTTCGACAGCCTGATGTGACACTCCCCTTCTTTCTAGAAGTAGATGCCTCTAATGTGGGCTTGGGAGCCATTCTCTCCAAACGCTCTGAACAGCAAAAATTCCATCCTTGTGCCTTCTATTCTCGGGGTCTTCTGCCCGCAGAGAAGAATTATACTATCGGGGACAAGGAGTTACTGGCTATCAAAGCGGCATTAGAGGAATGGAGATACTTATTGGAGGGAGCTCGCCATCCGGTGACGATCTTCACGGATCATAAGAACTTGTCATATCTTCAGTCTGCCCAATGCTTGAACCCTCGTCAAGCAAGATGGTCTGTTTTCTTTTCCCGTTTTGAACTAATAATAACCTTCAAACCAGCTGCCAAGAACAAAAAAGCTGACGCTTTATCTAGAGCTTTTGTGACGTCCTCTGATATAGAAGAGGTTTCCAACCATACCATTTTAGACCCCAAATGTATCTCACTGGCTGCTTCATCCACCAAAATGCTACCATTTGGGAAGACCCTCGTGCCTCCTACTCTAAGGAGGAAAATCCTTTCGTGGTTCCATGGCTCTCGCTTTTCTGGACACGCCGGTGAACACAAGACCTTTGAGATTCTCTCTCGAAGTTACTGGTGGCCTTCAATGAGGAGAGACGTCAAAGAGTTCATTGCTTCCTGTGAATTATGTTCCCAATTCAAATCCTCCCGCAGAACTCCAGCAGGGTTGCTGCGACCACTACCCATTCCGTCCAAACCGTGGACCCATATTAGTATGGATTTCGTTACTGATTTACCACCTAGTAAGAATCATAACACTATTTGGGTGGTGGTGGACCGATTTTCGAAGATGGCTCATTTCGTCCCTCTGTCTGGTTTGCCTTCTTCGTCTATCCTGGCTGAACATTTCATTAAAGAGATCTTCCGCATCCATGGATGTCCGTCTGAGATTGTGTCAGATAGAGGAGTACAATTCGTTTCCAGATTCTGGCGAGCCCTTTGTAAAACCTTGGGCATACGATTAGCACTCTCATCGTCTTACCATCCGCAATCTAACGGACAAACTGAACGTGTCAATCAAGATCTTGAGACTTTTATAAGGATGTTCTCTTCAGCCAATCAAGACAACTGGGTAGAGTTGCTTCCTTGGGCCGAATTCGCCCATAACAACATGTATCATGAGTCATCATCCAAAACTCCATTTTTTGTGGTTTACGGTCACCATCCGTCTTTTCCGGAATTTCCTGCCCTCCCGCCCACCCAAGTCCCTGCGGTGGAGACTGCTTGTCAGACCTTTAAAAATATCTGGTCTCAGGTCAAAACCTGTTTAAAGAAGACATCTATCAAATATAAATCTTTCGCAGATAAGAAGAGGCGGGCTATTCCACCACTAAAAATTGGAGATCGTGTCTGGTTATCTACTAAAAACATTCGTTTGAAGGTTCCATCTATGAAATTCGCCCCTCGTTTTATTGGTCCATATAGGATCATTCAAGTAATCAATCCAGTATGTGTGAAACTTCTTCTTCCTAAGAATCTTCGGATTTCTAATGCCTTCCATGTGTCTTTACTCAAACCTCTTATTATCAACCATTTCTCAAATCCTCCCTCAGCTCCGCAGCCAGTTCAAGTTCATCAGGAGGAGGATTTCGAAATTACTGAGGTACTAGACGCAAAAATTTCGCGAGGAGTCCTCCGTTTCCTCGTTCATTGGAAGGGCTTTGGTCCTGAGGAGCGCTCTTGGATCAAAGCTGAAGATCTTAATGCTCCTGCCCTTTTGAAGAGGTTTTATTCCAAAAATCCGGACAAGCCCGGTTCCAGGCGTTCTGTGCCCACCTTTAAAATGGGGGGTACTGTCACTCACTGGACCGTGAGTGCCTCTTCCTGGACATTTAGGAACCGTGGCCGTCCTCCATCCTGAGGGTCTGCGCATGCGCAGCCCTTTCCTATACTTCAGTGTATGTCCCTTTAACTCAATTGGCAGATCAGGCAACACTCCCTATATTAAGCACCTGTGGTCAACACCACGTTGCCTGATCTTGGAGTCTCATTCCCCATGAGTCTCTGAAGGTGTTCCTATGTTTCCTCGTGTATTCAGCGCTGCTGATTCCTGTGGTTTCCAAACCACTTCTACCTCTGTGGTTTCCAAACCACCTCTACTACTGTGGTTCCCATACCACTTCTACCATCAACTGTATCATCGTGACTGTTGGCTGATTCCTATCCGCTGCCTCCGTGCACTACAGTCTTCTATACCACTTCAACGCTATCATATTCCATTGTGACTGTTTGCTGATTCCTATCCGCTGCCTCCGTGCACTACAGCCTTCTCTCCACATCCACTCACCTGTTCATCATCAAGTCTGTGAGCTGATTCCTATCCGCTGCCTCCGTGCACTACAGTCTCCAGCTTGCAACTCGCCTGTGTTCATCATCGTGACTGCTAGCTGATTCCTATCCGCTGCCTCCGTGCACTACAGTCTCCAGCTTGCAACTCGCCTGTGTTCATCATCGTGACTGTTAAGCTGATTCCTATCCGCTGCCTCTGTGCACTACAGTCTCCAGCTTGCAACTCGCCTGTGTTCACCATCGTGACTGTTAGCTGATTCCTATCCGCTGCTCCTGTGCACCTCAGCCTCATCTCATCTCTTCCGTGTTTCCTCGAGACTGCTGCTATTATTACCATCTGCTTCTCTTCGTGATCAACAGCTTCTGGTCTACTCTGCTCTCCCGTGTTCCATCGCTACTGGTACCTGTTGGTTGCTACTGGTTACCTCCGTGTGTCCGCAGAGCCCTACTGCTGCTGTCAGCGCTATCGTCCATCCGCTGCTGATCCGCTCTCCACGCCTTCCTGTGTCCCGCTGGTCTCTACCCTCCTGTCAGCATTGGATTCGTATCTCATCAGCTACTCCTCTGCTAGATCATCTCCATTCTCCTGGGTCCTCCACGAGTCCAGTTCCACGTTCTACTGATTCCTGTGATTCGTGTCCCTGTTGGTCTACTTACCTGTGCGCTGCACCTACTAGACTCTTCCTCATCCATCCAGGGACTTCTCATCCTGCCGGCCTCCTGCCGCTCAGGTATCGCTGCACTCTTATCTGACTGCCTTCTGAACCACGGTATGCATACTTCTCATTGACTGTGCTGGTGTATTGCATACCTTGCTGGACTGTGTTGGTTCTCCTCTGGAGTCTGCTATCCGCTGAGTCTATTGCCATCATTGACTGTGTTATCTTGTGCTGGATTACTTCAAGAGACTTTCTATATTTGCAGACCTGTTCAGTCATTTATATATATTGTGCATATTATTGTGGATCGTGTTCAAGGTGCCCGTGTACATCCTGTGTTGCAGTCTCTCCCCGTACACCTCCTCACATATATATTCAGTGGTACAACTTGCTGAAGGCAGACCACTGATCCCTGTTTCCTGTATCACCTGTTCCTGTATCCTCTCACATAGCAGTGGTACAACTTGCTATCGCAGACCACTGACTACCCGGATACCTCCACTTGGATTCCATTCCTTCACTCAGACAGCGGTACAACTTGCTATCCGCAGACCGCTGACTCTCATCACCTCCTCGTTGCTGTTGGACATTCCTCCTCACTATAGCAGTGGTATAACTTGCTATCGCAGACCACTGACTACCTTCACTGGTCCTTGTCCATACAGTTCCTCGTGTATTAATACCTCCATATCACCAGTGCTGCTAGTCATAGACTTTCCTGAGCATCTCATCATCTACCATTGCCTGTTCCGTGATCACCCTGCTACCAGAGTACTCTATTACCATCTACATTGCTCTGGTAAGCCTACCACCTGGTGATCCCTGGGTAAAGACTCCTAGTGCCCGTGACATAGCATGCAATATATCCGCACTCTTTGTTTAATGAATGTGAACTTGATGTCATTGCAAAGTGGTAATAGTTACCAAACCGAAATCCGGTTGGCAATCACCAATTAGCACTCATGGTACAAAGCTTTTCCATGTTACAGCCGCTGGTATAATTGTTAATGGAGGTGGCTCATGCCGTTAATAAGCGATCATGTCCCAATACCAGATGAAAATTAATAACATGAAAGTAAATGTTCCTGGATCAAAGTAACAAGACTGATGCATTTCTCTTACAGTTTGCCACATTCATAAGTCAATATAGTCATTAATGAAATCCATTGAGTATTTATCCAGCTGTGAATGAAAGTAACAAAAGTTAAATTAGAAATTATACCCACAAAGTCATGTAATATAAGTATGAACAATGAAGAAATCACTATCAGCTTCAGAGGTGAATCTGCAGTAATCTAATCAGGAGCAGCTAGCTAGTGCTGGCAACTGTCATCATCATCAATGGGTATTTACACCAGTCGTCAGGCACCTGCAAGTTATATGTCTACTGATGAGCGAATCTGCTTCTCTATGCAGGTCTGCCATACTCACAATTACTGCTCTCTGCCTATGTTAGACCACCATAGTGTGTTCAATGACAATTCCCTCCCAGATCAAGATTGTGGGTAGATATAGAGTCAACAACCTTGTCACCAACTCCTCTCCACACCCTTCTTTGGCTACCTCAAGTGCTAAGGCCTTAGTCAACCTTGTCCCATCATATAATCTGTGTCTTCTTGACCATACGAACTCGCTGCAGCAAGATTTATAATGCAATCCTGGCATTGGTGAATAATACCAAAGAACCACATGAACTCTAATAAGAAAATAATTTGACAGTGACACTTGATTCAGCTGATCGCTCAGATTTGTAGAAGGCAGAGCTTCATCTTCAGTATGTGTTTGCATCAAAGAAAATTCTTACAAATGACTCTTCTGTTGGTACTACGCCCCAGTAAAGCAGAATATTTCCACTATTGATCTCTGTTGTCGAGCCTGTGATCAGAGAGGACTTCTATACACATCCGATGGAACTGCACCAAACTTCACTCCCAGTGGACAGAGGTCAGACATCTTTTGTTTTTGCTGCACATCAGTAATGATGCCACCTAAATTAAAAGTTGACATTTCTTCCTCTCCCTGTTCGAAGATTCCTAATTATCAGAATAAACTACTTAGGAAAATTCTTATATTTTAACACCTGTCTAATTGCAGAATCCTAGAAACCCCCAACTCCAACAACCATATCTTGGCATAGCTTGGGAAACATATCAAAAGAAATATAGCATTTTGAGGAACTCTTCTGACTCCTTTCCCAAAATATTGGCCTCCTAGGTTTCATTTCTCTTATTTCTCTGCACCTGAGTGGATCACCCAGTTCCCCTCTGCACCCCCCCCCATCATTAACCTGCCCATTAATTAACTGAAAAATGATGGCATTACTGATGTATTTTGATACACATATTTGTTAACTGTAAAAGGTTTTTTTTTTTTTTTTTACAATAGATTGACTAATTTCATCCCTGTGATCTAGCATGTGATATGCATCTTATTATTTATTATCTGTGTTGTGGGCATTTGTTGACTCCAGTTCTTATAGAAATATATATATATTTATAATACATTTGCAACTGATTATATTAAGCAAATACTCCTCTTCCATTTTGACATTCAATTATAAAAGCATGTTCACATGGTCTAAAGTAACTTAAGTAAGACTGTTGAATTACAAATCCAAGAGACAAATTCTCTTGACAAAAGATCTTGCAGCTGCTCTGTGGCTCATAGGAAGGATGATACATTGGCGCAAGATCAAAAGAAGTCTGCTCTCTTTCTCAGTAAAAGCTTGTCATTCATAATATGTGCTGTACTTCATCTTAGGAGCTTTAGACAGGCTCTGAAAAAGTAAAATTATCCTAAATGCTGGGAAAATTTGTGAAAGACCAGCTCCAAATATCTGTCATATTCAAAGTACATATGTTAACTAGCATGAAACTGTGTTCTCTCCAGGCTAGTTAGCTTTGACCAGTGCTCGCTGAGAAAATTACTTCTGTTCTCATGATCAAAGTCAGTAAAAGGATTTTGAAAATAACTTTGGACATTTATTTTCTGATTCCTTGTACTTATTATTTGCTTAGTGTGCGTGATTGTTGCTGTTTGACTGTAGAAGAAAAAAATAAAACAGACAAGACAATTAGCCGTAGAAAGGGAAAAATAGTGAAATCCCTATTTACCAAGTTTGGGTGATAGAGATTTAGTGCCCCCAGAGTCGTTACATCTATACCCCTCCACCCCTGAAAGTGTGGTGTGAATGTCATGCAGGAGGGGTGTAGTAAGAGTAGTGGCAGATTTTTTTTTTAATTTTCTATGCTTAGGCTGAGAGACGGTTTCAGGTCGTGAGTGAAGTCTAAGCTTGCTGTACAAGCAGGTGAGGTGGCCTGAGTCAGTCAAGTATGATAATGCTATGATTGCCATGCTCCAGAACAGTAGAGTTTGATGGTGGTGACAGAGGTTACAAGGAGACAAGCTAGAGTTCTCCTGACCTGTATGTGAGGCAAGTTTGAGAATGTGGGTGTTCACTCACAGAGACACCATTGGTAACCTCCATTCTGCATTCACCTGTACACTAAGTACATTTGTCGAGGAGGCCAGAGTGAGTCAGATATTGTGAATATGTGAGTCATTGGAGGGTAGGCAGCAGTGTTGTGGAGCTGAGTCACAGAGACAGCATTAGCTCCTAGTCCAAAGTTGCTGTCCAACCTGTGAGATTAATAATGGTACGTGTTGTATCGAGATAACGGGCATTGTAATGTAAAGTAACTTTACTGAGAATTGAACCTAACTCGCTGCACCAAAGCTGAAGATGAGAAAGGTGAAAGTCAATGTTTGAATAAAGATACCTAATTGTTTATTGAATTACAAAATAGTCTAGTGCCCATTTATTTCATCAATGGTAACTGAAAGCGGCTACACCTGCTGTATGTGCACTAAAGCTACTTTATTGTTGTTAATCCTGTATGAGTAAGGTATCTGCTGATCTAACTTACATGACCCTGAAGTGTGGAGAGAGAGAGTGACCTACAATGAGTGGTTTACTCAAGACTATTACAGGGAGTTGAGGATATGACAGACATATTTAAATGTAATTTGGTATACTTTAGATTCCAAACCCTTTATTGGAAAATCTCAAGCACCAGTCTTTCTCACTAATGTATTCATTACATGTATAATGATCAAGAGGATTACCAGATAATCATCATCATCATCATCAGTTATTTATATAGTGCCACTAATTCCGCAGCGCTGTACAGAGAACTCATTCACATCAGTCCCTGCCCCATTGGAGCTTACAGTCTAAATTCCCTAACACACACATACACACACACCAACACAGACAGACAGACAGAGAGAGACTAGGGTCAATTTTGATAGCAGCCAAGTAACCTACCAGTATGTTTTTGGAGTGTGGGAGGAAACCGGAGCACCTGGAGGAAACCCACGCAAACACAGGGAGAACATACAAACTCCACACAGATAATGATCTGATGCAGTTGACAATACATCATTTTCTTATTATATAGTACATCAAGAGCTGCCTGGGGTGTCCAGGTATGGAATAATGGAACTTAAATTGTATTATTATGGCTGATTTATTATTGGAAATTTATTTATCCCAACTTGGTCCTTTGAAAATGTTTAAAACAGTTTGCACTATCCATTGGCTAGGTGGGCATCAAGTATACTACAATTAATGCTATCAAGTAGTTTTCCTGTAGGCTCCAAAACTCAGTGGGCTACTGTAACATGTTTGTACAATGAAAACATGGGAACATGACTTATTTAATATCACGAACTTATTATCCAAATAAGTTAATAATTTATAATATTTATATTAATTATTTTCTGATGGTCGAATATGCCGGTTCTGTGATTGATGATAGAGCCTGTCTATTTATGCCTACTACATGCCGTTCTTAAGCGTAGGTTATGTAGAAGGAAGTGATTTCTGAGTGTGGAAGCCCAGGCTGATTACAAGTAGACAGCAAGACTAACTTAGTGGGTGAGTTTAGTTTTAGCTGTCCAGTAAAGATGTAATTTTTATGGGTAGTCGGTAGAGATGTTCACTGACCCCCGTATTCTGGTTTTGGTTTTGGATCTGGGTTAACTTCGTGTTTTGGTTTAGGTTTTGGCAAAACCGCCCTTGCGTGCTTTGGTTTTGGGTTTGGGTCCCGATTTTTTTCTAAAATCCCTATTATTTTTGCTAAAAATTTTACTTTTTTTCCTCCCTACATTATTATTAACCTCAATAACACTAATTTCAAGTCCTTTGCAGTCAATTTTGACCACCTCACAGGTCACAATATTATTTTCATACACTTTCAAACAAAGACTGCAGCGACCTGGCTGGATGCTAAGTGACAGAGCAATGACACAAACACACGGCAGTTCATAGCCCATCTAGGAAACATTGTCATACAGCAGTGGCAGAAAAGAAAAATGGTGCAACATGGAATTATCCTTGGATCATGAAATCAGTTGTGGTTCATTTGATCGCTCGACCCATTCCTTGTATAACTGTGGTAGTTCTACAGCTAATACATGGCGACGAGCGCTGATCCCCCCCCCTACCCACGGGATGCATGCTTTTATCAGACCCAGACCAATCCAGGGTGCCAGACAATGCACTAAAAAGAGCCTTTGTAATTCACAGCAAAAAGCAAGCACTGTGATTCGAATCAGCCCCAATTCCCCAAAAATTATAATATAGCTATGTACCTTTGACGTAACACTTTGTGCAATACTGATGAAACAGCAGCAAAGTGGAAGATAATATATATACACGTCTATTTAGACATCCATGCTTACATTAGTGTGGCTTTAAAAAAAACTACAAATGGCTAGAAAACTGTTGTCAGGATTTGGGTAAAAATAATTCCACACATAAGAGATGGATTTTTTGGTCTTATGCCCAGGCATGACAATGGCCTTCTTCTTATCACGAGCAAGAACTGCTTCCACTGGTGCATGACTTACACAAACAACATCATCCTCGTCAACATCCTCATTAGTGCCCTCGTCAGCTACACAAATATCCCCCTCATCCTGTTGCAATTCCAAAGTGGCATCCTCAATTTGTGTATCACCGGCTACACTTGGACTGTTTATGCACACATCTGCAGAAATGTTGAAAGGGGCCTTCTTTATGGGTACACTATCAGAAAGGTCCGGATTACACATAGCACTCGTGGATAGACTCCCCTCAGGGATTTGTGTCATGTCTGGATCTGAACATACATTTTCCTCTAATGTCTTACTGTTTTCTTCCAGCTCGGCTTTTACACGTAAAAGTATTTGTACACCTCTTTTGGAGTCCGAATGACAAGGTCTTGCTTGGTCAAGACTGACCTTATAAGAAGATGTCTCAGTGACAGTTGCAGAACTCGCACTCATAGAGAAAGGCAAAGGCCTCATTCTTTCCTTGCAACTGCGTGTGTAGAATGGCATGCTGGCAATTTTATTTTTTTCTGCAGATAACTTTGCCTGGATTACAGGTCTTTTTTTCTTGACCAAGGTAAAAGGTGTTTTTTTACATTTTTGTTTCCCTGACTTAAAAACACAATGCACTTTAACATAGGCTTTAACAGATGATGTAGAGGGATTACAATCATCATGACTGATGCCAGCAGCTGCTTGGTGCTCCTGGTCTTCAGTGCACTGCTGTGAATCCATTTTGATAACACAGTACAATGTGACTGCATATTAAGAACAACACTGCCAGCCCTATTATTTGTATTTCAGCAATGACAATTAGCAATGAAGCAATGGAGCTCTCCTCTTTGTATGTTACCTATATACCACAGTGCAATGTGACTGCAGATTTAGAAGACCAAGCCTGCCAGACCTATTATTTGTATTTCAGCAATGACAATTAGCAATGAAGCAATGGAGCTCTCCTCTTTGTATGTTACCTATATACCACAGTGCAATGTGACTGCAGATTTAGAAGACCAAGCCTGCCAGACCTATTATTTGTATTTCAGCAATGACAATTCGCAATGGAGCAGTGGAGCTCTCCTGAATGTCACTGGAGACTTTGAAGAACCCTGCTACTCCTCCTCTTTCTTTTCTACCTATGATGCTGCCCAACTGCACTAGAGACTGCCAAGAACTGTGCTACCCCTTCTGTATCCCTCTGTGAAATGGCACTGGATTGCCATGGAGGGTGGTACTTATAGAATCCAAATCTCGCGAGATCCGAGATCCGACGATATAACAATGACGTTTTGCCTCGTTTTCAATTCCGAGGGTGCGCGAAAGTACTTAGTTCGGGTGTGTTCGGTTCTCGGGGAACTGAGCCTGAACTTCTCTAGTAGTAGGTAGTATAGACAGTGCAACCCAGACTATATAGAATAACAGTCTAGATAACTGGCTGCAAATCACTGACCTGGTGACCCAATGATACAGATAAGGTTTCTGTAAGTCTTGACGGATTTTTGGCGTGCCAGAAAAGAAGGTGCTATGGCAGACTGGTAGTTTCGGTTTTGACTGCAAGGGCAAGTCACTCCACGGGACCAGACCTGAGTGGAAAGCCGTCCGATTGAGCAGAGCCAGCCGCCCGCAGCTCACCACCAACAGTTCAATTGTTTGTTACTCCTGGTCTCTCTCAGAACTCCTGTGATCTGGTCCTGTCTCCTGGTATCTTACTCCTGTTTGTCTCATCATATTGCACCTCTTCAAGTGACCCTGAATTCAGCTTTGTTTCACTTTGCTCCTGTCTAATCCCTGGTACTCTTGTGGATCTCTCAGCTTCTGACCCTGGCTTCCCTGAACTTGCTCCCGTCTGATTCTTCCATGCATCATCCTGTGTCTCCTGCTTCAACAGCTAAGCCTGGTAATCCTGGTATCCTGTACCTGCAGCTAACCTATTGTGCTTGGTCTCCAGGAACTCCTGCTTTTCAGCTACGCCTGGAGATCCCAGTATCCCATACCTGCAGTTCTATAACCGTGCCTGGTAATCAATGACTACAGCTTCTCAGCTAGACCTGGTAATCCAGGTATACTGTGTCTGCATTTCTCCAATTATGCCTGGTTTCCATTGTCTCCTGCTTCCTCAGTTATATCTGGTAATCCTGGTAACCTGTTGCTGCTGTTCCTATGGACTTGTGCTAGATCAAGTCCATATGAAAGTGGTATAGAGGTGTGTTTATTTGACCAATGATGATATATGGTATTGGATATTTCACTTTGCAACCTAATATTGTCTGTATCTCTCTATGTATATGTGAGACAAAAATAACCTGTATAAATAAACTAATGTGTGATATTTCTTCCAGCAAAATGCCTCCGCCGCCTCAGAAGCTGCAGCTGCTGTCAGCAGGAGGCCTAGGAGGTCCATGGAGGAGGGCCTGGAAGAGGCACAGGTGAAAGTCCTGAAGGGGGCACAGGAGGGGACACAGGAGGAGGGCTTTAAGGAGACCCAGGAGGATTCAGATGAAATCCAATGTTCCCTACTGTTTATTTCCCCAAACCATGAAGATTCCCTTTACCCAACTTACCAAGAATCCCATGAGGAAGCAGGGAGCCAACCCAGGCGCGTGCAGAAGAATGCAAGTATCTTGTTATAATGTATTCTAATATTAATCATTTTGTTTGGCAGCATAAAAGTTTAGTCCACAGAAAGCCTTTCTTTCATAAATATGACTTTCCCTAGTCCTAGGCAAATTTTGCCATTCCACAGGTGTCTGATATCATAGGCCTAATAAGTGTTTGTTGATAAGCAATCATACCCCCCCTCCCCCAATATATCTGCATGTGCCTCCAAAAAGTAGTCCTCTGGCTACTACTACTATGTTCAGTATAACATGAACCTTTGCAGAGAGGTTCTCTTTACTTCTTCTGAACTCTGTCGAGCTTGGAAAATGTGTGAACAATGTACACCCATAGAGCAAGGATATGTTTTAAAAATGTAAGATTGGGATTGTAAAATGTTTTTTTTTCTTTGTTTTCCAGCTGATGAAGAAACACCACCCACCCAAGTTCACATCCTATCCGCTCAGATTGACATACTGCCCTCCCAAGTTCACATCCCACCATGTTTTGATTGAAAAAATTAAAAATTATCGGAAAAAACCCCGAGAAAAATCTTAAACTTTTGCAGACATATTATTGTCATTATTAAATTTGATTTTGATTTTGATTCTACAAATTATTTTGTGAAAAGTTATTTGCTTAAAAATACTTGTGTGTATGTTTTATGTTTGCAAAGCAAATGTCTACTAGGGCAAATTTGTATCATAATGAAGGCACATTTGGAACATAACAGAATATATGAAATACACTTCTCCCTTTTGACTGGGCATTAACTACAACACATTTTCTATCAGAATGAAGTCTGTGATCAGGGGAAGAGGGATAAAAAATATAGTAACTTGTCCTCTTTTAGTGTGAGAAACGAGATACAGTTTGTCTGGATGGTAATCGTTTCCTATCCTCACACAGTATATGACAGCACAGCCATTATAAGCACACAGTGTACAACAGCACAGTCATTATTCCATTATCTTCACACAGTATATGGTAGCACAGCCATTCTCACCACACAGTATATGGCAGTATGGCAGCACAACCATTCCCCTGCTATTATCATATATGTTTTTTTTCATATCATGCAATATCATACAGATATCATACATATGTAGTGCCCCAGCATTTTGATATATGTATATGGGTTCCTTTAAAAGATCTATGCACGTTCCGGAAGCATAATACATAGGAGTTTTCCTGCTCCTGCTGTTGTTTGGTTCATACACCAGTCAGTGAAGGAGGACAGACTGAGAGGGAAATCACCTGAGATCTGGGGGTGCTTCCCAATGAGTTTGCTTGGCTGAGAGGAGGACTGGGGAAGGTGGTGGAGATGCCTTTTACAGAGAGCAGGAGCAAAGGAACAGACAAGTAGGAGGCTAGTTGAAGTTTAAAAGAAGCGCAGCTGATAAGTTTTCCTCTTGGGAACAAGGTAGCAACTGAGACACCAGCAGTACAGTGGTACTGTGGTGTGTCTATATACTATACCCTACAAGACTGGTACCGTTTGAGGCATAATAGTATCGAGAAATCCTAAGCATAAATCCTAAGACTATATTTGAGACACTTGTACTATTATTCAGAGGAATTGACAGGGGGAATCACGGCATGTTAGAACCCGTGCAACAGTTGGGAACCACAGATATCAGCCAGCCTCAGGAGATAAAAGTATCTAGTAATTACAATTTTTGCAGCATATCGTCAGGGAAACAACCCCACTAGCATTGTTCCAGAACCGTAATCAAGACTGCCCACTAGTTAAAGTAATTGTGATTGTTAACCACCATTTTAAGACAAGTGAATGCAGTATCGAAGATCAGCCATTTTGTTTGGTGCAAAGACTGACTGTATGTCAGAATCTTACTGTGATTTGTGGAATTACAGGATTCAGCCAGCATTGGAGTACCATTTAAGAAGGCATAGAAGGCAGTATTAGTACGCCTACATGGTATACTGTATGTCCTATACCCCTACAACACTAAAGGAGAGCCCAACATTGAGATTGTTGAGGGAACTTTGTGACTATTAGATACTGTTCAGTTCTGTGGAACCACAGATCCCGGTCAGTCGAGAATGTTGTTTGTCATAACAAAAGAGTATTAGACTGTGTAACTCTTGTGCTGATAATGGAACATTATATCTAGGAGCAATGAGTAATTTACAGAAGCTGCTTAATTTCACCCATTTGTTAAAGGGACTATCGTCTGTTTCCACTAACCTTAGTATCAAGTAAATGACTGAGATATTGTGAGGAAATATAGTACAACTGTGTGGGGGTATACACCTCAGTGACTTTCTTTTGCTAAGAGTGTATTGTACACTGCTGATGCGGGACTATTTAATACATCTGAATCAAGGTTTACCACGTTGCTATTGTGCTCAGAGATTTAGCTAAGCCACATCTGTGCAGGAAAGTAAATCCAGAACTTTATGGAGGCACCATTGTGATTTATCTCTAGGGAGTTTCACTCTCTGCTCCACCTAGTTTGATCACCAGGTCATCTGTTCATTGAAGTGTTAATTTATCTATTATTTAAAGTATCCATCTACTTCTCTATGGAAGCGCCTTTTTAATTATCCAACAAACTGCTTAGGGAAATACCTATGCTAATTTCATTGTCTACCCAATGTGTATCGAATTCCCACCTTAACGTCTTTGATCCAGAAATAAAAGGTTAAAGGTGCTTGCTGACGATTGTTGAGTTGGGAGCCAGTAAGACCTGCCAGTACCATTGCCCCTCTGTCACCCATGTTCATTCTCCTAGCAATCAAATCTGAATTGTGAGGGAGGAGGAAAACAGTGTGACCGCCATATTTTGTTTGTGTGCGTACTGTGGGACCCCCATATCAAGATTGTATACTGTGGGACCCCCATATCAAGACTGTGTAATGTGAGACCCCCATAACTATACTATGTGAGTACTGTGTGACCCCCATATCTAGACTGTGTGTGTGTACTGTGGGACCCCCATATCTAGACTGTGTGTGTACTATGTGATCCCCATATCTAGACTGTGGGTGTATTGTGTGACCTCCATACCTTGACTGTGTGTGTACTGTGTGACCCCCATATCTAGACTGTGTGTGTACTATGTGACCCCTATATCTAGACTGTGTGGGTACTATGTGACCCCCATATATAGATTGTGTGTGTGTACTATGTGACCCCCATACCTAGACTGTGGGTGTATTGTGTGGCCTCCATATCTAGACTGTGGGTGTACTGTGTGACCTCCATATCTAGACTGTGTTGAGCTTGTACATGCATGTATACAATACTAACATAGAAACTCATAAAATAAACATTTATATACTAAGGATGAGCGGGCTCGGATTCCGCTAATCCGAGCCCACCCGAACAGTGCGGATCCGACGGGATCCGAGCACAGTTCGGGTACTTCCGGCCGCCAAAGGAATCCAAAACGAGGCTATGACATCCAAGTCTCGCATCGGATCTCGCGATACTCGGATGTCATAAATACTCACCTTGCGGCCGCCATCTTCATTTCGCCTGACATCAGGGAAGAGGGAGGGTGTGTAGGGTAGTGGTGCTCCTGCGTGATCAATGCTCTGTCCTTGCTGAGTCCAGTGGTGCTTTATGCCTGTGTCCAGTGCTCTATCCTTGCTGAGTCCAGTGGTGCTTTTGTCCTGTGCTCTGTCCTGCTGAGTCCAGTGGTGCTTTTGTCCTGTGCTCTGTCCTGCTGAGTCCAGTGGTGCTTTGGCCAGTGTCTGTCCTGCTGAGTCCAGTGTTGCTTTAGTCCTGTGCTTTGTTGTGCTAAGTCCATACAAATTTTATAATTATTAAAATCTCTTAAAATTTACTAAAAAAAAATGATTTTAAAAATTATACAAAACTAATAATAAAAAAAAAAATTTAAGCAGTTCTAAAGAATAGGTACTGCAATCTATAATACATTTACTACGTTCATTGTTTAAGCAGTTCCAGAGAATAGGTACTGCAATCTATATTACATTTACTACGTTGATTTTTTAAGCAGTTCCAGAGAATAGGTACTGCAATCTATATTACATTTACTACGTTCAATTTTTAAGCAGTGCAAGAGAATAGGTACTGCAATCTATATTACAAGAGAAAGTGAGGGAGGAGCTGGTAAACCATTGCGATTCCACCAAGCATGTAGCTCTTGTGGATGAAGCCCTTCGTACGCTTTGCCAGGAACGAGGGTGGTCACTCTTTTAAAGTCAGAGGAATACATTCTGGCCACCGTGCTCGATCCTCGGTTTAAAGCGTATGTTGTGTCTCTGTTTCCGGCGGACACAAGTCTACAGAGGTGCAAAGACCTTCTGGTCAGAAAATTGTCCTCTGAAGAGGACCGTGACATGCCAACAGCTCCACCTTCATTTTCTTCCACACCTAAGGCTGCGAGGAAAAAGCTCAGTTTTCCTAAAAGACCCACTAGCGGGGATGCAGACAACATCTGGTCCGGACTGAAGGACCTGCCAACCATTGCAGACATGTCTACTGTCGCTGCATTGGATGCTGTCACAATAGAAAAAATGTTGGAGGATTATTTTTCTGACACCATCTAAATAGACATGTCAGACAGTCCATATTGTTACTGGCAGGTAAAAAAAGGCAGTTTGGAAGCCCCTGTACAAACTGGCTCTATTTTACCTGAGTTGTCCCCCCTCCAGTGTGTACTCTGAAAGAGTTTTTAGTGCAGCGGGGAACCTGGTCAGTGAGCGGCGAAGGAAGTTGCTTCCGCAGAACGTTGAAAAAATGATGTTCATAAAAATTAATTATCAATTCCTCAATCAAATACAGCACTGGCCTCCAGATCCTACAGAGGGACCTGTGGTTGTGGAGTCCAGCGGGGACGAATTGATAATGTGTGAGGATGAGGAAGTACACACTGAAGGGGGAGAGGAATCAGAGGATGAGGATGAGGACGACATCTTGCCTCAGTAGAGCCTGTTTAGTTTGTACAGGGAGAGATGAATAGCTTTTTTGGTGTGGGGGCCCAAACAAATCAATCATTTCAGCCACAGTTGTTTGGTAGGCCCTGTCGCTGAAATGATTGGTTTGTTAAAGTGCGCATGTCCTATTTCAACAACATAAGGGTGGGTGGGAGGGCCCAAGGACAATTCCATCTTGCAAATTTTTTGGCATTATGTGACCGTCCAACAGTTGTTTGCCATGAGCACAAAGTACGACAGTAGTCATCCCATGCAGGGCCGGTGCTAGGGTTCTCAGCGCCCTAGGCAAAATTTCAAAATACCGCCCCCCCCCACCCACCCCAAGACACGCCAAATACCCACTTCCCAGACCCTCACACACTTTCGTAAAAAAAAATTAAAAAATAAGCCTTACCTCCTACAGCGGTCTGGCTGCCGTGATGTTTTATAGAGAACGTTGTCCAGACTCCACTGCTGTCCAGGGGCAATCACAGGATTTCTAGAGGGGAAGTATCCAAGTATTAGATATGGGAACAAAAACTTGTGAGAATGACCCATCACACTCTGCTCCCCCTGCAGCATACTGCCCCACCCCACTGCTTGACCATGTGCTCTCTCCCCCCCCCCACAGCACCATGTCCTCTGTCCCTGCCCCTGCAGCACCATGTCCTCTGTCCCCCCCCTGCAGCACCATGTCTTCTGTCCCCCCCCTGCAGCACCATGATTTTATTGGCACGTCATGCTCTATATTTGACTTGCAGCAAGTCAATAATAGAGCATGAGGTGCCAATAAAATAATTATTTTATCCACCATAGTGTTTAAATCAAAGATAGAGCATGGAGTGCAAAATAATAGTCATTTTTCCACCGCATATTTTGCAAATCAAATATAGAGTATGACGTGGAAAATAGTAATTTTTATACCATTGAAAAAATACTATTTTCCACCTCATGCTCTATATTTAATTTTCAAGCTATGTGGAAGAAAAATTTATATTATTTGCAACTTCATGCTCTATCTTTGATTTAAAAACTATGGTGGATAAAATAATTATTTTATTGGCACGTCATGCTCTATTATTGACTTTAAGCAAGTCAAATATAGAGCATGAGGTGCAATAAAATAATTATTTTATCCACCATAGTTTTTAAATTAAATATAGACCATAAAGTGTGACATAATAATAAAAAATCCCACCCCTAGCATTTTTTGGGCCTCCACACTTCCCCTTTGGGTACCCCATTTTTTATAAAATGAAATTAATAATACAAAAAAAAATAAAAGATAAAGATACTTACTGTTTTGGATGCTGAAGGCTGTTCAGATGCAGAGCGGCTCTTCTGTAATGGCTGCCCACCGCTCCTCAGCTTCTTTACACCAGAGGAGAGGGGTGGAGCAGCCGTGGCATGCTGGGAAAGGAGGGGGGCGCTGGGTAGCAAACTTAATTCACACTGTCTGTCACTGACAGACAGTGTGATATACTATACAGGCGCCGTGGAAGAGTGACCCAGTGTCACCTGATCACTGATGTCAGTGATCAGGTGTGTGACAGACAGTGGGAGCGACGCGCCGGGCAGCCTGGGCGGACATTGAAGAAACAGCGGCGGCACCCCGCCGCCGCTGCACCACCTCTCCCACTTCTCACCGCTGACTAGATTTTCAAATCTAGTCAGCAGCAGCGGCGCCCTGCAGGTCCTGGCGCCCTAGGCAACTGCCTAAGGTTGCCTAATGGGAGCGCCGGGCCTGATCCTATGGCAAAGCGGATAACTGTGGCCTTACCAGCTATGTTGGTGTTAGACGTGCGTCCGGTGTCCGCCATCAGTGGAGTGGGATTTAGACGGTTGATGGCTTACCCCACTTAGACTCTCCTGGGGATTTGTGGTGTCAGACAACGCCAGTAACATTGTGCGGGCATTACATATGGGCAATTTCCAATATCCCAATTAAAGGATTTTTACCTGTTGGTGTAATGATGTTATAAACACTACACTTGAAAGCTTGAGCCTTTAAATGAAAAAGTCACTCTTCATTGCACGAAGATTTGCAACAGGGACAGTTTTTTTGTTCCCAAAGTCAACAAATAACACTTCGACGCTGTCTGGCTTTGACATACTTGATGGGATCTCAATGATGAATGCTCTGTACCATGGTCGTCTAAAACAAGAGGTAGTGACGCGCTCGAACTACACCCTCAGTCTATATGCTGCAGAGGATGTAGGAGCAGCTATATGTGCAGTGGAATTTAGACCAGTTGGAGGAGGTATTGTGGCCCCAGTACCAAATTGGGTACCGGGGCCACTCCACTACGCAGTCCAGAAAGCTACCTCGGTGCAACGTTTTAGACTAAAAACAATATTGTGAGGTGTGAGGTGTTCAGAATAGACTGGAAATTAGTGGAAATTATTGTTATTGAATGTTATTGAGGTTTATAATAGCGTAGGAGTGGAAAAAAACAAAAAAAATGGATTTTAGTGCTTTTTATGCTTTTTCAAATATAAATCAGAACCCAAAACCCGAAATCAGAACCAAAACCTTTCGTCAGGTGTTTTGGCAAAACAAATCAGAACCCAAAACCTCAAGCTAATCAAAACCCAAAACCCAAAACACTAAAAGTGCCCGGTGCACACCCTTATTATATACAGTTGTGAGAGAAGCACTGGGAAAATATTGAAAGGCAGGTATACAAGTCCTAAACTTCTGTCCTTTGTGTTTTAAACCACTAGGGAGATTGCTGTGTATGGGAAGGAGCTTACCGAGGAGTGTATGCAGCTTCCCGAAAAGCTGGTAAGGATCCCTGGTGTTATGTATGTTGTATGTATGTATGGAGGGAGAAGGGTGGGCTCCATACATAAGTACCATTTTGGGGTTTTCAAACAGCTAGCAAATTGCTAGTAATCAGCAGTTGCACCTGGTGAGGTGCTGTTAAATGGCTGCTAGGCAGGTCAGTGAGTCTTTCATTATCTGGGGAGGAGGTCAGATGGCTCCTGAGAGATACTGCAACTTATGACCTATCATCTTATTTATGTGTGGGACCCTAGGCACCTCACTTTAGAGAGGGAGTACTCATGCATTAGTTAGAAGCCAGACGACAAGGATTTGTTTGTTTTGTTTTCATGCTAATAAATAAAACTAGCTGAGTTTATATAAACTGAAGCACTGAACTAGTGTCATTATTCTGGCTGAAGTGTACAAAGTGCAGCCGTCTAACCCAGAGGATGGTTACCCTAATATGATCTTGTGACACAGGTTACAAATTGACATGGTTATATGCATAGACTAATATCAATTTTTTGTTTTGATTGCCACTTTTCATTTTCGTTACAGGTAAACATAAACAAGCCAGGAAATAATAACTCTATAAAAAGTGATACCATAACATTCTATTTATTTTTATCTCTTGAAGTCCCCTTATTTTTTCCTGGAAAGAGATTCCTGTTCCTTAAAATTCAACTCTAGATATTTCAGCGGGATAATTACATAGCAAAATAAAAAATATATTTTTTACAATTGGATTTGTTAGTCTCATGAAGCCCTAGGCCCCTTGCTACACACCCATTCAGTAGAATAGTTATTATCCTCTCCCTGTGGCGTAGGCTGGCCATCATAGATGTTCCAAAAGATCAACCTGCTGTATTTAATCTCATGACTACAGCAAGGGTGTGTTATGTATTTAAAATAAAGTGGTACTAATGCTCTGATTACTTGTTTGCATAACTACTTATATTAGTTAATACTGTTAATGTTACCAGTTTCCAATCAGCATCTGAAGGGTATATATATATATTGTGGCAAGAGCCCGCTACTGCAGAAACACACGCGTACAACTTCTTCCTTTTAATGGTGCTTTATTGTCAGGATGGTAAATGTTTTGACACCGTATACTTGCACAGCAATCATGGAGACCCTAAACACTAGCTATACATAGTCCAGCTCTCTCTCAGGACCAGCTAGCTTTCCCAGCGTTGGTCTCAGTGCACAAATGAAATAAACAAGCTTTTATACCTGATACTCCTCCCCCAGCCATAGCTTGATGGACAGGTGACACACCCACCTTCTCTTTAAAAGGAAACCCCCATCACTGGCTCTGTAATTCTAACAGACACACACTGTCTGTTTGCTGAGAGGAAGGATTTCAAGTCATGTAAGTTAAACCACACTTAAACTATTGCTTTTCATACATAGGTTTTTACATTCAA
Source organism: Mixophyes fleayi (assembly GCF_038048845.1). Lineage (NCBI taxonomy): Eukaryota > Metazoa > Chordata > Amphibia > Anura > Limnodynastidae > Mixophyes > Mixophyes fleayi. The sequence goes on from NC_134402.1 coordinate 296,381,201, forward strand.
TCTAGGTGCATTACTGCACAATGTTTTACTCTACTTCCCTGCTTTCTCTGCATATTGCCAGCTAAATGCCTCCTTTTGTTACATATCCCTCCCCCTAGCGTCTCCAAGTAGGGGGATGCGGACTTCGCGAGGAGCGCATATTTTCGTGACAACGCATCTCCATTTTTGTTTAGAATCCCGGGTCTATGTTCTACTGAGAACTTGAAAGGTTGCAGTGCCAAGAACCAGCGGGTTAACTTGGCATTTACCTCTCGGTTTTTCTGCATCCATCTCAATGGTGCATGGTCTGTTGTTAAGGTGAACTCTCTGCCTAGGAGATAATAGCGCAGAGCTTCTGTAGCCCATTTTATGGCGAGACATTCTTTCTCCACAGTGGCATATTTTTGTTCCCTTGGAAGCAACTTAGGACTTAGGTACAGGACAGGATTTTCTACTCCATTCTTCTCCTGTGATAGGACTGCACCTAAGCCAACACCAGAAGCATCAGTTTGGAGGAAGAACCTCTGGGTAAAATCCGGTGCTTGTAGAACTGGGGAGGAACAAAGAGCTAACTGAAGATCAGACCAGGTTAATCTATCTGGACAACTTTTTTTTAACATGTCCGTTAGTGGAGCAGTTCTAGTGGCAAATTGGCTTACAAACCGCCTGTAGTAACCTACTAAGCCTAAAAAAAGGTTCTTAACTGTGACTTTTTCTCTGGTCTTGCCCAATTTTTGACTGCCTCCACTTTGTCTAGCTGGGGTTTGACATGTCCTCGACCAACAACGTACCCCAAATATTTGGCTTCTCTCATGGCTATGGCACATTTCTCTGGGTTAGCTGTTAACCCTGCTGACCTTAATGAAGCTAAGACCGCCTCAATTTTGGCTAAATGTGATCCCCAGTCTGTGGTATAAATCACTATATCGTCCAGGTAAGCGGCTGCATAAGCTGTGTGAGGTCGTAGCAATTTATTCATGGCCCTTTGGAAGGTGGCAGGTGCCCCATGCAACCCAAAGGGTAGGACTTTATATTAATAGAGACCATCAGGGGTGGAAAATGCAGAGAAGACATCCCTGTTCCGGCGAATCATTTCTTCAGTCTGTTGTCTCTGCTGAATGGACAAAGCTGGCTCTATGGGCACTTCAGACTTTTCAATGGCAGTACTCACGACCTGAGGAGAGGTTTCCTCATCATGCCAAGGTTTAAGGAGGTTAACATGATATATTTGCTCCTCCCTTCTCCTACCTAACTGGCGGACTCTGTAATTGACAGGACCGACAGCCTCTAGAATTTCATATGGATCCTGCCAATGGGAGAAAAGTTTGCTTTCCTGGGTGGGAACCAGGACTAGGACCTTGTCCCCAGACTTGAAAGATCGAACAACAGCACTTTTATCATAACTTTTCCTCTGTCGTTCCTGAGCCTCTTTTACATGTTGCTGCACAATGGGCCCTATCTTCCTTAGCCTCTCACACATTTGGGACACAAATTGTACCAAATTTGGCTCCCTGGGACCTTGCTGCTCCCACCCTTCTTTTAACATATCCAAGATACCCCTGGGCTGTCTCTCAAACAATAGCTCAAAGGGACTAAACCCTGTTGAAGCTTGAGGTACCTCACGGATGGCAAACATCAAATAGGGAATAAGAGTGTCCCAATCTTTTTTTTCTTGAGCCACTGCTTTCCTGAGCATGTGCTTTAAAGTGCGGTTAAAGCGTTCCACCAAGCCATCTGTTTGTGGATGGTATACAGAGGTGTGAAGCGCCGTAACCCCTAGCAACTGGCACATGTCCTTCATCAGTTTAGACATAAATGGAGTACCCTGATCTGTGAGAATTTCTTTGGGTATTCCCAAGCGTGTAAACATCAATACAAGTTCTCTAGCTATGGTGCTGGACTTTATGTTTCGTAGGGGAATTGCCTCTGGATACCTGGTTGCATAGTCAAGCACCACTAGTATATATTGGTGCCCACGTGCGGATTTTTCCAGTGGCCCCATAAGGTCCATGGCTATCCGTTCAAAGGGAACTTGTACTATTGGTATAGGAATGAGAGGTGCCCTGTACATGGGTTTGGGACAGCTTCTCTGACAAATGGGGCAGGACCGGCAATACTTTTTCACTGCCATGTGTACAACGGGCCATTAAAACCTAAGCAGAACTCATTCACGTGTTTTATCCTCCCCTAGGTGTCCCCCACAGACATGTGTGTGTGCTGCTTTTAACACTAGGGGTACATGGACCTAAGGAACCATTAATTGTTCTACTTTTTCCCCCTGTAGATTAGCAACTCTATACAGGAAATTATTTTTAACAATAAAATATGGTATACCTTCTGCAGGCTGGGCGGCTTTCGCTACCCCATTTACCTCAGTCACACTTTTAAAGCAATGTTCCAAAGTGGCATCATTAAGTTGGTCTCGAGCAAAGTCCTGCAGAGGAAACTAAATTGGTATTGCGGACCAGTCCGTATCCTCACTGACAGGCGGGGTGGGCTCATCTGCGACATCACCGACCAATGCTAGTTTGGACTGTCCATGTTTCCCCGCAGGTGGATGCTTTTGTGGAACTCCTGCTGTGACTCCCAGGATGGCATTCCGGTTTGGCGGTTCCCAAAGATCGATGTCCAGATGTTGTGGATTCTTAGGCGGTTCCTTTAAGACCGGGCTTCCGACCGTTGCATCAGTTGCCGGCATGTCCGGCCGGATCCGCTCACCGAGGACATCATTAAACAGTGGGAAGTCTCGCCCCAAAATGAGTGGATATGGGAGTTTAGGTGCTATGGCAGCTACCACCATAACAGTTTTGTCTTTGAGTGTGACTGGTAGTATTGTTCTTTCATACTCCTCTGTCGTGCCATGTACGCAAAGAACCTTCACCTTGGGCAACCGAGAAGTTATGGTTTCGGGTAAGTTAGAGCTGGAAACCAATGAGAGTTCACTCCCCGAGTCAACCAAGGCTAGAACAAGGTTTTGGTTGATTAGCACAGTCACCCGGAACAAACAAGGACTTCCTGATGTGGGACTCATGGTAAAGCAGCTTGGAAATGCAGGCTCAATATGTGCCACGGAACAGTTTATGGGTTCCTGTAGTTTAGGACACTCTGCCTTAAAGTGGCCTAGCTCACCACATTCAAAACACTTCAGATTAGACAGCTTTGCACCTGGCCCTCTGTCCGTAGCAGATTTGCCATTGGGCCCTGTAGCAAGGATTGTCAAACCTGGCTTTTGGCGTGGCAGCGGCTTTGGCACAAATGCAGGTTCTTTAGTCATTTGCTGTAGCGCACAAAACCTTTCTACCACGGTGGCAAGCTCTTCATAAGTTTGTGGGTCTGATTGCAGAACCCACCTTTGCAAATCACGGTTCAGCCCCCGGATGCAGTAATCTATCGGCAGAACTTCAATAATCCGAGAAGGCGAATTCTCCTCAGGCTGCAGCCATTTCTTTAAAATTTTAGAAAGCTCAGCCACTTGCGCTCTGACCGGTTTTTCTTTATCATAGCGCCATTGGTGATAGCGCTGGGCTCGGCCTGGCCCAGAAATTTCAATGCGAGCCAATATCTCAGACTTTAGGCACAGATAGTCAGATGCCCATTCCTCATCTAGATCCATATAAGCTCGCTGAGCTTCACCAGTCAGATATGGCGCCAGCCTCTCAGCCCAATCTTTAGGAGGCCATTTTGCCCTTTTTGCAAGTCTCTCAAAGGACACCAGATAAGCTTCTATGTCATCATTTGGCAACATTTTCTGGAGAACAGGACCAAGTTGTTCATTTCTGTCATGCCTCGCCTGGCTTAACTTTTCTCTTAAGAGCCTTGTGTTTTCCACCTGTGCCTCGGCAACTTGTAGCATCTGAGCTTGCTGTTCTTTCTGCGCAGCGGCCACATACACGAGCGTTCTCAGTACTTCCTCCATGTTGATGTCTGCGCGGGTTGGGTAGCGGAAACTTGCTTCCCGGAGCATCCCACTCCTGACACCACTTGTGGCAAGAGCCCGCTACTGCAGAAGCACACGCGTACAACTTCTTCCTTTTTGTGGTGCTTTATTGTCAGGATGGTAAATGTTTTGACACCGTATACTTGCACAGCAATCATGGAGACCCTAAACACTAGCTATACATAGTCCAGCTCTCTCTCAGGACCAGCCAGCTTACCAAGCGTTGGTCTCAGTGCACAAATGATATAAACAAGCTTTTATACCTGATACTCCTCCCCCAGCCTTAGCTTGATGGACAGGTGACACACCCACCTTCTCTTTAAAAGGAAACGCCCATCACTGGCTCTGTAATTCTAACAGACACACCCTGTCTGTTTGCTGAGATGAAGGATTTCAAGTCATGTAAGTTAAACCAAACTTAAACTATTGCTTTTCATACATAGGTCTTTACATTCAATCTAGGTGCATTACTGCACAAATGTTTTACTCTACTTCCCTGCTTTATCTGCATATTGCCAGCTAAATGCCTCCTTTTGTTACAATATATATATATATATATATATATATATATATATATATATCAGTTTTCAAAACTTCTGCCTTATTATATCTTATTTGCCATTCTGGCACACAAGCAAAAACATTTCTGTTGTTAAATTACACTCTGTCCAGGTAAATCAACCATTACTGTTCAGCAATAATATCATCACATTAACAATGAAAACATACCTTTACCTTACACAAATGCAATCTAGCAGGAGTACTTTAACAATTACTGTTTTTCATTAACAAACTCCAGTAACTATTTTTATGTAGTATATACTAGCATTTCATTGTTTAACAAAATAAAAACAGTTTTCAATTACTCATCTGCCATTCTCTGATATCTCGTCATACTACTTCACGTATAACACATTTTTATCAGGAAAAACCTTACTTATACCATAACCCATACTTGACAACATTGGCATTAAGTTGTCTGGGAGGGGGTTCTGTCATGGGGGCTTAGCCAGCAGATTTGTATCTTTAGGCCCTGCCCCTGTCAAATGCTGTCAATTTCAGCCTATCACAGGAGGGGGTGGGGCCAGAATGATGCGCATTTAGCGCCGCCATTTTACAAACGAACGGGACCATGATCTGAGAGTTTGCCCTGCTCATTCGGGAGTCTCCCAGCCATTCTCAGAGAGTAGGCAACTATGCCATAACCCAGTTATTGTTTATCAGCTAATAGTGCAGCCTGTAGTTTTTCTATAACTTATTGGCACCTTTTACTGACCTGTTATGAAAATGTGTAAAGAGCACACATACAAAAATGTCAGCTTTCAAGACTTCTGGTTTATTATGAGCCAGAAATGTCTAGAACATGCTTGCCAACTTTTGGAAACTAAATTCTGGGAGATCCCGGGCAGGCGGGACATGGTTGTAGGGTGTGTCGAAGTCAGCAAATTGGATAAAGTCATTTCAATTAAAATCGAGCAAACTTGGTTGTCTTTGTCTGAAAAGATGCGTACGGCACGCTACGGCGTGGAAGGGCGTACACAGCTGCAACATGTGGCAACAACAGTATTTAGACTTTTACATACATTCACACAAACACGCACACTTGTAAAATAGTACACATTAATGGTAGTTGCAACACAGTCATTTATGTCGAAATATAGTAGTATTTATGTGTAATATTATAAGTTATATGCATATCATTAAAACATACTACAGTGTACAATTGGACACTGCGGCAAGATCACTCCCAACATGTCTCAGAAGTATAGCAGCGACAGCTCTTCTGGTAAGTAAGAGTGAGGACGTAGTATTAGGACATAATTCAACTGTCTATACACCCCATGCTGTATCAGCTCTGTTAAATTCAGCTGAAACCAGACATGTTTCTTCAGCTAGATTCACAAGGTGGGAACTAGCTCTGATGGCACCCTCAAACATCACCATCAAACGATGTAGCACCTTAAATCCAGCTACATACCTTCCATATGTGTCTCTAGAGACACAAAGGGTGGGAGGTGAGGAGACCCTGGTTGATGATGAGTTAGGCAAGAGTACTGACAAGCATGATTGTATGGAACACCTGAACCAGACCTTTACTGCAAGGCCCGACATACGTGATACCCCCTTAGAAAATTTAGATTTTACGTTTTATACAGACGGGAGTTGTCATAGACAGACAGAGACAGGAGAGCTATGTACTGGTTACTCTGTTGTAGATGATCAGGATGTGGTAGAAGCTGAACTCCTTGGCCCACCTCACTCAGCCCAAGTGGCGGAACTAGTAGCATTAAGGAGAGCGTGTGAGTTGGCAGAGGGTAAATCAGCCAATATATATACTGACTCTAGGTACGCCTTCGGGGTAGTGCATGATTTTGGGGCCCTTTGGTGTCTTAGAAACTTTACGACAGCAGCAGGTACGCCAGTGGCACACTCACAACACATAAAAGGACTTTTGACAGCGATACAGTTACCCAAGATGGTAGCCATCATAAAGTGCAAAGCCCATACCTCTGAACACCCGGTGTCATTGGGCAATAACAGGGCGGATGAAGCTGCTAAATGGGCAGCAGGGCAACCTATGAATGTATCGACCGAGACTATGATGGTTTTTCAGACATTAGACATGCAGAAATTAATTGAAATGCAAGATTTGTGTTCCCTGCAGGAAAAGGCGGTCTGGAAGGCAAAGGGATGTGGTCAAGAGTCCTCAGGACTCTGGAGGGATGGACAAGGTAAGCCTGTAGCTCCCCGAACATATTATCCAAGCCTGGCTGAAGCAGCACATGGTCTGACTCACCTGGGTAAAGAAGGTATGTGCAAACTGGTGAGAGCATAATGGTGTGCTCCTGGATTTTCCTCTCAGGCTAGTAAGAAAGCAATGTCATGTCTTACTTGTTTGAGGAAAAATGTCAGGAAAACTATTCCAACTGAGCCATCCCACATCCCTCCGACAGACGGACCTTTTCAGGTAATACAAATTGACTATATCCAATTACCACTGTGCAGGAATCTAAAGTATGTGTTAGTATGTATTGATGTGTTTTCCGGTTGGGTAGAAGCATATCTGGCAGCCACTAATACTGCTGTGTTCACTGCAAAGAAAATTGTACAAGAGTTTGTGTGTAGGTTCGGTATCCCTAGAATAATTGAAGTGATAGGGGTACCCACTTTACTGGTGATATCTTCCAAAATATGTGTAAGCTCATGGGAATTAGTAGCAGACTTCACACCCCTTACCGACCACAAGCTACTCCTAGACCTCCTCTTAATCTGTCCCCCTTTGAGATACTGTTCGGACGACAACCTCATTTTATCGTGAGTCCACAAGACGACTTGAAGTGTAATAATGAAGTGACTGTACAATATCTTATAAAAATGAGTAGACAGCTAAAGCAACAACAACAAAAACTAAAAATGCTGTCACCTGGTATGCCAGAAACGAACTGTCATGATGTTGAACCTTGGGACTATGCTATGATCTGCAATTTCTAACGTTCAGGTTGTTTAACAGACCGTTGGGAAGGCCCATACTAAGTACTGCATCACTGAAGGTTGCAGAGAGAGACACGTGGGTACATTCCACCCACTGCAGGTGAGTCAGTAACCCGGAGAAAGTGTGAGATAAAACTGAGACCGACGACACAGATCTGTCACTCGTAAATCTGTGCCGGGAGACCTAAAGCCTGCAGTCAAGACACCTGAACCAGAGTCGTTGCATCAGAACTATCTTTCCAGCGATGGAGTGGCGGTTTTTGTTTTTCTTTTGTTCCAGGATTTTCCTTGTTTTTACCTTTTCTAGGACATTCTATTTTTGTGAAGGAGGATGGAGGACAGAGGAAGGTTCTGGCAGTGATACGGATGAGATGGAGATCGAGGAAAAATTACTAGAGTACTCAGAGCAGCCTATTATCAAGCTTGGTCTAGGGGTTATGAAAAGGTCTGCTAGCTCAGGAACTCAGAGACAGTGTGAGGGGCTATTGTCTGATGAGTATTGTATCTGCAAGTTCTGTGACTCCCTAGTTGAAGAGAGATGCATCCAGCAATGCCAGTTCACCGGTAATCTGAATATGGGCAGACATCCTCTGGAGGATTATCACTCCTCGGTGAGTAAGATTCTAAACCAAACCGAGTGCAGGGTATGCTCTCACGTGCCGCAGGTACAGCATAACATAGGACTAGTGCCATTCCCTTTAAATATCTCCGATGTACTCGAATTGAGGGGTGGGAGGCCCATAGAAGGGAGGTACAATAACACTAGGTCCCCTAGTCTGACGCTTCGACAATACTCTGTAGACAGATCTTTGCTGTGCCTAAATATCTCTCATGCAAAGCGTCTGGAGAATTGGAAAGCTGACCTATCAGATCAGACAATGGCTCGCCACGCTCATTTTGGAGGGAGACGTACAAGGTCACCAATAGGCAGGAATGTTGATGGAAGTCACAAATTAGGGCGTATAACCAAACATAAGAAAGTATCCATTGGAAAAGTCTCTATAGGTAATTGTGAGAATGTCATCCATGCTGACATGTGTCTTGAGCAAATGGAGACACTAGGCATGGGTAGTTTTATCAAAACCCTGTGTGATATAATTAATGGGCATACTGTTCCTTATGTTCTCCCTGATGATGTGTACTTTGTGTGTGGGAGGAAAGCTTATTCCTGGGTGACTCCGAGTTCCAAGGGTTTGTGTTTCTTAGCTAAACTGGTTCCTGAAATCATGACTATTACTCATGAAGAAATGGTTGGTATTCACAAGACTACCTCACCACCATACATACACACACAGTATGAACACTGTGGCAAGAGAAATATAATTCCTGGTGAGGAACCCATAGCTACAAAATTGATTAGTGAGACCGTTGGTTTTCAAGTTATGGTTGCTCTAGATCTCACCAGGACTGCTCAGGGAACATTAAACTTTAAATATATTCAGACCTAGCTAAATTAATAGACAATATCACAGAGATGTATAATGACACTTTCAGGTATACTGGAAGGGAGCTACAAGCGTACAAGAAGGAGTTGGTGTAACATAGACTGGTACTAAATTATCTCACCTCTATTACTGGTGGGTACTGTGTGACGTTGGCCACCCAGTTTGGTGTCAAATGTTGCACGTACATCACCAATAATACGGATGACCCTAAGGAGGTTATAGACCGCAAGATGGATGAAATTCTGCAACTGAAATGGGAATTTTGAAGGAACCATAATTCTTTGTTATATGACATCGGGGAAAAGGTGGCAGGATGGTTCTCATGGTTGAATCCTGTGAAATGGTTCTCTGGTCTAGGGGTATGGGTACAGGAAATGGTTGCTAGTGTAGGTAAGCTCCTTCTCCTTATACTGGGTGTCATCTTAGCAATTGGTTTATGTGTCAAATGTGTTCCTACTGTGTTGAAGTGTGGAAAACAGTCTTCTAGGAGAAACACTGAGAACGAGACTGAAAGGGTGGTGCAAGATACCGAGATCATGTTCTGTGAAGAAGTGTTGTATAATCCTGAACTTGAAACGGTGATTAGGTGATAGTTTATTACACTATCAAAGGGTGGAACTGTCAAAGTCAGCAAATTGGATAAAGTCATTTCAATTAAAATCAAGCAAACTTGGTTGTCTTTGTCTGAAAAGATGCGTACGGCACGCTATGGCGTGGAAAGGCACGCTATGGCATGGAAGGGCGTACGCAGTTGCAACACCTGGCAACAACAGTATTTAGTCTTTTACATAGATCCGCACAAACACGCACACTTGTAAAATAGTACACATTAATGGTAGTTGCAACACATAGTCATTTATGTCGAAATATAGTAGTATTTATGTGTAATATTATAAGTTATATGCATATCAGTAAAACATATGGTACAGGTTGAAGGAATCATATCATGTGTGGTATCATATTAATCCCCTTTACATTTGCGACTGTCCGGTTCACTCTGCGAAGGAATCACAGAGTGCATACGCAAGTGATTAATGATAGGGAATTATGAACTATTAAGACTAAGGAATCTTGGCGGAAAGATCGTAGCATATCCCCTGGAGAGACGACCCCGACCTTTGGATTCTTTAGATTGAACCAGCCAATGATCGACAACCCCCTAGGCCTTCCTGAAGCCTGGACCAATGGAAGCAAGCTATACCATCTGCATTGTTTACTGTATCTCTGTGTGCATATAAGCAGCAGCTCCTCATCTAGTGTTCAGTCCCCTAGACCACAGACTTCAGACCTGAATGACTGTACACTGGATCCAGAGCGCCTGCGATAAGTAACGGCTGTACTTATTATTATTTCGCTTGAATATATTCTGCTACTTTTTGAGAATAAATCTTTGTGCGTTGGAAACACAAATCGAGATTTGACAATCGTTATTGGATAGCGACAAAACGCTCATAACAGGTGGGAGGGGCGCAGCGATTCACGTCATTTTGGCCCAGCCTCCCGCAACAAAATGCCAGGTCCAAAATGGCAGGTCCAAAATGACGCGATTCACCGTGAATCGCATAATTTTGAGAAGCAAGTTGCCGTATGCAGGATACTTGCATGCTCTCCTGGGAGACCTACCCGAATTTCAGGAGTCTCCCGGGCATTCCAGGAGAATTGGCAAGTATGATCTAGAACTTTAAATGATTGCTGCTCTGCTATTCACTGCAGTGCCCTCTGCTGAATTCTGACAACAAACCATTAATAACACATTACCACATACAATTATGGTCTGAGAATACCAACAAAACAATATGTAAGGGGTCACTTTGTAACATGCTATTTTCAGGCTGCTACATTAACAAATACTATTATATCTTTAGCGACAACTTTTATTATTTCACAAAATTACCCTCTACCCAGGGCCTGATCAACCACTAGGCTGACCAGGTTGCAGCCTGGGGCGCTGGGTCCCGGGGGGCGCGACGCTGTGGGTATTTATTTATTTTTTTCATTCTTCTTTTTTTTTTTTTTTTCTTCATTCACTTTTTTTTTGGGGTGGGGGGGGGTCGCCGCGGGGGCGTGGAGGGCTCAACGATCAAAAGCATTGGTGGTCAGTGGTTAGCAACACACAGCCAATCACCAGGCTGCCTGTTGCTGTGCAGCAGACAGGAAGCAGGACGTCTTCACTTCCTATCTGCTGATCTGAGGAGAGGAGCGACGCTGGCCCAACTACAGGTAAGTGAAGGGGGGAACTGCCCTGCGTATCTATAGGGGCGGGTAACTGCCCTGCATATCTATAGGGAGGGGGAAACTGCCCTGCATATCTATAGGGAGGGGGGGAACTGCCCTGCATATCTATAGGGGGGGAACTGCCCTGCATATCTATAGGGAGGGGAGAACTGCCCTGCATATCTATAGGGAGGGGAGAACTGCCCTGCATATCTATAGGGAGGGGGGGAACTGCCCTGCATATCTATAGGGAGGGGGGGAAACTGCCCTGCATATCTATAGGGAGGGGGGGAACTGCCCTGCATATCTATAGGGAGGGGGGGGAACTGCCCTGCATATCTATAGGGGGAGGAACTGCCCTGCATATCTATAGGGAGGGGGGGGAGAACTGCCCTGCATATCTATAGGAAGGGGGGGAACTGCCCTGCATATTTATAGGAAGGGGGGGGGAACTGCCCTGCATATCTATAGGAAGGGAGGGGAACTGCCCTGCATATCTATAGGAAGGGGGGGGAACTGCCCTGCATATCTATAGGAAGGGGGGGGAACTGCCCTGCATATCTATAGGAAGGGGGGGGGAACTGCCCTGCATATCTATAGGAAGGGGGGGAACTGCCCTGCATATCTATAGGGAGGGGGGGAACTGCCCTGCATATCTATAGGGAGGGGGGAACTGCCCTGCATATCTATAAGGAGGGGGGGAACTGCCCTGCATATCTATAGGAAGGTGGGGGAACTGCCCTGCATATCTATAGGAAGGGGGGAACTGCCCTGCATATCTATAGGAAGGGGGGGGGAACTGCCCTGCATATCTATAGGAAGGGGGGGGGACTGCCCTGCATATCTATAGGGAGGGGGGGGGGAACTGCCCTGCATATCTATAGGGAGGGGGGGAACTGCCATGCATATCTATAGGGAGGGGGGGGGAACTGCCCTGCATATCTATAGGAAGGGGAGGGAACTGCCCTGCATATCTATAGGAAGGGGGGAACTGCCCTGCATATCTATAGGAAGGGGGGGAACTGCCCTGCATATCTATAGGAAGGGGGGGAACTGCCCTGCATATCTATAGGAAGGGGGGGGGGACAACCCAGCATATCTATAGGGAGGGGGGGAACTACCCTGCATATCTATAGGGAGGGGGGGAACTACACTGCATATCTATAGGGAGGGGGGAACTACCCTGCATATCTATAGGGAGGGGGTGGACTACCCTGCATATCTATAGGGAGGGAGAGGGGGGACTGTGATGCATATGTATAGGGAGGGAGAGGGGGACTGTCATACAAATCTATAGGGTGGGAGGGGGGGGCTGCCATGAAAATCTATAGGGAGGGAGAGAGGTTGATATGTAGGAAGGAGGGCAGAGGAGGGGGGCTGATATATGTGACTGGGGGAGTTTTGATGTGACGGGGGGGATAGCTACAGAGTGGAGGTAAGGAAAATAGCTGCAAGGGGGATGGATGCAGGGTGGGAGGTAAAGAAAATGGCTGCAGCAGGGGTTAAGGAAACTGGCTGTGGGGGGGCGGGTTGTGGTTAAGGAAAATGGCTGCAGGGGGTATTTAAAAAATAGAGCAGCTTTGGGGGGCAGAATCTCATGATTGTGTGGTGGTCACATGGGTGGTCTCAGCAATCACTAGAATACTAAATATTAGTGAGATGAGGCTGGTAGAGGTTTGTATTTGATTGACAACAAATATTCAGATATTGCTTATATATGCCTGTCCAATGGGGTACTTTTAGCTGGCCATAATGGAGTGTTTTGTTTTAACTAAAGGGCCTAATCATTCAGGGTTTGCATTATAATACATTTTTGCATTTTCAAAACAGGACGCCAACTTTCCAGAAGCCAGCGAGAGGATAACAAAGTTGCAAGAGAGAAGAGCAAGAACAGGTAAGAGACAATGGCACAATCTGCGGCCATATTAGCCTAGGGCGGCCAGAACCCTTAATCAGACCCTGCCTCTACCTGCTGATCTGTGCTTCCATGAGTGACAGGCAGGCTCGTAGGGGACAATTATGCAGTTCAAATATTTCAAAATCAGGCAAAAAATAATTTAATTTTTAAAGTACCCTAAGAGAGCTGGGCAGCCAGGGCACTTCTACCAGCCATGCCTACTGCACTTTAGGTTTTGTGGCCCCTAAAGACACAAGCTATATCCATCCTGGATTATCAACGTGTAAAACTTTCTTAGAAAATGTAGCTGATTGGTTCTCAATTTTCCCTTTTAAATATAAACATATTTATATGACAGGCTTGTACAGGAGCAGTTGCAGAAAGCAATCTGAGAAATGACATAATTACCATAATCTAATTTACAAGGTTGGCATTTTTTTTAGCAATATCAAATGTGTGTTATTGCTTTACCCATTTATTGTTATTGTTACAAGTGCCCAGGAGGTAGATATGTTCTTGTAATTTCTATAAAATGGGAGTTTCCGCTGCTACTTTGATTGATATCACCTATTTAAAATGTATTATGTATGTACCAATCTACAAACTGCCCAGGTGCATACTCTTGTATAGACATGCACATATGATAGAAAATGTATAATATACTATGTAACTTAAACAGGTATGTCTCATCACAGTCAGAAATAATTACACATTGAGACAAAATATTAATTAGGAGATTACTATAATGGAAAAAAATCTACTGTAAAGGTGAAAAATATTCTTTTTGTTGGAAGAGCATGCTTTTACTGTTTAAATTAAATATATAATGTTCAGTAAGAAGATATCCACATGTTCACAACTAACTCAACAACCAGCATTATCCAACACAACCAGCACGGTCGTCACAGGTAGTCAGTTTCATACCCACCTTGTGACAACCTGCAACTCTGGCGTTTACTATATGGGTTGGTGTGTCTGGGAGTATTAGTGGGCTTCCCTCCTTTTCAAAAAAACGCTACTCAGCTTCCAAGCCCCACTTATAATAAATAGACTTAGGCAATGGCCACTTCATGTATGCTGGGCCTGCTTTTTACTGTCAGTCTGGTCCTGTTTGACATGCATTCTTTCTTGTTGAATAGGAGGTGAAACCTCTCTATACTTTTGAATTTCTTCTTGGTCCTTTTGCCTATCCTTTTCAGATCTGCATATTGCACAATTTCAGTTATTTTCTTACATTGCTGTGTACACTGCCCAGCCTGTACACTCACTGCCCTTACTGAGCTCCAAGGATAGCCAAAAACAAACTCTTCCAATACAACAAGTAACCTACAAGCTTCAACTGTAGGCACTATTGAGAATAGCAAGAAGGAAATATTCATAGAACCTCTGCCTCTTTGTTATAGGCAGCCCTTAAATTTAAAGAACAGCATTGTTACTTGTTTACTGTCTCATTCTTCAGGAATGAGTACATTTTTATGCAATATCAGGAGATGTGAGAGCTGCCATCAGATAGAATACTCCTCCCCAACAGACGCTAACATTGTAATCTTCTGGGTACTTTCATGAGTTCTACATTAAGAAGTTGATGTAGAAATTGTATGCGAAATTGGAGTAAATTCCTCTTAAAAACAGAACACACATGCAGAGCCGTAAACCTCTTGAGATGCATCCTCCTATGCCTTAGCAGCATATGTTCCTGGTTTATAACAAGTCATCATCATCAGTGAGTATTTGCACCTGCCCTACAGTAGGTGCAAAAGCTATTTGCAGCTAAGATGATTCACACCATAATTTGAAAACTTACTAGCCTGTTACAATCTAAAAGGAAGATCTTAAACCGCTGTAAGCAGGCATATCTGCATTGCCATTGTTCTCAAAATCTCACTGTTCAAGTTGTAAGCTTTTGGACCTCCTCCTCATTGGATCCCCGCTCATGCTGTCCTTCTTTAATACGCTGTTTCAGATAAACTACAACTGAACATAATTATTGCTTAGTTAACCTTGTCTGATTGCTGGTGAGGAACCAGCCATTAAATGCATTTTATGTCACTTATGCCCTCCTGTGCTTAATGATGCGGGATGAGGCCAAGTAATGTAAAGATGTATTTATGCAAACAATGCTCATGCAGACACTCAGGAACACACATGGATCCCTGTTAGAGGCATATATTCTACTTCTTCTGACTTTGGTTGCAGAAAGACAGTCTAATAATATGTTCATCCAGTTTCATGAAGAGATATAAGTATATGCCATACAGTATGCCCTTACATGTAACAATTATATGCAGCATCTCAGGGCACATATTTCTAAATTATAATCAACGACCAAACTGATATTTTTCATTAACATTAGTATTTATTTGTTTTACATATTCTGTAAAGTTTTCTTATAGCAGTCAAATACTGATTATGTACGTAGCTTGCTAATTATATCACTTTCAGTCAATGTTGGACTGGTCATCTGGTATACTGGGAAAACCCAGTTAAGTAACTCTGCCTGAGGGTCCCTCCCCTACACATGCATGGCTTTACTTAGGTTTTGCATACAAAAATATTAAAACATTTTAGCTTTGAAAATGTTCTTGATGACCTAACAAACTGGCCCTTGTTTAGAATCAATTTTATACTGGCCCTGGTTCTCAATTTGAGTATTTTCAGAGAGCCAGAGTGTGAGCACCTGGATCTATAGAATTAAATCATGCCTACCAGGAGCAGGCTGGGCTGGGGGGCAGGGGGGCATCTGCTCCCTGGGCCAGTCCCATAGGGGCTACCTTGAGCTGGGTTATTGGGCCACCTGCATTTTTTTCATTTAAAATAAGCTGCTGAGTCGAGTCTTGTCCCCCGGACTAAAGCTTACCAGCCCTCCCCTGATGCCTACCTCCTATGGCCAGAGAAAACAACAAATGCTATTGGAAATGATAGACTATGAGCATTTAGTTTATGGTACAGCCCCTCAACTTCACCTAAGCAAGCATGATACAGTTTGCAGCTCTATCAGCCATTATATTTTGCAGTGTAATTACAAATCTTACCATTGCGATGTGGTATCTGATCTTGGCTGTCTGTGCCTGGTGTCTAGATTTATGTTAACTTTGCCTGCTTGCCATGCATGTTGTTATGCTTTGGTTGGACATCCTGGATCCATCCATTGTGGGGGATCTAGTGTAGTTCTAATCTTCTGGTCTGGATCCTGTGAGGTGTTCAAAGTAGTAGCAATGGCTCCCCGAGTTCTAGTGCTGGTGGTTTGTCACGGGCACTAGGAGTTTCTACCCAGGATTCACCAGGTGTGATTATGCTTACCATAGGGGCGGAGTTTATCACAGCGATCCTCTGGGCAGTATGGTAAATGGTTGGAACAGTACAACAACTTAGGATAAGGAATGTCAATGGAGAGTCAGCAACTTGCAGCTATGCAGCAGGAGAGTCAGCGACTTGCAGCTATGCAGCAGGAGAGTCAGCGACTTGCAACTATAATGCGGAGGTAGCTATAACAACTGATGTGCAGTGAAGACTCGTGCCAGTGCAGGAGGGTAGCGGGGAGAGTCAGTGGTCTGCGGATAGCAAGTTGTACCACTGCTGTGATGGGAAGAGTTGTCCAGGTGCAGGTAGGAGTGAGAACGTCAGTGGTCTGCGGATAGCAAGTTGTACCACTGCTGTGATGGGAAGAGTTGTCCAGGTGCAGGTAGGTAGCGGGAGAGTCAGTGGTCTGCGGATAGCAAGTTGTACCACTGCAGTGATGGGAAGACTTGTCCAGGTGCAGGTAGGTAGCGGGAGCGTCAGTGGTCTGCGGATAGCAAGTTGTACCACTGCGGTGATGGAAAGACTTGTCCAGGTGCAGGTAGGTAGCGGGAGCGTCAGTGGTCTGCGGATAGCAAGTTGTACCACTGCGGTGATGGGAGGACTTGTCCAGGTGCAGGTAGGTGACAGAATAGCGGGTAGTCTGTAGCGGCAAGGTATACCACTGATGAGCAAGGTAGACTTGTCCAAATGCAGGCTTGTCCAGGTGCAGGTATGCAGCTGAATAGTGAATAGTCTGTGGCGGGTACTTTACCAATGATGAGCAGAGCAGGCTTGTCCAGATGCAGGTATGCAGCGGAATGGCAAGCAGTCTATAGCGGGTACGTTACCACAGAAGAGCAGATAAGGCTTGTCCAGGTGTAGGCATGCAGCGGAGTAGAGGTAGTCTGTAGCGGGCAAGTTTACCACGGATGAGCAGAGAGGACTTGTCCACAGCAAAACCGATCACACGAGCAGAACACAGGAATCACCTAGGAGTCTCAAGGGAATGAGAACCAAGAACAGGCAACGTTACTAAAGACAGAGGTGCCTTAAATAGTGAGTGGTGATTGATTCACCAATAGGATTAAAAGCAATGTTTTAAGTTCAAGAGTCCTGCACATGCGCAATCCAGTCAAGATGGCGGACGGACGCGGCTTAGGACAGGCGCCGGCAGGAATGAGAGAGAGCCACGTACCAGACCAGAGGCACTAACCGTTCCGTGAGTGACAGTACCCCCCCTTTTAAAGGTGGGCACAGAACATTTGAAACCGGGTTTGCCCGGATATTTGGAATAAAATTTCTTTAGAAGAGCTAGAGCATTGAGATCTTCTGCGCGGATCCAAGAGCGCTCCTCAGGGCCAAAACCCTTCCAATGCACCAGGAAGCGAAGGATTCCACAAGAGATTTTGACATCCAGTATATGGGTAATCTTGAACTCCTCCTCTTGATGAGCTTGAACTGGGCGAGGTACTAAAGGAGGAACCGAGAATCGGTTGATGATGAGAAGCTTGAGTAATGAAACGTGGAAGGCATTGGAGATCCGAAGGTTCTTTGGTAATAACAACTTGAGACACACGGGATTAATCACTTGAGTGATTTTATATGGACCAATATAACGTGGGGCAAACTTCATGGAAGGAACCTTCAGGCAAATATTCCTGGTAGAAAGCCATACGCGGTCTCCAATTTTGAGTGGTGGAATTGCTTGCCTCTTTTTGTCAGCAAAAAATTTATATCTGGAAGATGCCTTCTTCAGGGAGGTTTTAACCTGAGACCAGATAGTTTTAAATCTCTGGCATAAATTCTCCACAGCAGGAACTTGGGTGGGGGGGAGGGCAGGAAATTCTGGGAGAGACGGATGGTGACCGTATACCATAAAGAAAGGTGTTTTCGAAGATGACTCGTGATACATATTATTGTGGTCGAATTCAGCCCATGGAAGCAAGTCTACCCAATTGTCCTGGTTGGCTGAGGAAAACATTCTTATAAAAGTCTCTAAATCCTGGTTGACTCTCTCGGTCTGCCCATTCGACTGAGGATGGTATGATGATGATAATGACAGTCGAATACCCAAGGTTGTGCAAAGGGCTCGCCAGAATCTGGAGACGAACTGCACTCCTCTGTCCGAAACGATCTCAGATGGACATCCATGAATCCGAAAAATTTCCTTGATGAAATAGTCAGCCAATGTAGATGAAGAGGGTAATCCTGTCAAAGGAATGAAATGGGCCATCTTTGAGAATCTATCTACCACTACCCAGATGGTATTACATTTCTTGCTGGGGGGGAAGATCAGTGACAAAGTCCATACTTATATGGGTCCATGGTTTGGAAGGAATAGGTACTGGTTGTAGTAGGCCCGCCGGTGTTCTACGGGAGGTTTTAAATTGGGAACAAATGTCACAAGAAGCCACAAATTCTTTGACATCTTTCCTAATCGAGGGCCACCAAGAGCTCTGAGAGAGATTTTCTAGTGTTTTTCGTTCTCCAGAATGTCCAGTGAAACAAGAGGAGTGATACCAGGAACACAAAATCTTTTTACGCAGAGGTGGTGGCACAAGGGTTTTCCCAAATGGTAGAACATTGGTGGAAGAAGTGGCCAAACTCACAGATTTAGGATCCAATATAGGACGGTCAAAACAATCTTCAACGTCAGCGGAAGCAGCATCCGCCCGAGACAATGCATCAGCTTTTTTATTTTTTGAAGCCGGTTTGAAAGTTATGATTAAATCAAAGCGAGAGAAAAAAAGTGACCATCTTGCTTGTCGGTGGTTCATACATTGAGCTGACTGTAAATAGAGAAGATTTTTGTGGTCAGTAAAAATAGTCAAGGGGTGACGAGCCCCTTCCAGTAAATATCTCCACTCCTCTAAAGCCACTTTTATGGCCAATAGCTCCTCCCCGATAGTATAGTTCTTCTCGGCAGGTAGAAGAGCTCGGGAGTACAAAGCACAGGGATGGAATTTCCTTTGTTCTGATCTTTGGGATAGAATGGCCCCTAGTCCAATATTAGAAGCATCTACTTCGAGGAAGAAGGGAAGGGTCACGTCAGGTTGTCGAAGAACAGGAGCGGTGGAAAACGCCTTCTTAAGGAATTGAAATGCTTGGAGTGCCTCAGCCGACCATTGCTTGGTATTGGCGCCCTTACGGGTCAGAGCCACGATTGGGGAGACAATGGAGGAGAAACCTTGAATGAAGCGTCGATAATAGTTGGCGAATCCTAAGAAGCGTTGAATCGCCCTGAGAGTAGTTGGCTGGGGCCAAAGTAGCACTGCATTGACTTTCTCCGGATTCATCTCTAGACCAACTCCAGAAACAATATATCCCAAGAATGTAATCTGGGATAATTCAAAGAAACATTTTTCTAACTTGCAGAATAGTACATTTTTTCGGAGTCTAGAAATGACCTCTGCCACATGCTGTTGATGGGAGGACAGATCTTGCGAGAAAATCAATATGTCGCCCAGATAGACAACGACACAAACATACAACAGATCCCAGAAGATTTCATTTACGAATCCCTGGAAGACAGCTGTGGCGTTACACAACCCAAAAGGCATGACTAGATATTCATAGTGTCCATCCCTGGTGTTAAAAGCTGTCTTCCATTCGTCTCCGGCCTTGATCCGAATTAAGTTGTAGGCGCCACAAAGATCTAGTTTAGTGAATATTCGAGCTCCCTTGATGCGGTCAAACAGTTCGGTAATTAACAGGATAGGGTAGCGATTTTTGAAGGTAATGGCATTAAGGGCTCGATAGTCTATACAAGGTCGTAATGACCCATCCTTCTTCTTAACAAAGAAGAACCCCGCTCCAGCGGGAGAGGTGGATGGCCGAATAAACCCACAATGGAGATTTTCTTTGACATAGTCAGACATCGCCTGAGTCTCTGGTAACAAAAGAGGGTATACACGACCTCTAGGAGGGTTCTTGCCAGGTTGTAAGTCTATCGGACAATCCCAAACCCGATGGGGTGGAAGGCGTTCTAACTGGGCTTTATCGAAGACATCAGCAAAGGAAGCATACTGTGGAGGAAGGCCGGGCGGACAAGGTGCTATAG
The DNA here is from genome assembly GCF_038048845.1 of Mixophyes fleayi. Classification (NCBI taxonomy): domain Eukaryota; kingdom Metazoa; phylum Chordata; class Amphibia; order Anura; family Limnodynastidae; genus Mixophyes; species Mixophyes fleayi. Next base: position 296,401,504 of record NC_134402.1, read on the forward strand.
AAGATTTATTTATTTTTACTGGAACAACTCGAGTCAGACATTTGTGATGACAATTCGGACCCCAGGAAATGACTTGCAGAGTGTTCCAGTCAATCTGAGGAGAATGGAGTTGAAGCCACAGAAAGCCAAGTACAATAGGACTGGTAATAACGGGAAGGACCAAAAAAGAAATTTGCTCTCGATGTAAAGCTCCGATTTGAAGGGTCAAAGGAATGGTACATTGAGTAATGATTCCATTTATAACTCGTGAGCCATCTATAGCGGTGACAACAATAGCTGTTTTTAAAGGAATCACTGGTAAGGACCACTGACACACTAGGGAACTTGAAATAAAACTTCCGGCAGCACCAGAGTCCAGAAGTGCTTGAGACGTAAATGACTTGGTAGAAGTGGAAACAGTAACAACGAAAGAACAAATTTTAGAGTCCATGAGACATGGAGAGGATTCCAGGGACCCTAACCTTACCTCTCCGGAACAGGTTAGGGACTCGTGTTTCCCGACTTTCTGGGACAAGAGTTCAGCATAAGAGTAGGGTCAGCGCAATAGATACAGAGTCTATTTTTCACTCGTCGCTCCCTCTCCTCAGAAGTTAGTCTAGAGCGTCCTATCTCCATGGGTTCTACAGGAGGTGGAAGGTGACGAACTCGAGATGTCGGGTGAACGGAGACTTTAGATGAACTTTCTCTTTCAGAATCTCTTTCTCGAAATCTCATGTCTACTCTGTGGCACAGAGAAATCAAATCATCCAAGGAAGAGGGTAACTCTTGTGAGGTCAAAACGTCTTTTATTTTGTCAGCAAGACCCTGCCAGACACGTGCCAGTGCAGGAGGGTAGCGGGGAGAGTCAGTGGTCTGCGGATAGCAAGTTGTACCACTGCTGTGATGGGAAGAGTTGTCCAGGTGCAGGTAGGGGGAGCGTCAGTGGTCTGCGGATAGCAAGTTGTACCACTGCGGTGATGGGAAGACTTTTCCAGGTGCAGGTAGGTATCGGGAGTGTCAGTGGTCTGCGGATAGCAAGTTGTACCACTGCGGTGATGGGAGGACTTGTCCAGGTGCAGGTATGTGACGGAAAAGCAGGTAGTCTGTAGTGGCAAGGTATACCACTGATGAGCAAGGTAGACTTGTCCAAATGCAGGCTTGTCCAGGTGCAGGTATGCAGCTGAATAGCGAATAGTCTGTGGTGGGTACGTTACCAATGATGAGCAGAGCAGGCTTGTCCAGATGCAGGTATGCAGCGGAATGGCAAGCAGTCTATAGCAGGTACATTACCACAGAGGTGCAGATAAGGCTTGTCCATGTGTAGGCATGCAGCGGAGTAGAGGTAGTCTGTAGCGGGCAAGTTTACCACGGATGAGCAGAGAGGACTTGTCCACAGCAAAACCGATCACACGAGCACAACACAGGAAACACCTAGGAGTCTTAAGGGAATGAGAACCAAGAACAGGCAACGATACTAAGGACACAGGTGCCTTAAATAGTGAGTGGTGATTGATTCACCAATAGGATTAAAAGCAAGGTTTTAAGTTCAAGAGTCCTGCACATGCGCAATCCAGTCAAGATGGCGGACGGCCGCGGCTTAGGACAGGCGCCGGCAGAAATGAGAGAGAGCCACGTACCAGACCAGAGGCACTAACCGTCCGGTGAGTGACATGGTTGAATAAATAAATAGTATAGGTAAATGGATTTAAATAGCAGAAAGCACAAGTATAAGCTTTTAATCATGTAGAATATGGTGAAACCTGTTGTTATGTGTTGTTCAGGTTCCAGCAGCTTTGATTAGATAACAGAAAATTAAATGTTGCTAGTACAACTCAGTGTAGTAATATATAATAGTTAGAAATAAGTAAAATCAATATGTAAATTTGATGCTAAAAATGGGAAGCTAGAGTCACAAATCAGGAAAGGAAATGGATCAGGCCCAATATACTTTTGTTTTCTAAAATGTGGTGAAAAATTAATAAATGTATAAAGAATTTGCAGCAAAGTTCCCTGATTATTAAATACCTAAAACACATTATAATTTAGTGAATTGAATAGATATAATTGTGATGTCTCTTTGTTTATATAAACAAATCAGTTATCATATTGGTGTTTAAGTTTAGTGTATGTTTAATTGTAGTGAAAACAATATATATTTAAGGTACACACAATAGTTTTTCATCCATATAATGCCAGTATACTGATATAGTCCATCCAGAGATCTGGAAATGCAGGTTAATAGGGGAACTTGCTCTATTTTGGTAGATGCTGGCAGAGAAGTGAATGAGGTGTCCGGCACAATGATCCATGTACTCATACAGAGGAACTCACATTAGAACACAGAAAATATTACAACATATTTCTGTATATTGCGGCCATTTGTGTCCAAAATAATCCCAATGTGTTTTTGTCTGTCACGGATGTACTTGAACTGAAGTCTACTTGCCAGTATTGATGCTGCTAAAGAAGAAGACGCAGAGTCTAACGCGGCTCTGGTCTTCACCAGAGACCCCCGCAAGGGAGTTTGAAGGGGACCTTGATACTCTGGCACTCTAATGGGGCCAGAGCCTCTCTTATAAAGTATATGATGGTGTGTGATTGGTGGTAGCTGTTTCTTGACCTCCGGGAAGAGGAGAAAGAAGTGTACCATTGCCTAGCAACAGAGACGCAGTTCAACTGCACTTGCTCCTGCTGGACATTGGGCTAAGAAGGAAGGAGCATCCCATTGCTAGGCAAAGGGAGCAGCTGAGCGCTGCAGGAAGGCGACCATCCCTCGCACCTAGTAGACGTTTGGGGACAGCACTTGATGTTATCCTTTACACTAAAAGGACATCTTCAGGGTAAATGAATTGTGCTCTTATCTTATTTACAGTGATGCGCCTATCGTTAAAATAGCCATAATGTGTTTCTTGGTAAAAAATATAGATTTGTATGGTAAACAAAAATTAGTAATGTGTTGAAATATTTTGCTGTATCAAGAAAGAGTATTAAAACTCTAGCTAATTATAAAAATGTCATATATTGAAATTAACTCTTTATATGAAGATGAATCCATAAAATATACTGCTAGAGGTCAGAGGGGGGAAAAATAGCTGAAAGATCTTTTAGACAATGTTCTCACAAAAATCAAAACAATTGTGCTATAATCACTAAAGCTTTAATGCATAAAAAATATAAAAGAAAGAAATTGTATATTGGAATAAAAATATTTTAATCAAGAAATCGAGATCTCGGAATTTTAAGTTATCCCCTGGATAATCCATTGTAACCTCTCATGGAGACATTGAGAATTCCAGATGCGACAACCCCAATCTTCAAAAAAGAAAAGGAACAAACCTAGCACCATGAGGTAACGGTGGAAGGTAATCCAAAAGAAAAGCCTAAATGATTTTAGTAAAGTAACAACGGCATATTAAATTTAAACTTGGTTTGAATATAGGGCAACCACATTTGACTGACCTATTCCAACCTTCATAGATTTGTATGGAAGCTTACTTTGAAAAAGTTTACATGAGAATAAAAATGGCAACTATTATAACTCTTGCTAGCTACATCATCAACTCATCATATATTCAAATTTGAAAAATAAATCACATTTTTTATCTGAGCCAGGTAAAGGTGAGTTTTATTGAAAAATGTCAGAAGCTAATAGAATATAATCTTTTAGAGTATCTACAGAAAGGTAAGAGATAACTTGACAAAAATAGAAAAAGATGCCTTACAAGATTTAAAAGCTAATAAAGAAATTATTATCAAATCCACTGACAAGGGATAGAGGCATTGTGTTCATCAGTAGGATTCACTACACAACCAAGGCAACTAGACTATTGTCTCATTCCACTACATATAAGACTCTAAAAGAAGACCCTGCTGTCTTAACTACAATGCTCATCTCAAACACTTAGAATGAGGCTTCAGCCAAAGCATTTTGAATAATTCACAATCCATGCATTCTTGGCTTTAACTAGCTTAAAAAAATCTCAAAGGTCCTGAAAAAACCTTCAGTGGTGTATGGACTAAATCTTTCTCGCTATTTCAAATCAGTACTCAAGCCTCTAGTCATTAATCAAAAAAGCTATTTATGACATTCTATACAAATATGGAAAGGATTAGCTAACATTTTATGATATTCCCACTTCACACTTGTGATGCATGATGTCAAATCCTTGTACACATATGCATTGGGCACACAGTTGGTTGCACGCATGTAGAACACCTTGTAAAGAACCAAGACTGATTATTATGGGGAAAAATGTATTTTCTTTTAAAATGTATAAAGTTCATTTTAACTCTCTTCATACCAAAAGTTATTATTTCAATCAAATCCTAGGCATAGCAATGAGCACTATATTTGCACCCAGCTGTGCAAAGTTATTCATCTGGTCTAATAATCCATTGTATGAAGATTTACATTTTTGGTGCTCTTGCAGCCACAACATTGTGTTTATATGGAAAAGTACAACTCCAAGTCTAAATTCCTTCTTTAAAATATGAATTCCAATACTCTTAACAATAGAATGCAAAACTTAAGCAGGCAAGGTGAGTACAGCTTAAGAGGATAAATCAGAACTGTTCCAGAATTTCCAATTAAGAAACAAAATGTTTTTAAAGAATAAATTCTTGCTAAGGAGTGATAATACTAAAGTGGTAATATGTACAATGAATAGACACAGAAGTGCAGTAAAGGAAATAATTTGAACAGCCACAGATCTGGATACAAATTACAGAACAAATTACATGCCATACAGAAGGGATTATCTACTTGCTGGAGTGCCAGCATAGCCTCCAATATGAGTGCACTGTCGCATTGAACCTACAAATATGAATTTATCTGGATCATAGAAATTGGAAGCAGCAAGCTGTGTATATCCAACCACATCAAACAGATACACAAAAAAGACCCCCTGGAACTTTTATTTTATGGACAATGAATAATTCAGAAGGAATTGTTCCCCTCTCCAGTTCAGGGTTTGTCAGGCATGAGTAGCAAGGATAGGTGCATGATTTTAAATAGCAGTCATGTCCAGTATATTAAATATAAACATAACATTTAATATTACCTGACAAGACAGCCACCATTAGATCTAATTTACAGGTATAATCTATTTTTTTTTTGGCAGACTAAAGCTGATTCTGGACTCCTGTGCTTTTGCCTAAGTTCTCTTCCTCTAAGGCATCCAACTTGTGCTGCTACTATATATTATTTCATATGCCAGCACAGTGGCCTAGTGGTTAGCACGTCTGCCTCACAGCACTGGGGTCATGAGTTCAATTCCCGACCATGGCCTTATCTGTGTGGAGTTTGTATGTTCTCCCTGTGTTTGCGTGGGTTTCCTCCGGGTGCTCCGGTTTCCTCCCACACTCCAAAAACATACTGGTAGGTTAATTGGCTGCAATAAAAAAAAAAAAAAAAAAAAAAAATTGACCCTTGTCTCTCCCTCTCTGTCTGTCTGAGTGTGTGTCTATAGTAGGTAATTTAGACTGTAAGCCCCAATGGGGCAGGGACTGATGTGAATGAGTTCTCTGTACAGCGCTGCGGAATTAGTGGCGCTATATAAATAAATGATGATGATGATGATATGCCAGTCATTTAATAAAGTATAGGGACTCAACAGCATTCACTATAAAGGCTGGAGTTCAGTGATGGTGGAATGCATTGAAACATGAAGTGTCTGCTATTGCAGTATATATACCATTGTTAAATATATAGTCTGGGAGATAATTATGCTACTGTTCCCCAAAGCAGTTGCATGTAATGTTATGGCTACTGTTGAGATCTTGTTATACCTAGCAACATGATCAATTTAAACTTGTGTAAAATTCTCTTTTGAAAGTTTTGCTAATTATTTTCCATTTGGAAGTATAAGAGTAGAGCATTGTGGCAAGTTCAGGGGGTGATCACAGGTGCCAAGAATCCCCTCTGTAACTATGACTTATAAATTCATATATAAGGAGACTGCACCAAACTCATTTTTGTAAGATAGGTAGTTTTTTCAAGATCAGGATCTCCACTCGAGGTTCACACTCACACGTACATGTTACTTCACTGGGTTGCTCCCACGTAGATCCTGTAAATTGCTTATCACACAATAAAACTTGGCCTGAAAAACCTTTGGCAATTACCAATGGAAGACTTAGAGGCAGTTGTTGGACCAATTGACATTCTTAAGGGTATTCAAGATCCTACTCAGGGGGCTAAATGGAAAGTTGATAGTGTGATCAAGATAGTCATGCCAAATGGTTAGATGACATGAATGATTTTGTGGATAGCTTAATTATTTGGTGAAGATACCCAATATTAGCTCAATGGTTGTAAATTCATTATGTGTGGTTTTACCTCACAAGGATGGTATTGAAGTTGTTAGGGAGACACTGATCCAGAATTCATATGTTGGTCCACTGGTGGAATTTTTTATAGAATTGCTTACGTTAGCAGAAGTGATTACATTACAATAATATGTGGATGGATTTTATGTACAAGCTGTGGGCACCGTGATGGCATTGAATATGTAGCTACATTGTATGCTAATAGGGGGGTGTACACATATGGAGATCTATGAGAGACAGCATATTAGGCCCAAATATAATGACCACATCTTTCACTTTTGTAGGTTCATAGATGATATATTTGTCTTATGGAATGCGACACCCAATGACTTTGAGAATATGATTAATGGCCTGAATTCCCAGGATTCTTCAATAACATTTACATATGAGGTAAACCAGTGCAGAATGCATTTCCCTGATGTCACCATCATTATTTAGTCCAGAGAGAACTGGGGAGATATTTGCTCTGTAAACCAACAGATATAAATATCATGATCCACTCTACGAACACTCTATCAACCAATTTGATTGAAAGATGGACTACCTATATCCCAATTCTTGAGAGTTTTACTGGCGGAGGATCAACTAAAGGTGATCAGGAATACATTTATTTGATAGAGGCTACACCAAATGCAAAGTGGACAACTGTCTAAAGAGGGCTAAGTGAAATTTTTGAAGTGGCGGTGAAGCCTCTCCCATGAGGGTCTAGGTATTGTATAGGATGTTGATCAGTACACACTAATATACAAAATTGAATTGGGTGTTAAAGACCATAAAACACAATAGGCTGTCTGTGGCCTGTATTCCAGGACAAACTTATGAACCCCCCCTTTAATTTAATTTCGAAGGAGGTGAATTTGAAGCCACTACTTGACATGTTGTGTAATATGCATAATGTCTGCACCTGTTTGGGAAGTGCCAACCCTGGATGCTCATGTTCTAGAACACTAGATCTTTCAACTTTCTCACATCCACAAAATGTCCAAATAAGAAATCGAGATTCAACATAGGCTAACCATGAATTAGTTATATACATACAATACTGTGCAAAAATTTTAGGCAGGTATGGAAAAAATGCTGCAAGGTAAGAATGCTTTAAAACATAGTAGTGTTAATAGATTATTTTTATCAATTAAAAAAATGCAAAACGAATGAACAGAAGAGAAATCTAAATCAAGAGCTTGAACAGCACATCTTGAAACTCCAGTCTGCTTTGAAATCTTTGCCTGGGAGAAACCTTGCTGATAGATAGTGTATAATTACCTTCTGTCTTGTTGCTGGGCTCAGTCTTGCCATGGTGCATGACCTGGGACATGAAACTGTCTCCTACAACCTCAATTATGCAGCAGAGTTTGGCTGTTCCTCACCCAGTTTTAAGACTCCTACACAACTGTTTCTGTTTCAGTTAATTATTGTGTTTCAACCTACATATGAAAATGATGATCATTATCACCTGTTTGGCATAGTTGGTTACTCATACACCTGACCATAATCCTAATAAATCCCTGACTTTGTGCAAGTGTACCTAGAAGAACTGATGTTGTTTTTAAGGAAAATGGTGGTCACAACAAATATTGATGTGATTTAGATTTATCTTCTGTTGATTCACTTTGCATTGTTAATTGATAAAAATAACCTTGATAACAAGTCACTTGTTACCTCTAGTATATGGGTTTGACATATGTTACTTAGTGGAGTCCTCAGGGGGGTTGAATTTTGATTCTTGATATATATGGTGTGTATATGATATTTATTTATGGCTTATCTTGAATGAAAATATGGTAGGATATAAGTATGTTTGGATTGGTGTGCATGTTTAACAGTTTGTCTGTTGAATGGGTTGGTATTAGGTTAGTAAATTGTATTTAAAACTATACTGAGGATTAGCTATAATGGTGAGATTTTTAAAAAATATATAGATGTACTGTAATATGTAAATGAGTTAGTTGTTTAAATTATGTGCTCTACTGTGGACCACATTTTGTTTGAGTTGTGTCATTAGGAACAATTAAAGATGGAAGGGTTAACGTTGGGTGTCAAGTAAAGCTTGCTCAGCTGTAGTTAATGATGAACAAACCCAGGAGCCTTAAATAGAGGGAAAGTGGTGATGGTAGGATATTATTATTATCAAATACTGACTGTTTTTTCATGTAGCACACAAATATCAACTTTAAATTTCAGTGTACAAATAAGCTATCAAGTATTTGTGTGCTACATGAAAAAACAGTCAGTATATAACTTATGTGCAAAACAGAATACTAATTTGCACCCCTTGCATTGTAACATGGTTTTGTCCAGGAGACTGAAATAAGAAGTTTCTTAAGTTAAGATCCTTAATGAATCAGGCCCTTAGTGCGGTGAATTAGCTTCAGAAGTGCAATTAATCATGAATTGATCCCGGAAGTTCACCATGCATTGTAACTAATGCGCCCCCAAACTGGCCACGCGTATTTTGAACAATAGGTGCTCTTACAATGGTTCACTTGGTAAACTTATATCTGTATAATTTTGCACCTTCTTGCCACAACATTCAAACATTGTGCTTCTGGAAGTTACCCCAGCAATATTATATATGCCCACAATGAAGGGGCTTTCAAGACATGATTTGTAGATTATAGAAAAGTATATACAATTCCTTTTATATATTCCAACCAAAATCACTGCAAATATATAAAAGCTCTACATTTGCAACATATACAATATTATTGCATCATATTGCCCCACTGCTTAACAGAATCATTAGAATTGATCATAAATCAACATAATTATCTTACATCGTTCAAATAAGTATTATTTTCTAAACCTTTAATGTTCTCTCACGTGATCTTTAAAAAATAGGCTTTGCAGAACTAAAATTAAAACCTGCTGAAGGAAACACATTTCATTACAAACACATGTCAATTATTGAGCTATTGGCATCTTCCCGGTGAGAAGAAAAATATAAATGAATAACAAGTGTTGCTGCCATGTCAGCTTTATAATTAGAAATTCCTTTAAATGTTAATGCCATGTGTAAAAACCGACCACATTTTCCATCATAAAACTCACAGCAAAGCTTAACTGCAATTCTTTGCCTAAATTAGCATGAGGATATTAGGAACATCAGATTTTATGAATAGTTCTGCTAAATGAAAGCAGGGGTAAGGTTGAATTAGCACTGTTACTCAATGAACACATAAAAAAAATACCATTAGATTTATAAATGGCATACATCAGTACATTTTTTTACTCTTCCCAGTAACTGAATGAACTATCTTTATCTATTAGGTGTAGGCAAGAATGATTTTGTCTTATTTTACAGAAAATGATTTATAAATGTAATAATTGATAGATGTTTAGGGTACATTCATACATTGCTAATTTTATATGGAGCTGGTTGGTATGCTAAACTCTAATGTACAGATAGGGTTAAATATGCCTCTTTGTTACCATAAATCCCTTAGCACCTCTACATATGGGCTTCATTATCAGGATTACTGGATCTGTCTAATGGCTTGAATGTTGTGACTCCATGCTGCATTAGATTACATGTTTAAATACAAGTCTGCAATCCTGCTGCTTCTATAAGGATTTCTTGTCCAGATAGGAGCCAAGGAATTAAGTAGTGGGGTTTCAGCTTATAATGTGATGTTTAGTGGTTTGGAAGTGTGAGGATCTGTTGTAAATTAGGGAGAATAGATAAAATAAAAAAATGCAATGTCTGTACATCTGATTTCTCTTAGACATACAATGGTGCCAGTAAGCTGTAAGGGGCAGAATTCCTATAAAAGTGAAAATATCCAAAGGCTTTCAAAATCTATTTTGTGTCTCTTGAATTTGTAATTGACATGTCCTAATCTAATCTTTATGTATTACCACAATAGTAAACAAGGCAATTTTCTGGTAATCTCTAGAGAGGTTCGTAAACTAGTAGTATGTCAATTATTGGCATTTAAGGTGAAGAGGTACTAAAAAGTTATTAAATAGATTTAGCAAAAGTCAGGATTAATTCGATTTTGTCTGGCATGGATTGTAGACCTGGGCACAATGTTGATAATCACTGGATGAACCCATTATTTGTTTTTTCCAGTGCACACCTTGACCGGTTATTATTTTTAGTTGACCACTTGATACAGTCAGAAATCTCATTACCTAAACAAATGAGTGAAGGAGAGGTTAAGAGGTCACATTGGGATGGAGGAAACAGCTGGCAATGTGGCTAGTTGAAGCCACATTATATATTGCTAACCTATACGTTTCCTACTAACTTGTTTGCCTGAAAGAATTCAGTCCAATTCAGTTAGCATTATTGCCTCCCAGTACTGGGTTACTGGGCTTTATTCAAACCAAGGCACAATCTGTGTGGAAGTACAACAGCATGTACACTAGTGAGCATTGCGTTTGTGTATTAACCACACACACAGTGTCCTCCACTTAGTACACCTAGAATATAGTGATCAATAGTCATGGAATGCCTCAAAGGGTACCCGGATATCCAGGATGTTGATGTCCAGAGTGGTGTAGCTCAGGACTACGGTTTCCGTAGATGGTTGGTGCAGGAAAGTGGATGATGTTAAATGATAAGAGTTATCAAACATTATAAATAATTAACAATTGATGTTTTATTCAGCATGTAAAGAGGTGCAGAAGTATGGGTTGGTTAAATTTAAGAGTAGGTAACATACACAAAAGTGAGTGAAATAAGTGAGAAAAAGATTGGTGAATTTCATCTCACTAACCCTCCTTTTTCTCATTCATTTCAAATCTTAGAACTTGACATGAGAGCTGCATATAACTTACTAAACAGGAAATATTGCAGAACTGATTGGGGGTAGACTAATCACAAAAGTTCAGGGTCCACTTCCAAAAGGTATAATCTAAAGAAAAAAGTAATGGCAATATATATGGTAATATATGGTTGCAGCTGATGTAGACAATGGGACTAATTTACAGATGGACTGGGGTTTCTTTTGTATCAGATACCCATTTCCATTCTGCCCATGTGCCAAAAATGCTTACTCATACGGTCATATGTAGACCTTTGTGTATCATTGACATGCATTTGCTTACACTTGAAGAGGCGGAAAGTGGCGTGCAAGTGTAGGCTGAGTAAAGTGAAGGTGTGATCACGTATTACAATTAGATGTGGACATATTGACAGGTACGACTTTAGCAGGCATATCTATTCTGGATGCTGCAGGGCTGATGCAATGATGCGCAAGGTTGTTGATGACAATCAGCAGCATTAGCTAGCTGCTACTGATTGGGTGATTGTGTATTGAGCCATCCAGCTGATATTACTTAATTCATTAACTTTGCAGTTATATGAAGTCACAACAAGCTATTCACATTACTTACTTTAGCGTAACTAAATAGTTTCTAAATTTACATTCATAGGATTGCTTAGTAAAGCAATATTTTGTAATGAGGATATTTTTTTCATCTGCTATTCGTTAATCTTTTCCAGGCTTGATATATATAGACCTTGTACACTAATGTAAGCAGGTAGCTGGCTGAACAAAATTTATTAGAATGTTGAACAGACAAAATGTGCAGGTCATGGATTAAGTTTAGATAAACGATCAGTTCTCTGAATATATCAAGGTCAGAAAAATAATGATAAGAGACCCAGAATAATCTTGAAGACTGTCCAAAAATGCTATGGCTTTTATCAAGAATGTTGCATTTTGGGGTGGAATAAATACTGCTGTATGGTTATTGTAAAGTATCCCATGTTTAAGCTTTAATTGCACACTCTATCTTCGTATTCTGTTCCTGGATACGCTTGTTCCATAACCACATGCTTTCACACTTTCCCTTATGACACGTCTATTATTATTATTATTAATAATTTTATTTTTATTATTATCGTAGATTTGTAAGGCGCCACGGTGTTGCGCCACCGGACCGTGAGTGCCTCTGCACTGGTGCGTGGTTCTCTAGCCTTCCTGCCGGTGCCTGTCCTGAGCCGCGGCCGTCCGCCATCTTGATGGACTGCGCATGCGCAGCATCCAAGAACTTATGACCTTTGCTTTTAACCTAATTGGTGGATCAGGCACCTCTCCCTATTTAAGGCACCTGTGCTCATTACATCGTTGCCTGATCTTGAGTCTCATTCCCTGTGAGTCTCTGAAGGTGTCTCCTGTGTTCTGCTAGTGTCTTCAGTTTCCTGCTGATTACCTGCTCTACTCATCGGTGGTTTCCATACCCGCTATTCCTCCTGTGTCCTGCTCGTGTCTCCAGCTCCCTGCTGATTACCTGCTCTACTCATCGGTGGATTCCATACCCGCTACCAACTCCTGTATCCTGCTCGTGTCCTCAGCTGTCTGCTGGATCACCTGCTCCGCTCATCAGCGGTTCTTATACCCGCTACTGACTCCTGCATTCGGCTCGTGTCCTCAGCTATCTGTTGGATTACCTACTCAGCTCACCTGCAGCTCCCATACTCGCTACAGCCGTTCAGCGCTCCTGCTGTATCTTCATATTCTCGTGGACAAGCTTCTCTACTCATCAGCGGTATGCTCACTCGTTATAAATTATCCACTGTTACCTTGCATATCCGCTTAGGACAAGTTCCCTTCTCAACTGCGGTATCCATACCCGCTATAGACTTTTGGCTGATACTCTGCCTATCCGCTTGATACAAGCTTCTCTACTGAGCAGTGGTATACATATCACCATAGACTATTAGCGATAATGCTGCCTACCCGTTTGGAGAAGTTCCTCTGTGCTCTCATTGTCTTCATTCGGTTATTGACTCTTTCCCTGTATTCACTTATCAGCACCAGTACAAGTCCTCACTTACTAGCAGTGGTACAACTTGCTGTATGCAGACCACTGACTACCCGCTGCCTACCTGCACCTGGACAAGTCTTCTCATCACAGCAGTGGTACAACTTGCTATACGCAGACCACTGACTTTCCCGCTACCTACCTGCACCTGGACAAGTCTTCCCATCACAGCAGTGGTACAACTTGCTATCCGCAGACCACTGACTCTCCCGCTACCTTCCTTCACCTGTGCACATCCACTCTGGTCTCCGTGGTTAAACCTGCCTTTCCACTATAGCTGCAAGTCGCTGACTCATCTACCTATATAGCTGCAAGTTGCTGACTCGACTACCTATATCGTTGCAAGTCACTGACTATTCATCTGCTTCATTGGCATCCGTACTCCATCTGCTGTTATTTACGTTCCACTATTCACCCTACTGCCAGAGGACTGCTGTGCAAACTCCGCCCCTCTGGTAAGCAAAGTCATCTGGTGAGATCCTGGGCAGAACTCCTAGTGCCCGTGACACTTACATTCTAAGTAGAAGAGGGCACAACTGAAACAAGAGGAGCGCATGTGGCTTAGAGGGGAGATTTGGACAGTTGTGAGGGTTCATTAGTGTAAATAGTGTTATCTGGAATAGGGTCACTTCTAAAAAAGAGATGGGTTTTCAAGTCTGATTGAGCGTGGTAGGGAATATATATATATATATATATATATATATATATATATATATATATCCTTTATTAAAACATTATAAATTCCTCCCGTTCTCTTTCTTTTTTTCCCAATATATACTCTAGTACTCATAATAAAACTTATCTGACAGACAAATCTTGGCACTATCTTGACCTCATACCATCCTGGTGGCCATTTTTCTAACACTGCAACCTTTATAACTATAGCAACGGGTCTAGTTCAACTCATTAAACTATATAACCAATATTAGCAATATTCTTATTAAATCTCCAATAATAAATTACAATATAATACTTGCATTTCCTCCACAATATCTCTTTATCTAACAGTTATTACACATTGACCGCTAATCTCCATTTGGTCTCAAAGGTTATTAGCACAAAGCCATGTAGTCTGTATCTTTATTTACCAACCATTACACATTGTTCACTCTCCTTTTGGTCTCACAAGGGCAAGGGATGTCTACAAACAAATCAACCATTTTATAACATTTAACAATAAGTTCAAACATTACTACAATCTCTCTAAGCTATCTTTCCCACTAACATTCACTAAAATTTAAATATAAGCTACTTATATCTCTTTAGAGCAATTTATGAAGGTATTGTTCACTTTAAGTAAACCCATTCCCTGCTATAGTTGCTCCCATTTCCCCATGTAGAAAATCAACGGTGTTCCTACCCTGAGACCCACATTTATAATTAGTTTTTTTATTATTATCATTTATTTATAGGATGACAGTTTTAAGGCCGCAGCTATCTGATAAGTGTCACGTTTATAATACGGAGCTAGCCACTTACTGGTATTGACTCAACTAAACTGAGAGATGCGGAGTCCAACGCACCCCCGGTGTTCACCAGGGACCCCGCAAGGAGGTATGGGCTTGGCTGCGTAAGGTGCACAGGTCGTGGCTCTCCAAGATAGCCACAAGTGCAATGGAGTGTACACGGGATGGCTGAGGCGAAGTACAAAAGGGGATTCTCATAAGAATGGTCACAGTTAGACGAGGTCAGGAACTGGCGGACAATGAAGTACCGAATCATAAAGCCAAAGGGGTGGTCAAAGCACAAGCTGGAGGTCAGGAACAATAGCAATAAACGGGAACAAGGAGAAGGACTCTGGAAGGCTGGAAACTAGTGAACCAATACTCCGGCAATGTGCCAGTGGCTCCTTAAGTAGCAGGAAATGGATCCTGATTGGGGGAGAATGATTTAGACAGTCAGAGCACATCTGACCGTCGACGGAGCCACGGAGAAAGCGACCTGCTGCCTACCAACGGGACGCGTCTGAAATGCACATGCGTGCGTTGGGGGGAAGCCGATATCCAGAAAAGATAACTACGGGACGTGAGCAAGAAGGCAGACAGGCGGCCGTTCCCCGGCACCCAGGAGCAGTGTGGGGACGGCGCCTGACAATAAGCTTTTAGAACCGGACTAGTACAGTACTTCACCATTAGCAGCTGCCTTTTCTGTAGAACAAGATGCATTCGGAGGTACTCAGATGCCCCAGGACTTGACTATATGGTAGTAGCAGATTATCAGGCTAAGCCCTCCATCCCTTATATACTGACAGCCAATAAGCAGGCCATAGTGAGCACTCCTCCTATATTCTCATGAGGTTAATAATCCATTTGTGGTGCTTCCTAACTCAGAAGGTAGGTGATTAATATATTAATTAATACATCTGTGCATGCGCCCGGCTGCCTATGCCGGTACACGGCGGTCACTGACCAAAGCAAGCCGCAGCACCCTACGGCTGAAACGAGAAATAATGAGTGAGAAGGAAGCAAGATAGGAGGAAGAGTTAATGTAGTTGAAACAGGCGACAATAAGTGGGTAGATAAAAGTTTCAGTTGCATGTAGAGTGAGAAAGGGTCCAATTTTCTTAAGGAGGTGGAAGCAACAGTTCTGGGAGAGAGACTGGATGGGGAGTGAAGAAGAGGGCAGAGTTAAGGGTGACACCAAGGCAGTGGACTTGAGGATTAAACGGTAATGAGAGGTAGGTTACATATACTTTAAAAGAAGGGATGATAATGAGCTCAATTTTTGACATGTTGAGCTTTAGGTAGCATTGGGAAATGGCAGAGACGTAGTTGAACACACACGATACGAAATAGGGGTGGAGTCTAAATGAGCTTGGTTGATTATAGAGTCTCAAGGGATCCCACGGAAGAGGAAAGCTGGAGATGAGAGGAGAAAAGAAGCATTTGAAGGGGTAGTATATGAACCAAGAAATAACAGTGTCAATGGAGCAAATGGTGTACAGGAGAAGAGGGGGAGAAGAAGTCCACAGAGAGAGGCCATAAAAAGCCATAAGGGAGAGAAGCGGTGGTGGCAGATTCAGTGGGACTGTGGAATCTGGAATGCTGAATGTTGGCATTGAAGAACTGGGAATATAAATAACCACAAGACAAATGTGGAGCTGATAGATGGGTGGTATGGACATGAAACCAGCTGTATGCAAAAGAATTTTCAGGCAGATGATCCAGAATATGCAGCAAGAAGAGAGTAGGATGCCGACTGCCACACTTTGTCTATCTCCAGGTCTGAGAGTGCAGGAGAGGGAGAAATCTTTTTAAGAACTGCAGGGGAAGCAGTGTCAGGAGAGGAGAGACAATTTAATGTTGAGGGAGTTAGAGAAGAAAAAATCATGGTTGGAGCTTAGCATGGCAGAAAAAAAATCACAAAGTATCAGACAAAAGTAACAAATGACAATGGGAAAGTGAGCAGAGGGCAAAAGAAACAGACTGAAAGCAGAGTTTGGCAGGATATGAATTGTTGAGAATTAAACAATAGCAACAATGAGCAGAACGTTGAGGAGCCATGAAGCACCAACAATGCCGAACATCATAAGGGAAGGGAATATCATCATCATCATCATTTATTTATATAGCGCCACTGATTCCGCAGCATTGTACAGAGAACTCATTCACATCCCTGCCCCATTGGAGCTTACAGTCTAAATTCCCTAACGTACACACACACACACAGAGACTAGGGTCAATTTTGATAGAAGCCAATTAACCTACTAGTATGTTTTTGGAGTGTGGGAGGAAACCGGAGAACTTGGAGGAAACCCACGCAAACACGGGGAGAACATACACACTCCACACAGATAAGGCCATGATCGGGAATTGAACTCATGACCCCAGCGCTGTGAGGCAGAAGTGCTAACCACTACGCCACCATGCTGCCCAATATGAAGGAATATGAAGCACTAGGCAGGATTTAGCACAGAATCAATTCTGTGGAAAGTTATTTGAATGATTTTTCTATACAGCAGTAAGTATAGATGCAGTGAGTATACATTAGTAATACAGGTATGTGCATGATACACAGGCTGAGGGCAGAGAAAGGTAAAATGGAGCAGAAAGTGATAAGAAAGCACAAGACATAGCAAAAACTACAGTTCAGAATATGCGATAGAGATACGATAAAAAGTGAATTGACATCATACTAAGTACTTAAACTATGAAGGAATCCACAATCTGGAAAGAGAGAGCAGACATGGACTCGGCACAATGTAAACCATAAAGGGAACATCAGCTGCACTAGTGGGTAGGTTGAATTTTGTGTAACATGTCCGGATGAGTGTTGGAATAGAATATGTATCAATGTACTGAAGATACAGGGCACAAACATCAGCCAGAACCAGTGACGAGGGAGAGTCCCGAGCAGGGGAGACCAGGTGCTCACAAAAGGTAGTGTATGGAACATTAATCAGGGCAAATGGGCTTGCTTACATAGGTATCATTAGATCCATGTCTTGGGTAAAAAGAGGCATGCTAGCAGAGTCTGATGGTGTTTAAGTAATCATCACATAGAGTCCAGGACGCTCTTATAGAAAGTACCAATGAGCAGTACAGGTGAGTGCAAATGACAGGAGCCAGGCAGGGACTGCACACGTGAGAGATCCACTGCAGGAAATGGGGGAATGACAGACACGATAAGCACTTGTAGAATGTGGCAGGCAGATGTTAGATGAAGAGATGCCTGCTACAGCTTTGAAAATCACCTGGATGGGTGGAACGGGTTGGAATCCAGTCCATGTGATAAGTTGCAAGGTAGGCCACAGGTAAGGTAGTTGGCAGCCAAGTTGTTATGGGGCTGGAGTGGCCCCATACCTATTTGATATTGACTGTGGATATTGATATGCATAAATGCCTTTCCACCCCTGCAGCGGTATTATGCATCTTTTTTTTAATATTCTATGAGATTATAGTCTATAAGTGAATGATTGATGGTTCAATATATGCCTCTGCTTTTGGTTGACATAGAAAACCAAAGATCCATTGAAGTGGATATGGATTCAGCAGTCATACATTTGGAGTACTTACTGTTTACAATTTACTCAGCCTTATAATGGCCAAGGTGAGTAAAGCAGGTAGTGTGGATGAAGTTGTCAGATGTTTGCATAAGAGAGGTGTAATACACCTTTAACTTACAGATGTGAAGATCATTTGAAGTGTAAATTCCATGACCAGGAATGATTGTGTAAATCTGTTGTAGAATTAAAATTTTAGTTCCCAATTTTATACCAATATTAGGTCCCAATTGTATACCAAAAACAAATCTTCAAGCTGTGAAGTGAGAATTTGCTGGGAGTGGAAGTGAAGTTTGCAGGTATGAGGTACAGGGCTGATAAGAAAATGGTTTTCTAAATACTTTTTTTCTTATCTAATGTAGTCTCCAAGACTCTGGGGGTGGCGTGGAGATTTGTAGTGTTAAACACTAATTAAAAACAGTTTTTCTGTTCAGACAAGCAGGCCCGGCGCTCCCATTAGGCAAGGTTAGGCAGTTGCCTAGGACGCCAGGCTCTGCTGGGCGCCACAGAATAAAAAACAATTATTAGTTTAGTTTAAAACTGTGCGGCGACTGCTGAGCATACCTTAAATGGCCACCGCACAGCTTGAGATAGATCCACGGGGAGGGGGAGGGGCTATGGATCACCACCGCCGCCCTCCCCTCCAACAGCTGATGGGGCGCTCTGTCTCCTCCCCTCCACTCACTGACTGTCGGGCGTGACATCATCATCACGGCCCGACAGTGTCAGTGAGGGACGGGACCCGTCAGAGGGGACCAGCTTCATGGAGCCAAGGTAAGGAAAGACGGGGGGGGGGGGGGGGGGTTTGAATTGTGCCGAGGGTTGGCTGGTTTTTTTACATTGTGCGGGGGGGGGGGGGAGTTTTTTGAATTGTGCCGAGGTGTGGCGGATTTTTTTTACATTGTCCCGGGGGGGCGGATTTTGACATTGTGCCTAGGGCGCTGAGGACCCTAGCACCGGACCTCTAGACAAGCAATCAGTAATGGTTCTCAGTAGATACATGTGTAAGCTAGTCACAGAAGAATATGGATCCCTTTATATTTACATTGTATTTACTGAGGAGTTTAGTTAAATTATTATGTGTTGTTGGAGAAGTTCATGAGCAGGTAAAAGATGAGGCATACTCATACACCTTAAGACAAACAATAACTGCTGCCAGTCCATACTATTTCCAAGCCCCAGTAGAGTAGCACTGGAGCAATGAGCAGGGAAGCAGATCCAATATGTATAGTTCTACGGGAGTGATTGTAACACATATTTGGCTGTACTAAAGATTTCCCCAGTATTTCGTGCAATGTCACTTCACAGAACATTTGAATCTTAATTTTCCTTGAAGAAAGAGTAGGGAGTTGTTATTTATGTTTAAGTATTTATTGGGTTAGGTCATACCTGCTGTTAGCGTGATCATTGTTATAATATGATAATCTGATAACATAAATATAAACATTTTATGGAATTTGATTTACAGCTGAAACGCAAGCTGGAAAAAATATTCAACTTAGATCAGAATTTGATTGGCAAATTGGCAAACATACAGCTCTGTTAGAAATCAAACCTATAATTTGTTAATCTGAATTATGAGTATAGCACTTACTTTCCAATAACATGTAACAAATGTTGCCTCCAGTCTCTTCATGTGTACTATGGTTTATCTTGTTTTTAATTCCAAAGTCTCCTTTTCTGACATTTATAAGTGACGCTATTTCATGGTGTCTGTTGCCTCATCCTGTCTTATTTTGCTTGCAGCTATATCACAGATCTCTAGAAGTATACTCATGTTCTACGAATATTATAACATAACTTTCAAAATGCAAATGTACAGATGTATAAATATGTATAAATAAATGTATTTCTTTTGTAAGATAAATACATGATGATATTTGGGCATACTTGTATAGCACATATATATATATAATAAACTGAATTTAATGTGTATATTTTTGAAGTTCCCTTTATGTCAAGTGTTAAAAATGATTTAAAAGAAATAAATACAAATTATGCAACATTTAACTTTTTTTCTAGTAGATCAACTACTGGAATATGTAAAGTATTTGACATTTTATAAAGTTACAGCTGCATAGGTAAGATCGCACTCGTTGCAATGCCCGTAATGCCTAACTCTCATTCAGAGACATTGTTAGTGTGGGTACCAGAGCACAGTGCTGTCCCCCCAGAGCCCAGAGCCCTGGGCATCTGCCTTAAGCTGCCTAATGGTGGCGCCGGCCCTGAATATAGACATACGGGCTTGCAATTTCCTTCCATTTTAAAAAACAAAACAAAACGCAACTTGTCTTCAATTGCATTCTTTGCATTTATTTTTTATTATGCAGTTTAAATTATTTTTCCTGGTAGCCTATGGAGGGTCCAAAACATAGCAAAGCATTGTGTTTTTCTGCCCTCTTCAAATTGACTCAGTTGACTTAAAAAACTAAATTAAATATAATAAAACAAGCAATAAAAAACACTGAAGAAAAAAACAGTCATCCTACAGGTGAGTTTTAAAAACAAATACTGAGAGTATAAAGCAAAAAAAATACAGCACAATAACTTCAAGCCTGAAGTCATAAAAATGGTGCTTTGCATGTATTTTATATCACTTTTCACCTTCAGATTCATACATTCTCAAGTTTGGCAGTATTAATAATTATTACAATTATTTTTTTTATTATAATGTAAAATTATATGGTTTATTTATTTCAAAGCATGATATGCTTTCATAAGAACATACAACTGAAGAATGCTGTATGTATTTTGGTATAAAACAAATTGTTGACAAAAATGTATGCACAAAAATATGCAATGGCTTATCAGAACTAAAGAGTTATGGGTGTAATCAAGGGAGGAGCTTGTTTTTTTCTGCATACTATGCTTCCTGTCAAAGATATTAAAGAACACACAGAGAGCCTTTGATAGCCTACAAAGCTAATAATAGAGCTCAATTGCTTACAGCAAGTTAGATGACAAGGTTACATACAGTGTCAAATATTTTAACTTATTCCAGAGTATTGGAACTTTTACATATTCATTTCTTAAAGATGCAAGATGCCTTTTCATATTTTATTGTTATATTTTAAGTTTAGTGGCCCTTTAAGGGTGCTTAATATATCAAAACAGTATAATTGTAATGTTACTTTCCCTCTGGACCGAAATGTAATTACTTCGCAAAAGTGAAATATTTAACTTGGCAGTCCTATTATAGACCACAAAGCTGCCAAAGTGCTAAATTATTTTACATGAAGTTGAATTTCAGATTCATGAGAGATTTGCAGGACAAATGAAGCTCATATATGTACCACTGTTTAATATAATATGGATGGATAGTGGATAAATGAAATTAGGGGATCTGGACATGCACAACAGACAACATATTATATGCAAGTTACATCTACTAGTAAAAGTGACCAAGCTGTTGCTCCTGATATACCAGGTTGGTGGCCAGGGGTGGTTTTAGAAGTGTACATGAAAGTAGCAGCTTGTGAATGGGCAGCTTCCAATACGAACAGTGAGAAATCAGGACATGATCATTTTCACTGATTATGAAGGAGTACAAACAGTGGTCTATGTGGAAATTTAGAAGTGGCGGTATGGAAAATGTAAGTGAATGGAATTTGATAGGTTTATAATCAATGTAGTAGGAAAAGTGGCGGTATGACATACCACCGTATACCAGCCCACTTCTACCACTGGGTACAGATATAATTTTCATATGAAAGTTTGTGAATGAAAATTAATGGCTTGCATTTAAATGATATGTAGGAGGATGTTGTGTAAAGTCTATCTTCCTATTATGACTGTGTGTAGCGATATTCTTGCATAAAGTGGGTGACCTAATCTGAATAAGTCTATGGGAATAAGTGGTATATGTAGAGGTTTTATGTAGTGAGTAACCCACTATGTCCACCAGCTGTTTTCATTAAGGCAGCTTCATATTTCACTATGTCCTTGTCACTCACCGGACCGTGAGTGCCTCTTCCCGGACATTTAGGAACCGTGGCCGTCCACCATCCTGAGGGTCTGCGCATGCGCAGCCCTTTTCTATACTTCAGTGTATACCCCTTTAACTTAATTGGCAGATCAGGCAACCTCCCTATATTAAGCACCTGTGGTCACCACCACGTTGCCTGATCTTGGAGTCTCATTCCTCATGAGTCTCTGAAGGTGTTCCTGTATTACTTGTGTATTCAGTGCTGCTGATTCCTGTGGTTTCCAAACCACTTCTACTACTGTGGTTCCATACCACTTCTACCATCAACTTTATCATCATGACTGTTTGCTGATTCCTATCCGCTGCCTCCGTGCACTACAGTCTTCTACACCACTTCAACGTTATTTTATATCAATGTGACTGTTTACTCATTGCTATCCGCTGCCTCCGTGCACTCCAGCTTTTACCTCACTCACCTGCTTCTCATCAAGTCTGTTTGCTGATTTCTATCCGCTGCCTCCGTGCACTACAGTCTCCTGTTTGCAACTCGCCTGTGTTCAACATCGTGACTGCCAGCTGACTACTATCCGCTGCCTCTGTGCACTACAGTCTCCTGCTTGCAACTCGCCTGTGTTCAACATCGTGACTGCCAGCTGACTACTATCCGCTGCCTCTGTGCACTACCGTCTCCTGCTTGCAACTCGCCTGTGTTCAACATCGTGACTGCCAGCTGACTACCATCCGCTGCCTCTGTGCACTACAGTCTCCTGCTTGCAACTCGCCTGTGTTCAACATCGTGACTGCCAGCTGATTACTATCCGCTGCCTCCGTGCACTACACTCTCATCTCATCTTTGCTGTGTCTTCCTCGAGACTGCCGCTTTTCATTACCATCTGCTACACTTCGTGATCTACAGCTCCTGCCCTGCGCTGCACTCCTGTTTCCCATCGCTGTTGGTTCCTGTGGTTGCTACTGGTTACCTCCGTGTGCCGCTGAGTCCTGCCGCTGTGGTCAGCGCTATCGTCCATCTCCTGCTGATCCACTCTCCACGCCTTCACGTGTTCCACTGGCCTCTACCCTCCTGTCAGCATTGGATTTGTATCTCTTCTACTACCCTCTGCTGGATCATCTCCATTCTCCTGGGTTTCCTATGAGTCCAGTTCCACGTGTTGCTGACTCCTGTGAATTCGTGTCCCTGTCGGTCTACTCACCTGTGCGCTGCACCTGCTAGACCGCTGCTTCTCCTATCCAGGGACTTCCTATCCAGTCGGCCTCCAGCCGCTCAGGTACCGCTGCAATCCCATCTGACTGCTACTGCTGAACCACGGTATGCATACTTCTCATTGACTGTGCTGTGTATTGCATATCTTGCTGGACTGTGTTTGGTTCTCTCTGGAGTCTGCTATCCGCTGAGTCTATTGCCATCATTGACTGTGTTATCATTGTGCTGGACTACTTCAAGAGACTTTCTAGATTGCAGACCTGATCAGTCATTTACATATATATATACCTATATTGTGCATATTACTGTGGATCGTGTATAAGGTGCCTGTGTATATCCTGTGTTGCAGTCTTCCCCCGTGCACCTCCTCACATATATATGCAGTGGTACAACTTGCTGATGTCAGACCACTGATCCCTGTTTCCGGTATCACCTGTTCCATTATCCTCTCACATAGCAGTGGTACAACTTGCTACCGCAGACCACTGACTACCTGGATACCTCCACTTGGATTCCATTCCTTCACTCAGACAGCGGTACAACTTGCTACCCGCAGACCGCTGACTCGCATCACCTCCTTGTTTCTGTTGGACATTCCTCCTCACTATAGCAGTGGTACAACTTGCTATCGCAGACCACTGACTACCTTCACGTGTCCTTGTCCATACAGTTCCTTGTGTATCATTACCTCATTATTACCAGTGTTGCTAGTCATAGACTTTCCTGAGCATCTCATCGGCCATCATTTCATGTTCCGTGATCACCCAGCTACCAGAGTACCCTATTACCATCTACATTGCTCTGGTAAGCCTACCATCTGGTGATCCCTGGGTAAAGACTCCTAGTGCCCGTGACAGTAAGATCAGGCCATGACAGACCCAGATGTGGAACCTACCGCCAAAGAGATGCTGCAACATCTGGTTAGCCGTGTGGAGCAACAGGATGCCCGCCAACAGCTGTTACTTCAGTGTTATCAGTCATTAACCTCCCAAGGAACATCTGGACAGACTGTGACAGCTACTACTGAAGCTCCTGTGCTTTCCTCCGTTTCCCCATTGCCATCTCAGGTGTCTATAGCTTCCACGCTTCACCTGCCTACTCCGTCAAAGTACGATGGAGACCCCAAAACTTGTAGGGGTTTCCTTAACCAATGTTCAGTCCATTTTGAGCTCCAACCTCAAAATTTTTCTACCCATCGTTCCAGAGTGGCCTATCTTATCTTTTTGTTTTCAGGACAAGCCCTGGCTTGGGCCTCCCCTCTGTGGGAGAGGAACGATCCAATATTACAAGATAGTGCCAAATTCATTTCTACATTCCGAAGTGTGTTCGATGAACCAGGTCGTGTGACCTCCGCTGCTTCCAGCATCCTCCGTCTGCGACAAGGATCTCATACTGTAGGCCAGTACGTCATTCAATTTAGGATCTTAGCCTCTGAACTTCAGTGGAACACTGAAGCCCTAGTTGCCGCCTTCTGGCAGGGGCTTTCCGATAAAATTAAAGATGCACTGACTACCCAAGAGCTTCCTTCGTCACTTGAAGATTTGATCTCTCTATGCCATCGTGTTGATATGAGATTTCGTGAAAGAGAGGCTGAGAAAACGACTTCTGCTAAAGCACCTTTTCGCTCTAACCCTCAATTTCGTCCAGTGTCACCCGCTGTGATTCCCATGGAGATTGGACGTTCCAAGTTATCTTCTGAGGAGAGGAAACGAAGAGTCAAGAATAGACTCTGTATCTATTGTGCTGATTCCACTCATGTCCTCAGCTCCTGCCCTAAGAGATCGGGAAATGCTAGGCCCTAACTAGTTCTGGAGAGGTGAAGTTAGGGTCCCTGGAGTCCTCTCCATCGTCTATGAAATCTAAAGTCTGCGCTTTTGATGTGACTATTTCCTTTGCTACCAAGACCTTTGAGTCACAGGCATTGATTGATTCCGGAGCAGCAGGAAATTTTATTTCCAAATCGTTAGTTAATCAATGGTCTCTACCAATGATTACCTTAAAAACTCCCATTACTGTGACGGCTATCGATGGATCACGTCTCATCAACGGTCTCATCACCCAGAGTACGTCTCCAGTAACCCTTCAGATTGGTGCTCTGCATCATGAAGAGATATCGTTTTTAATTCTTCCTGTTACGACAAGTCCGATTGTCCTAGGCCTTCCATGGCTTCAGTGTCACTCTCCCCAGATTGACTGGCGCACCCCTCAAGTCACGTCTTGGGGGCCTGAATGTCACCATCATTGCCTTTCCCAAGTCATTCCTCTCAAGGTACAGCAAGCTTCCATTTCAGCTATTTCACCGGGACTCCCTCCTCAATATGCTTCATTTACCGATGTTTTTGATAAAGCTCAGTCTGAACGTCTTCCTCCTCATCGTTCTTGGGATTGTCCGATTGATCTTCTTCCTGGCAAGACTCCTCCCAGAGGCCGGGTCTATCCACTCTCGTTACCTGAAACTCAAGCTACATCTGAATATATACGGGAGAACCTCCAGCGTGGGTTCATTCGACCTTCCACCTCGCCCGCTGGAGCTGGGTTCTTCTTTGTCAAAAAGAAGGATGGATCATTACGCCCTTGTATAGATTTTCGTGGACTCAATGCCATTACTATCAAGAACCGGTATCCCATTCCGTTGATCACTGAGCTATTTGACCGCATTAAGGGAGCCCGTATTTTTACTAAGTTGGATCTTCGTGGTGCTTACAATTTAATCAGAATCCGTTCCGGTGACGAATGGAAGACGGCGTTTAACACCAGAGACGGGCATTACGAATATCTGGTAATGCCTTTCGGGCTATGTAATGCTCCCACTGTTTTTCAGGGCTTCATCAATGAGATTTTTCGGGACTTATTATATGTATGTGTCGTCGTCTACCTGGACGACATATTGATTTTTTCACAGGACCTGCCTTCTCACCACCAACATGTGGCAGAAGTCCTCTCCAGGCTACGGAAAAATTCATTGTTCTGTAAATTAGAAAAATGTTCATTCGAATTACCCCAGATTCCATTCTTGGGGTATATTGTTTCCGGAGTTGGTTTGAAGATGGATCCTGACAAAGTAAATGCTGTACTACATTGGCCCCAGCCAACTACTCTTCGTGCCATCCAGCGTTTTTTAGGTTTTGCCAATTACTATAGACGCTTCATTCAAGACTTTTCTTCCATTGCATCTCCTATTGTGGCCCTGACTCGTAAAGGGGCTAATCCTAAGCAATGGTCTACTGAGGCTATTCAAGCCTTTCAAACATTAAAAGAGTCCTTCTCTTCGGCTCCAATCCTTCGTCAGCCTGATGTGACACTCCCTTTTTTCCTAGAAGTAGATGCCTCTAATGTGGGCTTAGGAGCTATTCTCTCCCAACGCTCGGAACAGCAAAAATTCCACCCTTGTGCCTTCTATTCTCGGGGTCTCCTACCCGCAGAGAAGAATTATACCATCGGAGACAAGGAATTACTGGCTATCAAAGCCGCATTAGAGGAATGGAGATACTTGTTGGAGGGAGCTCGCCATCCGGTGACGATCTTCACGGATCATAAGAACTTGTCATATCTCCAGTCTGCCCAATGCTTGAACCCTCGTCAAGCAAGATGGTCTCTTTTCTTTTCCCGTTTTGAATTAATAATTACCTTCAAACCAGCTGCCAAGAACAAAAAAGCTGATGCCTTATCTAGAGCCTTTGCTACGTCCTCTGATATAGAAGAGGTTTCCAACCATACCATTCTAGACCCCAAATGTATCTCACTGGCTGCTTCATCCACCAAAACGCTACCATTTGGGAAGACCCTCGTGCCTCCTACTCTAAGGAGGAAAATTCTTTCGTGGTTCCATGCCTCTCGTTTTTCTGGACACGCCGGTGAACACAAGACTTTTGAGATCCTCTCTCGAAGTTGCTGGTGGCCTTCAATGAGGAGAGACGTCAAAGAGTTCATTGCTTCCTGTGAATTATGTTCGCAATTCAAATCCTCCCGCAGAACCCCAGCAGGGTTGCTGCGACCACTACCCATTCCGTCCAAACCATGGACCCATATTAGTATGGATTTCGTTACTGATTTACCACCTAGTAAGAACCATAATACTATTTGGGTGGTAGTGGACAGATTTTCGAAGATGGCTCATTTCATCCCTCTGTCTGGTTTGCCTTCCTCGTCTATCCTGGCTGAACATTTCATTAAAGAGATCTTCCGTATCCATGGATGTCCATCTGAGATTGTGTCTGATAGAGGAGTACAATTCGTGTCCAGATTCTGGCGAGCCCTTTGTAAAACCTTGGGCATACGATTAGCACTCTCATCTTCTTACCATCCACAATCCAATGGACAAACCGAACGCGTCAATCAAGATCTTGAGACTTTTATAAGGATATTTTCATCAGCCAATCAAGACAACTGGGTAGAGTTACTCCCTTGGGCTGAGTTCGCCCATAACAACATGTACCATGAGTCATCATCCAAAACTCCATTCTTTGTGGTCTACGGTCACCATCCGTCTTTTCCGGAATTTCCTGCCCTCCCGCCCACCCAAGTTCCTGCGGTGGAGACTGTTTGTCAGACCTTTAAAAATATCTGGTCTCAGGTTAGAACCTGTTTGAAGAAGACATCTGTCAAATATAAATCTTTCGCTGATAAGAAGAGGCGGGCTATTCCACCACTAAAAATTGGAGATCGTGTCTGGTTATCCACAAAAAATATTCGTTTGAAGGTTCCATCCATGAAATTCGCCCCTCGTTTTATTGGTCCATATAGGATCATTCAAGTTATCAATCCAGTATGTGTGAAACTCCTTCTTCCTAAGAGTCTTCGGATTTCTAATGCCTTCCATGTATCTTTGCTCAAACCTCTTATTATCAACCGTTTTTCAACTCCTCCCTCAGCTCCGCAGCCAGTTCAAGTCCATCAGGAGGAGGATTTTGAGATTACCGAGGTACTAGATGCAAAAATTTCGCGAGGAGTCCTCCACTTCCTCGTTCATTGGAAGGGCTTTGGTCCTGAGGAGCGCTCTTGGATCAAAGCTGAAGATTTTAATGCTCCTGCCCTTTTGAAGAAGTTTTACTCCAAAAATCCGGACAAGCCCGGTTCCAGGCGTTCTGTGCCCACCTTTAAAAGGGGGGGTACTGTCACTCACCGGACCGTGAGTGCCTCTTCCCGGACATTTAGGAACCGTGGCCGTCCACCATCCTGAGGGTCTGCGCATGCGCAGCCCTTTTCTATACTTCAGTGTATACCCCTTTAACTTAATTGGCAGATCAGGCAACCTCCCTATATTAAGCACCTGTGGTCACCACCACGTTGCCTGATCTTGGAGTCTCATTCCTCATGAGTCTCTGAAGGTGTTCCTGTATTACTTGTGTATTCAGTGCTGCTGATTCCTGTGGTTTCCAAACCACTTCTACTACTGTGGTTCCATACCACTTCTACCATCAACTTTATCATCATGACTGTTTGCTGATTCCTATCCGCTGCCTCCGTGCACTACAGTCTTCTACACCACTTCAACGTTATTTTATATCAATGTGACTGTTTACTCATTGCTATCCGCTGCCTCCGTGCACTCCAGCTTTTACCTCACTCACCTGCTTCTCATCAAGTCTGTTTGCTGATTTCTATCCGCTGCCTCCGTGCACTACAGTCTCCTGTTTGCAACTCGCCTGTGTTCAACATCGTGACTGCCAGCTGACTACTATCCGCTGCCTCTGTGCACTACAGTCTCCTGCTTGCAACTCGCCTGTGTTCAACATCGTGACTGCCAGCTGACTACTATCCGCTGCCTCTGTGCACTACCGTCTCCTGCTTGCAACTCGCCTGTGTTCAACATCGTGACTGCCAGCTGACCACCATCCGCTGCCTCTGTGCACTACAGTCTCCTGCTTGCAACTCGCCTGTGTTCAACATCGTGACTGCCAGCTGATTACTATCCGCTGCCTCCGTGCACTACACTCTCATCTCATCTTTGCTGTGTCTTCCTCGAGACTGCCGCTTTTCATTACCATCTGCTACACTTCGTGATCTACAGCTCCTGCCCTGCGCTGCACTCCTGTTTCCCATCGCTGTTGGTTCCTGTGGTTGCTACTGGTTACCTCCGTGTGCCGCTGAGTCCTGCCGCTGTGGTCAGCGCTATCGTCCATCTCCTGCTGATCCACTCTCCACGCCTTCACGTGTTCCACTGGCCTCTACCCTCCTGTCAGCATTGGATTTGTATCTCTTCTACTACCCTCTGCTGGATCATCTCCATTCTCCTGGGTTTCCTATGAGTCCAGTTCCACGTGTTGCTGACTCCTGTGAATTCGTGTCCCTGTCGGTCTACTCACCTGTGCGCTGCACCTGCTAGACCGCTGCTTCTCCTATCCAGGGACTTCCTATCCAGTCGGCCTCCAGCCGCTCAGGTACCGCTGCAATCCCATCTGACTGCTACTGCTGAACCACGGTATGCATACTTCTCATTGACTGTGCTGTGTATTGCATATCTTGCTGGACTGTGTTTGGTTCTCTCTGGAGTCTGCTATCCGCTGAGTCTATTGCCATCATTGACTGTGTTATCATTGTGCTGGACTACTTCAAGAGACTTTCTAGATTGCAGACCTGATCAGTCATTTACATATATATATACCTATATTGTGCATATTACTGTGGATCGTGTATAAGGTGCCTGTGTATATCCTGTGTTGCAGTCTTCCCCCGTGCACCTCCTCACATATATATGCAGTGGTACAACTTGCTGATGTCAGACCACTGATCCCTGTTTCCGGTATCACCTGTTCCATTATCCTCTCACATAGCAGTGGTACAACTTGCTACCGCAGACCACTGACTACCTGGATACCTCCACTTGGATTCCATTCCTTCACTCAGACAGCGGTACAACTTGCTACCCGCAGACCGCTGACTCGCATCACCTCCTTGTTTCTGTTGGACATTCCTCCTCACTATAGCAGTGGTACAACTTGCTATCGCAGACCACTGACTACCTTCACGTGTCCTTGTCCATACAGTTCCTTGTGTATCATTACCTCATTATTACCAGTGTTGCTAGTCATAGACTTTCCTGAGCATCTCATCGGCCATCATTTCATGTTCCGTGATCACCCAGCTACCAGAGTACCCTATTACCATCTACATTGCTCTGGTAAGCCTACCATCTGGTGATCCCTGGGTAAAGACTCCTAGTGCCCGTGACAGTCCTAAATAATACACAAATTTTATAATTTCAAGCAGGGAACGACTTGAATCGTTTGGCTTAAAGTGTGCCATATGCAAGGGGCAAGTCTTAATGTAGTGTCTGTGAGGGGCCAGACTTAGCATATATGGGCATTGATTTGACTACTGGAATGGGTGTAGGAAGAGAGTAGCATATATAGGAAGTTAGAGTGCAGAGGTCTTTAATATGTAGAACACGTGGGAAAGTAACTCATTGCCATGTGTTTTTGTTATTGTTTATGCACTGTGCCATCTATGTGTTAGTGTTTGTATTTCTGTCTTAATATAGATTTGTGTGTTAGCCATAGTGGATGAGCAGTTACTTACCAGACAGGATGTTACTCCTTTGTAGAGCATATGCTGTCTGCTAGATAAACAAATCATGTATTCTTCCCTACAGAGTTATATCTACTTATTCTAACTCTATATTGTTTAGAATAGAAAATAAAATAAAGGAGTAGGGAACATGGGGTGTGGCAACACTTTCCCTGTCTTGTGCCTAAATGATAAATGTATACCATCTATGCAATATTATGTGACCATATTATTTGATATGTAAATGTGACTGACTGAAAAGACAGAACATCATTTCATGTGTGCCACTGAATCTTTAACTCCAATCAAATAGACACCAAACCAAAACAGAATATCTAAAGGTATCTAAGCCAGTTTCCAAAAGTATAAAACTAGACACATGGTTATTTCTTCAACAATACTGTAATTTGCTGGAACCATCTGGCTAAAGGTTTACAATGCAGCACACACATGAACTGAGAATCTATTGTAATGAAAGTGAAATAGCTTTCTACATTTATAGTAGTAAATGAAGTACATGACATTCAGCATTGCTGTAAATTACTTTTTGAGCAATTTTTTCAAATAAACTGTTGCCATGTGAATAAATAAGAATTATATTGACCAATAAAGTATAGCTATTATTGACACATTTTTACACATTTTATTGTGGAAACTATAAATATACAATGAAGTAAGATCATTTCAGAAAGTAGCAATTAGTACAGTGAAAATAATTTCACCCACTTGAATATATGTCTTTTTCCGTAATATTTTGATTTTTCCCTATAAATTGAGTTTATTAGTCTTTACTAGCTCTTGGATACATTTTCCTTGTAAAAGTTTTAGCTTTCTCTGGAGAAGTATGTTTTGAGCAAGTGTATCTGAGGTGTTTGGTGGAGGTTAGCAGACATTTTAACATGACCTGTCCCAGAAGGGTTAAGACCACCTTGCCAACAACAGCTAGTCTGGATTACTTTCCACCACTGAATAGACAGACAGCTGAGTCCTGCCCAACTATTTACACTGTAGCTGGCAATGTTGTGTGTTTCCCATAAAGCAGCATGAAGAGAATAGGACATTTCATTCTGGGTTTCTGGATGGATTTAAGCCATTTTACTGACTGCAACACTTGCTTAAAAGCTATTGGTTTTAGAGCCACTTAACACGTCTATATATTTACTTTAGTAAAGTTATCATGCAAATGCATTGGTTAGCAATACCCAGATACTGTGTCAGATTTGATACCAATTTAATAATCGTTCAGTTCATTAATTGCTTTACTGCTCAAAGCAAATTGGTAAATGTCTTGTGTTTGCCATAGAAAAGTCTTCTTCATCGTCCTCCGCATGTTGGGGTAGGGCATGACTATCAATGAGTTGTAAGGAATATTACTTTTGGCTTTGTAAAGACATTTATTTAATTATTTGATATAGATAATGTGGCTGGGTCCTATGGAAAACGTTTATGTAAATTCCTGGCCCACAGTGATGCCTTGTTTGTGTAACTGTAAATTAATATATTAAGTGTATTAATGGTTAAAATACGTAATTACTCAAATCACTTAAATGGTGGTTTAGTATGGTCAGGTGGATTATGTGAAGTTGGACTTATATTCCTCAGGTTCTGAGTTTGTGGGACTGGATAGCAACAGCACAGGAAGCCCTGCTAGTAGCACCGTGCAGGTTCATTAGAACATAGAGGTATATTGACACCAGGGAGACCCAAGAGGCAAAGTGCTGCAGCAGAGCTCAGTGCACTCTGGATGCCATCAATTCCGATCTCCATGCCCTGGATCTGGTCAAATGACTTGAAGCTGAATTCTGATGATGACTAAGATGACTAAGGATTCAATATGAATGTATTATTGTTATGTCCATGGGGATTACAGGTGCTCAGAATCCAACCAAAGTAAGAAACAGTTTGATCCTCCTGTATATGTACATGTATGTGCTACAGTTATATTCCCAATGCAGAAGGACTCCTTATGAGATTTAAACACATGGGAATCTCAACTTATTGATTTCAGTGTTATATTGACAGAAACAAACACTGTTGAAGCACATACAGTGCAAATTCACCAGGTTGTATATAGTATAGTTGCCAGTCCCAGACTGCAAAGAGTTTATAATCCCTGCTAACTCTTGTGTTTCTAAATCAGCAACCCCTGTTCTATTTCTTATTCATACTTGTTCAGCAGTACCTGTGCTATTTCCTATCATATAGCAACAATGTAAATGAAAGTTCTACAGTCATGGCCAAAAGTTTTGAGAATGACACAAGTATTGGTTTTCACAAAGTTGGCTGCTTCATTGTTTTTAGACCTTTTTGTCAGATGTTGCCATGGTATACTGAGGTAAAATTACAAGCATTTCATAAGTGTCAAAAGCTTTTATTGACAATTACATTAAGTTTATGCAAAGAGTCAATATTTGCAGTGTTGACCCTTCTTTTTCAGACCTCTGCAATTTGCCCTGGCATGCTGTCAATCAACATCTGAGCCACATACTGACTGATGACCGCCCATTCTTGCCTAATCAATGCTTGGAGTTTGTCAGAATTTGTGGTTTTTTGTTTGTCCACCCGCCTCTTGAGGATTCACCACAAGTTCTCAAAGGGATTAAGGACTGGGCAGTTTCCTGGCCAAAATTTCAATGCTTTGATCCCGAGCCACTTAGTTATCACTTTTGCCTTATGGCAACGTGCTCCATGATGCTAGAAAAGACACTGTTCATCACCAGACTGTGCTTGGATGATTGGGAGAAGTTGCTCTTGGAGGATATTTTGGTACCATTCTTTATTCATGGCTGTTTTGAGAGTGTGTCCACTCCCTTGACTGAGAAACAACCCCACAAATGAATGGTCTCAGGATGCTTTACTGTTGGCATGACACAGGACTGATGGTAGCACTCACCTTTCCTTCTTCGGACAAGCATTTTTCCAGATGCCCCAAACAATCTGAAAGGGGATTCATCAGAGAAAATGACTTTACCCAAGTCCTCAGCAGTCCAATCCCTGTACCTTTTGCAGAAAGTTTGTTATTCTAGCTCAACCAGCATGACAGAGTGATCTCCAGCCTTGTCCTCGTCAATACTCTCATCTGTGTAAATGAGAGAATTACTGATCTGATGTCAACTGGTCCTTTTTTGGCAGGGCTGAAATGCAATGGAAATGTTGTTTTTGGAATAAAGTTCATTGTCATGGCAAAGAGGGACTTTGAAATTAATTGCAATTCATCTGATCACTCTTCATGACATTCTGGAGTATATGCAAATTGCCATCATAAAAACTGAGGCAGCAGACTTTGTGCAAAAATAATATTTGTGTCATTCTCAAAACTTTTGGCCATGACTGTATAATGTTGCAACTTGGTAACATTAATAAACACTAATTTTGCTTAATTTGCACATTATCACATGAGGAGGGAGTGCATAGCCCAACTGTCAATGTTCACCGATACACCAGGCCACTAACTAGCTGTTTGACGCTCCCTATTTCCCAAAACACATTTCACTAGTGCTTTTTAAGCGACTAAATTTACTGCCCCAAAAATCAATCCTATTTGAAGAGCCTTAAACCATTCAAACAGTTGTTTATGTTAATGGACATTGCCTTCTATCAATCAGCAACTGATTATGACCAACCTTTATTCTTTATCTCTAATAACTGGAGATAATTTTCTATTGTGGATTATTCTACGATTAAAATCAAACTTATTTTGTGATGGCATATAGGGAGGTTTGATGGGCATGTAAGGGACATGTAAGGACCACATGTAAGGGACATGTGGGGAATATTTGTACTGGTTTGATGATTATTCTGAATATTTTGGTAATGTGTTGGATATTTTCTTTTTCGCTTACTAAGATATTGTAAATTGTGTTATATTTTTGATATATGCATATAAGGTATGTATATGTATGTTTATACTGGGTATATGTATATGCACACACATATGAAAGGTAAAGTTGGCTCGTTGAGGTACCTATAGATATTTTTTGGCTTTTGGTCTCTTAGTGGCTGGCCACCCCTGGTCTATATCAATCAATATTTTTACTATCAATCATATATTCACCCACCACCTCCAGCTCCAAAACATCTCTTTGTCAAACCACTCTGGACATACAGGTCAAGGAAATCTGAAATTATATGATTCTCCATAGAGGACCTGATTCAAGTCCAGGCATATGTACGTTTGCGTAGCGTATCTTGCGTGATTCTAAACTGTGCATACCCAGAAACAGATATAACACCAATGAATGCAGAAAATTCATATCCTTACACATCTGACACTTAAGACCTCTTAAGACTTGAGGGTGGAACGGGGTAGGGAGGTGTGGAGTAAAATAGCCCATGTACAGAAAGTATGCGTTGACACAAATGTGACCAATTCAAATTCTGTGTTTATCGTAAGTATGCTTAATTTAAGTCATATATTTTACATTTGCTGCAGGGCAGGTGTAAATGCTGAATGATAATGATGATCAACAAGGCAGAATAGGATCGTAAGATTGTCAATTCATCTGCATGGCAAACACCACTACGTCAGGTCATTGGCATTGCGTTCGCTATTAAGATGGTTTGTGAAATTTTGTTTAATAACCTGCACGCATGCATGTCAGTAGCAGTAAACAGAAAACTGAAAACATTTATATTTTTCCAAAACAGTTGTGTATGTTATCATTTAAGTTTTGTTTTCCTTTCTTTAAATTTTTGCCAACTGACCACTTTGATTCTGCTGAATGGTAATGAAATATCTTATTATATTAGGTTTTTTTCCAGCTGAACAACATCATGAAGAGGTGGAGGAGAGAATCTCCATGCCTTTAGTTTTAGAAAAAATAAATAAATAAATAATCAACATAAACCACCTTAATATACATAATATATTAATAGCATTGAAAAACGTTATTTTTGTTTTATTTTTTTTTTGCATCATTATGTTATTATTATATTTTTAGATTTTTGTTATGTTGTAAAAAAAATATTTTTACTAATCAAAAATTGTGTATTTGTTTTATTCATGAAATGCAAATTTGTAATAATGAGACAAAGGGTTAATATTAGTTAAATGTCAGGATGCAGCAGTGTTTTAAGATTAATAAGTGTAATTAAGGAAATACAGGTGCGTTTTCATGTGAATTATTATAAATACACATGTTGTAGAGAACACGTGCAATTGCTAAACCCCACCCGCCAGTAAACATAACTACGCTTATAGCGGAATTACTTAATATAACTTCTTTGCTATCATCTTCCGATCATAATGTATCATGTGGACTGATACGCAACAGTTACATGCACTTTTAAAAACACATAGAATATGTACACTTTGTGTTCCAATTTGAATCATGCCCAGAGAGTCCACCCAGTACTCCACAGAAGCAAACATATAACCTATGTCTAGTCTAACTAGGTGGGCGATTGCTGTGTTTGTAGTGCATACAACAGTTCTACACTACAGAGTGCACTTAGTACAATGCCGGTGTAGCTATGTGTAGAACAGTGCAAATTTAATAATGGGGCACAGTACTGATTTAATTATGGCGAAATAGTCCTGGTAAAATCATGGAGGTACGGTGCTATTATAAACATGGGGCGGCATAGTACTCATATAATCATGGATGATTACGGTGCTTGCTTTCATAGGTGATGTTTTGTTTTTGCCAAGGGTGTTCCAGTGATGATATAATCAAGGGGGCATTTCTGGTCTTATTGTGTGAGAGCAACTACCTTCTTGAAAATATAACATTTCTGTTCATGGTTACTGGCACTTTACTGTTTGGTTTACACAGTTTCCAGTCATTGCTGATTTCCTAAGTCATTGCACAGATATCTACAGCTAGAGGGACTTTTGACCTATAGCAGCAAAACTAAAAATTGGCACCTTAAATAGGAAATATAATTCTGTTTTTTCCGTATGTTGTATGTATGGACAAATACAATATATTGTACTGTACTGTATTGTTAGCAGCTGTATTTAATCTTTAGATATTAACACAGTACTACTTTCATTGATGCAATATTCAGAATCTGTTCATCATCATCACCATTTATTTATATAGCGCTACTGATTCCGCAGCGCTGTACAGAGAACTCACTCACATCAGTTCCCGCCCCAATGGAGCTTACAGTCTAAATTCCCTAACACACACACAGACAGACAGAGAGAGAGACTAGGATTAATTTTGGTAGCAGCCAATTAACCTACCAGTATGTTTTTGGAGTGTGGGAGGAAACCCAAACATCATAAGGGAAGGGAATATCATCATCATCATCATTTATTTATATAGCGCCACTGATTCCGCAGCGCTGTACAGAGAACTCATTCACATCCCTGCCCCATTGGAGCTTACAGTCTAAATTCCCTAACGTACACACACACACACACACACACACACACACACACACAGAGACTAGGGTCAATTTTGATAGAAGCCAATTAACCTACCAGTATGTTTTTGGAGTGTGGGAGGAAACCGGAGCACCCGGAGAAAACCCATGCAGACACGGGGAGAACATACAAACTCCACAGAGATAAAGCCATGGTCAGGAATTGAACACATGACCCCAGCGCTGTGAGGCAGAAGTGCTAACCACTTAGGGACCATGCTTATTCTTTATGTATTTGCTGTACATTACCACTTCTCTTGCACTATATGCCGTATGTAACTCTGTGTCTGTTACAGGTCTGCTGTCACACAAGAATTCCTGTCCTGGTCATTGGCAAAGTTCACAGCCTTTTTAAGGTTCTATTGGAAGCCATGTCTACTGCATTGTTAGTAGCTGATACTACTGTAATTGAATGCAACTAGATACAATGTTTGTTTCATGTTAATAGTCAAACCCCATAGAGAGGGTGGCATTTAGGCAACATGATTTATTATTTATCCCCTGATTTGTTTACAGTCTATTGTCTTTACATCTCACATCATTAGGCAGCATACCACTTGGTTCTTATTCAGTGTTAGGAGTCTATTTATCAGACAGTTGTATGGCCTCTATTTAACAATACTCACCTGATGGTGATCACTGGCAAATATCCCTCTCTGCAAAAAAACTCTTGTGCTGATGTTTCGTCGTGCATGTGCAATAAAGTCAACTCTGGCACAAGGAGGGGATGAGCATACAGCCTGCAAAGAGAAGCTTCTCCAATGGGACTGGACTCCATTCAAACACATGAGTAAAGACACCCTTCACTGTCCTATAAATATCTATGGGCAGGGTAGTAAACAACTGAAGATAGGTTAAGGCCAGAGAAATATCTGATTTTCTTCTGTGTTAACCTTTGATGAATGGGACAATAGCCATTCAATGGCTGTTTCATCATAACTTTTAGATCATCGTAGTTTAATAAATACATCCCTAATTTGTATAAATAACTTTTGTAATATCCCACCCATTATCAGGCTTATTGGGTGTTCATGCATTTCCTTGTCCTAGTCTTGGGCTTGACTTCTTTTACCCCTGCACTGCAGTTTTAGCGTAACTGAATCTTGTTTTTGCTAGTTCCACTTACAGAACACACCTGGGGGATCCTGCTGATGAAGACAGCAGAGACTTCCATGCTTGCTGACATATAGTCTTCACATTAGCTGAAAACTCAACACTGTTCATGACCACACTACAGAGCTCGGAACACGTTACCTGTTCTGCTCCTCACGTTCCACAACTCACTCTAATGTGAAACTCTTGAACTTTTCCCACATCGAGTGTCACAATTTATTTTTGATATATAAAGATAATATAATTTCATTTTGTGCCATTTAGGTAGGTAGGCAGAAACAGTATTTATTAGTTTCTCAGGTATAAAAAATATTTTAATTAAATTGTTTTGCTGTGTAGCCCAGCCTTTAACAAGCATTCTGACACCCTTTCCCTCATTTCTCCAACACTGTCCCCCTACTTGTCAGAAATGGTCGAAGTGAAAATTTGGAAGTGGTGGTATGGAAAATGTAAGTTAATGGAATTTGATAGAATCAAAGCAGTAGCGGTATAATATACCACCATATACCGCCCCACTATAACCAATGTTTGTCAGTGAATTACCCAATGATGTATGCCTACTTCTACATTCCTGTAGGAGAAGTGCGCCAGTGAGAGATATTAGGAGTGACTCTCATACCTCCATTCCATCCTCACCAGAGTGATCTACATGTGTAAATGCAGGGTAACGTACACAGTGATTGTATTTTTATCTGCACATCTCCTGCAGTATGAAGAGACCTTTTGAGAAGTAGTGGGTGACGTATATGTTGAGGGCAATTAAATGCACAGTAACGCTGGGAAAAAAATAGATGCAATCTAGCAACAAAATGTATTTGCAATTTTTTGTCAAATTATATTAAGTGCAGTCCACTGCAGTGTTATACAGGTGGCCTCACATGACATATAGACTTGTATGGTACACAAACTTCAGTCAGTCAGTTACACTCCCATTAGTTAGATACATACACACACACACACACACACACACACACACACACACACACGCACACATCCTTGATCCTATTCCTAGTACTCATGCTACCTTCACCCACTCATTTGCTAGTCCAACCTCTCCCCTTCTATCCTTTCTCTCCCTACTCCCTTAGTCTTTCACCAAATCTCCCTGCTCCCGCCCAATATACATCCTCATCACTGTCCCAGATCCAGGCCACCCCACGTGCCAGCAATCCCACCAGTGTTGTCCAAATCTCCCCACATTCCTCTCTCCCTTTATCCTTTCTCCTGTGCTCTCTGGAATTTCAGATCCATCTGCAATAAACTGCCATCTATCCATGACCTATTCATCTCCAACTCTCTTAATCTTCTTGCCATCTCAGAAACCTGGCTTTCTTCCACTGATATTGCTTCCTCCCCTGCTGTCTCCTATGGGGGCCTCTCTTTCACTCACTCAATCAAACCTGATGACTGCCCAGACAGCAGAGTGGGCATCCTCCTACCCCCCAATTGTACCTTTTGTGTCATCTCCCCTGAGCCCTCCCATTCATCCTCCTTCTTTGAAGTCCAACCTATTTGTCACTTCTACCCCATTCATCTCTGTTTCTCAGACATCTACCACTCCTCTGATCCCACTGCCCAATTTGTTTATAATTTTGCTGTTTGGCTTCCCCATTACCTCTCCTCAGATCTCCCCTCCATTATCCTAGGTGACTTTAACATTCCCATTGACAATCCAAAGACCCAGTGTCAGTCAAACTTGCCCTTTCTACCTCCTTGGACATCTCTCAATGGACCTCTTCTTCCACCAACTGTCTTGGCCACCCCTTTGACCTTGACTTCTCCCATCAAAATGCTCTTTCTGACTTCTTCAACACTCCATTGAGTGGCTTGTCCACAAATGACTCCACCTCTGTGACAACTTCATTCTTGATCCACTCCTATCTGGCTTCCACCCCCTCCACTCCACAGAAACTGCCTTGACCAAAGTCACCAATGATCTTTTCTCAGCCAAATTCAAGGGCCAGTTCTCCCTGTTTATCCTCCTGGACCTCTCTGTAGCCTTTGACACCATGGATCACCCTCTCCTACTCAACACCCTTCACACCATTGACCTGTCTTACACCATCCTTACGCGGGTCATCTCCTACCTCACCAACCACCTCCTTGCCTGTTTCTACCTTTGATTTCTCCCCACCCCATCCATCCTACCCATAGAGTTCCCACAGGATTCCGTCTGTGGCTCTTTTCTCTGCATACCTCCTCACTGGATGAACTCTTCAGTTACTTTGGCCTCCAGTACCACCTCTGTGCAGATGACACTCAACTCTAGCTCTCATCCCCTGATCTCTCCGTTTCCCTCCTCTCTTGGGTGTCCAGTTGCTTTCTCAAACTTAACATGGACAAAACTGAACTCATTGTCTTCCCTCCATCAAGAGTCTCCTCCCCTCCCGATCTCTAGCTCTATTGACAACAGCACTATCTCCTGTGTTCTCCAACTCCATTACCTGGGTGTCATTCTTGACTCTTCCCTCTCCTTCACCCCTCACTTTCAATCTCTTGCCCAATCCTGTTGTTTCCACCTCTGCAACATTGACCATTCCAGACCCTTTCTCCTCCAGGATGCCTCCAAAACTCTTATTCACTCATTAATCTTTTCTCGTCTCGACTACTGCAACCTTCTCATTATTGGCTTCCCCCAATCCCATCTCGCTGCTATTCGATCCATACTTAATGCTGCAGCTAGATTTATCTTCCTCTCTTGCTGCTCCACATCTGCCTCTCCCCTCTGCCAAACCTTACTCTGCTCACCTTACCCTACAAAATCCTCTTCAAACTCATCACCCTCACATTCAAGGCCCTCTCCAACTCCACTGTTCCCCACATCTCTAACCTCGTCTCCAAGCATGTTGCCCCACACCACTGGAATGATCTACCTCTTTCTATCAGACTACCCCCTAGCCTGTATAGCCTTGAAATGGTCATTGAAAATCCACCTGTCCTCCACTTAATCATTTCACCATATAGTATGTCTCACCCTCTTTCAACCTCCCTCTCTTGCCCTCAGAACCCCTAACATTGGCTCACCCCCATGTGCAACCATTTGTCTGCCCCTCTCCCTTTAGAATGTAAGCGTTAGTGAGCAGGGCACTCTTCCCTCCTCTTCTCATTACATATAACGTTTGCTCATCGGCTACACTGCGCACCTCCTCCTTGGGCTTTCCGTCCATTGATTCCACACCTCCATTGTCTTTGCACCACTTTCAGTGGCTCTGAACCTTAGTTGCGCCCACGAAAATAGGCACAGGTTTTAGTCTGCGCTGAATAGACCCCTTGCACCCCAGTAGCTGTGTTGAGAGTTGTAGTGTTATTTGTTTACTGTATTGTACTGTTATATCATGTACTGTCTTGTTGTTTTTTTCATCTGTACAGTGCTGCAGACCTCAAGTGGCACCCTATAAATAAAGATTATTATTAATAATAATAATAATAATAATAATAATAATAATAATATAGGCACACTATACTTTTCAGTGTCACAAATGTCTCCTACAGAGAGAAACTTCTCTAAATGCTTTGAAAGCATGCTGTGTTTTATGCTAAAAATTTTGTTTGCCAGAGGTTATGGCTTTTGTGTTAACCGAGTGATGTCTGGAAGGCTGACATTTGTTGACAGA
This sequence comes from Mixophyes fleayi, assembly GCF_038048845.1. Lineage (NCBI taxonomy): Eukaryota > Metazoa > Chordata > Amphibia > Anura > Limnodynastidae > Mixophyes > Mixophyes fleayi. Next base: position 296,443,335 of record NC_134402.1, read on the forward strand.
TCTTTTTCAAAACTGAAAAGCAGGTAACTGATTTTATTAACTGTGCTCTTCTTGGGATAGAAAATAATTAATTCTGACCCATCAAGAAAATTCTATGCATTCCTCTTCGAGGACTGAGGAATTCTGAAGTGTTTTGCAGTCAGCCATCCTGGGTCCCACCCACTCTCACTTCTTTCTTGGTGAACAACCTAATAAGCACCCACCGAGACCTAAAGGAAGCATAGACACTACTATATTGTCGTGTGCTACCAATTGTAATGTTAATTACTCTTTCACCTTTTAGCGGTGCCCTTTGAATTTATGCTGTTTGTGTTCTTAACATTGGACTTTTCAATGATCAGCTGTGCCAGATGTGTCATCAAAGACTGCACTCATGCTTGGCACTTAATGATGCCAATTACTGGGGGGGTTAGTATGTAAGTTCACATGCTGAGCTTTTATCAGAGTCTTTAGATTGTTAAAAATATAGTGACTCTTTTGATATTTGCAAATAAGAGAGCATACAATGTTCCCTGGAGAACTTCTGCACGGTATTAATTGAAGGACATTTTCTCATGGTCACATTTGAATATCGTGTTGAAATGCACACTTTGCCAGAGTGTCTGGGACTGTGTCGGGTTTTTTTATGAATTGGCACGCTATATGCACGCAGATGTACATTAAGAAGAAGAAGGCATTTACATACAGTATTCTCCATAAGAGAATTTCATGCATGAAGACAGTAAGTTCAAACAATGGCATAATTAAATGCTCACATATACAGCTCCAATTAGGAGAAATGCTTGACAGTTCTAATAATTGAGCTTGTTTCTATAAAGTATGTGCTCATTAAAGTGCTTGATTCAGCTTGGAATGATTTTTTTTTCTCACACTGTTGTTTTGCTTTAACCCTTAAACCACTGAAAAACTTGATTGGTTAGCTCTTTGCTGATTTGCACCTGTCGCTGAAAATGTTTTAAAAAACAAGTCATTCTGCAAACATAAGTGACCAGCCAGCTATTTTACTGAGCAACAGTTATGAAAACAAATCCATTCATAGTTGAGCAATGCCAATATTAAGCTTGCTCTATATTTTTCACATATGACCCACATTCAATTAACACCAACCCCAATGTTCAGCTGACATTGTATGAGAAAAATAATTACTAGCATTTACATAAATGTATAACAAGTTATTAGATAATGCTGGCAGTTGACGTATTAGCATTTTTTTTATCCTGAACAGACAAGACTTCCTGTCTCTGGAAACAGCATATTTGTAAGTTCATTAAGGCTAACAATTAATCTGTACAATAATGAAAGCAGGGAGCCAGGCTGAACTTTTATTTAACACTAGGGTACATTAGCTTGCACAGTAGATGAGAAAAGAACACATAGGGCCTGATTCATTAAGGAAAGTAAGGCAAAAAAAGGAGTACATTTTCTCCTGGACAAACCATGTCACAATGCAAGGGGTGCAAATTAGTATAATATTGTGCATATAAGTTAAATACTGGCTGTTTTTTCATCTAGCACACAAATACTCAAACGTTTTATTTATACACTGAAATTTAAAATTGATCTAGGACATGCCCTACCCCAACTATAAATCTCTCCCAACATTTTAAATTTACCTCCCTCCTCCAATGCAACATGGTTTTGCCAAGGTACAAAAAGTTACTCCTTTTTTTTGCTTTCCTTTCCTTAATAAATCAGGCCCATATTGTTGGGTTTGTTTTTTTTTCAGTTTTTTTAAAAAACAAAATTGGCCATAAACACAGTAATCCTGCCACTAGCCCTGAATCCTGAGTGACAGTGTCAATGTGCAATTAGGCTAGGTACACGTCACAGTGTTTTCAGACGATGATTGGCTCAATTGGACGATATACAACCTTTCGGTCCGATATCGGCTTAATGTGTACAGTGAAACGTTGTCCGATGGCCATTCCAAAGCCACTGAAATTGTTTGAGATTTTTAAACTGACTTGAAAATGTCGTTCAGCAATGGAACAACATTGCAGTGTCCTGCAGTGTGTATAAACACATAACCAATTTCCTGACATTCTGCAGATAGTTCCACCAACAACGACACCTTTCTGGGCGTGAATATATAAATTTATGATGTTGCCTCTATGTCTCCCACATGGTGTGGTGTCAAATCGGCAATAGTGTTCTTTTAATGGAGAAGCAATAAGAAACCTGTTTTGTATGCTCCATATGTCATTTATGTTTTCCTGTATGCAAATGTATACAACATGCATTTTTAACACTTGTGAAAGTATATAGTCTCATTAAACTTTCATTTGTTTAACTGATGGAGCATGTGTCCATATCTTCAACTCTGTATTGTTAAGTTAACAGTAAGAATGAAGATTTTCCTGTTTCTCTGTATTTTTTTATGTTTCTAGGGGAGGTATTCAATTGTTTCTTTTAACACGCTAAAACAAAAAAAAACGAGCGCTCTAAAAATATTACCGTTAATACGGTAATTACTCGCTAAATTTCATCTCGCAGCTCCCTGAGCAGCGAGCTGAAATTCAGCACGCTGGCAGCGAGTAAGTACCGTATTAACTGTTTACGCGCGCAAAATTACCGTATAATATGAAGTTTTTTTCGAGCGCTCGTTTTTTTTTGTTTTAGCATGTTAAAAGAAACAATTGAATACCCCCCCTAGGAATCTATTTATATAAATGTGTATTGATATGTCAAATCCAGGTTAGAATTACCGTAATACTGGTAATACTTTAAACCCCGCGTTACTTTTTCGAGTAACGTGGCTAATTGAAAATGCCCCTTAGTACTATATAAAGAATGAAATTCACTGCATTACAACAGTTTTGTTTTTGGACACATAGTAAATATTAGGAATCCATACACAATGCCATAACAACACTAATGCATCATAAAGCCAAATATATCACTAAACGTACAATTGACAACTAAAAATGAGGCATTAAAGGAGATATTGTTTTCCTGGCACCAGCATATCTGCTATGCCTGTGAGAAAATAATCAGACACAGGCACAGTTAAAGTAATATTCCCCCTTTACTCATTTACAAATACTCCACCATTGGTTCTTTTAAGGTGTATACTTTATGGAAAACATTATTGGCATCAATTACTGTGATGTGTTCACTATAGCGACCACTAAGCTCATATAAATACATTATTTATAAGATAATAATCTTACCCTGTCTCTTTCTTTTGTGTTTATTGAGAGTTGCTATGTCAGCACTATTTTCACTGGTTTGCTGTAGTGATAATCCATCATTTGTATTTAGATACTTGAAAAGACAATCTTCCTATTTAAACAAAACTCGCAAGATCCGAGATCCGACGACGTCACGATGACGTTCGCTTCGATTTGGAATCCGATTTGGCGGGAAGGGGCTCGGTACTCGGATTGGCGAAGTTCAGGTGGGTTCGGTTCTCTGGGAACCGAGCCAGCCCATCTCTACTAATTACTAACTCTGGTTACTAACTAGTTTTACCAGAGATGCTCACTGACCCCTGTGTTTTGGTTTTGATTTTTGATCTGGATTAACTTCGTGTTTTGGTTTTGTATTTGGCAAAACCGCCCTTGCGTGTTATTGTTTTGGTTTTGGATCTGTAATTTTTTGAAAAATTGCTTAAATATGCTAAAATCACATCATTTTGCCCTTTTTTTGTTCCTACATTATTATTAACCTGAATAACATTAATTTCCAGTCATTTCCAGTAAATTTTGATAACCTCACAGGTCACAATATTATTTTCATACACTTTCGGACGAAGACTGCAGCGAGCACAAACACATGGCAGTTCACAGGACATCTAGGAAACAAAAACAAATGATGGAATTGTCCTTAGAACCTCCCAACCACCCTTATGTAAGATATTGAAAAGGACAAGTACGGTTTATCAAACCAAGCACTCCAGTGACAAGCAGTGCCACTTTTGTGGCTGAAGTGCTTGGTTTGTTCAGGCCCCCACAAAGCAAGCTACCAATAGCATAGCTGCCTTAAGCCCAACAAGGGCAAGATGATAAATATGCTCACTGGGTTGGTGAATTGCCTTCAGCAGCAGGAACAGCAGCAACACGTACCCAACAACGTCAGATTATTCAAAGGCAGGCTACTCTGTGTATCACCGGCTTCACTTAGAGGCATACCAATGACAGCCTGTTTGAAAAACTAAGGGATGTCATTGCAACATGGCTTATCCCGTTTGGACTCTCCTGAGGATATGTCATTTATGATAACGCCACCAATATTGTGAGAGCATTACAGCTGGGTGAAATCCATCACATTCCCTGTTTTGTTCACACAATTTACTTGGTGGTACAGAGCTTTTTGAAAAATGACAGATACGTGCAGGAGATGCTGTCTGTGGCCCGAAAAATTTTGGGACATTTTCAGCATTCTGCAACAGCATGTAGGAAATTGCAGCAGCTGCAAGTACAATTTAATTTGCCCTGTCACCAAACTAGGAGCTAACATTTTTTAGATTCCTACTCTTTTTAAAAATAATATTTGGTTTTTCAGAGATAACATTAGCCAGAATATAATCTTGTTTCAACAGATGATAATTTTTATTAACAATTTGTTTCATTTTCCCAGATTTTTATTATATCTCAAATAAATTTTGGACCTTTTATTTTATTGTCAGATTTCTTTGTTCTTTGGTTCTAGGGATAAGTAAGGTATCTCTTTCTAATTCACTGACATATTGTAGGGCTGCATCTAAAATATTGGGTGGGTAACCCCTTTCCTTAGAAATAGTATTACATTAATATAATATTTCTAAGACCTATTTATGAAACGTCTCATCAGAATAGCAATATGGAGAGTACTGTAGAGATGTGGAAGTGGTAGGAATGAGACCAATGGAGTCTTCCCAGGTGAGAAATGTCAGTAACATGGCAAGGTAAGGTAAACAGGGAGGCTTATTTGGAATATTTTAATGGTGAGGGTGTAGTGTCTTGGCAAAATGAAATTTTGTAATGTTTGTGCATTCACATTGCATGTTTGATTGCAAACCTAATTGTCAGGTAAATGTAAACAAATAAATATTTTATGGATTAACAATATTGCATGTTTTACTTATTGTGCCACTGGCGCTATGTCGTCTACTTCTATAACTTCAAGTAAGGTATTACTGTCCATTTCGATGTTGCAGGTAGACTGTATTGCTGCTTCTTCGTCCTGTGTGAAGCTCAAAATGCCCCAACTTGGGCACATAAACATCCTCAGAGGCCTCCATCTTATTAAGTTCTATTTTGTGGACAGTCCTCAGGTTCTGGATCTTCCCCTTGACCCACTCTACAGTTGTCCCGGGATAATGGCACACTTTTACCAAAGCTCCTCTTCTGCCTGTTGGAGTAGTCTTTGGATTTAGTTTTCATGAGCTCTACACTTTTGTCAGATGCCATATTAAAGTTTTCCTGAATAAAAAAATAACACATGTTTTGTCATATTTACATACACAACACATAACAAAAACTACAGAAAGTCTCATGCTATAGAGTACATGCCTTGCTATAATAACGATGAGATCAGGTAAACAAATCGTTGTATCCGTTCGTATGCAATGGAACGTTCAGGCCAAAGATTCTTCTGACACAGCTGCAAACACGAGGTTATTACAGACGAATGGGCTTTCACCCACAATGCTCAACTCTGCTGCTATAGCTGCAATGATTGGTCCATACCAACTGAATACGTCAATGAATATGTCTATAAAATTATAGAGGAGCCAGTCTATCACCAGCAGTATGTGATAAAATGGCAGATGAATAGGTGAAAGACAAAGGTGACAGAAGTGATGAAGGAGTGGAGGGGGATGGAGATGGAGTAGAAGTGATGCAATTGGAGGACATTAAAAGAGCCAAGCCAATGAACCCAAGAGAGATGGAGATGATGATGAGAGTGATGGACCAACATGACTATGACTATCAAAAGCGAAAATACAGAAAAGTTAATCCCCCAAAAGAACTAATTATGCAGAAACACTTAAAGCTGCTTAGAGAACAACTCAGTAAAAAAAACCAAAGTTCGAAAGTCAAAAAAGGTGGTCTGACCTTAAAAACAAGGAGCAAAGAAGGCTCAAGAGAATCAGAGCAAACATTAAAAAAAAGTGAGTATTAAAAGTAGAGATGCTCGGGCTCGGTTCTCTGAGAAACTAGCACACCCGAACTTCGCGGATCCGAGTACCGAGCCACCCTTGGAAGTGAAAAGGAGGCAAAACATCATTGTTGTGCCATCGGATCTCATGAATTGTGGATTCTATAAGTACCGCCCTCCACGGAGATCCAGCGTCATTTCACAGAGAAACACAGAAGGGGTAGCAGTGTTGTTGGCAGTCTCTAGTGCAGTTGGGCAGCATTATTAATGAAAGAGAAAGAGGAGGGGTGGCAGTGATCTTGGCAATTTCCAGTGACATTGTACTGTGCCATAACTCACCCAGAAACAGGAGAGGTGGCAGTGTTCAGTGCTGAAAGCAAAATTGTAACAATATGGCAGACAATGTAATTAAAAGTATCCAGTGACATTCTACTGTGCCATAGCTCATCCAGAAACAGGAGAGGTGGCAATCTTCAGTACTGAAAGCAAAATTGTAATAATAGGGCTGGCAGTGTTTTTAAAAGTCTCCAGTGACATTCTACTTGCCCTCCTCCCCAAACTCAGCCCCATATTCAATTACTAGTCTCAAACTACACCAGCATTAAATTAAAGGTCCAACCACCCCATCCTAAATTGATAAGCCCCATTGTTAAAGTATATTGCCCCACCAATAAATTAAATTGCCCCGCCATCACCCGACTAAAATAGCACTTATTAAATAATTAGCCCCCACCTACACTCCACCATTAAATTAATAGCCTACCTCTCACATTTTATTAAGACCCCCCCTTCCCTCATACATCCCTCACTTCTGTCCTCCAATGATATTAAGCCACTGTAGAGCCCCCAAATCATATATAATGCCACACAGTAGTGGCCCCAAATCATATTATGCCACAGTAGTGTTGCCAAATCGTATTTTATGCTACAACATAGTGACCCCAGTTCACATTATGCTACAACATAGTGCCCCAGTTCACATTATGCCACAACATAGTGCCCCCAGTTCCCATTATGTTACAACGTAGTGCCCCCAGTTCATATTATGCCACAACATAGTGCCCCCAGTTCATATTATGTCACCACGTAGGGCCCCCAGTTCATATTATGCCACACTGTAGTGCCCCTAATTTATATTATGCCATACCGTAGAGACCTCAATTCATATGCCACACAGTAATGTCCCCCAAATCATATGCCACACAGTAGTGCCCCCAAATCATATGCTACACAGTAGTTCCCCCAAATCATATGCCACACAGTAATGCCCCCCAAATCATATGTCACAAAGTAGTGCCCCCCCAAATCATATACCACACAGAAGTGCCCCCAAATCATATGCCACTGTAGTGACCCCTAAATCATATTATGCCATGCTGTTGTGCCCCCAGGTCAGGGCTCAACTGAAAGGTAAAAAAAAATCAAACATACATTGCACACGAGACAATATCTTAACATACCTGATTATGTGATTTGTTCTCCTACAGGGCGCGCCGGGAGTCGCAAATGTCAGCTTATCATTCAGGCAGTCTTAGGCACCCACCGGGACCCCTTCACAGAGGATGGATGCAAGAAACAGGAATGGGATGTGTGACGGCACGCGCGGGACATGTAGTCAGGTGGCTAGTTCCTGGGGAGGAGCCAGCCACCCAGAAGCCTGTCAATCTAGGGGCCGACCACTAATAGGCTAGGGCTTTCAGATTCAAGGAGTGTGAGTAATTTTGAGTCTGAGGCTTGGCTCGCATATGTAAACTTTTTAACCTGACTCTAAACTGTTAATCTCTAATAACCACTAGAGTATTTATCTATAGTAACTATTGATCTGTGCTTTGATTTACTGGACTGTAATACTAAAACTATTGGGAGGTAGGCAGACCTCCTGGACCAAAACCACTCTGAAACTGCTTTTAAAGTTGATGGATACACCAGGCTGAAATGCATTATTTAACATATCACTGACATAATCAACATAATCAGCTTGCTGTTTGTTTCAGTGCCCCATTTATATATTGCAAAAATGTAAATATCATTCATAAACAATACATTCATTAAAATGGTTCAGAAGGTCTGTAATCAATGTGCTAAATGTAAGTTTAAGCATCAGTTCCGCATGGTTTGGAATTTATTGAATTTCAGTTTGGGCTGAATTAACTTGAAATGTAGGAAGTTATATCATAGGGGATTATTTGATAAATGCAATTGCTAAAAATGTAGCTTACATTGAGCACATTTCCATAATTTCTTTACTCTTAAAATGGCTTTTTAAACATTTTTTTGCTTAAATCTTCAAACAGGTAAAAAATATTAGGAAAAAAGAAATCATGATCTCACTATCACTAAATATTGAAACAGAAAAGAAAAAGAGGCGATCCATAGTGCAATGAAAACACTTTATTAAAATCACCTTAACAGTGAAAATTGTTGTATCAAATAAAAACAATGAGCATAGCATATTGTTTAATTATGACAACAATGGGAGAAGCTGCAGGACAATTCTTACTTTATCTGTTAAAATGTTGAACTTCTGTAATAATTACTGGTTGCCTCATAACAAAGAATTCATGGGCATTCCCAGGAAATTTGTTAATAATGCTACAGATGAGGAAAGATGTTTCACTTATAGCCACTGATAGCAGGAAATTATTTCTGATTCCATAAAATATATTCATTTCTGTGGTATTAGGGCTAGATGAGTACCATCCACTACCCCTATGAAATACAGAAATTGGGGAACATTATAAAACTGCTGCATTTTTGGCAAAAGAGATTCCTCATCCAAAGGCAAATTAATGAGCTGCTTGATGGAATGGCCGCAGTATTCGTTTGAGTATCCAACTGAAGCAGTGTGGGACATTCCTGCTGCCACAGCTACTGTGGTTTTGAATGATCCAGATGCACAGAAATGTACCACAAGCAACAATTTAGTCAGTGGTGGTATTGCTGCATGGATGTCAATTGATGGCTCATGTTGTTATGAGGTGGGAGTCAGAACTAGTGTCTGTCATCTCAAAGAGAGTTACATGTGAACTGTAGACACACACTCTGGACCATAGTTCTTGCTGATGATATTGGCAGAGTCAAAGTAATTTTCTCAGGATGACATAAAATATTAGATGAAAAGTTGGATAATTGGATAAAGTAAACTAAAATGATTAATATTGTTTTAGCATGCGATTGCGATTAGTACGCCACATGTAATGTTAAATTAAAGGTATCCAGGGCTCAGAATATAGGAAATGTATCATGTTTAATGTCATTTTGATCTGCACATTACCATCAGGAGTCCGCTACTATCGGCAAAACAATCACTTCCTGTGATCGCTAGTTATGGAAGATAAAGGATTAATGCCATGGCCTTATCTGTGTGGAGTTTGTATGTTCTCCCCGTGTTTGCGTGGGTTTCCTCTGGGTGCTCCAGTTTCCTCTCACACTCCAAAAACATACAAGCAGATTAATTGGCAGCTACCAAATCGACCTTAGTCTGTTTGGGTGTGCATGTTACGAAATTTGGACTGTAAGCTCCACTGGGACAGGGACTGATGCGAGTGAGTTCTCTGTACAGCGCTGCGGAATTAGTGGTGCTATATAAATAAATGATGAAGATGATGATGATAAATAATGCTCAAAATTATATTGTGTTTGGAATGCAAATAGGTTGGTTTAAACTGGATTAGGTTGGTTCCTTTAGCCACATGTGCTCAGCTGTTAGAGTGAGCTGTTCCCCAGATTATCAGGAATCTTTTGAACTGACCTATGATTTGCCTTGTACTGGACTGACCTGACTCCTGGACCAATAAAGAATAACCTTAGTTTATCTTTGTGTACATTGTGACATCATCACTGTTTTTTGTTAACTGAAACTGCACATAAGCTCCCTGGCCCAGTGTCTTCATTCTCTCTTCCTGACAACAGACAAGATGACTGTGTCTGAACCCAGGGCCAGGACGCGCTTGTGAAGATTATAATGTATTTTTGTTTCATACTTTCCTGTTTACTGTTATATCTATTATGCTTCAGCATGGCTTACTGTAAATCCTGCTATCTTTAGCCATTAAATCTGTTTGTGCGTTGGAACCACAATAATCGCATTGGACAATGTTTATTGGTAGCGATAAAACAAACATTACAAAAGTAATGTACTACATGTCAGAAAAAGAAGAACCAAAAAATCATTAACACGGTATTAAGAAATAAGGATTATATTATAATAAAAATTGCTCAATGCTAGCTAAAACTTTGCAAACAAAATAAGTAGGTATAACCTCCCAAAAACACAGATAATAGAGATAAGACATAAGACATATATTTGCAAAAGAAAAATGAGACAGGTTACATGGTTGTTATAATCAGAGACAAAAAATATTACTTGTAAGATTCCTTGCATATTGTATTTGTGCAAGCACAAAAGATCTGAGGGGAAAAAAAATTACAAAAATTTCAAGACAGTAGTGTGTTTACATTGCTAATTTTAAAAGTGTCAATCACAGTGCATTAGCCATACACATAAGCATAAGCCTTGCCGAACATAATTGTAATGTAAATGTTCTAAGCAGAAACATTTGCTGACATTTGCTTTGCTAGCATGACACACATTCACTGTGCGGTGTAATTTAAAACAAGAAAAACATTTACATACCTCTACAGAACTCCAGTACTGTGTTGGTCTGACTGCAATAAGAAAAAAGACACACAAACAAGTGTCTGCTAAATCATGTAATATAGCTGCGACCAATGAAGTGCAATCAACTAGAGAGGTGAATCCACAATCATTCATTCCGAAGCGCCTAGCTAATGGTGCTGGTCGTCATCATTATCAGCATGTATTTGCACCTGCTCTTTAACAGCCGCATGAGTTACGGCTCCTGACAGGGCAGGCATGTGTATCCATGCTGGTCAGCCTCAGCCGCGTGTGCGTGATCACGCCCTTACTGTACTCGGCCTCCATTAGACCACTCTTTCCCTCACCCATTATGGGCAGCATGGTGACTCAGTGGTTAGCCCTTCTGCCTTACAGCACTTGGGTCATGAGTTCAATTCCTGATCATGGCCTTATCTGTGTGGAGTTTGTATGTTCTCCACGTGTTTGCGTGGATTTCCTCCGGGTGCTCCGGTTTCCTCCCACACTCCAAAAACATACTAGTAGATTAATTGGCTGCTAGCAAAAAATTGACCCTGGTCTCTCTCTCTCTGCCTGTGTGTGTGTGTGTGTGTGTGTGTGTATGTGTTAGGGAATTTTAGACTGTAAGCTCCAATGGGGCAGGGACTGATGTGAGTGAGTTCTCTGTACAGCGCTGCAGAATCAGTGGCACTATATAAATAAATGGTGATGATGATGATGATGATGACCCATTCCTCCTCTCCATGAGTAAGGAGGCACAAGTCTCTCATGCGAGCAAATCTGCATGCTCACATGCGCCCATTATGCATCAGCCCCATAATGTAGAAATAACCAAAATCTACAGGACGTCTTTTCACTGTTGCTTTCCCAGTTATGGTCTACAAAAGTTAAAATCAAGAATGGGCGCTGATGTGTCACCAGAAAGCAGCCCAAGTTAACATATAGGGAACCACCTGCTCCCCAAAGACATGTATAGCAATAAAAATTGTAACTCACAGCGCTGAATGGTTCACATACATAAAATGCCAGCATCTAACATGGATAGCTGTAACATAAGAAAATATACATAGAGCAGTACAGTCTCAACATATTATGGAGATAAATAGGATGTCTTTAAAAGGTGATCCCTCTTCCACAATGTGTTCTGGGTGGCTGATTATTGGATAACCACATGTGGGAATCCCCGAAGGGTATGTGCTTACAAGATGGTTTCTTTAAAATCTGCACATCAAACAAATTACTGGTGAAGAACACGAGATCCTTTGGTGCTGTAGTCTCCAGCAAAAACCATGTGTACAAAAGATAAAATCATAGCATAATACCGTTTATTGCAAAATGATTCAATACATATAAAACGCAGAAATTGGTCTGCTTCTAGGAGCGTACCTCACAGCGGAATAAAAACAGCAGATAGATATTAAAGATGGGGTCAATTACCCACACGACAGTCAGTTCTCAAAGCTGCATCATTCCTCCGGTAGTCCTAAACGATAGTCACCCCTGTTGAATCAACGCGTTTCAAATCCAATGGATTCTTTATCAAGATAACAGGTAGACGAAATTAGGATCCTTTCAAACTGACACAATCCGGTCACATGTCTAAATTCAACCAATCACGCTCCTTGTGTACTCTCCTCACGGTCACAAGATTTACTATCCGGAAGTTTAGATTAGTTGTGTCCCACAGCGAGGCTTGGATGTTCTGCACTTCAGTCATGCGCAGATCAATTATATCCTTTATGTGGCCGTTCTCACACATACGCTGATGATAAACTTGCATGAATGGATATTTTCTTTGTGTACCCACTCTGGTTTGTCATATATTCAGATGGAATAAGAGGCAGTGATGCTCTTATATGCTCCCCATGAATAAACGTAAAAACAATAATAAAAACAACATTAGCTCATTGAACCATATATAAAACGCACATTACAGTCAAAATAACACCTACTATTTTAGCCCTACATAAACAGGCAGCTATATATAATATAATATGAAGATGTTTTGTGCAACAGAAGAAAGCACCTTACATTTATCAATATATCTATAAAAAACATTTAAGTTCAAAATCTATATTGATTCCCCTAGTAGTCATGGTTTTCAATAAAAAGATCCATCTTATTTCCGCCTTTGCTAGTCTCTGGAGTGTATTTTTGTATCTCCAATGCGGTGTAATATGTTCTATTCCCCAAAATTTAGAGATAGACTTGGGATTACACTGATGGATTTTTCTGAAGTGGTCTGAGAGAGCATGGGTTTCTAGACCCTTTTTTATGTTATTCACATGCTCCCTCAGGCGCACT